>NW_028243518.1:0-600000 GCF_964263255.1 Lissotriton vulgaris
AGAGAGATTATTAGCTTACGCTCTAGTTCCTAAGTGGTACTGGGCTTGGGTATGAGTCTGTCTGGTCAACTCCTTACCGCTGTAAGAATACTTGGACGGTGTGATGATCCACTCGTTCCAGTCGGTTGTATTGCTTCCTCAGTACTGGGCGTAATCCAGCCGCTCTATTATATCCAGTCAGGTGATGGAAGTCACATGACGTGGGGTGATATGGCAGACATTTGGAGTGGGGTTTCCAGTGTGACCGGGAATGGCAGTGAGATTATACGAGTGCACCGTGGCCTGTCTGTATACGGCAGTGCTCGGGGACGATAGTGATTAAAAGTGCAACAGTTGTGTTAAAAGCATTTAGATGGATTATCAGATTACATTCAGACACATTATGCTCTGTCATATTCTCTTGTCCTTAATGCTATTAAGGCTTATACTGGAACAGTATTTTCGTTTACTCATGTTTAAGTAGCAGAATTGTCCAATGTACCAACTACAGTAGATTAGTCCAGTCCTCACTTTTGTTCAAACCAGTCCGGATAGTATTGAACTGGATTATGGACTTTAGTTCTTCTCTGTTCAGGAGTTGGGCGAGATTTCCACCCCTTTGCGGGAGCTTGATGACTTCGAGGATTGTCCATTTCATATCATCAGCTGTATGATTCAGCTCTGTGTAGTGTTCCACCAGCGGCGCATTAGGCGTCTTGCATCTAATTCTGCTCCGGTGCTGGCAGATGCGTGTCTTTGCTTTCTGGCTAGTTTGGCCAACATACATTTTCTGGCAGGGGCATAGTATAGCATAGATTACATTACAAGTGTTGCAATTCGTGAATGATTTCATTTCAAAATGAATGCCGTTATGCACGATGTTGCGAGCCTCAATTGTAAATTCACAAACATTGCAGTGGCCACATTTCACATGCCCAGATAATGGTGGAAGTCCCCAGTTGGAATCTATGGTGGTACGTGGAGTGGGGACTGGTAGGGATGCCCTGACCAAATGGTCTTTCAGGTTCTTGTTTTTCCGGAATGCAAAGATGGGTCTCTCTAGGTTGATGGGGCCTGCATTTATGGTGGGCCAATGTCTTAGGATAGGTTTCCGAATCCTGTTGGATATTGGGCAGAATGTGGTCACACAGGCTATTCTCTCCTTACTGTCCCGCGTTTTTGGTGTTAGGAGGACATCGCGTGGACAGTACCAAGCTCTTTTGGATGCTGCTCTGACTAATCTTCTGGGATAGCCGTGTGCTTTAAGTTTGTCTGATAACACATTGGCTTCCTTGGAGTAGTCTTCTTTGTTCGAGCAATTGCGCCTTATCCTGAGGAATTGGGAATAGGGTAAGGAGTCTTTTAGGGCTCTGGGGTGATTACTACTGTAGCTTAACAGAGTATTCCTCTCTGTAGGTTTTCTGTAGAGGCGTGTTAGTAACTCGCCTTCAAGGCTGTAGATTGTTAGGTCAAGGAAATCTATTTGGGTTTTATTGTGGGTCATGGTGAAGGTTAGGTCCGCACAATTGTTGTTAAGCCAGTGGAGAAACAGGTTCAATGAAGTGATGTCAAGGTTCCAGACTACAAAAATGTTGTCAATATAACAACGCCACAGGGAAATTCCTGTGAAGAAAGGGTTACTGTCAGTTAGGATGACGCCAGTTTCAAGTGCATCCATGAACAGTATTGCCAGGTTGGGAGCAAAAATTGCCCCCATGGATGTACCCTTTATTTGTTGGTAGTACATACCATCAAAGCTAAAAAAGTTCCTAGAGAGGCACAATTCTAGCAGTTGGAGGATGAAGAAGGTTGGAACCCTATGTGGACGAGGTCTTGTATCCAGAACCTTTTGGATCACACGTAGAGCCGCTATCTGTGGGATGTTCGTATAGAGCGACTCTACATCCATAGTGCACAGTGTGTTAATGGCAGGATTAAAGGGGTAGTGCTCGATCAAATTTATCATTGCCATGCTGTCTCTTACATAGCAGGCTGTGGAGGGCACAAACTCCTTAATAAAAAAGTCCACATAGGCTCCAAGGGGTTCCAAAATCGAGCCACATGCAGAGACAATTGGTCTGCCGGGGGGTTTATCAAGGTTTTTATGGACTTTCGGTAAGGTGTATATCACCGGAAGCCGGGGGCTTTTCACATTGAGAAAACAGTGTTCTTTTTTACTCAGAAATCCCTCATTACGTGCATGGGTGGTAAGCTCCATAATGGTAGCCTGAATCTCATTTGGTGGGATTCCTGGGTAGACGCTTGTAATGATCAGTATTCCCAAGTTGGCGGAGAATTTCTGTTTTATATGCGTCAATATCCTGAATGACAATCCCGCCACCTTTGTCGGCACTTTTGATGATGATGGAAGGGTTATCTTTCAAAGTACCGATCGCATCTTTCTCAGAGCGTGAGATATTGTATGGGATATAGAGTTTTTTCTTTTCTAGTCCAACCAGATCCTTTATGACAAGTTTTTCAAAGGTTGCAATTTCTGAGGGGACCATACTTGCTGTAGGTGAGAAGGTGGAGGGTGGGCGGAAAGGGGTATTGGAGCTACTTAGTGATGAGGGATGTGGCTGGAAAAAGGCTTTCAGGCTAATTAATCTGAAAAATTTAAGTAATTCTGCCTGTAAATCCATGAAATTCGGACGGATGGTTGGGACAAATGAAAGTCCTTTCTTCAGGAGTTCAAGTTCGGGGCCCTGCAGTATATGATGAGATAAATTAAAAATGGGAATTATCTCAGAAGGTGAATTAATATTGGCCACGTCTTCTACCATTGGTAGTAGTTGTTGCGTGTTTTTGGTTCCGCCCACCCTCCACCTTCTCACCTACTGCAAGTATGGTCCCCTCAGAAATTGCAACCTTTGGAAAACTTGTCATAAAGGATCTGGTTGGACTAGAAAAGAAAAAACTCTATATCCCATACAATATCTCACGCTCTGAGAAAGATGCGATCGGTACTTTGAAAGATAACCCTTCCATCATCATCAAAAGTGCCGACAAAGGTGGCGTGATTGTCATTCAGGATATTGACGCATATAAAACAGAAATCCTCCGCCAACTTGGGAATACTGATCATTACAAGCGTCTACCCAGGAATCCCACCAAATGAGATTCAGGCTACCATTATGGAGCTTACCACCCATGCACGTAATGAGGGATTTCTGAGTAAAAAAGAACACTGTTTTCTCAATGTGAAAAGCCCCCGGCTTCCGGTGATATACACCTTACCGAAAGTCCATAAAAACCTTGATAAACCCCCCGGCAGACCAATTGTCTCTGCATGTGGCTCGATTTTGGAACCCCTTGGAGCCTATGTGGACTTTTTTATTTAGGAGTTTGTGCCCTCCACAGCCTGCTATGTAAGAGACAGCATGGCAATGATAAATTTGATCGAGCACTACCCCTTTAATCCTGCCATTAACACACTGTGCACTATGGATGTAGAGTCGCTCTATACGAACATCCCACAGATAGCGGCTCTACGTGTGATCCAAAAGGTTCTGGATACAAGACCTCGTCCACATAGGGTTCCAACCTTCTTCATCCTCCAACTGCTAGAATTGTGCCTCTCTAGGAACTTTTTTAGCTTTGATCGTATGTACTACCAACAAATAAAGGGTACATCCATGGGGCAATTTTTGCTCCCAACCTGGCAATACTGTTCATGGATGCACTTGAAACTGGCGTCATCCTAACTGACAGTAACCCTTTCTTCACAGGAATTTCCCTGTGGCGTCGTTATATTGACGACAATTTTGTAGTCTGGAACCTTGACATCACTTCATTGAACCTGTTTCTCCACTGGCTTAACAACAATTGTGCGGACCTAACCTTCACCATGACCCACAATAAAACCCAAATAGATTTCCTTGACCTAACAATCTACAGCCTTGAAGGCGAGTTACTAACACGCCTCTACAGAAAACCTACAGAGAGGAATACTCTGTTAAGCTACACTAGTAATCACCCCAGAGCCCTAAAAGACTCCTTACCCTATTCCCAATTCCTCAGGATAAGGCGCAATTGCTCGAACAAAGAAGACTACTTCAAGGAAGCCAATGTGTTATCAGACAAACTTAAAGCACGTGGCTATCCCAGAAGATTAGTCAGAGCAGCATCCAAAAGAGCTTGGTACTGTCCACGCGATGTTCTCCTAACACCAAAAACGCGGGACAGTAAGGAGAGACTAGCCTGTGTGACCACATTCTGCCCAATATCCAACAGGATTCGGAAATCTATCCTGAGACATTGGCCCACCATAAATGCAGGCCCCATCAACCTAGAGAGACCCATCTTTGCATTCCGGAAAAACAAGAACCTGAAAGACCATTTGGTCAGGGCATCCCTACCAGTCCCCACTCCACGTACCACCATAGATTCCAACTGGGGACTTCCACCATTATCTGGGCATGTGAAATGTGGTCACTGCAATGTTTGTGAATTTACAGTTGAGGCTCGCAACATCGTGCATAACGGCATTAATTTTGAAATGAAATCATTCACGAATTGCAACACTTGTAATGTAATCTATGCTATACTATGCCCCTGCCAGAAAATGTATGTTGGCCAAACTAGCCAGAAAGCAAAGACACGCATCTGCCAGCACCGGAGCAGAATTAGATGCAAGACGCCTAATGCGCCGCTGGTGGAACACTACACAGAGCTGAATCATACAGCTGATGATATGAAATGGACAATCCTCGAAGTCATCAAGCTCCCGCAAAGGGGTGGAAATCTCGCCCAACTCCTGAACAGAGAAGAACTAAAGTCCATAATCCAGTTCAATACTATCCGGACTGGTTTGAACAAAAGTGAGGACTGGACTAATCTACTGTAGTTGGTACATTGGACAATTCTGCTACTTAAACATGAGTAAACGAAAATACTGTTCCAGTATAAGCCTTAATAGCATTAAGGACAAGAGAATATGACAGAGCATAATGTGTCTGAATGTAATCTGATAATCCATCTAAATGCTTTTAACACAACTGTTGCACTTTTAATCACTATCGTCCCCGAGCACTGCCGTATACAGACAGGCCACGGTGCACTCGTATAATCTCACTGCCATTCCCGGTCACACTGGAAACCCCACTCCAAGATGTCTGCCATATCACCCCACGTCATGTGACTTCCATCACCTGACCGGATATAATAGAGCGGCTGGATTACGCCCAGTACTGAGGAAGCAATACAACCAACTGGAACGAGTGGATCATCACATCGTCCAAGTATTCTTACAGTGGTAAGGAGTTGACCAGACAGACTCATACCCAAGCCCAGTACCACTTAGGAACTAGAGCGTAAGCTAATAATCTCGCTCTTTTCCCCATGCAGCGGATCGTGTATCTCACCGACCGCAGGACCGCTCAGTCGCTTCGCCAACGGTAAGAAGCCCTACTTCTTGTAGATTTAGGCCCCTTCCCCGTATGAGCATAGATTTGATTCCACTCTCCTCCTCCTCACAGCCAATCGAACTACTTATCGACCGCGTCAACCCCACCGGACAGGACCACAAATAGGGACCTGCCACAATACTTAGAAATCAAGCCGCAATCGGTAAGCCAATGTTACATAGGTTGCCGGCTGTCCTTAAGCTTCCTCGATAATTAATGTTTATTTTCCTATTTAGTGTCTCGGAAACGTATCACTGACCTCCTTTCCATAACCAAACCACGTGCAGCACAGCAGCTTCCCTGCACGGTGGGTACGTTACTAATTTACCTCTCCATTATATTAGTCAGTTCATAGCCGTCTCCACACCGGTATTCGGTCACCCTGGCAACCCCAAACCTCCCACCCCCCCCGGTTAAATACACAGGCTTCCGCATGGAGGAGCTAGTCTTTCACAACCGTTCTCATCACTTCACCAACTCTTTCCCAAATCAGCCCTTTTACAATAAGCATTCTCCTAATAGGCACGTATTACGCACAATTGCACGATCTTTTAAATATGGAACACTGGCTGGCACCTTCACCGCACTGCGATTCCGGAAAATGTAGATATCGAATGTGACTAAAGTTAAACTCAATTTATCGCCGCAAAAATGTGAATATAATTTCGTCTTTGCTTTTCTGTCTTTCCCTGTTTTCCATTACAGGCGTACATAACAAAAAGTGTACCAGGCAAAAATTAATAAGTCCTGATGATGATCCCATTATAAATTTGAGCCAGGGATCGAAACGCCGTCGACTTGGTTTAGTAAACATACAGCTAAATCTGTGAATACTACTGCATGTATGGTTTACTCTGGGGAGTACTGGCAATTCTAATGTATAGCAGTACCCAGTTTTGCTCACTACTTCTTGCCTGATGTAAACTTTCTTTCTTCTTTATTCTCCTCCTCCAACTTTCCAGTACGGCACAGGCTTGTGCCCTACTTCACATGTATATGGTTACTGTGAAACTGTAATTCAAATATTCTGAGTATATCAAATGAATAAATTCCTTGCCCGGCTGGGTACAGGATAAAACTATATAGTTTCCCATTGAGGTCTATATATACCTGTTTTTTGAAAATTCCAAGCTTAGGACCTTTTGTTTTTGAAAATACTTGATACCCATGGTCCAAAGCTACCTTTTGGGTCCCTCTTGTTTTTGGTAAAGTGTTGAAATGTGGTGGGCAGCCACTTGCTTGGTGCCAGTGGTAAGGGCTCTCACTCCAAGTGGCATTGGACGGCAAGATAATGTTCATACATGTGAGTAGTGGTACTCGACTTCCTTCCCGCGGGAGGGGTGGTGTGTGAAGTTGGCCTGGTATATACTGACCACTAATTAAAGTGGGCACCTTGTACCAGTCCAAACAACCCTTATTGATGAGTTAAAGATAACTTTTATTTAAAGCTATCCTAGTCTTGCCTATGGAGAGCAGCCTTCAGGCTAAGTCTCGAAGAAATGTAAAGCAGCTTGTTTTCCCAGTATACAACCTCCTGAATGACCAAATGAAAGGAGAACCACACAAGGAATATATAAAATATATGTATTTATTACTAAACACTCTCTACTAACCTCTTTATGAGATTAGAGAACCAAGCACACAATATTAAATCACTAGAACGACAGTAAATAGTACAATACACAGCGGGCTCCAGGGGGAGACCAAACCATATACTAAGAAAGTGGTATAACAACCACAACTTGATTAGACACAGTTCCTAGAGCACGTAGAATCGCTGGGACTCCAAGGAGCCACCCAAGGTAGGGAAACAGGGGACCCAGGGAGGATGGGTGCAGTGTGAGAACACAGACGCGAGCTCCGTACAACTCTATGGGAAAGTCGTGGTTGGAGTTTTAAATATTAAGGACACTTCTAAGAGGACTTTGAGCAAACCCTCTCAAACTTAGAAGGTTCTAAGGCCAGCACCCTTGCGAGTACCGGAGTACCCGTGTTACCTCACCCAGGAAATCCGGGTGCATAGGTGTCAAGTGGTGTTGGGAATCTTCGTTTTCAATGGCGTGATGCTGCTGTGAAGATGAAAAGTGACCGGTGTGATACAAGCCTGGATCGGGGTTGAGAAGAACCTGAAAGCAGAGGGGACAGAGTCTAGGTCACTTCAGGGTGACCAGGGACTCGGTGGATTAATGCCCACAGATGTTGGGTACTTCAGGTGAGAAGAGGTGAAACTTGACTCTGCAGCCACAGGGATCAGGAGACGTTGATGACAACCAAAGTCCGGAGGTGAGCTGTCCCGCGAAGGATGTCGAATGCTGGGGGGTCAGTGTGCGGATTGAACACCAACAAGCCTTGGCAACTGCAACCCATGCTGTCAGAGGAAATCAGCTTCTGTGAGGACCAGCAAGGTCCTGAGTACTCTCCAAGCTGTGGAGAGTCAGGGCACATCTGGAGCAACCAGGAAAGCCCACTGAAAGTCAAAGTTACCTTCACAGGGACCCACAGGTCGACGGACCAGGGATCGCGAAGGGACTTTGAGCTGAATCACGAAATACCAGCCCACGGAATACTCGTGGAGTGTAGGCCGGAAATCTTTGGTGCAATTACTGCTTGGGATCAGGACCACAAGTAGCCCAAAGCGCAGCCTCAGGGGGTCGCCAAAAAGCATATGCTGCTGTAAATATACGCGGTGCACAGGGGTTCGGGTTGCATGGTCCCCACGAGGGATACGGGCCTCAGAATAGCTGAGAGCGCAGATCAACCTCAGGGACCACGGAAACCCACCTCCTGTGTTGCAGAAATCTTCACAGTCCTCAGGAGCTTCGTAGATGCAAACCGGTCAGATGCGTTTATGTGCCTGCCTTGCAGGGGAGTAACTCCTTTTCTCCTAGGGAGATTTTTCCTTCTTCCAGCGTCATGCAGATGGTCAAAGTACTTGGTTTCTGTAGCAGAGTTTGGTCCAGGTAAAATCTAAAATCCTATAGTCAGGGTTCATACTTTATACCCAAGGAAGGAGTGAGACAAACTCTTGGGACCCACCTATGGGAGGGTCAGGACAAAGGGGTGGTTACACCTGTGTCCTTTGTCCAGTTTCGCACCAGAGCAGGAGCAAATGGCCCCCACAACCGGTTTGAGCTGGACTATGGACAGGGACACCAAATGTGTCCCAAGTGCAGACATCAAAGCACTCTCAGAGGGCACCCACCCAGCTCCAATACACTAAAGCCTGTCTGGGAGGTGGTCACACCTCCCTGTGACAGGAAACCTATTGTCAAGCCTTCTCCTGCCGGAGTTTCGTCCAGCAGCTGGAGGGCAGACTCGTGTCTGTGGCTGGCAGCATCCATCTTCTGATGCCAGGGTCGAGAAAGTTGGTACCGGGTGTACCGGTGTTGTCATATTTCTTCCTCTAGGAGGGTGGAATCATACCTCCCCTGCCAGTTACTGGCGGGGAGGTATGATTCCAAGGTGTTTGATACCAATCACGACATGTTTCCATGCAGCCGTTTTAAAGTTAGCATTTACCATGAGGTTATAATGCACTTAACAGTATATGGTTGGCTGCATCCCGAACAACCCCGGAATATAGGTTCCGAAGGCTGCAGAGGGGCTCTGCTTATGAAAGAGCACCCTCTCAGATAAATCCCAGCACCCTGCCTTCAGGATTGATAAGGCCTGCCATAGGTGTGACTGGTAGTGATATAGGATAGATATAGTGAACCTATATCCAAATAAGGAGCATGCACCACCGTACACAGGCTGCTGTAGTAGACCTGTGGTGTCAGTTTGAGTGGTCTCTCAGGGGAGGCATAATACATGCTGCAGCCCCTGGGAGGCCTCTGGGGTACCTATGCCCTGGGTATATAGTATACCATATACTAGGGACTGATAAGGGTACCCCAGAATACAATCTGGAGTGTGCCTAGAATACTTGCAATCAATTTAAAGGCGAAAGCAGCTAGGCTGGAGTCCAGGATAGCAGGATCCCGGATAGCAGGATCCCGGCCAGTCTAAGTTGAAAACAGTGAAACACCAGCAAAAAGTGGGGGTAACTATAAGAAGCAGATCCTACTCTCCTACAGGTGGGAATGTTTACGCAATTTCATCAAGAAGTATTTCCATCAGCTTATGTCTATTTGTAAATTGTTACTTAGTATTAATTAGTGAGTGTTTAATAAATGTACTTTTTTATAAAGAAAAGCACAGACTGGACAATCATTTATTGAGTGTCATTTCTGCCTTTCTGTCAATGGTGATTAATAACCCACACCACCTCCCTTGCTTAAGCCTTGGACTGCTCTGCAACGCCACCCTCTGAGAGTCAAGCGCTACCCTGGGGTCTTTGGTTCCCAGTGAAGGAAAAATTACTTATGCAAGCCACACAGCTAATGCCTTGTTTTCCAACAGATGGTCATATTTTTTTAATTTCTCACTGAATTCTGTAAAGAACCAATGACTTAGGTATAATTAATTTAATTTATTTATTTGAAGAGTTTTAAATAGCGCTGGCTAGACCCGAAGGTATCAGAGCGCTTTACATGACAATCAGCGAGTTACAAGTTACAAAATTACATCAGTTACAGGAGCCAAGTATAACATAGGAGAAAAACAGTGAATTCTCAATTAAATGGGTTATTAGCGCATAGCATAGCCAAGACACACGTCAAATGGGGCAGGTAGGGGGGATATGAAAAAGGGGTAAGGATTGCATAATCGGGTCAGGCAGACCGGCAAGAGAGAAAGTACTTACAAAACAGTCACAGTAAAAGACATACAAACCAGCTGGGGACCAGCAATCATAAATATCCCGTGAATCGGTGATAGTATAAGATGGGAGGGGAGTAGGAGACCGAAGGGGGGACGACTTGAGGAAAAGAACAGACAGGCGAACAAGGAGCAGTCCAGCAACAATGAGGATAGGTCGAAACAGCCAAGATGGAGGACCCAGGCCATGGGAACCGACAGCATCAACCCAAAATGGCGGAACACACAAAAATCCAACACGAAAACCACAAGGCAGCAGACTCGAAGGCTTCACGCAGGGTCAGATGGGGGAAGCAGCCACATGACCATGGAGGGAAGAGGGCAGAACACCGCCGATCACAAAGCAGGTTGTCGACGTACATACACCCGGGGCTCCAGGGGCAGCAGCATCGTCATTCAGAATGCAGCGAAGACAGGGGAATGTCAGATTTGGGCGCTAGGCAACAGCCCCGGAGAGGTGGACCAGGAGGACACGCCTTCCCAAAACTCAAGAAGCAAAAACAAGTTTGGGGTACTAATCAGCAGCGCCGCAGTACTCACTGCCGCTGAACCCCTGCCGGGTGAAGCAAGACTCATGCATCTCTGTCATCGCTAGGGAGGCGGTGCAAGAGGACAGGCAACTGCAGAAAAACCCAGAGGGTAGGGGACGGCCAGGAGGGGAGATCCCCAGCCGATCCCCTCCCCAGGCACCCATGCATACCTCACTGGTCATCGGCCGCTGAAACGGCTCTGCTACTAGCAGTTCCTCTGCAACTCATCGGAAGGCGGGGGAGAAGAGGAAAACACAGCGGAGAAAAGATGACAAACCATGTCCAATGTTCGGCTGGGTAGGTGACGGCTGAGCGGGAGAGCCAGAGGCAATCTCCTCTATAGCTGCCTAAACAGCTCCACCAGGCATCGGTCTTGTTGATCGAGGCTCCGCAGTCAGCACACTACCCAAGGTTCATCGGAAGATCTCGAACTGGGTCGCGGGAACTGGAGAGACGAATGGCCCCAGTCCATAAGAACCTCAGGTGAGCAAAAAAAGGTCCAATGGGGGTAGATTCCAGGGGATTAAGGCCAAAAAGGAAATCCCTGTCCAGGCGACCATCTTGTCCAGTGCAATGCATCATCACTCCACCAATTATTACCCTCAAATTCTTGGTCAGACTGAGAGCAATAATTAGGTTCTGGTACGGTATCGCCATTGTTTCTTAATGGATTACCAAGATCAGTTAACGCAATGGCTCCCTTTCATCAGAGTTTGTTCAAAATAATTCACTCTGCAGTGCCTTACATGTCTCTATTTTTTCCTGTTCACTTGAATAACATCCTAGAATCTGTGCAAGGAATTCTCATCTTCCATACTATACGTGATTTGTGGATAGCAGTAGCCAACCTGACTCTCCCTGTCATGTGCCTTGTCTTATTTCTGCTTTTGAGCCCCCCTGGCATCGCACATTTATTTATGTTCTTTTTATCATGTAGGTATATTTTACAATGCATGATTTTGTTTCTAATTTCATTTACATATGCTCACAGTATAATAACTTTTTTGTAGGTTGGTAGATTCAAACAATTAGTTCATTCATATATTTATGAATTATATTTAGAGAGAAACACAGTAGTCAGACAAAAGTGCAAGGTGAGTATCATGATTCCTTTCATCCCAAATACAGAGGATCATGATTTTCTTGTAACGATGCTCAGAAACGGTATATAAAGTCTCCAGCAAAAACCTTTTAATGCAAATACAATTCAAACATAAGACAAAAAGCATCTAACCTGAAACAGTCTGTTCAAGGTCAGACAGTGGTACTTGCTAGCAATAGAAATCAGCTTCCCGAAAGAATGGTGATACAATACATCAAGGTTAGATTTGTTTATCAGCGAAGACTGCAAACTAGAAAAAGACTGAACATGGAATTATGAGGAGTTATGAGTGATCAGCTCTATTTCGGAAGCTCTTATTTTTGGTAAGATCAAAGGGCATATTTGCAAGAAATAGCGATATTTATCGCTAAATGCGCTTAGCCCCTTTTTTTTAATCGCTGAATATGTTAGCGGAGAAAACCTGCTGTTAGCAACGTTTTTCTCCATTGTGCTAAAATATCCAGCGATAGTGGCAAAATACATGAATATCGCTGGAAATCCAGCGATATTCACTCATTAACGCGAATGGGGACTTAACCTGAGAATCCACCTCCCATTGGATAAACAGGTAAGTCATATTTTTAGCAGGTGTTAGTTAATAGCGATAATAGCGCTTAGCGCGATTTTTTTATCGCTATGCCTGCCTTGCTGATAGGCAATAGCGACGTTAGCAACTGCTTTCAGTCTCTAACAGGTTGGGTACGCCCACTTTGCATGTCATTAGCGATAAATATCGCTGACATGCAAAGCGGGCCCCAAACCGGTCGCTATCGCCTAAAAGCTGTCGCTAACTGTTGTTAGCAACAGCTTTCTAATAGGGCAATAAAAATATTGCTGCTTTAGCAGCAAAAAGTGCCGCTGAAGTGGCGATATGGCCCTTGCTAATATGCCCCTTAGTGCGAAGATAGACATTAGCTAGGACTAGAGAGAAAAGATTCCATCATTTATACCATCCAGTGAGTGCCATCTGTTATACAAATATGTAGCCAATTTTCAGTATATTTGCATGTATTGTCTTTATTTTCCTTAACATTGTGTTTATAGCTGTAATTACACGTATTCGTAGTCTCTCTATTAAAACTAGCCTTTAAAAATAACAGCCCCTTTTAAAATAACATTGTGGATTGCTTCAATGTCCTCATCCTTCAGTAAAAGTTATTCCAGTAACCTGCACCTAAATAAAATGAATTCTCACACTACAGAAAGTCAGAGAGGATACGAAGACTTGGAGCATGACCTTCGGGAACTCGTGGATCTGCTACTATGTTACATACAGCCCCCGAAACTCGGGTTGTGCCAGAACAAGTTGCAGGATTGGCGTTGACGTCAACCGTCTTCGGGAGCAATATCAACAGGCATGACAATGCCCTCGAGCATACTCAGGTGTATGAGAGTGGCCTTAATGGGCAGAGTCTCGCTTGGATTTCTTATGATTTTTCTTTGACTTACCGAAGATTTGGAGTGCGACAGCGATCGAACTTGGGACCAACTTCTGAACCGGGAATGGGACTGAGACCAACCTTTGGACTTAGAGTAGTCCTGTCGTGGGGTCTACTGATGCTTGGCCACAAAGAGTTTTGGCTTCAAGTCCTGAATTTATCGACTCACAGTCACTACAGGCCTTAGAGTAATGAGTCAACCCTAGGCACCACAGGCAAACCTGATGGAGATCTGTCACAAATATTTGCTTGTGACAATCCCTACAGGGTTCAAACCCTGTTGTCTTGGGAGGTGACATTTTCCCTTACACAGTGGTTATAGTCAGAATACTTTTAGGTAAAATTATCTCGATGAGAGGTAGCTTTGGATCCATGCCTGGTGGCGCAGAAAGAAAATTATGTCAGAGTGCAGGAGTGGCTCCTATATGGCTCTCCACGTCAGAGCCAAACTACTTCAATTTGGAGTTGCATGGTACCACCTACCAGCATACAGAGATACTGTTCAAAGGTTTCAGGATCCAGCCTGACGATTAGGGAAATATTCAAAAGGTGAGTAATTTGTGGTGCGAAGTGTCTATCAAAATGTCCTGCCATCTAGCAGTCCACCAACTGGAGCACACCAGCTTCGACTCCTGGACGATATGGTCACCAAGGGGCTAGTTACAGCCCCTCTACTTCTACATCCCACTTCAGCGGCCCCCTAAACCAATCTATTCCATACATTTCACTGCACTGCACCTTCCTCTGTATGGAGCCAGTATGTTATCGGAGACCTTGAAGGAGTGTTTGCCTCTCTGTACCCTCCCCTTTTTCTCTATGAAGTCTGTTTAGGTCTCGCTAGCGAACGCAGCGCATGCGCTGCTTCGCTAGCGAGCCTCTATTGTTGCCGCTTTGGTGCTGGAAGGGAGACAGGAGATGGTACGCGCGGACAGGAGATGTGCACGCGTACGGACAGGAGATGTGCACTCCGTACGCGTGCACATCTCCTGTCCCCGGAGGCTGGCAGCACGCGCATTGCGCGCTTTCAGTTTCCCTCCCCCCGTCGGCTTCACGGAGCCAGCTTGTTCATTTCAGTTACAAATCGTTAGTTTTAGATAAAAGCTGTCCAATTTGAGGTGCAAGATCTGAATTTAGAAATTCAGTGTGCCTCGCTGAGTATGTCATGCCGACTTTTCGGATGCCTTTTTCTGCCTCCGCCTGGGACGACTCATGGTGGCCTCCAGCCCTGGGAAACGCACCAATACCAACGGACCACGCACGTAACCTGGGCTTCATCCTGGACTCCTCCCTCTCGATGACCAGACAAGTCAACGACGTCTCATCATCATGCTTCAACATCCTACGTATGCTCAACAAAATCTTCCGTTGGATCCCCATCGAAACAAGAAAGACGGTCACCCATGCACTGATCACAAGCCGACTAGACTACGGAAACACCCTTTACGCCGTAACCACAGCCAAACTACAGAAAAAACTCCAACGCATCCAAAATGCCTCAGCCAGACTCATCCTAGACATCCCCCGCCAAGCTCACATTTCCGGTCACCTGAAAGACCTCCACTGGCTCCCCGTCAACAAGAGAATAACTTTCCGTCTCCTCACCCACGCACACAAAGCCCTCTACAACCTAGGACCCGAATACCTCAACACGCGCCTGTCCTTCTACAACCCCACCCGCCAACTTCGATCGTCCAATCAAGCCCTCGCCGCAATTCCACGCATCCAAAGATCCACTATGGGAGGAAGATCCTTCTCCTACTTAGCGGCCAAGACCTGGAATTCCCTCCCCACCCAACCCCGCCTCACACAGAACCACCTCTCCTTCAGAAAACAACTAAAAACTTGGATATTTGTAAAGCTCCCCCCCTCCCCTAAGCGCCTTGAGACCCTCTGGGTGAGTAGTGCGCTATACAAATTTAGCTAGAATCCACCTTATGCTGTGGTCGAAGTGGGAGGGATTGAGGTGCACGCGTGCCTATGTTATGAAAACCCGTTCCCCTGCTTTTTGTGAAAGGACAACCGTCCCAGAATGTTTAATTCCTAGAGTTCAAATGCTTCAGTAAGGCTTGGAGTCTCCTGTGCTGTGAAACAGAGGAAAGGGCTGACAACTAAACAACCCTTTCCGAGGTGCCTGCTTGCCTGAAAGAAATGCAGATGTGCACACCTTTTTAATCTGCAAATGTACTATTGCAGGAACCACAGGTATTGGAAAATCCATCAGAGAGTTGGGATGAGATCTGGAATGGGTCCTCCATTAAGATTGCTGCCGCTCCTGGGTAATGATTGCAATTGCAACGAAAGAGTTCTCTCCCCTCCATCAAGCAGAACATGTTATTGGTTCCTTCAAGTTAAGTAATAATCCGGCACCCCTTTAATTCAGTTAAAACCGTGTGAAAGGACAGGGAGGAAAGGGAGCATGGATACTAGGAAGACATGCAGGATCCTGAGTGAGCTTGACTTACAGCACCAGCACGTTCCTTCGCATTTCCAATGACTTTACAAGACTATCACTGGGAAGATAATCAACCATACAGCCAAACACCAGCACAAGCAAGCCAACTTCAGATGAAGCTTGTGAGCAAATCATCTGCAGAAATGTCAAAAAGGAACTAATAATTACAGAAGGCACTGTAAGTACCTGGGTTACTATTCATTTTCCTGATCGGTGTATGTGTTTGAACTACCTGCAACTAAGCTCTAGTCAAAAGCCCATTGCTCAGACATCTCACATTGCACCACTTGACGAAGCAAACACATCTCAGACCAGTTACTGAATGCTAAGGCTGGATATAAAACAAAATCCATAAAACTCACACACTGGCTTCAAACAGTTACTGTGGAAAAGGAAATGGAAGTTTTTGCAAAAACGTAAAAAGGATGGCGAAAAAGAGAATACAAAAAAATAAAAGGTACAGTTACTGTAGTCTGTTTTCAACTCCTGCCTGCAACCCTGAACAGAAGGCCAAATGAAAGAAGAGACGGGGGATAGAAAGAGGAAACAACTGAAAAATTAGAGGTTAATATGAATAGTATACTGCTGCATGACAAGGGGATACTAAAATGAGTGGGTGGGGGAGAAGAGTTGTGTTTTCAAAGGGCAAAGTAGCAGAACTGGGATGAAGAAAGTGAAGAAAGTAAGTCCAAAATATGGTCAAGGGTGCAATGGTGGAAGCTATATGAAGTGCTATGAGGCAACAGGGAGAGCAGAGGGGGAAGTCTTATTTGTTTGTAAAGTGAGAGTTTGGGAGAGTCAGGGTGGGGGAGGAATCAGCAAACTCTATTACAAGGGTGACAAAAGTGGAAATAATAAAAGAGGGCAAAGAAGTGAGGTTTGGAAGTTTCCAATATTCCACTCCCCACCCCCCAAAAAGAAAAACAGTAGGAAGAAAATGGTATATATGATCTAACGTAACGTGCAGCACAATTAAGCAATTGCCGGCATGCTGGGCATTCAACCTGGTAAATGTCATTCATTTTAAAAGTGTAATTGATTTGGGGTATACAGAAAAGGGGTGTCAAAACCAGTTTTATTGGGTTGTTTTGGCCCAGATTACATATAAACCTTTATTATTATTTTGTTTTAAATATTTTTTTTGCAAAATCATAAAAAGGCACAGGTTTACATGGTCATCCAAACCACTCATATGCAAGGTTATTAACATGCAGTTTCCAGGATAATACACAGCTGTATAGGCCCACATCCCGGAGGCTGGGCGGCGTAGAATCAGAGCATGTAGAAAGGAAAACTCAGTTGTGCGTTAAGGATACGGAACTATCTTTGTATTGGGTAATTTTCCTTTTTTCTTTTTTTAATTCTGTTTAACATAAAACAAGAAACAAACTCCCCCGAGCATGGCATCATTAGTAAAGTATTTAAAGAATCAGGCTATCTATGTGAGGCCCAACAAAGGCACAGTCATTATTATGCAGGAAAGACCTGTATGGATCACAGCAAATCACAGCTATACGCACCAAGGAATATTAGCGTACATTCGGTGGGGTACTACACCGGACTCAAACCCCCCATTTCAGCTCCTCCCCCAGCACACTCGGACTCAGACTCATCAGGGGTGAATAATTCAGCGCTGGTGGCATCAGAATCATTACGTGTCAACCCCTCTATGCACAGCATCCTCCAAGCAAGCAGATCATCTTGCAACTTCCCATCTCGGCGAGTGCGCTGCATGTGCATCTCTTCAGCTAGGGCCCATTCTCTGGCATCCTTCAGCCAGAGGGAAATCTCGGGAGCCCTTTGACCCATCCAGGTGATAGCCACGCGCCTCCTTGCCAAGACTAGCAGTAGTTGTAAAAATTTATAAGAAAGCTTCTTCTTTCTGGGCGTGGGCACTAGAGCCAGGAGACAATGGAGCAGGTCTAGCGCAAATCTAAGTTTTGTGGCACGACCGATATGGTCCACTACTTAACTCCAGAAGGTATTGACCAGAGGACATTCCCACGCGAGGTAGAAAAATCCCGCTTTCTGCGCACCACACCTAGGACAATTGTGTCGCCTATCTGCAGATATGCGATTCAGAGAGACTGGGGTCATATAGGTGCGGTGGACAAAGTTGAAGTGTATACGTTTGAAACAGGCATTACAGGAGACCTTACGGGTCAAGAGCCCGATTCGTTTACGCTGTTCCGGTTCCAACTCCACCCCCAAATCTGCCTCCCAGGCCGCCCAAGACGGCGCGGTCGGGGGGGTCGAGTCCCGATGCATGGCCGAATAGAGCAGGGAAATCAGCCTTCTACCTCTACCACAGGATAAAATGATGTCAAGAGTATAGGTCAGCGGGGGCGCCTCCGGGAACTGGGGCCACGTCGTTCTGGCTATGTCCTGAAGGCCTCTGTAGTGAAGGTATTGCCCCCTACTTAACCCAAAAACTCTGTGGCCCGTTCAAAGGACACAAAAGAGTCATCTGGGTAGAGGTCCGCCAGGGTCTCACATCCGCCACAGCGCCACTCTCGGTAGGACATGTTCTCCTCCATCCGGAGTACCGGGGCCAAGATCCACACCGGGAGCTACCTATGAAATGGGGCCCTTCTTAATACCTTCTCGACGAATCACTGCCAGATTCCTGCTGTGTGACGCACCACATATGGCAAAGTTTTATCAGCGCCACGTCCCTGCATCAAGGCCTCCCTCAGAGCCCTGTCATTCGCCGTGCCTGCCAGCAGAGCCAGTTCCCAGTTCTCCTCGTCAGCGAACCACTTTGCGGCTGGGAGAAGTTGCGCCGCATAGTAATATAAGTCAAATCTCGGGGCCTCAAGGCCTCCCTCTTCCCAACACTGGGTCACTGTGCGCAGAGCGACTCTACTGCGCCTGCCCGCCCAGAGCAGGGAGGTAAGGAGCGAGTCGAGTGTGCAAAACACTCGGGGAGGCAATGGACATAGGGTATTCTGCAAAACGTACAAAAGCCTGGGAAGCATCACCATTTTGGCGATCGCCAAGCGCCCCATAAGGGAGAGAGGGAGTGTGTTCCAAAAGGTGACAGATTTGTGGAGAGCTTGGAGTACTCTGTCGATGTTTTAAGTCAGCAGGGTCTCGTTAGTTGCGACCACTTGTATGCCAAGGTAGCGGAACGCTTCCTGCTTGCAACGTAGACCCAAATATGGGATGTCCACGCTTGGGTCCGGAGCACAGCCTGCCAATGGGAAAATCAGGGATTTACTGAGGTTAATATGCAGCCCAGAGGCCGCACCAAAGCGGTCCAGGGTCCGCATCAAAATGGGAAGGGCCTCGGAGGGAGAAGTTAGATAGAATAGTGCGTCGTCAGCATAAAGTGAGATCACATTGACCGTGTCACCTACCGTAATTCCCCATTGCTGTAGCTCTGCGCGGGCAGAGACCGCAAGGGGTTTGATCGCTAGAGCAAACAGAAGAGGGGAGAGAGGGCAACCCTGACGGGTGCCTCTCCCCAAGGACCATTCCTCCGACCGGGCCGAACCCAGCTGAACCCTGGCACGGGGCGCCCTGTAGAGCACAAGGATCCAACTGCAAAACCCAGGTCCAAACCCCGTCCTCTGGAGCACCTCCATCAGAAACCCCTAATGTACCGTATCAAAGGCTTTAGCTAGGTCAATTGATACAAGCACGTGAGGACCCTTTCTCTCACGTACCTCATGAAGGACATGATTTAGGCGACGCAGATTCATCGCTGTGTTACGGCCCGGGATAAATCTGCATTGGTCCGAGTGGATCAATTGAGTCATGTGTGGAGCTAGGCGAGTGGCTAACAGCTTAGTGAGGATCTTTGCATCCGTATTAATCAGGGTAATAGGATGGAATGCCGCTGGATCGCAACTATCTCCGCCAGGTTTCAAGATCATGCAGACTTCCCCTTGATTCGTGGTGGGTGGAAGGGTGCCAGTGTCCAGCGCTTCATTGTAAACTTGTAATAAGAAGGGAGCCAGAACGTTCCCGAAAGTGTGATAAAACTCAGATGGGAAACCGTCCCCGCCAGGGGTCTTAATTCGTGGGAGGGCGGCTAGCGCCGCGCCAATCTCGCCCAGCGTCAGCTTGGCCTCAAGTTCCTTCACTGCCGCCTCTGGCAGGGTCTGGAGGTCTAAGTCTCGAAGATATGGTCGATAGGAGTCCTCTGTAACCAAGGGGTCAGCCTCGTACACAGTCTGTAGATGGGAACGGAGGACCTCAAGGATATCTGACTCCGAATGGACCATATCACCACTCGAGTTTCGCAAGGCAACTATCCTTTCAGGCGCAAATTTACGACGAAGGATCCAGGCTAATAAGCGACTAGATTTGTCGCCTTCGCGATGGAGACGCTGCCTGTACTGGCCCAATGTGAACTTGTCAAGTCGGGTAAGGATGTCATGTATCGACACCTGCACCTCCTTCTCCGTCCACTGATCTAGAGCGTCAGGATCTGGTCTGGACTGGGTGCGTTGAAGCACAACCTCCGCATCATGCAGTTCAGACAACAACTGTTTCCGGACCCCGTATGTGAAGCCCATGCAGGCTCCACGCACCACCGCCTTCAGGGCCTCCCATTTAGTAGAGTAGGGTAGATCATCGCCCCCCCAGTAGAGATCTATGTAATTCGACAGAGCAGTCGCCACATGGTCCTTACCCACCTGATCCTGGAGAATGTCAGTGGGCATTTGCCAGGTGCGGGGACGGGCAGCTCGATCAGCCCACTGCGCCATGCACGTCACCCGGGCATGGTCTGACAAGTATCGGGCCTGATGCGTAACCATCAAGGTGAGAGACGGGGTGAGATAAGCCGCAAGCATGCGGTCCAATCTGCTATGGGTACCATGTGTCGGAGTATAACACGTGTACAGCTTCTGGGTGGGATGACAAGTTCGCCATACATCCAGCGCCCCCAAATTGTGCATCACTTTCCGACGGCGCGCCGTCATACGGGGCTTTGTGCCCGACCGAGGGGGATGTCGATCCAACTCAGGGTGCAATACGCAATTGAAATCTCCAAACCAGAGGAAGGGCGCATCCAGATCTGAAGCTACAAGATCTTGGATTCGAGAAAAAAAGGTTGGGTCATCGATATTCGGTGCATAGGAGTTAAGGAGTAATAATTCCTTGTCATCTAATTTAAGCCACACTAACAGATACCTGCCGTCTACGTCTGCCTCGACATACTGGACAGCGAAAGGGATCCATGGGGCCACCCAAATGAGGACCCCCCTGGCATATGTGGAAAAGGAGGAGTGGAAGATCTGACCTCTCCATTTCTTAGACAGTCGCTGTGCGCCGTCTTCATTCAAGCGGGTCTCCTGTAAACAGGCCACTGAGACCCCATGCCATTTAAGGAAGGAAAGGACTCTGTGTCTCTTGGTGCAGGTACCCAAACCACACACATTCCGAGTTAAAAATGTAAAACCCATGGTCGATGATTGCGCCCATCCGGGCCATAGTATATGTACAACATGACCTGCCGCCTCCCGGCCCCCACTCCAGTTAGACCGGAAGGAGTAGCCCTGTCAATGAGCCACACATATGTCGGATTCATTATGCATATAATGCCAGCAATAACCTCTACAGTAACCCTACCCCACCCTCCAAAAACCCTAGAACTCAGAACTTCTTCAAAAACAGTTTCCCCAGCCCCACCCACGAGCAAGAGGATAGCAACAAAATAAAACGCCACCCCGCCCTTCCCCTGCCAGTGCCAGGACGTACACAGCCACCCCATACAACTCACTCAACACACACTTCACACAACAAACCAAACCCACCCACTCTCCCCCCAGCTCCCTGAGAGACCCAGTGGTCTAAGACAGTTCCCGGGCATGTCTACTAAAGACAGTTATTAGTACGGGCAACATTTTGCTCAGGGTAAAAATGGACCCCCCCACCCCGTAACTCAGTCCATTGGGGTGCAAGTCCTCCTCTTCAGCCAGGTATCCAGAACCTCTAGTGCCGATTAGGAGCAGTATTGGACCAGTAGAGTTCCAATAAGAAGCCACCCAAATCGGAGGACAACAGAGCGTAAACCAAACAGTGTCTCAAGTTAAGTCTTTACTCCAACCTCGGTTCAGAAAGGGCAGTTTCCGGGATCACCGGAGCTGTGGAGTCCGTGTCCGGCAGCGTTTCCCGCAAGGTGTCTGGGACCAAAATCTCACTAGGGACGGACGCCCCAGGAGACTCCGGAACTGTCCTCCTCGGTGATGTTCCCATATGGAGTGCGCCATCTGCTCCTACTGGAAGCCGAGTCTCAGAAGAACCTCGGGATCTAGAACGGCGCCTTCCTCTGCCTCGACGCCTCTTCTGGGGCCTGGTCCCCCAGGTCTCACGTGGGCCACCACGCTCACCCGGGGGCAGGTCGTCTCCCCTAATCTCGAGCCACTCCCACACCTCCGCCGGGGACTCGAAGAAGTGAGCACGGCCATGGGAGAGGACCTTAAGCTTGGCTGGATATAAAAGCATGTATTGGAGTTTCATTTCCCGAAGTTTTTGTTTAACTCCCAAGTAGGACTTTCTCTGCTCCTGCACCTGTTGGGTATAGTCAGGGTAAATGGAGACGCAGCTGTTCTCAATTGTGTGGGACTCCGTTTCCCTTGCAGTCCTCAAAATACAGTCACGGTCTTTATAGTTCAGGATCTTGGCGATTAGGGCCCTACGGGGCTCGCCCGGCCACGGAGGGGGGACAAGGGCCCTATGCGCTCGCTCCATGATAAAGACACTGGACAGTCCAGTTGGGCACAGCTGAGTGCGGATCCAGGTTTCCAGGAAGCGCTCAGCCTCCAGTCGTTCCGGTACTCTCAGGACCCTGATGTTACTTCGACGGGTCCTACCTTCCGCGTCCTCAGCTCTTCTCTCCAGCGCACGGGTAGTGGATGTAAGTTGCTCGACTGACTTTTGCAAGGAGGCCACCTCAATTGCAATTGGGTGATATTACCCTCTGCGTCTGAAACCTTGTCTGCTACCTTGTGGAGATCCGTTCGGAGTAGATTAACATCTATGGAGACAGTCTCCATTTGCTTCTCCAGGGTAGAGTGGGATCCCTGAATAGCCATCAAGATCTCTGCTCTAGACAGCTCCGCCGGACTATCCCCTCCATCCTCTGGACCCGTCTGCCGTGTGATCCTCTGAGAGGGCAGATGCGGGGTAGTATACTGCACTATAGTGTTAGGTTGGGAGGACTTTGAGGATCTATCTTTGCTTGTTGCCATTGTGAGAGGCAGATCCTGCACCTATCCAATATGTTCCAAAGAGTTCCCCCCAGGCCCCGCTGGCCAGATACGGGATGTAAGGGTGGGCCGAGGTTGGGAACAACAGGAACGATGAAATCGCACCAGGCAGCTTCAGGCAAGCGCAATGCGGGTAGTGTCCAAACCAAGTGGGTTGGCCAACTAATAGTAGCAATGTTGAGGAATCAATCTCTTGTCTCCCCCTCAGTAAAAATATGCTTGTAGGGGCTGGAGTCCTGTACTTTCAATGGTGACGAGAAAATGGGCGGCCAGCAGGACACAGTTCAGGTAGTGGGATCTCAGGCAGCTCGGCCGAGACAGGTCAGCAGGGTCCCGCGTCAACAAGGGCACTCCAAGGCGCGCCCCTCACCTTCAAGCGGCAGCAGCACAATCCCCAAGGTTCTAGGTATGTCCCCCCCGAGGAGCACACAACTGCAGTGTAGGTTGGGCCAGGAATCTCTCACACCGCGTTCCTCCACAGAGCAGAGAAGGAAGCACCCCGGCACTCAGGCAAGATGGCAGGCAAGTGGGGGAGGGGCGCCAATTTGGTTGTGTCTCTTATAGCGCTGCATCATGGGTCTCCACAAGTCAGCAAGGTCACATCCAGCTCCCGGCGGGAGGTCTAGTGAAGACAATGGTTCGGGGGAGGGGTGGGTCCGTGGGCTCTGCAGATTGCGGCAACCGGGGTAGGCCGGGCCGGCCGCCCGACAGTTCCGAGTCGGCCCCACTTAGTCGCCGCCTCCAACAAGGGCCGAGGCAACAGTACCCCCGTCCACCTCCGCGTTCCACAAGCCCCCCAAGGTCGCAGGGGCCAGCCAACCACTCACCAGGGGCAGCGGCGCCTGATCGGCAGCTCCGCCTCAGGAGGGCAGCCCGGGGAGGGCAGGCGCTGTGATCTCCTCGCGCCGGCCGGCGTGTGTCGCCAAGGTCCCCCGGCGGCCGCCAATCGCTTCTAGATGTCCGCCGGTCGCAGCCTGCAGCACATGGGGGCTCGTCAGGGACGCGCCTGGTCCAGGATCAGTGGATCGCCGCGTCTGGGCGGGCCACTCGCACCTCGGTACCTCACCACAGGCCCAGACCATGGCGTCGCGTAGTTCGGCTTGGAGCTCCGGGCGCCGACAATGCCGCCGTCGCTGTTTTGTGGGGATTCCACGAATCGCTCCTTCAGCGTGGGGGTCTCATTTGATTCAGGGAGGCTTCCGGTGCGTTTTCCCTCGATTCGACAGCCCAGGTAGGATCTTTACTCAGGATTAATGGGTTCTCGGGACGGAGCTGGTGGAGCTCATGTCCTGTCGGCCATGCTGCTTGGCCACACCCCATCATATAAACCATTTATTGCCTCGATTCGAACACCCCTTGGTGCGTGTAAACAGGCGCAATGAAAGAAATGAGCCGGGGAGTTGCTTGCTTGGTGCCATCAATCAAGAAGCTTAGGGTTGTGTAGTTATGGAGGCTGTGATAAAACTGAAATGTTGTAGAAGTGCCAACAGCCCTGTGAAGGAGTTCCTGGGTCAAGAGGCTATGTGTCAATATTGATTAGGAGCCTCAGCGGGACGACTCACATCACTCCTCTTGGCCAACACATGTCCTTTTATACTCATGATGCCTGTTGGTGGGGCTTGAAGTGCTTTACAATGGCACACAGCTGCCAGGATTACATGAAAAACGAAGGGGTTTGGTAACTACAGCGCCTTGAGACCCTTACGGGTGAGTAGTGCGCTCTACAAATTTCCTGATTGGTTGATTGATTGATTGATTGATTGATTGATTGACTGGGGCCGGCAGAATCAACACACAGATACACCTATTTGCCTCAGGCAGCACTGAAATGGGGGCAGCGTTCAGATGAAGACACACCTGTCTCAAACCTGCCTGTATTATTCAGGATATTGTTAGTCCTTTCTGTATGTTTTTCCACAATTTCATTGTAACACTAGCAGTGCCAGTGCAAGCATTGGCAATGCCAATATGACAGCTTTCATTGTCAATGACTGGTGAGTTTAGGCACTCAGTAAGGTATCATCATACAGGCACTATTATCAGTCACTCTTGCACTTAGGAGTCAATCAATTCATCCACCCACTGGCTCATTCGTGCATTCACTCACTTACCGATCCAGACTAAAACACACACACAAACTCATCAAGGATATGCAAGATGACAGAAAAGACTAAAAGGAGAAAAAAGGAAGCACACTGCCACCTAAAAGTGGAATGCATATGCTTGCAATAAAAAAATAAAATTCAATCTAGAAGCTCCAGGCCGTCTTGCAACCGTTTTATACATAGTGTATCATTGTTTTAAAGTTCCCAAATGGCAGCCATTGTTAGAGGGTATGATCAGCCATTGTTAGAGGGTATGATCAGCCATTGTTAGAGGGTATGATCAACCATTGTTAGAGGGTATGATCAGCCATTTTTAAGCAATAAAACAATGCCACACCTTACCAATCCAAGTGACTACTCAGTAAACATCCAGCGGCCATCTTGGAACAGTACTGCACATAGTGTGTTATTGCTACACAGGCTCTCGTACTGCTTCTAAACATGGCGGTTTTCTGGAAACAACAAATCAATCATACGCTGTGGAGAGTATATTCCAAGATGTCCACTCACTTTAGAAGCAGTGGCCACACGGGATGGCCAAAGATAGCCATATCAATGGCCCAGAGTCACTGTCTGGGAGCTGCAGGATGCTCTTAAAACAAGCATTTGCAATGCAACAGGTCTCACATGATTAAAGTTTGAGCTATTGGCATTGCTAATAATCATGCAACACCAATAGCTCAAACATTCGCTCAAACTTTAATAATGCAAGACCTATTGCATTGCAAACGCTTGTTTCAGACCCTGGTGGACAGATTCAACAGTGTTTTGTCTCTCTTGGCCTTCCCCTGCTGCCCTTCAGTGTTTCAAAATGTGTCCTTTGGTCCTGTCCTTGACTACTGGAGGAGGAAGAGAAGGGGTAGTGTAGACATCAGTGATCTGTTGCATTTGTGTTGTTTCTTTCTATTGTTTTACAAGGTCTATACCTTAAAAAAAGGTAAAAATGCAGTGTTACCAAGATTGTCATTTTATATTTATTTATTTCAAGCGAGGATGCCTTTGGTAGGACAGTGCCTGTTTCTGTTGGCAGGGGCTGCAGGCATTGAAACTACAGAGGCCTTTAGGAAGGGGACTTATGTGGTGATGGAATCACCAACTTGAAGAGGAATGTAGATTACAGCCATTAGCAGCTGGACAGCTGCCCATGATTCTATGGGGCTGAAAACTGGGGTGGAAGCATTTATGGTGAAATAAGTTATAAAACGTATGATGCTTGCAAGACTGCTTGGGTTTTTAGGTTATTTTTTTAGTTATTCAAATATTATTGAGAATTTCATTTAACGCACAAAAGCAAATACCAATGTAAAGAGATGCACGGAGAGCCTGCCGTGAGGTAACCCCACTGTATGTTGAGTCCTCCGCAGCCCTCATAAATCAATGCCCTGGCTCCTCCCTGTGGTCCTCGGGTGAAAGATGCATGGAGAGCCTGCTGTGAGGCAACCCCACTGTATGTTGAGTCCGCCGCAGCCCTCATACATCAATGCCCTGGCTCCTCCCTGTGGTCCTCGGGTGAAAGATGCACGGAGAGCCTGCTGTGAGGTAACCCCACTGTATGTTGAGTCCGCCGCAGCCCTCATACATCAATGCCCTGGCTCCTCCCTGTGGTCCTCGGGTGAAAGATGCACGGAGAGCCTGCTGTGAGGTAACCCCACTGTATGTTGAGTCCGCCGCAGCCCTCATACATCAATGCCCTGGCTCCTCCCTGTGGTCCTCGGGTGAAAGATGCACGGAGAGCCTGCTGTGAGGCAACCCCACTGTATGTTGAGTCCTCCGCAGCCCTCATAAATCAATGCCCTGGCTCCTCCTTGTGGTCCTTGGGTGAAAGATGCATGCTCTGGGCTTTACTCCCCTTCACCCTACTCCCCTGTGCAAGCAGAGGAAGCTGCAAGGCCATAGCATGAGAACCACTAGCCCCAGGATCAACTTCTTGCTGCTATGTCTCCTCAACTTCACTTCCTAGGATTCATCAGCAGCAACTTACAGAATTCCTTTGATTGTGAACTGTAGAGCATGGCATATCATACAAATCGTGTGCTAAAAACACATGTGGGCATATTCTCAAGGACACATCGTAGATTTAGCGGCACTTTTCTGCCACGAAAGTGGCAATAGATTTATTGTCCTATTCACAAGCCTGCACTACGAGCCAACATTGTCAGTTTACCTGCAATAACTGCTGCTAAAAACATTGCCAAGGCGTACAGCAACAACTAATGCTAATCATATGCAGAGTAGGCGTTCCTGTCCTAAAACTCAAGATAACACCACTTTGCGATATTCTCAACGAGCAGCCAGATCGGCGATGCGGTCCAAAAACAGGCGATAAGGCACGTTAGCAGCAGGCACTTAAGAACAGTTTTTTCAGGTCATAAGTAGGACGAACACCTGCAGTATAAAGGGAGCCCCGCCCAGAGCAACATCTGAAGACCAACCGATGCCATGGGGCTACTAATCATGCAGCAGCTTTGAGACCCAAGAGGGCCACAACATCCACCGCCACCACCCCCAGGACCACCGCCGCCCCCAGGACCCCCTCCCCCCCCCCGGACTCCCACCTCCAGTCTGCATTGCGGTTTCCGGTCACTTCTCTTCACTCAGACTGCATTCACCTTGGCCAAGATGGACTGACATATTGCATTTTTAATTGCCAATGACGCAGTGGGGGTGATGAACAGCTGTTGGTGGTGTTTCACCACCTCCGTAATCAGGATCTTGTTTTCCTGCGGACTGAATCGTGGGTTCCTCTTCTTCTTCTCCTTGCCCTTCTTCTTCCCCGAGGTCCCTGACTGGGCCTCCGGGGGTTTTGTTGGGTTCTGGTTGGCCTCTTTAGTTGCTCCAGCTTCCTCCATGGTGCTTCTTAGTAGTTTTTTTTTTTTGTGAAGCTTTTATGTGATTTTTCCCGCCTGACGTGGGAATAGCAAGCCTGGCCCTGCTTATTGCTGATGTTTAGGTCTCGCAGAGAGACCTATTGCAGTCAAACCAGAAAGCTGAGTTCACAATGCGGATTTGTAGAAGTGCACGTGCTTGTGAACGCGCTTCTATCCCCCTGCCTTACTCTTCAAAGGCTCCCCTTACCATTTGCTCCTGCCTCCCCGCCCACTGCTTCACACTTCACGGCCGCCAGGCCGTGACTCGCATTTCTGTCCAGCCCAACCTCTTATTTACAACTGTTAGTCCTTTTGCTTTAGTTTAGAGCTGTATTTCATGCTTTCCCACTCTTAGACTGCCACTATCTTTATTTTACGAATGCACACACACACACCTCCCCTTCACCCTCGCTTTTCCTCTCCCTGTATCTCTTACTCGCTTTCTTCATTTCCACTTAATCTCTCACATGCTTTTAACCTTTCTCTTTCACTCTCTTTATTACTCATTTTCAATCTCACTTTCTCAAAAACAATATCTTTCGTGGCCTTGCAAACCGCTCGCACTCCGCCTTAGACTCTTTCTCACGCCCACTGTCTCCCCCCCCACATCCACTCTGAGCCTTTCACCCCCACCTTTCTCTCTCCCACTCGCAGCCTTCTTGATCTCTGTGTCCATGCCTTTCTTCCTTCTCTCACTCATCGTTTTCCCGACCTTTCTCTGCTCTCTGTTTAAACCTGTTCGAATGGCACAATATATGTTTTAATTTTACTAAAAAACCATGATCTGAGCAGTTATTTGTTACAACACAGCTGTTTGGTTGACGCAATCGAACAATGTTTTCAGATAGGCACAATTGATGTCATGTGCGTCTAATGTTGTGTAATGTTCGTTTCATGGCAGCAGGGCTTTCTTTGCACTATAAAGTGCCACTCTCCTCCAAGATAACCTGGCCAGATTTGTAAACTTTCTTAGCCCTTTTCAAGTGCCATATTTGCACGTATTGGCCCATGTGTGCGAAAGCCTCCGAGAAATGTCCCAAAAGTTCTTCCTTATAGTTCTCAGATCTCATTCTTTCGTTTGCTATGTTGTTTGTTTTTCAGAAGTTTTCAGTCCACCTTCCCACCTGAGCCAAGTCTATTATCCCCCTGCCTTGCTCTTCAAAGGCTCCCCTTACCATTTGCTCCTGCCTCCCGGCCCACTGCTTCACACTTCACGGCCGCCAGGCCGTGACTCGCATTTCTGCCCAGCCCCCCTCCCAGGCCCTCTTCTGTCTGTTTTACCCCTTCACGCTCTGCCTCTCACTCACAGCTTGGTGCCGCCAGCAGCTCTTCCCGCTCCGCCCCCTGCTGCATCAAAGGCTACCCTAATTATTCACGGCCCGCCGGCCGTACTTTCAGTTTCACGGCCTCCAGGCCGTGTCTCCTTTTATTTTAACTTTTTATTTTTATTTTACCCGTTGTTTGTCTTCTGCCAGCCTCCTTTTCTCTTCGCTACCCTTTTCTATGTTTTTTAATCTTTGTTTTCTCACTGTACTGCCTTTTGCCCATCTCTTTCTACTGTCTCTATCCCTTTTTTGCTCCTTCCCTTCTGTATGATGCATGTCTCTTTTCTGTATCGCACTTTGTCTGTCCTGCCCCACCCAGTCTCTCCCGTGGGTGCACTTACATTTCTCTATAATTTCTCATTGTCTCCACTAAGTGTCTTTATTGCTCTCTTCCTCTTGTGCGTTGATCTTCGTTTTTCTCATCCTCATTGCCTGTCTAATGCATGTCTCTTTCCTACTCTGCCCTTAAAATATTGGAATTCCGAGTTTCCCATTCACTCTCCTAGTCTCTTTATTGCTGTCACTCTATCTCTCGTTGCTATATTTCTCCCAGAGTATTCTATCACTTGCCTGTGTCTGTTTGTGCACCCATGCTTTTATTGTCTGTATAGCTCTCCTCTCTTGGACTCAAACTTTACACTTCCTCTTGCCTCTCTCTCTCTGTCACTTTTACCCAATGATGCCCTCTTCTTTCTCTTTCGTTCTCCCTGTGTCTCACTGTACGGCCTTTTGCCCATCTCTTTTTTTCAACTCGTCCATCTACTACCACTATCTCGTCTGTAGTACGTACTTCCCAGTCCCTCATTTGCTAGTCCCATGCATTCATTTTTCCCCAACTTCTCGTTGTGTCCCTCCAGTTTGTCTTACTCTTTCTCTCCCTTTTATTCATATTGTCTGCTCTCGTCTTTCTCTCTTGCAATCTCTCTGGCCCACTCATACCTTTTTCAGACTCACTATCTCCTTCTTTCATAGCACCTACAATCTAGCTGCCACTGCCCTTCAGTCTCTCTGTGCCCCTCCTCTCCCCGTGCTCTGCCTGCTCTATGCCTCTCCACGGCTTGACCTGCTCGGTGGATCGTCGTCTTCCATATCTGCCTTTGCCCCTCCTGTTTCTCACCGCATGATCTCTGTCTGCGGCACTCTTCTTCCTCAAAGCCTGCCATCCTTTCTCTCTTACTCCTTCTTTGTATCTTTTTCTCAGGCAGTTTCTGCCTTCTATCTCCCCTCCTCTCCCTCCTTCCCTCTCGTCCTCCCTCTCCCTCCCCTCACTCTCTTACTCTCCCTCTCTCTGTCTACCTCTCTCCCTTTCCCTCACTTCCCTCTCCCTCTCTCCTCTCTCCTCTCTCACCCTCTCCTTCTCTCTCTCCTCTCCCCCTCTCTCTCCTCTCTCCCTCTTTACCTTCCCCCTTCTCTCCTTTTTCTCCCTCTCCCCATCTCCCCCTCTTCCTGCTCTACTCTCTCTCTCCCTCTCTCCCTCCCCTCTCTCTCCCCTCCATCCTTCACTCTCGTCCTCCCCCTCTCTTCTTACCCTCCATCTCTCCCTCTACCCTCTCTCGCTTTCTCTCTCTCCTTTTCCCTCACTTCCCTCTCCCTCTCTCCCTTTCCCTCTCTTCCCTCTCCTCTCTCCCCGTCTCTGTCTCTCTCTCCTCTCTCTCTCATCTCTCCCCCTCTCTCCTCTCTCTCTCTCTTTACCCTCTCCCTCTCCCTGCTCTCCTTTTTCTCCCTCTCCCCATCTCCCACTCAGCACCACCACAGCATTACTCAACACCACAGCATCACTCAGCACCACTCAACGCCACAGAACCACTCAACGCCACAGAACCACTCAACACCACAGCACCACTCAACACCACAGCACCCCTCAACGCCACAGCATCACTCAACGCAACAGCATCACTCAGCGCCACAGCATCACTCGGCACCACTGAATGCCACAGCACCCCTCAACGCCACAGCGCCACTCAATGCCACAACACCACTCAACGCCACAGAACCACTCAGCGCACAGCATCCCTCAACGCCACAGCATCACTCAACACCACAGCATTACTCAATGCGACAGCATCACTCAATGCCACAGCACCACTCAACACCACAGCACCACTCAACACCACAGCACCACTCAACACCACAGCACCACTCAATGCCACAGCATCACTCAACGTCACAGCAACACTCGATGCCACAGCATCACTCAAGGAAACAGCATCACTCAATGCCACAGCATCACTCAACGTCACAGCAACACTCGATGCCACAGCATCACTCAAGGAAACAGCATCACTCAATGCCACAGCATCACTCAACGCCACAGTATCACTCAGCACCACTCAACGCCACAGCACCACTGAATGCCACAGCATCACTCAGCACCACTGAATGCCACAGCATCACTCAGCACCACTCAACGCCACAGCATCACTCAGCACCACTGAAGGCCACAGCATCACTCAGCACCACTGAAGGCCACAGCATCACTCTCTGCAACATTCAACAACAACTGGTTCTAATATGTTCTCTCAATGTTTCAAGCTTTATTACAAATGTCACAAAAAGATGTTAATATTTAACTGCTGTTCTTTTCATCACAATAAAATACACTGAACATAATCTTCCCAGAAGTTATTTACAAAAGTTTAAGCTATTGCCATTATAAATTACAATAACTTTTATTTAAGTATTAGTTATCAAAAAAATAAAAGCTATTGTTATTTGTAATATTAATACATCAACACATATTGCATTACAAATGCTACAGGTGTCACGCTTTCGAAAGTTAAAACTATTGGCATTGTAAATGACAAAGGGGCATATTATCAAGGGGGTTTATCTCTGCTTTTTTGGCTTTAAAAGCCAAGAAAGCGGAGATACAATTATCTCCCTATTACCTAGCTGTCGCTAACACCAGTTAGCGACAGCTAGTAGGAGATAGCGACCATCTTGGGCCCCACTTTGCATGTCATTGATATTTATCACTAATGACATGTAAAGTGGGCGTGCCAAGATGTTAGCGACTGGAAACAGTCGCTAACATCGCTATCTCCTATTACGAACTTTTGGAGATATTTGCGCTAAGCGCGAATATCTCCAAAAGCTAACACCTGCCCTGAGCTGTTCTTAGCCATGTTATCCAATGGGAGGTGGATAACATGGCTAAGAGCATTAGCACGCTAATGCATGAATATCGCAGACTTTTCAGCGATATTCATGCATTGCGGACGATTTTTTTCGCATTTGCGATAAACCTTGGTAATACCAAGGTTTATCTGCGATAAAAATCGCCGCAGCTCGGCGATAATTTTTTCACGCTAACCAAGCAATAGCGATAATTATCGCTATTGCTTGGTAATATGCCCCAAAGCTATTAATTTTGCTATTTTCAAAACCAACACATAAATAAAATATTTGTCATTTACAATACCAATCGATCAAACTTTCCTAATGCGAGACCTATTGCATTGCAAATGCTTGTTATCACTGTTGAGCCCATCGCAACTTTTTTCACGTTTGGATTTCCTTTTTTATTGGCGTCCCGGTAATTTTAACGCAGACATTTCATGCGTAATCCGTAAACTATCGCCTGTTGCCGGCATGTTGAGAATATGCAGTTAACACGTGGTTAGTTTCCCGCGATAGACTGCGTTATGTAAAATTGCGTTAACCTAGGTTGGCGATAATTATCGCCCGTTCTTGAGAATATCCCCCATTGAATAATCTGGCATTATTGCAATTATCATTGTCTCTCTACCACCAATTGTGGTGTTGCATTTAGAGTGTGTATGTGTGTATGTATATACATAAATGTATATATACCATAATGTGAGCAGAAAACCAACATAAAGGGATCCACATTCACTGCACTCACCTGTCTCAGCAGATGCAGAACTTAAATGTTTTTTCATAACAAACTGAAATGCCAACAGATACACTGGAGGGAGTTGGAGTGGGGCGGATCTGGGAGATATGGGGTAGTAACTACAGCCAGCTTGGCCAGAGATGTTGTGAAGTACAAAGTTACCAATAGATTTAAATAAAACAAAAAAACAGCAATATGCAAGGACATCATGACAACACATCTGTCTGTACACTGAAAGTTGACTAAAACAATACATGATTGCTGTCAATCTCCAAAAGCAGTTGCAAGTTGCAAATAGTATAGCAGCATTAAAAAACGATAGGCGGATGTTAATATTGATGTTAATGTTGATGTACGCAATGATACGTGCATGCAAAAAATCGAAATTGAATCACTGGTGTCGAAATCTCCCGCTTTGACCTCTCCATCAACCCCGAGTAAGAAATACGAGGTCAGGTAGGTGCTGCAACCTAGTCCTGATACTACTGATTGACAGATCACAGGTGCGGTGGCACGTAACCAGCAGGACAAACGCGCAAACAGGAAAAACCCAGATTAGTCCCAAGATAGCGGCAACACCACAATGGTCCTAGAAGATTGCCCCCAATAAAACGCAGATGGCGGGATGAGCTCACAATCCCAAAACACCATAAAATCAGATGCTACATGAAGTTTGGAACACTCAGCCAATCAAGCCACAGCAGTGATCATGGGTACCTCATGCCGGATATCTGGACACTTTACACGTTGACCCTCATTGGGTCCATGAAAGGTCGAGACCCATCACCATTTGTCATCAGGTAGGAGTAATTCATGGCTTCATGATAAGACCCACATTCCACTCCCATACCAGGATCTGTGAATTGCTTTATGATGCTTCAAGAAATATATTTAAAAAATTCAAAACGATTGTACTTTGAGTCCGGCCTCAGACCCGTTTCTGTATGCTGCACACACACGGCCGTAGTGTTTGATTAAACCAACTGTTCCTGTTTTCCCAAGAACCTCATGTCTTTGCTTTTTCAAAGTAAATTTATATTCAAGCAACATTTTGGCGAGCCAGCCAAGAGAGATTGGTGCTCCGAACCAGACTGCAGCCAAAGGAAAGGACCCCCTCTGACGGACTCACATCAGCGCTAAAAGGAAGTTGAGCAGACGCCACAATTGATTGAAAGCTCGGTTGACTCCGCCGGGTGGAGGTCCATCTGAAGATGCCATCAAGTCGGTACAAGACTACATCTGATCCTTAGTCCACAGCATTTCGCGTATGGCAAACCAAGAAGAAGCACAAACATGTAACTAGAGTGCCCTGCCACTGACAGAAGTCTGACATATTGCCCACTTCATGTGTACAAAATGAGCAGTCACAAGACGGCCTCAGGGGTGTTCCAGCAGAGGTTACTTTTCTTTGATAGTCAGCAGGCCAGGAAAGGTGAATATTGGCTGTCGCTTGGACCGCTGGGCGTGATACAGATGGTACACTTGTACCCTGGGTGTGATACAGGGGTGAGGCCTCACCGCTTGGACCCCTGGGCGTGATACAGATGGTACACTTGTACCCTGGGTGTGATACAGGGGTGAGGCCTCCCCGCTTGGATCGCTGGGCATGATACAGATGGTACACTTGTCCCCTGGGTGTGATACAGGGGTGAGGCCTCACCGCTTGGACCCCTGGGCGTGATACAGATGGTACACTTGTCCCCAGGGTGTGATACAGGGGTGAGGCCTCCCCGCTTGGATCGCTGGGCATGATACAGATGGTACACTTGTCCCCTGGGTGTGATACAGCAGTGAGGCCTCACCGCTGGGACCCCTGGGCGTGATACAGATGGTACACTTGTCCCCAGGGTGTGATACAGAGGTGAGGCCTCCCCGCTTGGATCGCTGGGCGTGATACAAATGGTACACTTGTCCACTGGGTGTGATACAGGGGTGAGACCTCACCGCTTGGACCCCTGGGCGTGATACAGATGGTACACTTGTCCCCTGGGTGTGATACGGAGGTGAGGCCTCACCGCTTGGATCGCTGGGCGTGATACAAATGGTACACTTGTCTCCAGGGTGTGATACAGGGGTGAGGCCTCACCGCTTGGACCAATGGGCGTGATGCAGATGGTACACATTTCCCCTGGGTGTGATACAGGGGAGAGGCCTCACCGCTTGGACCGCTGGGCATGATACAGATGGTACACTTGTCCCCTGGGTGGAATACAGGGGTGAGGTTTCACCGCTTGGAGCGCTGGGCGTCATACAGATGGTATGCATAGGCCCTAGGTGTGATACAGGCGTGAGGTCTCAATGCTTGGACCGATGGGCGTGATACAGATGGTACACTTGTCCCCTGGTTGTGATACAGAGGTGAGGCCTCACCGCTTGGACCCCTGGGTGTGATACAGGGGTGAGGCCTCACCGCTTGGATCTCTGGGTGTGATACAAATGGTACACTTGTCCCCTGGGTGTGATACAGAGGTGAGGCCTCCCCGCTTGGATCGCTGGGCGTGATACAAATGGTACACTTGTCCACTGGGTGTGATACAGGGGTGAGACCTCACCGCTTGGACCCCTGGGCGTGATACAGATGGTACACTTGTCCCCTGGGTGTGATACGGAGGTGAGGCCTCACCGCTTGGATCGCTGGGCGTGATACAAATGGTACACTTGTCTCCAGGGTGTGATACAGGGGTGAGGCCTCACCGCTTGGACCAATGGGCGTGATGCAGATGGTACACATTTCCCCTGGGTGTGATACAGGGGAGAGGCCTCACCGCTTGGACCGCTGGGCATGATACAGATGGTACACTTGTCCCCTGGGTGGAATACAGGGGTGAGGTTTCACCGCTTGGAGCGCTGGGCGTCATACAGATGGTATGCATAGGCCCTAGGTGTGATACAGGCGTGAGGTCTCAATGCTTGGACCGATGGGCGTGATACAGATGGTACACTTGTCCCCTGGTTGTGATACAGAGGTGAGGCCTCACCGCTTGGACCCCTGGGTGTGATACAGGGGTGAGGCCTCACCGCTTGGATCTCTGGGTGTGATACAAATGGTACACTTGTCCCCTGGGTGTGATACAGGGGTGAGGCCATACCACTTGGACCGCTGGGCGTAATACAAATGGTACACTTGTCCCCTGGGTGTGATACAGGGGTGAGGCCTTACCACTTGGACCGCTGGGCGTGATACAGATGGTACACTTGTCCCCTGGGTGTGATACGGAGGTGAGGCCTCACCGCTTGGATCGCTGGGCGTGATACAAATGGTACACTTGTCCCCTGGGTGTGATACAGGGGTGAGACCTCACCGCTGGGACCACTGGGCGTGATACAGATGGTACACTTGTCCCCTGCGTGTGATACAGGGGTGAGGCCTCACCGCTTGCCCTGGGTGTGATACACATGGTACACTTGTCTCCTGGGTGTGATACAGAGGTGAGGCCTCACCGCCTGGACCGATGGGCGTGATACAAATGGTACACTTATCTCCTGGGTGCGATACAGGGGTGAGGCCTCACCGCTTGGACCAATGGGAGTGATGCAGATGGTACACTTGTCCCCTGGGAGTGATACAGGGGAGAGGCCTCACCGCTTGGACCGCTGGGCATGATACAGATGGTACACTTGTCCCCTGGGTGGAATACAGGGGTGAGGCTTCACCGCTTGGACCGCTGGGCGTGATACAGATGGTATGCATAGGCCCTTGGTGTGATACAGGGGTGAGGTCTCAATGCTTGGACCGATGGGCATGATACAGATGGTACACTTGTCCCCTGGTTGTGATACAGAGGTGAGGCCTCACCGCTTGGATCTCTGGGTGTGATACAAATGGTACACTTGTCCCCTGGGTGTGATACAGGGGTGAGGCCTTACCATTTGGACCGCTGGGCGTAATACAAATGGTACACTTGTCCCCTGGGTGTGATACAGGGGTGAGGCCTTACCACTTGGACCGCTGGGCGTGATACAGATGGTACACTTGTCCCCTAGGTGTGATACAGAGGTGAGGCCTCACCGCTTGGATCTCTGGGCGTGATACAAATAGTACATTTGTCCCCTGAGTATGATATAGGGGTGAGGCCTCACCTCTTGGACTGCTGGGCGTGATGCAGATGGTACACATTTCCCCTGGGTGTGATACAGGGGAGAGGCCTCACCGCTTGGACCGCTGGGCATGATACAGATGGTACACTTGTCCCCTGGGTGGAATACAGGGGTGAGGCTTCACTGCTTGGACCGCTGGGCGTGATACAGATGGTATGCATAGGCCCTTGGTGTGATACAGGCGTGAGGTCTCAATGCTTGGACCGATGGGCGTGATACAGATGGTACACTTGTCCCCTGGTTGTGATACAGAGGTGAGGCCTCACCGCTTGGATCTCTGGGTGTGATACAAATGGTACACTTGTCCCCTGGGTGTGATACAGGGGTGAGGCCATACCACTTGGACCGCTGGGCGTAATACAAATGGTACACTTGTCCCCTGGGTGTGATACAGGGGTGAGGCCTTACCACTTGGACCGCTGGGCGTGATACAGATGGTACACTTGTCCCCTAGGTGTGATACAGGGGTAAGGCCTCCCCGCTTGGATCGCTGGGCGTGATACAAATGGTACACTTGTCCCCTTGTAGAAAATAAGAAGTATTGATGTACATAGGCAACGTTCATTTCCCTTTTCCCACTCCCCTCCCTGCACGCACCGTGAAATATTGTAAAGCATTGACTGCATCCCTCAGCCCGCAAAGGCCTGTACCCATGTGTACATGATAGCCATTTTAGGCACCTTGGCCTCTTGCCCACTCATTAGAATCACTGGCTTCCCTCCTGCGCGCATTTGAGCACACCCCCCCTCTCCCACTCTCACATACATAGACCATGAAACCCGGCACTCTGCGCGACCCTGCTATGAAAGGCAACCCTCCTGCTTGACCCAGGCACCACCCCCCCCCCCCATTTCCCTCTTGAAGAGGCATCCTTCGCCTCAGCTGACATAGCCCCCCAGTTGTATCTGACTGCCCCTGTTCTCTCATATACAGGTCATAAGATCTCTCTCTCTCTCTCCCTCTCTCTCTCTCTCTGCGCGACTCTGGCCCTGCATGCACCCTGACCCCCCCCCTCCTCCTCCTCATATGAGCAAGTCATAAACCCTCTTCTTTCGCAAAGCCCTGTCCTTGAGAGTCACGGCCGCGCCTGACCAGCACCTCCTTCCCTTCCATGAATGCCCCTCTATTGACGAGCCCTCCCTCCGCGCTCGATTGTCCACGCAGGCATGAATACCACTCCTTTGATGACCCCTTCCCCCGAGTTCGGCTGACCACACATGTCCGAGGCCATCGCCTAAGCCAGGAGATACCATTTACTGCCCTTATTGTATGCCTAGCCACCCCACCCCCTGGGCCATGATCAGGCGCACACATCCTACGACACACTCAGTTGCACGATCGCCCTTCCCTCTTATCAGCAGGTCAAGGGTCCCCATTGTGAACGTATGTGGAGTAGGATCATCACGAGGATTATAGGAATGTTTTCCTTTTGCGACACACTGACCTGATTGTATCATCAAATGTTCTGCAAATGTATAAAAGCCAGAGTCTCACGCTCACTTGTTAGAGCACCTCCCGAAAGACACTGTGTTTCGTGTCCGAAATGACTGGCTCTCCTCATGAGAAATAAACTCTGTTCTTGATTCCTGCTCCCAGCGCCCGTCTCTTTATTTGGTAAATTATTCGGAATGGAAACTAAGAGGCGGTTTGCGCCAGCAGCCTGGGCATTGGTAGAATTATGGGCTCACTTTCAACAATTGGCGTCCCAACGCGGGGTCCATCAGTGACATAGGGTTCGGTAAGAGAGATCCAGACGAAGAAGTGAACGTCTAAAATGATCGGAGTATACCTGCCTTGAGAGGGCCCTAGCCCGGCTGCCGATCGACAGAACTTCACCAATTCTGAACGGACCTCTCTTGAGTGACCTATTGTCCTGACTGGAATCCCACAGGAATGCTACATGGAGTAAGAGAACGATCGGGCGCTGGAGGAGGGAGTCGAAGAACTGTCCGTATGGTCCGGTCCGGGTAAGATTAAGTAGGGTGTTTTTACGCCTGATTGGTAGGGTGGTTCTATCCACCTGATTGATTGAATTGATTGTATTGAAATCGGTATTTGTATACTGATATTGTATTGGTTGGTATTGGTTCAGTTAGCTTTGAAGGCTACTTGACATATTGGTTCTCTTTTGAGAACGAGACATTCTCTGTTTGCAAACAGCGGCGAATAGGAACGTCGTCCCTCTTTGCAGATAGAGAAGGGTAGGTAATGCAGACTTTTGTCCCCGTTGTAATCCGTCATGCCTACTTTTCTCCCCACTGATTGTTTGAAGTCGATTAATAATCGATTGTTGCTCTTTGAGATCTTCCCTGTCCACAAACAGAGACGAATAGGAATATTCTGTTCCCTTTATGGATAGCGAAGGGCAGGTAATGCAGACATTTGTCCCCGTTGTAATCCGTCATGCCTGTTTTTCTCCCCACTGATTGGTTGGTTGCCTGGACATTGTTGTTCCAGGAATTGTTTCGTTTGAGGTATTTTCTATTTGCAAACAACGTGAAATAGAAACACTCTGTCTAGTCTTTGCAAGTAGAAAAGGGTAGGTTATGCCCCTTTGTGAATTCGTCAGTCCTACCCACTCCCCACTGGTTGGTTATTGTGGGGTAGCTCGCATGGTCCGCCCAGGAGACTACTATTATGGAGGACATATGCTCTCTACTCATGGACCATTTAATAGAAATAGACTGACTGGTCCGTCCAGGAGGCTACCCTAGTAAGTGGAAGTACATCGCTCGGTCTGTCCAGGATGATACCCTAATGAAGGAATATATGTTCCCCTTTTGATCGATAATCTCGTTCCACCCCGGACCATTTATTGGAGGGGACTCGTCTGGTCCGTCCAGATGTACCCCCCCCTAGTGAAAAGGACACATAAAAATATGAAGTGATCACCGTTCCCTACTAACAGAAAGCTTTAGCTCGAAACACGCTAAGGAAGAGAAAGAAAAATAAAAAGAAATCAGGCTAAGTCAGTAACCCCCTGATGAGCTTTTGACTTCACCAAAAATAAGAAACATTAGAAGTAGTTCGTAATAAGAAATGTAAAATGGCGAAAAGATTCGATAGCAGAGCATAGGCACGAGGTAGCTAGGCTTCACTGCCTGTTCCTGTTCCCAACATGTCTGCCTCATTGCCCGCCCCGCCCAAATAACGGTCACATGAAATAGAAACAACTCAATAGGTACCTACCCCCGTTCCGGAAGCTCCCGAAGTGCAACAGGTCCGCGGTTACGCCCATCCGGAAGGCGAGGCCTGGAGGCACGAGGGACTCGCCTGGCCACGGTCAGGAGGAGATGATGTTGGGCAGGCGGTCCAAAGGATGACAAGGACCTCTCCGTCTTCTCCCTTCTGCCGCCCTGGAGGCCGCGGGGAGAGAGGGGGCTGTCTTGCCTTGGCCACCGACCACCCCTCTCTCTCACCCGATCCGGCTTTTGCCGAAGGCCGACGCCAAGGCGAGAACGGCGGCGAATCAAGTAGTCCCGCCACATTTCAAATTCGCCGCATGCCATCGCCTGCTGGTCCAGAGCCGAAGCCAAGGCAAGAACGGCGGCAAATCAAATAGTCCCGCCAGATGCCAAATTCGCCGCCTGCCTGCATAGGTGCAGGCAGTCCCGCCACATTCCACGCTCCCTGGAGAGTTGAAGGTAGTCCCGCCACATGTCGCCAAGGGAAGGGGGGGGGCTGTCTTGCCTCAGCCGCCGACCACCCCCCCCCCATCATCAATGGCTGGCACGGCCAATGTCGAAAACGATGGAGCCGGGGAACGGCGCGGGGTCGCTGGAAGGGGGAGGTGCAGCGAACGACCCTCCCCCACCTCCCTCCAGGTGGAGGCTTCCAGCGACACCCCAACACTCTTCGCTTAAAGAGGGTCAACATCAAAAAGAGGTCTTCTGCCCAGGACGGGCACACGCTCCATATCGCCTCTCCTCGACCTTGAAGATTCTATAAGAGCCGGGGGGCCCCCGACCCTCTGCATGGGTGCCCCCGCCCCCTTCACTGGGAACCACGACATCGGTGCTACTCCTGCCGGCACCAGACTCGGATCGGAAATGGCTAAGATGCCGCCACGGCACAGGCTTGTTCAGTTCCGGAGGAACACCAGAATGACCCGGTAGGAAAATTGTTGCCGCCCTTCCCACTCTTTGACTCATGGTCCATATTGTTAGACTGTTAACAACATAGCACGAGACTTTTTGAACTGCCAACGGAAAGTCTGAGCCAACCATGTGAGACTAGAGACACTCTGACTGTGCTGGAACTTGCCTGACCCCACCCAAAATGGCGCCGACACAAAATGAGACGTTTTTAATGAACTTTGTTGCACCCTGATTGCGCAAGCTTTTTGCCCCGAGATATATATAACGTTTGGATAATGAAAGTAGATATGAAGGATATTGAGTATGTGCTTGGACAATGAATTGACTTAAGGGTGGGTACTGATTATGAGTTGGAAAATGAATTGGTGTAATTTAAGGTAATGAATGAACATTGGATGATGTATTTATGAATGTATTAAAGATGAATTACTGACATACATCCTGCTTGCTCTGTAGGGGAGTTTAATATGATTTTATTGCACTGCCGCACTTTATGCAATGAACTGCCACCAGCTTCGTTCTTCCCATGTACAGTTACAATCTGCTCCGTGGCTAGCCCACCGGGTTGTAGGCCTGTATTTATGTGTCAACCCTCTTTATTAAAGGTATTTTTGGAAACGAAAGCATAGTTGTAGCGGATTGCATTAATGAGTTTTGAATGTATTACTACTATGAGCAACGAGAAAGTATGATGAAGGCTAAAGGTTAAAAAGGACCCGATATTTAGCAGCCACACTATGTGTGACAGGCAGCCGGAAAGGTGCTTTAGAAGCCCTAAAAACGACACCACAGAAATGCCACCTGACCGCCACCCTTGTACCCGATCAAAAGGGGTTACTACCAAGTAGCTCATGTCGCACAGATCGTCAATGATTATCTGTCTGACCTTTCTGGTCCATCTGGGCTTAAACGCCGTGATGGTAGGGAAATGCACTACGTGAAAATAGGTCGAGTATGTGGTAGGTAAAGCGTTTCCGGATTACTGCACGTTGATGAGGTTTTGAATGTTGCCCCCCACCCCTTCTTTTTCCTCCCTTCTGCAGGTCACGTCGGAACACTGGCTGATGTATGGATGGACGACGACCGAACCGCCGATGAGAGGGGGAAAAAGGGAATATGAGCATGGTCCTTAGGACAAATAAAAGTTTTTAAAAGACGTAGACTTAAACATGACTGTTCCTCCTTAGAACATAGCAACGGGAGGATGGACTGACATAGAGACTGGACAAGTACTGAATGACAAAAAAATTTGACTAGAAACGACGCGTTAAATAATGTAACTGGACGTTTTGACTAGGTAGGGAAAGGACAAAGAAAAATTGTACGGGTAAGGGTTGCCACGGCACCACCAGCCTAGGAAGTTAGAAATGTTGCCGATGTTCAAAATGCACTGCCCCCTTTCTCACACTCTTACAGATATAGCCAAGCTGTCCGACTGTTTTCCGGATCAATACTTGCCGTCGCCTCAGCCTGGAGAACTTCCCACCAAAGGAAGGAACTGAAAAATGGTTTAAGATCCAACCATGGGTAACTAGCGCAACCAGGTTAATTTCCGATCAACCAACCGAGGTGTGAGTATTGGTAATTGGGAACGCTCGCAGGCGTGACAAACGAGAAGGAAAAGGGGGGAAGGGCAGAAAGAGCTAAGCACGTAGATAAATAGGATAGTAAAAGATACGTAGGATATATATAAAAACAGATGTTGTAGACTAACAATTGTTTTCTGTCTTGTTGTGAATGTCTTGTATGTGTGTAATACATGTGCCGTCTTCCCTGTCTGAGTTTGTGTGTGTGTAACGTACGAATATATGTCTCCCCTCTGTCTATATCTGCATGATACCCGACCTTTGCTGTTCTGTGTTGTGAGCGCACTAAATGACCTATTTTCGTACACGTCTCTCTCTCTCTCCACCCTTTTTCCTCTCTCTCTACATGTCATACGTGTACCGAATGGCTCGTTTAGATTGCGGACGACTCTCACTCTCTATGAGAGTCTCCCTATTTTCTCTCCCTCTTTTTGGTAAATTTGTGCCCCACCGGCACCAGTCTGATTTGATACATATTGAACACGAAGGTGTTCAGCGAAATTGACCGAAACTAAAATGACTGTATCTCGCCATGTTACTGCCTCTCCTTTCTGCAAAATGAATGAACTTGAATTGGCTGAGAAGGAAAGGACAGGTAAGACGGCTAAGGTCCCCCAATTTGGCCTTTTATAGGGGAACTATATGTCAATGGCATCCTAATTTTTATTGTTAGAAACAAGCGCCAAGGTCCAGATTGACCCCCAATGCCCAGATTGCCCCACCCCTTTGCACCCAAGCACGAATGCCCGAAGCGTCCCCGCCCCACTTGATCGACCCCAGCTACTGTCCCCGATATATATATATGATGACCATGAGTAACTGCCGCCCCTCGAGAAAAACATGTTTGACTCTGTCTTTCAATGATTGCACCCCCGCTTGTTTTAAAGAGTTAGCCAGCTCTAAAGGGAAATGTAAGACTGTTAAGGCTCGAATTAGAAGGACGAGTCTCTCCTGAATGTTGTCAGTCTTGGGGTTTTTGTTGAAATACGCAGGTGATAAGAGTCCGACCTCTGTCCATATATGTCATGAACGAACGCCGACTAGACCTGGTGCGAACGCAGTAGAAATACCCACCTACTTACTTCATGGTAATAGACTTCTGACTATGACCAATGAGCATAACGCCAGGTGCTAGGATTGCGAGTGGAATTCATATGTAAAAATCTCTTCTCCTGCCAGTTCTCTAAAACTTGTTTTTACCCATTTAAAGATACTCAATCACCGGAGGAGAAGGGCCGGACGTGACGCACAGCGTGGCTGCAGATCATGAGACACATGCAACCTCAACCAAAGGTGGAGCCGCAGGACAACAAGAAACGGGACGAGGCAGCACTCTCAAAGGCGGTAAAAGAAAGAATGAAGGGCTGTCCTGAAGCTCTCTGTCCGCCAACCCACGTGTGCCTGGAGCCTCCGTCCCTCTTTTCAAGCCCGATTGATGGGCCTGCTTGCTTGTTACCCATTGCTCCCTTGGTCCCTTTGGTGTGTCCCGGGAAAATCTGCCCCCACTCCGCCCTCTCACTCCCATCGACTAACGAAACAGCACACCCTCTTTTCCATGCGACTCTCTGCTGAAAGGAAGAACAGCATCTAGATGGAAATGGGGTTACGCCACGGAAATATAGGTGCCAAGCTTAAGGCGCCACTCAAAGGATTGGTTAGGGAACAGGACTGTGGTCTAACAGCAGAGGACTGACCGCACCCTGCAACGCGTAAGGATAGAACCGAGCTGGACCTATAGCTCCACCGCGGGTGCTCAACAGCGCCAACGAAAGGACACGGACTAGAGCCTACCAGTGATGGCTCACTGATAAAAGACACTGTGACGAAGAGATCTTGCGTATTGAACTGAATTCCTCCCTTGACTACTTGGTCAAAATGTTCATTGGTCACATTTTTAAGTCAGAAACATTTATGCTATGTAGTGATTTGAAATGATAGGAACTCGACAAATGCCATCCCCTATGTGCTGCGTTCTGCCAAACACATCAACTGTCCATGATTATATGCCCTATGTTAGTATTGACAAATGCAAATTCTTCGATCGCACCTGTTTATATGTACCTTCATCGACTGCAAAAATGAACTTTGCTATGTAAAAAGGGGCGACTGTAGAAAATAAGAAGTATTGATGTACATAGGCAACGTTCATTTCCCTTTTCCCACTCCCCTCCCTGCACGCACCGTGAAATATTGTAAAGCATTGACTGCATCCCTCAGCCCGCAAAGGCCTGTACCCATGTGTACATGATAGCCATTTTAGGCACCTTGGCCTCTTGCCCACTCATTAGAATCACTGGCTTCCCTCCTGCGCGCATTTGAGCACACCCCCCCTCTCCCACTCTCACATACATAGACCATGAAACCCGGCACTCTGCGCGACCCTGCTATGAAAGGCAACCCTCCTGCTTGACCCAGGCACCACCCCCCCCCATTTCCCTCTTGAAGAGGCATCCTTCGCCTCAGCTGACATAGCCCCCCAGTTGTATCTGACTGCCCCTGTTCTCTCATATACAGGTCATAAGATCTCTCTCTCTCTCTCCCTCTCTCTCTCTCTCTGCGCGACTCTGGCCCTGCATGCACCCTGACCCCCCCCTCCTCCTCCTCATATGAGCAAGTCATAAACCCTCTTCTTTCGCAAAGCCCTGTCCTTGAGAGTCACGGCCGCGCCTGACCAGCACCTCCTTCCCTTCCATGAATGCCCCTCTATTGACGAGCCCTCCCTCCGCGCTCGATTGTCCACGCAGGCATGAATACCACTCCTTTGATGACCCCTTCCCCCGAGTTCGGCTGACCACACATGTCCGAGGCCATCGCCTAAGCCAGGAGATACCATTTACTGCCCTTATTGTATGCCTAGCCACCCCACCCCCTGGGCCATGATCAGGCGCACACATCCTACGACACACTCAGTTGCACGATCGCCCTTCCCTCTTATCAGCAGGTCAAGGGTCCCCATTGTGAACGTATGTGGAGTAGGATCATCACGAGGATTATAGGAATGTTTTCCTTTTGCGACACACTGACCTGATTGTATCATCAAATGTTCTGCAAATGTATAAAAGCCAGAGTCTCACGCTCACTTGTTAGAGCACCTCCCGAAAGACACTGTGTTTCGTGTCCGAAATGACTGGCTCTCCTCATGAGAAATAAACTCTGTTCTTGATTCCTGCTCCCAGCGCCCGTCTCTTTATTTGGTAAATTATTCGGAATGGAAACTAAGAGGCGGTTTGCGCCAGCAGCCTGGGCATTGGTAGAATTATGGGCTCACTTTCAACACCCTGGGTGTGATACAGGGGGTGAGGCCTCACCTCTTGGACTGCTGGGCATGATTCAGATGGTACACTTGTCCCCTGGGTGTGATACAGGGGTAAGGCCTCACCGCTTGGACCCCTGGGCGTGATACAGATGGTACACCTGTCCCCTGGGTGTGATACGGAGGTGAGGCCTCACCGCTTGGATCGCTGGGCGTGATACAAATGGTACACTTGTCCCCTGGGTGTGATACAGGGGTGAGACCTCACCGCTGGGACCACTGGGCGTGATACAGATGGTACACTTGTCCCCTGCGTGTGATACAGGGGTGAGGCCTCACCGCTTGCCCTGGGTGTGATACACATGGTACACTTGTCTCCTGGGTGTGATACAGAGGTGAGGCCTCACCGCCTGGACCGATGGGCGTGATACAAATGGTACACTTATCTCCTGGGTGCGATACAGGGGTGAGGCCTCACCGCTTGGACCAATGGGAGTGATGCAGATGGTACACTTGTCCCCTGGGAGTGATACAGGGGAGAGGCCTCACCGCTTGGACCGCTGGGCATGATACAGATGGTACACTTGTCCCCTGGGTGGAATACAGGGGTGAGGCTTCACCGCTTGGACCGCTGGGCGTGATACAGATGGTATGCATAGGCCCTTGGTGTGATACAGGGGTGAGGTCTCAATGCTTGGACCGATGGGCGTGATACAGATGGTACACTTGTCCCCTGGTTGTGATACAGAGGTGAGGCCTCACCGCTTGGATCTCTGGGTGTGATACAAATGGTACACTTGTCCCCTGAGTGTGATACAGGGGTGAGGCCTTACCATTTGGACCGCTGGGCGTAATACAAATGGTACACTTGTCCCCTGGGTGTGATACAGGGGTGAGGCCTTACCACTTGGACCGCTGGGCGTGATACAGATGGTACACTTGTCCCCTAGGTGTGATACAGAGGTGAGGCCTCACCGCTTGGATCTCTGGGCGTGATACAAATAGTACACTTGTCCCCTGAGTATGATACAGGGGTGAGGCCTCAACACTTGGACTGCTGGGCATGATTCAGATGGTACTTCTTGTCCCCTGAGTATGATACAGGGGTGAGGCCTCACCTCTTGGACTGCTGGGCATGATTCAGATGGTACACTTGTCCCCTGGGTGTGATACAGGGGTGAGGCTTTGCTGCTTGGACCGCTGGGCGTGATACAGATGGTACGCATAGGCCCTTGGTGTGATACAGGGCCAGCACCTTGATCTCAATTTGTAGTCTAAAAGGGCTTTCTCGGTGCTACGGGTTCCTTAACACTGTTGGTATAAGAAAGACGTGGGAGGTGTTAGTCGCTTTGATTGCTGGGCGTGATACCGATGGTACGCATGACCCCTGGGTGTGATATAGGGTGTAATTCAGACATTAGGGAAAGTTTGGACCTGCGAGATGAAATGTAGCTTGTGCTTGACTATCCAGTCATATGAAAAAGCTCCCTATGGATATATCTGATTAGATCTCACACCCAATTAACATCCTTCTCACAATCATACCATATGTTTCCCTTGAGACATCAAGGTAGGACCCATGACTGTACACCTCTTTCTTTATTTGTAAAAATCACATTGTCTGTACTGAATACAAGATGTTTTATACATAAATTGTAAAAGGTATTTTGAAAACAAACTGTAACAAAGCAATCAGTCCTTTAGGTGCATAGGCATGAAATTGAACAGCAATAAGTACAAGCATTTGCAATGCAATAGATCTCGCATTTGCCAGCATTTGAGCTATTGGCATTGCAAATATCAATGCCTTTTATGTATGTATTTTAGAAACTTGCAAGCGGTGTGTAAACACGCACTTTGTACTTACAGTTGTTGCATACAATAAGTAATACTGGCAGTAACTAAATCTCTTTTACTGTCAGCCTTTCTTTTCGTAAGCAAGGACAATCAGTACAAAGGGCGTGTTTACGCACCACTTGCAGCTTTTTCCAAACACAAAGATAAAAGGCGTGGTCATTTACAATGCCAATAGCTCAAACTCTCCCAAATGCGAGACCTATTGCATTGCAAATGCTTATTCCGGCAGGGCAATACAGGAATCTGTAGTCAAGCATGGGTCCTAAAATATTGATATTTTTATTGGAAGGTCCATCAGGTTTCGGCATCCTGTCCGGGTCCTCCAGTGATAAAATAGACAATTTCTACTTGTCGCCAACTGCTAGGAAAATTCTTTCTCATCAGTCCTGATGTCTCCTTTCAGTTACGGCTCGTGAAGGGTCCAGTCCTCAGGTCAGCTAGGCCTTCTTGGAAATCCGTCGTCTTTGTGTACCCCTAGAACGACAAACAGGAAGACACCCACTTGAGCACAGTTCCCGACCCTGAGTGCTAGCAGGAGTGAGAACTTGTCTTCTTTCTGCAGGGCATTCTTCTCCAGGTGCAGTCTTTCCATGTCCAGGAAGGTTCTGAGGAGGTGGTGGTGATGAGTTGCTAGTTTTATCCTGAGCACTAACCAATGACTGAAGAGTTTTCCCTACCCAGGAATGTCTTCTTTCTTGCTCTTTGCACACCTCCTTTTGCAGCACTTTCTATTTGCTTTACTGTCAACATTCTCAAAAGTTCTAAATTTGAAAAGGCCCCGTTTTACCCTCTGAGGGCTCTACAGACAGGCCTCTGACATCACCACTACTTAGATGAGCTTTTCTCCTCGGTCATGACCAGAAATGGTTCTCCCTCCAGCTGGGGTTAGAAGCAATGTAAGTGAGTAAGTAAGTACAATTTTTTTATTGTATGTAGTTAATGAAAACCTTTACAATATTGATGACATAAAAAAGAAAAAAAACACGTGATTTAAAACTATAATGAACAAGCTGATGGATCATTAAAAAAGAAAACTTTCTGTAATGTCTGTGAGCATGATATATTTACGGATGTAACTGATTTATTACACGTTCACACAATCGAATTCAGACCTTTGGAATCCTTGTTCTCAATGTTCACTATTAACTGAAGTGCCTTTTGGCAAAATCTAGCGGCCCTGCAAGCTATCTGCAGTTGGTAACTGTTCAAAGCTGGCATAACGGCTGGGCGGCATGATCTGATTTGAGAAAGTCGGAATACGTGGAGTAAATAATAACGTCTCAAGTTTGTCAAAGCCGGACAAATGCACAGTATGTGCATCATAGTTTCTTCCATTTGGCCACATAGTCTACAAACAGGTGTCGCCATGTTTGTTTCCATGCAGGTGTCTGATCTTTTAATATGGAGGTTCCCAGCCGTAATTTTAGAAGTATTTTTTGGGCTGCTGGGGATATATGATTAACTAAATATGGTTGCGGCTCTAATTTCCTGTACGAGGCCAGCACAGTCTAACCGTGCTTTTTCTTCGCTGTAGCAGCTTTGTCTATTGCCCATGATCTTTGCTTTGCTGCCGCGTTGGTCTCTTTTTTGAAGGCCGCAAATGATTGATTTGTATTCCATGCCTTCTCCAACTTGAGGTTTGACACGGCGTTCTCCCATGCCATTTTCCATGTTTTTTTAAAAACTTTTTCCGGTTGTTCATCTCAATCCAACAGAGGCCCATGAGCGTGTTCTCTTCAGCAGATCTTAGTTTCCAACATGTTTTTAATAAGGCTGCTTGTCTGCTTAGGTGCTGATTTAGTGAACTAAATTCCAAGCGGATCTGTGGTTGGGAAACAAACCTCGGAATCTGGAAAATATATTTGAACACCTCTGATTGTTGTGTGTTCAAAAAGTTAGCGTCTTTTCCCTTGTACAGTTCCGACCCATATGTAAGAGATGGAAGAAATTTTGCAGCTATTACCTTCAACAAATGCGAGTTAGATGGACAATTCAGTTTCGTTTTTAATAGGTTTAGTGCAAAGCGTAGTTTGATTGCCTGAGCCTTTCTGTTTGACTGATGGTCTTTCAGCGACCACCTGGCATCGACTACTACTCCCAAGTATTTGTAAGTGGAGGTCTGCTCTATTTTGTTGCCTGCAATGTGCCAATTAAAGGATTTCCTCCCTGGCCGAGAGGCAAAACAGACTATCTTTGTTTTTTTGTAATTGATTTGCAGACCTTGTGCACTGATGTAATCGTTGAGCTTCGTGATGGAGCGTTGTAGACCCAACGGGGTCTGACTGCATAGTACGATGTCGTCTGCATACTGTATGCTCCTGATTTTGTGGTTGGCTAACTTTGGTAGATCACTTTCTATTTCCGCAATGCTCTTGTCCAGGTCCCCTGTAAAAATGTTGAAAAGAGTTGGTGCTAAAACGCAGCCCTGCTTGAGGCCTACGTAGGTGGGGATTTTTTCTGTCATTCTATCGCCATTGGCTAGTTTTATTCAAACCCAGGTGTACGAGTATAGGTTTATAATGGCCCGCAACAGTTTCGATGGTATTCCCCAGTTGTCCATCTTTCGCCATAATGCCTCCCTCGGGACTGTGTCGAACGCTGCTTTGAGGTCTACAAAGCATGTGTACAGCTTGGCTGATTTTTCCTTTCCTTTATCCACCATAAGATTTAGCGCCAGCAGGTTGCATGATGTATTGGTACCAGGCCTGAAACCTGTCTGCGTGATCGGCAGAATCTTATTCGCACAGACCCAATCTTCCAAGTCCCTCAGAAGATTTGAGGCATAGATTTTGGCCTCGACATCTATAAGTGCGATGAGGCGGTAATTGCCTGGATCGGACCTTGTACCGGCCTTGAAGATAGGATGTAAGATGCCGCCTCTCCGTGACTCAGGTATATTTCCGTTTTGAAATACATTGTTATAAAGTGGGGTGAGATATTCTTCCCAAAACTGTTGGCCTTGTTTGAATAGACCATTCGGTAGGCCGTTTGGGCCTGGGGCACCTTTGAAGCAATTGATCTAGAACCACTCTAGGAAAGAATGGGACCAGGAAGTCAAAAGAAGAGGTGTTTAAGATGCCCTTTGTTCTGCCATCTGTCCTACATTGTTTCCTAGATGGTTAATCCCTGCTAAGTGTCCAGTTGTTGACAGCACGTCTGCCCTCTTGGGTACAGAGCCAGGTTTTTGTTCTCTGGCAGGCAGTCATCAACTCCGGCCAGGAACGTTTATTGACATTTGGAGTACGAGGACTTGCAGAACTGGTTTTTGAAAGTTCTGGCTCAGGCAGCAGAAAGTGCATTTTTACAAAGTTACTTTTCCAATACAGTAATGAAAAATTATACTTTTAAAACTATGGGAAAAACAGCATTCATGCCCTTTCACAAGCAAAGATGTCAAATAAGTATTTTAATCTCACACCATTATTGTCTTATGGAAAAGGTAGCTGAATCTACACAACAGAAGTAGCTTTTAAGCCTTCAGTCACCATAAGGGCACCTCTGTCAAATATATGGCATGCCACTTTGTGTAAATTAGACAACCTATACTAGTGGCTTGCACTTTAGAGAGAACGTATTATTAAAATAAAAACAGGGCTTTTTACATTGTTATAGCACTTTTCCTGGCCAAGTGTCTTTAAATTGCAGCCCAGCCACAGTGCAGTGGTGCCCTATGCAATCACTATTCCAGTCAAATGTGAGTGATGCGAGTGCCCACTGCAGCCAGCATATGTTTTAGGAGCATCCGTTTGAGGGGGGTAAACATTCCAAGCGATGCCCTACATCTGGTAATGGGGATGGTTGGTATGTTCAGATGCCCCTGGTGAAAACACTATAAAACACAATTCATTAAAATGTAAAATTGACTAACAATATAAATGGAAGCCATAAAGCAAGTCAAAATTGTAGTTGCTTAAAGTGGAAGCTAAAACCAGTTAAAGTAATAGTTTGGCCATCAAAAGCAAACATGCAGCTAATTATCAAAAGGGACAAATAAGCCACATATCCAAAAACCATAAAATGTATCACCAAAAGTAAAAGGCTCAATCATTAAAAAACAAAACTAACTCCTCAATTTACGTAAAATTAAAAAACACAAATTTAGAGGGTGGGGCGTAACAACGAGAGCTGCCAACTTTGGACCTGGGGAACCAGGTTAGAGTTTCGGTGTCTGCACAACATCTAGTGATTCGGGGCAAATCACTCCATCTTTAATAGAACCAAGATGATTGGTTGGCTATAATGAATGAATAAATGACATTCAAACAATGTTATCGAATTCTTGTGGTACGCGGTTGGTGATTTTTTTTTTTTTACCACATATGGAATTTTAGAGGGAACCCCAAACGTTAGAATCCCATAACAAAATGAATTAAATCACAACTGCCAATATTTTGCTTTTACATACATTAATGTTTCAATTTTGTGCGTATGTTCTCATCAAGTGCATTGTTTTTTAGCTGCTGCAATCCCTCCGCGGGGACGAAAAGAGGTAATCACTGCTGTTCCCACATGGAGACCTCTCTGAAAGGCACCACTGTCTTGATCTGCTTTACTGAGACCTCCTGAGGGCTCCCCCTGAGCTCCTTCCTTCTGACCTAGAACTTTCACTGGTCTTCTAGTGATAGGATGCACCGCTATCTGTCGTCATTCGACCAGCTTTGCTTAGTGACACATCATCTTCAGAAGAGGAAAGCTATCGGTATAATGTATTCCAAGACGTGGACTACGCAGCAGGACAGACAAGGGATGACAAAGCACCATTTAGGGATATCAGGAACACAGAGCGATGCTCCCAGTCCAGTAACACAAGGGTGTTGTCAGTCAAGATTGAGTTTCATTAGCAGAGTCTGTTTATCACATTTGGTGTAATATTGGCACGTTGATACCTTTTTTGGGTTGAGCATTTACTAGCGCACGTGTCTCGCTTGCGAAACTCATGTATTAAAAAAGGGCTTGGAGCCCGCCCTTACTTACTCATTTGTTGACTAGCGTGTTACTATAGCCTTATACCCGCCGTAGAGGACTATACCGGCGATTAAAGGCCCTCTCCAGCGTTAAAGGCCCGAGCCAAAGGCGAGGGCCTTTAACAAGGGAGAGGGACTTTAATAGCCGGTATAGCCCAGCTACGAAGGGCTATAAGGCTATCAGAACATTCTGCCACTAGAGGGCAGAATGTTCTAACAAAAAAAACCAAAGCCTTATGGGAGCATGGGGGCATTGGAATCCCCTCAGGCTCCCCAAATCCTTTGTTCACAGCCAGAGCTGTGAACAAAGAAACATTGGAATGTTGGAGCTCCAGGCTTATACCAGCCACTATAAGCCCGGAGCACTCCATTGTTTTCAATGGATCTCCCAACATTCCAATGTTCTGATCTTCTTTACAGCCTCGTAATTAGTCACTTGAAATGTGTCCATAACTGTCTCCTGAGGCAAGCATGTATTCCTGAATTAGACTGCATGGCCCAGAGTGTAGTAACTGTATATCTCTTAGATCCCTGGCCACACATCACCCAGGATAATGTGCTGCTTGGCTAAACAATTAAAAGACCCCAAAAGCGGACCTATTGGCTATGCCAATGCTTGTTCAAGTTAGGGGGCCAGACACCTAAAGTGCCCTACTCTCCCTCCCCTTCAGAAATTAGAACAGCTTCTGTGTGGACCCTGATTTGCTCTGGGCACACTATTGATCCCATCTGGAAATTTGCCACATCAGGACTAACTGGATTTAGGGGCATTCTTGTTGGTACAGGCAGAATCTCCAGGTTGGGGTCCAACCTTCTTACAGGTGCGACACCAGGCCTCTAGCGGATCAAAATCTGGCACCCTTATACCCACCAGTCTGCTGAGAAGTCTTCTGGGACCCATCCTCCTCAATAGGTTTGTAGGGGCCGTGAGAAGACTTGTGGCTTTTGCCTGTGGTTGGTTTAGTTCAGGGATCCCCCTCTAGAAGGGACCCCTGAGTGCATGGAATAAATCAGACACTGAAATCGGTGCGGGCTCATTATTCTGAGATATTTAGTAATGGGCGGGTGGTATTTATATAGGGTAGTGGAGATACTAGGGGAAATTCACAAGCTGGTAAGCTCTGACCTTATCTTGAAAGCGGGGCTGAAGGGTAGAGAGAACCCCCCTTCTTCCTATAATGTGGCCTCGGCCAGCCGAACAACAAAAACACAATCCCCAGCACACGCAAAACTACAATCCAAACTCAATTAAATGCCAGAGTTGACAATCAAGTTATCTTCTTTTATTGCTTTTTTTCTCTTTATTTCTTTTCATTGTTCTAATTCCTTGGCTAAAACGTGTTTCGTCACCAGTGTGCATACTGTCCCGCGGCTTCCTCAAGGCTAAGTACAAAAGTAAATTACAAAAAAAGCACAAACCATTGTGGCAACCACTCAGAGTTATGCCGCGTATTTAGATCATCTCACCGTGACTTCAGAAAACAATCAGAGGTCGAATGATTCTTTCTGTAAGAGCACATCGTGGAAACCCATGCATTCCCATAAGTCATCACCATATTTCATCACTAGGAGAATTATCCAATTGAAATAACATCATACATTTTACAGTGAAAAGGGAAAACAAATGAATCAGTGTCTTGGTCCATTGTAAAAGTCTGCATGTGTAATTTATTCCTAATGTTTACCAAGAGAGTGCCGCACACACCAAGCCTCTCCCGAGGGACATGCGTAAAGGACATGCGTAAAGTTGAAAACCAAATAAATACCTCAATCTTCTGTATATAGAACCTAATGTCAAATAGAGGAAAATAAGTCAACACAAAAAGATCCAAATTGTTTCATCTATAGGAGATGGGTGTGAAAATAAAGCCATATTTCACCTACTTCTCTTTCGGTGATAATTCCATCCCGTAGGATTTGTAAAATCACCTCCTCTCCATGTATTACAGGCACAATCGTCACAGCTGTATTAACCAGTCATCAATCCTGGTAAGTGCACCCCGTGTACGGGGATTGTTCATAAACAGGCCTGTCCCTATAATCTGAAGTGAGACGATATCTATATAGCAATCGATGAGCCAGAACAAAAACGTGCCATTAACAAGTCGGTAAAAAATAGATAAAACGTCTCCTTACCAAAACGGCTGACTAGCGAGTATGCAGCGATTATAAAGAGGGCCACTCAGACAATAAACCGGGGCCCAGCACTGCCCCAGACAAGGGGAAATATATTCCCAATATGGAAAATAATGAAAAAGAAAAAGGGATCTGTGGAAACTTACTGTTTTCTCTTGGTACAGTCCACCCACCCCTTCCCCTCTTCTTAACTTGGAATGTTCCGCTGGAGCTTGGTTTAGAATGTTAACAATCGTCAGTTGTTGAGGAGAGTCAAAAATTTGCTAGCATTCGCGCCAAGAATTTTCAATTCTATTAAGGACACTGAGGCGAGGATTATGCTTCTCAATCTATACTGCAAAAACACAGCAGCCAATGAAAATGAGTATTTTCATAAATAACAGTATAACAAACTACATTGCCCATGATGCACACATGTATAGGCACGCCCCCACAGTCCATAAGAACCCTCTGCGTGCTCCCATCATCCTCTTTCTTTGTAGCGAAACAAGTCCAAACGCTAACTTGAATAACAGCATAGCTCCTCCAACATGGAAGAAACGTGATCCTCAGGCATAAGCTCCTGGCAGCCGTCTTCGTTTATTCAGACTACTTGTCTGATCCTGAAACAAAGGAAATGAAACAACCGTAACCACTGAATATATGAGTGGGCAAGCTTGTTACTCTTAACCAAGCCGGGTGGGATAATCCTCGCCTCCGCGTCTTTGATAGAATTGAAAATTCTTGGCGCGAATGCTAGCAAATTTTTGATTCTATTACAGGACCGGAGGCTTCAGATTATGCTAGTTTAACACTCATTAAAAACCACAGAAGTAATATCACCCACCGGCTAATAATAAAATGTCTTAAATGTTGACTCAGAGGAGCAATCTGCACAACGCATAATGTCCTGAATGTTAGAACCCAACATGAACGTTTTCGACGCCATAGCGCCTCTCACTTAATGAGCACCAAATATTTGAGTGTCAATACCAGCTTCTTGCATTATAAACCGAAGCCACCTGGCAATGGTGGCGGCCGCCACAGGTTTAAATGGTTTCTGCAGTGCAATCAGCAATTGAGAACAACCTTGAGGCCTTAAGGCCTTCGTACATTCCTCATACATCTTTAAACATTGTACCACACCTAATTTTTAATTTTCAGGAAAAGCATTATAATCAATATGACGTGACAATGTTTTAGTACGACCTGTAATAGTTAATGAAACCCCTTCAGGAGTAAATACTCTACCTGTAACGTCGAGTGCTCTCACATCCAATGAACATCTGCACGACGACAGGCAAAGCAGCATGGCCAGCTTGGCCGATAACTGCTTCCTAGATAAGAGTGCATTAACAGGCCATTTGTTAAATAAGGAAATGACTAAAGAAACGTCCCACAGACCTGTATATTTGGGTCTAGGTGGGTTGGCAACCCTAATTCCCTTAAGCAATTTGCATACCACCGGGTGCATACCTACCGGTTCCCGTCTATCTGGGCATGCCCCGCAGAAATGGCTGATCGGAAATTGTTCACTGATCGATAAGCTAGACCGTCTGCTGCCTTATCTGACAAAAAATTCAACACGTGGTGTAATTCCGCCCCCACGGTATCCAAATGTCGTTCCACGCACCAATCCACCCAGTTCTTCCAGGCTGAGGAATACCGTTTCCTGGTAGAAGGTGTCTAGGCCTGTCTGATAAACTCTGAAGTCCTGTTCGAAAATCCCGCTAGTTGCCACTGTTCCCTCCATGCCATCAGCGTTAGCCTGCCCTCTAGAATCAATGGGTGCCGTTCCTGAAGAGGACCCAGCAACAGCGATGCTGATTCCAGTAGTAACCTGGGAAGATCGCAACTCCACTGTAACAACTTGGGGAACCACGACTGGGACGTCCACCACGGCGTCACCATGACTATCTCCGCCCGTTGTCTGATGACCTGCGTCATTACTCTGGGGATCAGCAAGAACGGGGGAAACGCATACTGGATCCCATTCGACCAATCCTGCAGAAAGGCCTCCAGCTGAAAAACTGGGGAATCTGGTATGTGAGTCTGGAGGCAAATAGGTCCGTCTGGAATGGACCCCAAATCCTCTGAAGCCACTGGAAGACTTTGGGAAGCAACTTCCAGTCGCTGTAATCCCTGAGATGCCTGGAGTTCCAATCCGCCACCTGATTGGACTGGCCCGGGAGGTATTCTGCCATCACCGAGATCTGATTCGTGAGGCAGTAATGCCAAAAATCTTTGGCTATCTGTACAAGAAGAGACGATCTCGTGCCGCCCAACTTGTTGATGTACCTCACCGCTGACACATTGTTCATGCGGAGGAGGATGCAACAAGAGGTCTGCCTCGGGGATAGCGTCTGAATTGCGAACGACCCTGCGAGCAGTTCTAAGCAATTTATGTGCAAGGATAGCTCTTGCGGAGACCATCTACCACCCGTGGAGATATCCCCGCAGCGCGCGCTCCAGCCCCATCGGCTGGCGTCGGACTCGATTATCACCTCTGGCTGTGAGCCGAATATTGCTCTGCCGTTCCAGGCGTCCACATGTCCTAGCCACCACTGTAGCTCTGTCCTGACTTCCTGTGACAGTGGAATGGCGTCCAAATAGAGCAGTCCTTTCTGAAGATGCCTGATTTTCAGGCGCTGAAGGGCCTGTAATGAAGAGGGCCCGAGAATATCGCTTGAATTGATGAGGCCAATATCCCTACTACTCTGGCAATCGCCCTGAGTGTGACCATCTGACTGTTCAATAACTTCAGGATTTCCTTCTTGAGACCCTTCAGTTTTGTCTTTGGAAGGCACAGCTGGACTGACTGTGAGTCTATCGTAAATCCGAGGAAGTCTATCACCTGAGTCGGAACAATCACCGACTTCTTTGGATTGATGACAAATCCTAAGCTCTGAAGCAGCGTTGTCGTAAGGACGAGGTGCTGCTTGAGTGTGGTTTAACCCATGATCAAGATGTCGTCTAGGTATATTATGAGTCGTATTCCCCTCTCCCTGAGATGGGCCACCACTGGTTTCATCACTTTGGTGAAGCACCAAGGAGCTGAGGAGAGCCCGAAAGGAAGAGCCAAATATTCGTACCATCGGCCGTTCCAGCTGAACTGGAGAAACCTGCGATGCGGCGGGAAGATTGGAATGGAGAGGTAGGCGTCCTTGAGGTCCAACCTGACCATCCAATCCCCTTCCTGCAACAAATCCGCTAGAAGATGGATACCTTCCATCTTGAAATGGTTGTACGTTAGGAATTGATTGAATTGTTTGAGATTCAGAACCAGTCTGTTCCCACCTCCTTTCTTCTGTACTATAAAGATGTTGCTGCAGAAGCCATGAGGCTCCTGGTTGGACGGTGCTATTGCGTGCTTCTGCAGCAATTCTGCAATCTCCTTTTCTATAAAACTGCGATCTTGTAGGGAAAAATGGAGATCTGCTGGGCGACTTGACTGAAAAGGACGAGAGTAAAACTCTAACTGAAAACCCTGCACGGTTTGCAACACCCAGGCTTCCTGAGTTAGATCTTGCCACTGTCGTAGACAGTGCTGAGTACGACCCCCCAAAGGAAGAAGAGAAAGGTCTACAACACTCACCTGTGGATTGCTGGGCCTTGAAGTTCGCCCTGTTATTGCCGGACTGGAAACACCCTCTGTTGAACCTCCTGCGGGATGGATAGAAGGTACCTCCACGTGTGGAGTCATAGTCGTTTCTTCCGCGACCGAAGTCGCCTCTCTGGGAACCTTGGTGACCTCCACGTCCTGATGAGCGGCCCCCGCCTCGCCCAGCCCGATTAAAAACACCCTGGTTGAAGACTCGTTTTATCCCAGATTGCGCTTTATCCAGGGTAGTAAACGTACTGACGTACTTCGAAACGTTTATGATGAATCGCTCCCCAAAGAGCTGTCCAGCCGCTAGGGGTCTGGGTTCTGCATCTGCCAGCTCCGTAAGGTTGCTGCCCATCCTTATCAGGAGTGACTTACGTCTCTCCGATGATATCGCACAATTGGCGTTGCCTATGAGGCATATGGCCCATTGGGTCCAACTGGCCAGGATATCTGGGTCTATCGGGATAGAGGACTCCTTGGCCGCCAAGGCCATCTCTAGGATCTTGGCCAAAGGGCCCACAACGTCCAGCATTTTATCCTGGCATCCCCGCCAGGCGTGGTCGATGCCACGTTTGGGGTCCTTTGAGAATTTCCGTAGGAATGTTAAAAGGCTTGCATCAATTTCGGGAGTCTCCGCCACCTTGTCCGGCAGCTCGGTGCGCAGACATTCGGACTTCAGGCGATTGCGCACTTCCCTGGGGAAACTTTTCTTCAGGTTCTTATGGAGGTAGGCAGAAACTGCGGGGGAGGAACCCAGTCTGATGATCGTGGGTGCATAATCTCAGAAGGATCGAAGGTGAACGGGGTATTGGGAGGTTCCGCCATTGATGGAAGAGTCGTCCTCGCCTTCTTTTGTGGAGGAGGCTCCTCTGAGGTGTCGGTGTTGGTGTCTGTGTTTGTAGTGGTAGTGTCGGTATCTGTGTCGGTGTTGGCCTTGAGCTTTGCTTTGGCCTTTGCTCCTGAATAGGAGTGGTCAGCCGCCCCACTGGCGGGCAACGCGAAAGTAGCCTGTGCATGTGGCCACTGCTCGGGGTTGGAAGTGCCCTGACCAGACGTAGAAGCCTCTGACTTCCTCTTTTGCGGCTTTTTGTCATAGCTGTGTCTCTTGGCGAAGCCTTCCAGCTGCTTCCTGATAGGGCGCAGAGCCGCCGCTAAGGCCTGCTGAACAGTTTGCGGGACCGTGGTCTCCATTGCCCTATTAACAGAGGACTGGACCGAGGCGTCCAATGCATTCACTTGATTGTCCTCTAAAACAGCCTCCTGGTGTCCGTCATATGCCTCCTCCTCAGCATATTCCTCTGGGTATTGTACCCACTCATCCATTTTCAGGGGTGGCGTGAAGCTTTTATAGTATTTGTATTAATACAATTGAAATGATAGTCTCTGTTAGTCTCTTTCACAGCCACAAGGAGGGGTAATGGGGGGGTCAGCCCACCAGCACACAAACTTTACACCTAGAGACCCCATCAGCAAAGCTGTAGTCCAGCGGGTCAGAGACCCAGGCCAATCCAAAAATATAAAGATCGTGTGCTCACTCTCTTCTGGCCAGAATTTTACAACCTGAGACAGGCGATTTAGCAGGCAGAGCGATAACCGTCTGGAATGCATTTAAACTACGGGAAAATTTGTGCTGCTAACGCGCTGCCCAAAGCGGGACTGAAAAACCGCCCAAATACAGCCCAATTCAGCGCGGTTGGGGAGCGCGTCACTGCCGAGAGCCACCCGGTACTTGCAGCATCACAGGGCGATGAGGGAAGCCCTTGCGCCTGCGCGAGGAGCGCACGCCTAATGGGGAAATTAAACAACAAACCGGGAACGAGGCGCCGTGAAAGACAAAGGTATCGGTCTGCCCCGGTCAACGACCGTAACACCAGCGCGCCCTGAAACGGCGCAAGTCTAATATGTGAGCCACAGAGGAATGCGGAAAGAAAGCGGTCTGATGCGACGCGCTCCCGACCAATCGCTCGCCTGCTAATGCACCATTCCCTCACAATAGATCAAATTAAATACCATACCGTAAATAAACAAAGCTTAATCACTCATTAAAGTACCAGAATCCTTAAAATACTAAACAATATGCACTACAGCAGAGGGAGGGAACAAAGGTGCACTTATCTCTTGCTGTGAGCAGCAAAGAAAGAGGATGATGGGAGCAGGCAGAGGGTTCCTATGGACTGTGGGGGCGTGCCTATACAAGTGTGCATCATGGGCAATGTAGTTTGTTATACTGTTATTTATGAAAATACGCATTTTCATTGGCTGCTGTGTTCTTGCAGTAAAGATTGAGAAGCCTAATCTGAAGCCTCCGGTCCTGTAATAGAGTTGGATGGCCATTAAAGCATATTTGGAACTTTCTTTGTTTCCTGTGCTTTTACATTTAACAGGGTTGTATATAAAACCCACTCATTGGAAATAATACATTGTATTTAGTTAAGTAGAGTCCCCTCCTCATCACCATATCAATTCCTTACCAGTTCATAAACACCATCAGTCAGTCTCATCATCATCATAAAACTTTATTCGTTTTTTTGGTAAACCATAAAAGTCACACAGAAAAAAAAATACATAAAAAACATAGAAATAACAGAGAGGAACTTAACAAACTTTAGATTCATGAAAAAGCACGTCATAGCTTTCAGGTCACCGCAGAGAGAGTTCATTAAGCAGAGCATGTAAACATTCTAAAAAGTGCACAGTGACTTTTCAAAGTGGTAAGCAGGTTTCGATAAAATACATAGAGAACATGAAGCAAACAGTCAGTCTATCTCTGCATGAGTGATCTCAATCGGAGTGTCCACGTTCTTCCGCTGACTTTTTAAAGTTTCCGCGATGTAGGCAGGAAGTGAATATTCCAAATAGGACCAATGTTCCAGTGAGTACCAACCCGGGCGCCATCTTGTAATGTACAGCCAGCAGTAGCCGCTGTATTCATACAAATGAATTCAAGGCGTCACAGGTTCAATAACTTAAAAAAAGAATGAAGAGACTGTCTATTCCCAACTCCCAGTGTGTACGGTCTCAAACAGGTGTGTATGCTCATAAGTGCTTATGTCTAAATGATTCCATAATGTCTGTTATGAGTAAGCATAAAGAAGGGACTACTATCTATGTTTACTAATATAGTCACAACACGGTCCAAAGTTATGATTCCATCTTACTCGTAGTATCGGGAAGCCTATATTTGCTTCCATATGTTCCGAACGCTGCTAACAATATCAGGTATGGAAAAAGGGCCAATAAGTAGATTGCTAAATAGCACATTAGCAAATCATGAATATTGCTACCAATGTGTATGGCACTCCCAAAGTAGACCCTTGGTCATCCCTAGCATGTACATGGAGCAATTTATTTATCAATAAATAACATCAAAAATGAGTATCCATGCCTAAATTGTAATTTGTACCGGTCATACATCTGTCTGGTATAGATAAATACATTGTACAAATATATTCATGAAAACAAGGAACGGATCACAACATACTGTAGATAACATGCATGCCGTGCTTTCAAAATGGGCACACCTATATACATTCCTGCTTAGAGAGCTGTTAATATTTTCCAGAAACAAAGCAAACGCCCTTTCAATCAGCTGCCCAGAAAGTGATGCAACTCTTCATCTAAGTTTGGTCCGGTATCCACACTGCACAATCTCAGAATCCATAATGCCTCTCGTTTACGTAAGGCTAGTTCCCTATTTCCCCCTCTCAGGTGCCTTTGTGTGTGCTCAGTCCCCAAAAATGAAAATTCCTGTTTTTGTCTTGGGATGGGCAATGCGCTATGTGTGAGGAGATGGGATATCTTACATCTCCTTGTTTGACGGCTCTCATAAGCTCGCCCATCCTTTCTTTGAGGGCCCTGATTGGGCTCCCTACACATACTTCTTTCCATTTTTACTTTCTATAATCTAAACAACAAATTTGGTATTACAGTTTATACTAGAAGTGATTGTGTAGATCTTCCTCTGAGGGCCTTCAAAAAGCTTCTTTTTGTTGCAAGCCCACTTACATGAAGCGCGTACCCCCCACCCCAGCCATTAGATACGGAATGTGATTGGACTCTAGTAGAGCACCGGGGTGTGGGCAGGGTGGATAGGGGCTGGCACGGGCAACCATACGTATCCAGCCAAATACCCACACAAAATAGGTACAGCGGTCTGGAACTGGTCGACTGACTACAGCATATTAGGGATGAAACTCACGGGACTTCCGAAAGTGGGAGCAATGCACACTTTGAGGGAGTTTCGGAGCCAACCAGTAGCCAATTGTCTAGCGATTCTCCAGATCCCCATTTGTTTACTTGGGATACTACTACAGCTAATAATGATGACCTACTGGGGAGAACGACTGCAGCCCGAATCCCGCATATGGCTGTATGCAAGGAATTGGCTTATAATATTATCTCTTGGAATATTTCTGGGCTGGCGGGAAAGGTTAAAGACCCAAAGTGGGTAGAGTTCATTAGGCCATTCCCGGTGATTTGCCTGCAAGAGACGTGGTTGGTGGAATGCAATATATTTTTAGAAGGCTACAAAAGCTTTTTTGTGCCGGCTGAACCATCACGAAGTGGCAGAGCCAAAGGGGGTTTGGCCTCATATATTGACCCAGCCTTGAGCTGTGTTGTTAAAACAATAACTACCAACAACACTGATATTCAAGCAGTCACTATAAAAAAGGTAATGTAATGGTGTCCCTGATTTACTTCTACAATGCCGTAAATGTTAGAGGGGTATGTAGGATTGCAGAATTGGGCGACTTTATTAGACAGCACTGTGACAGCTCTTCTAACCGGATTCTTATTTCGGGGATTTCAATGTGCACCCCTGTGGGAATCCTATGAATACTGCCGTGGGAGGGTTGGGTTGCCCTAGGATGGGGGGCCTTCACTTCGAACACTCTGGCCGGGGAGACATGCTGAATCATTTATTAAATGAATTTGACCTAACTTCAGCTATGTCCTTGGTGGATGTGTGTAGTCACCAGTCCGTTCCTACATTTAAAGGTTACTCCGGGTTTTTTTTTATTGATCACATTCTGCTCTCTAATGGCCTACAATCCATTATATATCGGGCTTTAAAATCTTAGAAAGCATATATAGTGACCATAACCCAGTTTGTATTTTACTGGATGGTAACCTATTAAATTTACGGGCAAAGACGACAAACCAGGGCGTTTTGAAATGCACGGATGGAAGGCGTCGCCTAAAATGGTCTACTGTGAATTCGGATCTACTTTCTGACAAGATCCATAAAACATGTGCCCCTGAGCTATCATCGTGTGTGTCATCTGCATCTCTTCCGCCAGACATCCTCTTATCCTTTGATGGGATTGTCTCAAAAGTAGGCTATATGCTAACTGTTCCGTCATCGGGCCCCTCTTGCAGGGACCCTAAATGGTTTGATCACTTGTTCAAAAGCACCTTGAGAATTAAAGGCAGCATTGAAGATTAGCCCTAGAGACCCCCTACTGATCGGTCACTACGCCTGTCCTACAAAAAGGCCCTGGTAAAACGCAAAACAGAACTAAAGGGTAAAATCTGGCAAGAACTGTTAGATACCATCACTCTTTGCAACAGTGAGAGATTTTGGGGAATTATTAATAAACCACTGTTTGATGGGGCGGGGGATAACTCGGTACTAACATTACTGAAGATGAGTGGGTGTCTCATTTTAGTCTCATTTTTAATAGTAATACCTCACGGACAGATGAGGACAGCGGCGAACAAAGAGTAACTCTGCCACTCTTTACAATGAGTGAGGTTGAGAAAGGCATCTTGGGGCTATCGAGTAACAAAGCACCGGGACCAGACGGTATGCCCCCGGATTTATTTAAATCCAAAGTGTCTCTCTGGGTGCCGGTTTTCCCTGCTGTGCTTAACGCAGCCGCAGAACATGGCTGCCCAAGGTCATGGGGGACTTCTACGATAGTGCCAGTCTTTAAGAAAAGAGACCGTAATATTACCACCTGTTACAGGCCGATTTCACTCATCGACTCTGTGGTCAAGGTAGCGGGAGGAGTAATCCTGAACAGATTGACAGCCTGGGCTGATGAACATAGAGTCATTTCCAAAATCCAATATGGGTTTCGGCCAGGCCACTCAACAATGGCGCAATGCCTCAATTTGTATATGGTCCATGGGAAGTACACCATGGCCCGGCAGGGCACCGTCCACATGGCGTTCATTTTTTTTTTTTTTAAGACCAATGGTCCCAAATTTTATTTAGTTTCACAAGTAAGAAGTCAATTGATCACACAATGTCATAAAAAATAACTACTACAAACGTTACCCAGCTAGTAGCATGCTTTGACATGTCGGTCATACATAAGTGAAATTAAACAGTAGCCAGGGGAGATGCATTAGTCCGCAAACATCAGTGCCAGGAAAAGTCTCGGGGTGCAGTGCTTGTAGCACGCAGCACTGCAAAAGGACCAAGGTGGTCATGAAAGCCAACAACCATTGTCTTAGGCCGCGCTCCCTGGTCGGCACAGATGTAGTCAAAGGCAGGAATCGTCTCCCATATTGTCATATGGGTCGCTGGGCTACAGTCTCCTGATCTTGGCAGTGTCCAATAAGCATTGTGTGAAGAGTAAACGGGGAGGGGAAATCGAACATCATCATGAGTACAGCAGAAACAAACTCACTGTCTACCAAGAGACACAACAGGGAAATAATGAAAGAAGAATAAAAAAATGGAAAAAAAAGAGGGGAGGGAGAAACATTTCAACAACAGTTGGACTAGTATTAGTGTGTACTGTAATGTATCAGTGATCCTAGCTGTGTATGTTGCGCCCTATATGGGCCGTGCGGGGTTGGGGACGGCTGTGGATGTAGGGTTGCCGTGACCGCAGGGGGAGGGGGGGGCAACAGGGGACAGCTCTTGTTGGGTATGACCTCGGTGGCCGAGGGGGGGAAGGAGGGGGGGAGAAGGGGAAGGAGGGGGGGAGAAGGGGAGGGGGGGGGCTCGCGCGGTGTATGGCAGGTCCCTCACTGTTCCGTGTCAGGGTGGGCACGCTATACCGGCCTGGGTGCACGCCCGGTGGTACACAGTCAGGGTAGTGTCCCAGTCTTGGGCAATCGGGTACTTCCGGAGACCCGCTGTCTCTTCCCTGTGTAGAGACACACTCTCCGTGCGAGCCCAGTTGTCAAATGAGCGACGCCAGTCAGCAGGGCGTGGGGGGGCGACACTCTTCCATTGTTTCGTGATGAGTCGCTTAGCCGTAATGAGCCCTAGGTCCCAGAAACGTGCCCTTAGTTTGGTCTGTTTGGTTCTCTTATAGAGTCCCAGCAGGCATGCTTCCCAAGTCTTGGGGAGGGTATCGCCCGTGGCCGCCGTCAATGTGTCAGTGACTGCCGACCAGTACAAGGTGAGGTGAGCGCAACTCCAGAGTGCGTGCAGGATGTCCGAGTTCAGGAGGCCGCACCTGGGGCACGCTGACGATGTGAGTCCGAAGTAGCGGTTCAGTTTGTCTGGGGACAAATATGCACGGTGTATTATGTAATATTGGATGATCTTAAATTGCGCGTTGCGAGGAATATTTCTGGCGCCCGACAACACCGCGGCCCACTGTTTGTCCGTCCATTCACTACCCCGGTCGGTCATCCACTTCTCCCTCAGCCTTTGGGAGGAGAATTGAGTATGGCTGTTCAGCGCCTGTGCTAACCAATGCTCTATATGGGAGCCATCGCCCATCACATGTAGGTACTGAATAAGCATATGTGTGGTCGGCTCATGGGTCAGGTCACCCCATGCCTCCGTTAGCGCACGAAGAAGCCTGGCGTGCGCCAGAAATTGGCCTGCTGGCAGACCGGTGTCAGCGGCCAGAGTCTCGAAGGGCAACAGCTCCCCGTCGCTATACAGGCCGCCCAGGTCGTCCAAGTCTGCCGCAGTCCAACTGCGTAGCTCGGTTGAAGACAGCGCGCCAGTTCCCAGGGGGGTCCCCTGCAGAGGTAGGTTCGGGGCATAGGGTACCGTGCTCTTGGTGAGTCTGAGGCTCCGCATAAAGCACTGCCTTGCGACTGCCACATGGACCTGAATGGGGGGCCGGCCCCGCGTCAGGGGGTGGAAGAGCGTCAGCACCTGTATGGGGGACAGGGTAGTGTCTACCGTGGCCGTATCCATCAGGTTCTTACCACTCAGCCAGTAGGCAACCCATTGTAGCTGGGCCGCTAGGTAATATAGCTCCTGATTGGGAACCGCTGAGCCTCCAGAGTCCGAGGCCGCGTAGAGGGTCCTCAATGCTACCCGGGGGCGCCCTTTATTCCAGATGAATTAATAACTATTAATTGTTGTGCTCAATGGCAATGATTATAACAACTGAGGATTAAGAATGGCGGAAAGAAGTGCACTCACAATTATATTGTATACTTTAAACTTTATAGACTCTTACTGAGGACAATTTTTATCATACATAATGATTCATAGGAAAAACACAAACAGTACATAAGGGTGCAGTGTGTCCCAAGTGGGTAAAAAAACAACAACCAAACTCACAGTACATAAAACATGAAAGCTCCAAAGGCACAGTGGTTTCTAACTAAATATATATGTTGGAAAAAGACCCAGAAAAAATTACAACAAATGTAATGAGTGAATCTACACAGTCATAGGCACTCTCTTATAAGGGTTCTTTTTCACGTGGGCGTCCCTTATAAGAGAGTGCCTATGACTGTTTTATGTTTTATGTACTGTGAGTTTGGTTGTTGTTTTTTTACCCACTTGGGACACACTGCACCCTTATGTACTGTTTGTGTTTTTCCTATGAATCATTATGTATGATAAAAATTGTCCTCAGTAAGAGTCTATAAAGTTTAAAGTATACAATATAATTGTGAGTGCACTTCTTTCCGCCATTCTTAATCCTCAGTTGTTATAATCATTGCCATTGAGCACAACAATTAATAGTTATTAATTCAGAATATGCCACTGGAACCAATGTTCTTGATATAATTAATCGCCCTGGTTCCTTGTGAGTAGGGTCTCCCTTGTCCTTTGTGAAAGACTTTATTCCAGATGAGGCGCCTGGTGAGGGCTTCCAACCCCTTGAATATGCGTGTCGGTACATACACTGGTAGGTTAGCATAAAAATAGAGGAGCCGGGGGAGCATTATCATCTTAGTCAGCGCCACTCGGGCCGGCACATTCAGTGGGAGGGAGTTCCAGAACGTGACCTGGGCTGACAGCGAGGATATGGCTCTCACGAGGTTGCCCTCCAGTAGATCAATGGGGTCTCGATATATGAGGATCCCTAGATACCTGAATACCGTCGGGTGCCATCGGAGCGTCTCTCCCATCATGCGCACATCACATTGTGGCATTGTGTCACTGAATGCATAAGCTCCCGATTTAGCCCAGTTAACACGGAGCCCTGACATGTCCCCGAACGTTTGGAAGATGTCCGTGATTGCCGCGGGTATATGGGCGAGGTCCCTGATATATAACAATAAGTCGTCGGCATACAGAGACACCGAGTGGATGCCATCTGCCAGTGGGATACCCCAGGTGACGCCGGAGGCACGGAGCAGTTCTGCCAATGGCTCCATCACAAGGGCGAATAAGAGAGGGGAGAGGGGACAGCCATGCCTGGTGCCCCTCCCAATCCGAATTCTGTCAGAGAACAATCGCCCAGTCCGGACTCGTACCTCGGGTGCCTGGTAGAGGAGCCCCACCATCTGGACATAGGCGTCGCCCAGCTCGTACTTCTAGAGGACTCGGAGGAGATAGGGCCACTCCACTGAGTCAAACGCCTTTTCCAGATCAAGTACTATGCATCCTGAACGTGGCCAGGTGGAAGTCGCATATCGTTGGACTCTGAAGAAGCGGCGTAAACTGTAAGACGTGCTTCGGGTGGGCACAAAGTCGTTCTGGTCAGAGTGCACCAGTGTGAGGACTAGGGGTGCAAGCCTCCGAGCCAACGTCGCTGCTAAGATTTTGTAATCGGTGTTGAGGAGTGCCAACGGCCTGTACGAGCCGAGCTCGTTCGCCTCTCTACCCGGTTTTAGCAGGGAGATCACGTTGGCTTCGTTCAAGGACGCCGGAAGTTCAGCATCCTCGGATGCCGCCTTATACACCTTTAACAGTTCCGGTATTAATACCAAGGAATAGGCCTTGTAGAATTCAGCCGGGAGCCCGTCTGGGCCCGGTGCCTTGCCATTAGAGAGGGAAAAAATCACCTCCCGTAGTTCCTCACTGGTAAGCTCAGCTCCTAGCTCCGCCTGGTGGGCGGGAGTGGCTGTCGGAAGTTGTAGTGTCGCCCGATAGTCCGTGATCTCCACCTCGGTGGCACGCAGTTGTGAGCTGTATAAGGACCTGTAATGTGACGTGAACGCTTCGTGTATCTGTTTTTGGGTGAAGACTTCAACGCCCTGAGTCGTACGGATCGACAGCACCGACGCGGACTGAGTGTCTTGTCGTATCAGCCACGACAGGAGCCTGCCAGGTTTATCACCTGTGTTGTGGGTGCGTGCGGAGTGTGCTGCGAAATTAATGTTCTTCAGCCTCTCCATCAAAAGAGCGTGATCTGCCCCGGCCGAGACCAGTTGGGAGTCATCGCCCTCCGCCGCCTCTCGTTCTTTGTCTAGTAGCGCCACTTCCGCTTGTATCAGATCTCTCTCCACCTGTTCCCATAGGCCCGCTTGCACGCCGAGGCAGCTCCCCCGGGTCACTGCCTTGAAGGCGTCCCACTCAATTTTCGGGGACGAGGTCGAGTCGCTATTGTCCTCGAAATACTGTATTATCCTCCTAGATATCTCCTCTCGGAATGGGGTATCGAGTAGGAGATCCGGTTGTAGGCGCCATGTGGGTACAGGTGGGCGTGGGCGTCTCCATCCATAAACTAGAGTGTGTGGGTTGTGGTCTGAGTGTGTCCGCCCCAGGTAGTCAGTGTCTGTTACGGAAGGAATCAGGTCGCGGGACATCATATATCTATCTAGTCTGACGTGCAACGAGTGGGCTCCAGAGTAGTAGGAATACACCCGGGCGGTGGGGTTTCTGACTCGCCAGGCATCCTGTAGGTTCCACTGTGTCGCCCAATCAAGTAGGGCCCTGGAGGCTGCCTGCGCTGGGGCTATGGTAGCCGGGGGAGACGAGCGGTCAAGGGAGACATCCAGCACACTGTTGTAATCACCACCCAACAGTAGGGGTACGTCAGGCCAAGGTGCAATCACCGCTGATAATCGTGTTAGGAATTTCCCATGTTCGACATTAGGTGCGTAGATGGAGGCTATAACTATCTGCTGCCCGTCTAGTCTGCCCTGTATGAAGACATAGCGCCCCTCAGTGTCAACGTTGCTGTGTGTCAGTGCAAATGGAACCCCCGGCCGTACCCAGATCAGAGTCCCCCGTGCAAACGCTGAAAAGGTTGTGGCGAATATTTGCCCCCTCCACCTACGGCGAAGTGTGGCTACCTCTGCGGCTACCAGGTGGGTCTCCGCAAGCAGTGCAATGTGTATCTGATGTCTTTTAAGATAGGAGTACACCTGATATCTACGTGAGGGTGTGTGCATGCCCCTGACATTCCAGGTACAAAATTTAACCGTAGTCATCACAGTATCTATCTCGCCCAAGCACTCGCACCCCCCCCCTCAACCCCCAGCCCGTCCCGCCCACACATGCACATCAGCAGATATCAATGACCATTTTTCCAACCCGCCATCCCACACAGACCCAGGAATGTGCGCTGTAACACTTCAGTGCCAACACTAGTCTCAAAAAGAACAGTAACAGAACCATAATACCAAAAGGGCAACAACAAAACAAGTCGCCGCCCAAATGCTCTAACGAGCTCAATCAATCCGTGAGGTCAGTGGGGGGATGACAAAGTACGTTACTCAGGTAATACAAGATAAGTCACTAGGCCAAGAGAGCCGTGGTGGCACCCCTCCACGGGCAGTGGGCCAAAGGGCATCAAAAGTCAATGGCAGTGCCCACAATCAGGTCCAGAGTGTCTAATGTCACAGGACCTGGGTGCTCAGTTCCGGGGGGACCTCCTCTGCTTTCCCCCGAGGGGGCACTCACCTCTAGGGGTCCGTCCACCCCTTCAACACAATGTTTCCGGTGTTACTCAAGTGGAACGACTCCGACCCCCTTCCCGGTGGCAGGGACAGCTCAGAGTCCATCCGGGAGGTGGGGGGAGCGGAAGCAGAGCACAGGCCCCGGGGACGGAGCCGGTTGTGGCCACTGGAGTCTCTAGAAGTGCCGGTGGGGACCCCCAAGTGGGTCAACCATTGTAGTGTATAGACTGCTAAATGTCGCCAGCTGCAGCAGTCCATCCAGGACTAGGGTGAGGAGGGTTGCTATGCTATTAGGTCCGCCGTTTGGGGTGTGACATCTGGTAGGCCCTCTGTATTTGGGTCATCCGGCAGTCCGTACAAGTATTCGTCGTCTTCGCTCCCGCGTGATCGTGGGCTGGCGTTGGAGATCAGGATGGGTGACTGCGATCCACTGATCTCAGCCGCTATCCGGAGGGCCTCTTGCTGTTCACTTTGAATTTGCTCTGGTGTGGGGCCTATTTCCGTGTCCGCAGCGGGCGACCCGGCCATCGAGGTACGCCGGTGTCTTCGCCTGCGGGTGCCGCGGTTTCTACGTTGCTCCGTCGGTGCGGACCCGTGGCCCGTATCTATCCCAGAATCCAGCCAGGACGCCGCTGCCTCAGGAGTATCAAAGAAGTGAGTCTTGTCCTGTGCCACCACCCGGAGGCGTGCCGGGAACAGTAGTGAGTACTTGAGAGCCAGACGCCTGAGTCGCTGTTTCACCGCTAAGAACGATTGACGTTGCTGTTGGACTTGCACGGTGTAGTCGGGGAAGAACATCACCTTGGCGTTGTCCACCTTTATGTCCGATAGTTTCCGAGTTTCACGTAGGATGGCGTCCCGATCACGGTAGTTCAGCACCCGCATAAGCATTGGTCTAGGATTGGAGCCCTCCGGGGGTGGACGGGACGGCACTCTGTGTGCTCTTTCCACCACAAAATGTGGTGACAGTGTGCCCTCCGGCAATAGTTCTCGGAGCCAGGTCTCCATGTGTTCCGCTGTCTCCCTCCGCTCCCATCGTTCCGGCAGGCCTACTATGCGCACATTGTTCCTTCTGGCCCGCCCTTCCGCATCCTCCGCTCTGTCCTCGAGGAACTCCACCCGGTTGAGGAGGTCACGTATGTGCTTATCTGTCTGCACCAGCTTGGGCGAGGCCTCCGCCATTGTTTGTTCCAGGACCGTGGTGCATTCGGACAGTTTCTTGTGGTCCGCTCGGAGATGTGTCAGGTCCACCGCTACCTTATCGATCTTGGTCTCCAGCGACGTACGGGTCAACTGCATGGATTCCTCCAGGCGCTCCATGGCTGCCAGCATAGTGTCCAGTTTGGAGGCAGTCTGGTCAGCTTCGGAGTTCTTCACCATCTTTCCTTTGTTCAGTGTTCCACCGGTGCCGGTCTTCGCTCTAGTCCCCCCTGACATGGGGCTGGTCGACGCTGCAAAGCAGCCGGGTGGGTAGGCCCCCGCGATCAACACTGTTGAGTCCCGTGCGTGATGGCCACAAGGTCAGGCACTCTGCTCCACTCGTTCCGGGCGGTGCGTGGTCAGCGAGGGGACCACTATACTGCTAGGGCCCTCAGGATCCTGCTCTATGACACCGTCTGGGGAGAGCGAGATGGCGGCGTTGTGACTGATGCGGGAGCTCCTATGCGCCACCGGGTGTCACTGCGAGTGTCTCAATGGCGAACCGCCTCCTGGCAGTGCCACGTGTAGGTCGGCTAGGCCGGACCGCGTGGTCTCTCTGGTCGGTCCCGTCCCTCGGGTCTGGAAGGTTACGCCTGTCCGGGCGACCCTGGACACCACCCAGCGCTGTGCAGGGCTCCGTGCGTCTCAGCGCGGGGTAAGCAGTGGTGATGAGTGCGAGGCCGCACTGGTTCCGTACCCGCGCGGGCAAAGGCCAGTCCCCCCAGTGTAGGGCCGGCCGCCGGTGGGGTTGCTCAGGTGCGGTCGTAGTCTGCATAGAGCGTAGGCCGGGTCTCCGAGGGTGGGCCAGGCCCGATGCTGGTTAGTGCCTGCTGCTGGGTGGAAGGTGGGAGCAGGGGCCCCGGATATGGGACTTCGCAGCCTCCGTTGGTGGTCACTGGGGCCCAGGGGCAATATGGTCAGTGAGGGCCCCCAACCGGTAGAATGTGATCTTCCTCCGGAGACCACGAGGCTCGGCTGGGTGTTCCCGGGGTCGTCAGGCAGGAGGGCCGGTGTCACAGCCTTCGGTGGGCGAGGGTGTCGTCTCCGCTTTCAGTTTCTGGGGCCCCCGAGTAGTGGGGCCGACGGGGGCACCAGGCGCCGTGACGCGATCCCGTTCCCCGCTCTCTGTTGCGCAGGGGAGGGTGCACACGTCGCGGCCTACCTCGTAGGGCCGGATCCCCAGCCTCTGGTGGTCACGTTCGCCGGCCGGAAGTGAGCCCAGGGCGGGTAGGTGCTGGGGCTGCCGTCGGTCGGAGGGTCCGTCGCTCCGATCTGCCTCAAAATCGCACTGGCGGTGGATTAGGCTCCGGGGTGCACTCGGTCCAAGTCTGAGCCACAGCTAAAAATGACGGAGAAATGGCCCGTGGTAGGGGAGCTTCACTCGGAGCTCAGCCCGGGCACGTCCGTTCACATCGCGCGCTTAGCCACGCCCCCCCATCCACATGGCGTTCATGGACCTTTCCTCCGCGTTTGACTGTGTCAACCGGGGGAAACTGTGGGAATCTATGGGCGCCATGGGGGTGGAGCCTACTTTGGTTACCCTTCTGAGGGACCTGTATCGGGATACAAAGGCTAACGTGAGGTATTCGCAGGACCTTAGGGTATCAAGGGATTTTAGTGTCCATAGGGGCGTTAGGCAGGGCTGTATTTTGGCCCCACTTCTTTTTAATTTATACATTAATGATTTGTGCCAACTAAATACCGGAGCTGATTATCCTTATGTTGGCTGTAAGGGTCTACCTGTTCTATTATACGCAGACGACGCCGTCCTCTTGGCTAGAACTGCAAGGGGTCTCCAATCCTTATTAAGTGCCTTTTATAGTTTTATGGCTGCCCATGATTTATCTATTAATAATACCAAATCCTACACAATGCAGGTGGGACAGCGTAATAAGAAACTGTACTCATTTAGGGTAAATATGGAGACGGTCCCCATGACTAGAACATTCTCTTATTTGGGAGTCTTGTTCGATGATCAGTTAAAATGGGGCTCATTACCCCAAAGGAAAAGGGGTGAAATAATTTGGGCAAACGCTGCTATATTTAATTTTGCTAGGAAAATGGGCAAACGTACCATTGCTGCATTACTAAAGATCTACCAGGCAAAAAGTGTGGCACTAGGGAGCTACGGTAGTGAACTTTGGGGTTACATGGCAGCTGATGATATTGTGGTGGCTGAGAACATTTTTTTGAAACAGTTGTTGGGGGTTCCAAAGGGAACTTCCAACTTAATAGTGCATGAGGAAACTGGCACCCCTTTTATTAGTGATACCCTAGCACTATGGCCACTAACTTTCTGGCTAAAATGCTGGCTTCACAAAGATTCGGTCCTAAATCACTTGCTTTTATAGGAAGAATTGTCCATGGATTGCATGCTCAAAATCCCTTGGTTAAAATACTTAAAAGCCTGTTTTCTTGCATTGGGGCGCCCAGAACTCTTTTTTAATCCTGATTCAATTGCTTTTGCTGACGTGGAGTTTGTGAAAAAAAACGTTCTCTTTATTACAACAAATGAATCGTGATGAGGTCGAACTTATTAAACCCAGTGTCCGCAAATACGCTATGTTAAAAACTGCACCATTAATGGAGCCTTATGTATCATGGCCCATATCGGGCTATGAGCATTTTTTGTTATCCAGGTTCCGATTGGATTATTATCACCTTTTATTAACTGTTCCAAGGGGCTCTCATAGAGGCAAAGTGTTACCGTGCTGCATCTGCGACAACGAGTCTCCGCAGGATTTGGTGCACTTTTTATTTATGTGTCCCCTCTAGGATGCACCCCGGAGGTTCTTCCTAAAGCCCCTTTGAAAAAAACTGAATTTCACCCAGGTCCGACCAGCCCTTTGTTACCTGCAACTGGTAAAGCCTGAAAGCACTTTATTCCTGATTGGTTTCCTAAAATCAGCCCTAAAACTTAGAAATAGCAGGAGAATTAACTGTTCATAAATGCTGCTACTATTATACCTGCTCACCAGTGATTGTTGTTAATAATATACATTTTAACGGAATGATTTTTTATGATTGTATATTAAGGTTTTATTGTGTAACATATATTAACTGTGATATTGTGCTTTTATGTGTTTTTTTTTGAAAAACGGAATAAAGATTTTCTGATCTGATCAGTACCATGACTATTTCTAAGTGCGATGTGCTGAATCCCTTGCTGCTCAGCGCGCATCCTCTGCGGTTGTCATTCTTGAGCAAGCCTGCGTTACGAGAGCGGCTTTACTGTGAGCCATGGAAAGGCACGAGCATTGGTCTGGGGATTCTATATCAACTTTGCAAGGGCCTGGAAATCTAGACATTTGGTATCAAGTAAGAAAAGACGTTTCACATCACCACATCTGGTACCAAATCCCTAATTTGAATTATGTCTCATCATCCTCGGTCCCTTCATGACTCCTGTCAGTCCTGGACCTGTGGTGTTCGTGTACCTTGTATTGGCACACAGCAGGCACAACTGGATGCCAAAGCTGAAATTGATGCTGGGCAAACTTTGATCATTATATTCAGCATTATTAGTGTTGCTGATCCTATTACAATCACCAATATCCATGATCCCAGCTTCCCAACCTTGACATTAAGGAAGGGTATGTCAATGTCCCTTGCAAACATGACTGCAGTTACTATTATTCTTGGAACAGAGGTCAATTGTGCTGTCGGCACGCTGGCCACCCTCTCTCCGCCCTCCTTGTCCGAGCCATTGTCAACAGTTCTTGGAGTTGGAAAACTCTGACGGTTCTGGGCGAAGCAGTTAGTATCTTCATCTAACCAGCATGTCTTGTGCTCCTAGTGAGGCAGGCGCCGGCCATACTTTCAAAGGAAGTTGCTGATGCTCCTGGTGTGCACCGTCAGAGGTCCATGTGATGTCACTGAGCACTTGAAGAAAGCATAGGGACCCTCGGAAACATTACATCTGGAGGCCCGGCCTGCTGTGAGCAGGGATCTGCCTCTCCACACTTTACGCACGTGTTGCTAGTGTGGTTAGTTGGATCAAGGCCTTATCATCTGTTGTATTTTCACACTTTTCTAAGGTCTGCTGCGGAAGGGTGCAGAGCCTCCGTGATGATACCTGTGAACAGAAAAGTAACCGGTGGTGCTGGCCTTCAAGTATTCGAGAGGTTAGCAAGCACTTCAAATGCTTAGGCACTTTCAATATGAAGGAGGCAAACAGAGGAGAAATAGAGTGAAGATGTCTCGTGTCACAGGTTGTAGAAAGAGGGGTTGGGGTGTTGATATTCCAGGCATCTTTAGTTGATGTATTGTTGGGGCTCGCTCATTCACTCTTTCTTTCTCTGCTGTGTGCAGCACGCACAACCCTTCAGGATGCACCTGGGGGCCTTTCTCGCTTGTTACTTGTTGTGGAGCGCATGTTGTAACAATGCTGCCCTTGATGAGACACAGGGAAGGCGCTAGAGGCGGTGGCGTCACTTCTTTCTTTGTATGAGAGCCCTGGATCCAGGACGTCAGGTCCTCACACTTGGCCACTGTTGCTGTTGTCAAAAGGACCTGATAAGACCCCGGCCACATGTGTTGGAGACAGTGCCGTCTGTTCCCTGGCTGGAGGCCGTGGGCTGCAGTGTCTCCGCTTCAGGAGGGGCCCGATGCATCTAATGAGGTCAGTCTTTGGGGCAGGGTCAGGCTGCAGGCGAAGGTGGCCCTGGAGTTGTGAAGCTCCGCCAAACCGCCCCATATCCGGACAAATATCCTGCTAGTAACGCAGCCATCTTGGACTACGAAGCGCGGAATCGAAACTTCTAATGAGCCGTCTGCACATTGGGGGCCCGACGGCTCCAGAGGTCTGCACACCTCACGTTGCTCACCTGGTCTGGAGGCATCACTGGCAGCCGCAGTGCTCGGAGGATCGTGCCCTGGAACCCTCTGCGCTCTTTGCGTCCTCGGCGGCCTTCGCAGCTCCTGTGGCGCGAGAGCAGGTGAGTTCCCGGTTCAGGATTTTGGGGCGGCCTAGGAAGGCCTGTCTGCTGTTCCGGGGCCCGCTGGTGACGACATACATAGTGGAGAGGAGCCATCCGGCATTTGCTGCTGCCCTCTTGGTCTGCCTGGTCACCTGCTCAGGTAAGCTGGCCCGACATTCCCCGGAGGCCCTGGGGCAGCAGGGGCCACAGGTGAGCCTTGGGGCCGGACGCGCGGTCCAGCGGTGTGCGGGTGGCTAGGTTGGGAGGGATTGCTATGGTGGCTCTGGGGCGGCAGGGGCCACAGGTCAGCCTGGGGGCCGGACGCGCGGTCCAGGGTGTGCTTGTGGCTGGGTTGGGAGGGATTGCTAAGGTGGCCCGACTTTCCCCCGGAGGCCCTGGGGCGGCAGGGGGGCACAGGTCAGCCTGGGGGCCGGACGCGCGGTCCAGGGTGTGCTTGTGGCTGGGTTGGGAGGGATTGCTACGGTGGCCCTGCTTCTTCACTGGGAGGCCCACATCGGGACATGGGTCATTTTGCTGGACTTCTGCGTCACCAGTAACTGATTCTGTCCCTGAAGATAAGAGATGGAGTCTATGACCCCTTAATGACGAAACCAGTGGCATATGGCACACACCCTATTGTGGCCCCAGATTAAATATACTGAGGGATCACAGTCACTGGTTCCAGGCTGCTTGAGGAGTTGCATTCCTCCCCTGCTGTGGTAGTTCCCCCCAGACCAGCAACAGATTCCTGCAGCCACCTTGGGCCCCCCTGGACGGGTTGGTGGTACACAGTTTGTACTGAAAGGAAGCGGTTTACATCATGGTGCGGAAAGACCCGAAGCAAAGAATACCCCAGTTTGCTAAGGCCAGTGACCGTTCACGCAGCACTGATCCCAACATGGCGGAAGGAGGTGTGGAGCCCACCCACACAGCGAGTGCCCCTTCTGGCTCGGACACCATTATGACGGACCTGCGTGCAGGGTTCCGCTCCTCAGACAGTCAATTTGATTCCCTTGAAAAGAGGCTAGACACTATGGGGGCCTGACGGGATGTACATGACCGCAGGCTGGGCACGGCAGAGGCTCGAATTTCGGATTTAGAAGATGGAGCCACGCAGTCAGTCAAGAGGCTTGATAGTGTGGAAAAGATCCTAAAAACCATTGGAGATGAAACAATTAACGCATTTTCGGGCGGCCGAGTCCACGAACACTGGTCGAACTGACCTTTTTGTTGAAACATTACTCCCTGATCTGTTTTGGAAAGAGCCTTTCCCCATACTTTGGGGTAGAGAGGGCGCACAGGCCCCTTGGCCCCGGCCCAATCCGGGCGCCCCTGCTAGATCGATTATAGCGAGACTCATGAACGTCCGAGACAGGGACACAGCATTGCGTCTGATAATTCTCGCCTCGGTGCCTGTTCCAATCACGGAGTCCCACTCTGCAACTCTGGACAATAGCTTGCTTAATCTCCACAACGGCCCCCACAACGCTAAGGATGCCTTGCCTCCACCTTGGGGGTGCCCAGGAGTGGACGCCTCACAGAGAAAGCCAGGATGGGTTCCACAGCGGTATTCGTACAAGCGCCTTATGACCCTTGCGGGTGAGTAGTGCGCTATACAAGTATCTCGGGGATCTCCCCCGCACAGTGGGTCGGTGGTGCTAAGGCGGGAATTGTAATCTAGAATCGGAAATAGGACTCTAGAATCCTGTCACAGGTCGATCGGACCTTTTTACCTGTCATAGAGTGTAGAAGGAAATCTTTTTCAACATGTCAATCCGAACTACCTCCATCGCCTTCCCCAAAGAACCACTGACAAAAAGTCAAGTTTGAAAATTTATTATAAAGCCAAAAGCAGTTGTGTACATAAACACCTCAGTAAAAGGTTCAGCAAATATACGGGCACTAATACAAACATAATCCTACGGAAAAGTCTCAATCGACTGAGAAACAACACCAGTATGATTTCCAAGACCACAAGACTTGCAAGGATTGCTACAATTTGGGTCTTGGCAGGCATTGAAGAAAAGAAGAAATACATCAGGATAAATCTGTCCCTATGCTATACTAAATGACATCCCTATACCACAGGTTCCCTCTTAACAAAAGGTGTCAGCCGTGGTGACTTCCAAATGATGATGATGATGATGATGATGAGAATTTATAATGCGCAAAAACAATAACCCGCAGGTATCAAGGCGCCTAATAATATGATCAAAAGTTGAAACAGACGTCCTTACATATTGGCTTGCCGAAAGAGGAGAGTTTTTAGGGCAGTTCGGAAGTTCTGTAAAGACGGAAGGGATCTCAGGTCCAGGGGAAGATCATTCCACCATTTAGGGGCTAGAGTGGAGAAGGCCCTGCCACCCCATCTAGCTCTTCATACGCGGGGGGCTGTCAAAAGCAATTTCCCGGAGGAACGCAAGTTCCTTCCAGGGATGTAGTGGGAAATGATGGATCCAATTCCCGTGTCGCTATTTTTGGCTATGGCTCTGTAGGTCATGCATAAGACTTTGAACCGGATTCGATATTCTACCGGTAGCCAATGCAGCGTTTTCCTGGCCGCAGTGGCCGAGGAGCGTCTGGGAATATCCAGGACAAATCTGGCTATGGCGTTTTGGACTACCTGTAAGCGCTGCAGGTGGCTCCTGTTTAGCCCAGCATACAGCGCATTACAGTAGTCCAAACGAGAACCAATGAGTGCGACGACTATTTGTTTTCTAGCCTGCAAGGAAAGGTATTTCCTAATCCTTCGTAGGGTGTGAATCAAACCCCAGCAGGTGGAAACGGTTCTACTCACCTGGCTGCCCATGTCAAGGGCAGGGTCTATCATCACCCCGAGATTCTTGGCAGATGTTGTGGGGAAGGGCATATTCCTAGTGAGTCAGGCCACCAGTTGGCTGACCAGATGTTTTCTTTCCCCCCAAACACCATCACCTCAGTCTTCTCCCCATTCAGTTTAAGAGAGTTCTGAATCATCCAATGACCAACCGCCTCCATACAAGATCTAAACTTGGAGGCGGTTAGCACATCTGAATGGGGAGAGAGACGAGTATTTGGGTGTCATCTGCGTAAGAGACTACCTCCATCCCGAAAGATCTTATTAGTCTGGCTAGTGGGGTCACATAGATGTTGAAAAGGGTCGGGCTAAGCGCCGACCCTTGGGGGACCCCACACAGCACTGGTCGGGATGGAGATAGGAACTCCCCCAGCTTGACTCTTTGTTCCCTCCCCGTAAGGAAAGAAGTCAAGAGATCCAAGGCTGCGTCCTTCAGCCCCACATCCCTCAGGGGAGATGAAAGTACTGAGGGGGAGAGGGTATCGAAAGCCGCAGTTAGATCTAGCAGGACCAGGAGGGTGGTCTGGCCCCCATCCACTGTCGTGCGGATCTTATCGAGCACGATGGTGAGGGCTGACTCTGTGCTGTATTCCCTCCTGAATCCATGCTGGGAGGAATCCAGGCATCCCGAGCTTTCCACAAAAGCAGCGAGATGCTTGTTAAGATGTGCCTCAAGCATCTTCGCTGGGGCAGGAAGCAGCGAGATAGGCCGGAAGTTTTTTAGGACCTCCGGATCCAGGGAGGCCTTTTTTAACAGGGGTTTTACTACCGCCTTCTTCCATTCCATAGGGAAAATACCGTCTCTGATGGCTAGATTCATTACCTCTAGCAGCGGTGGCAGGAGGGTCTCCCTACACTGCTTGATGACTTTCAGTGGGCAGGTATCCAGGGGAGAACCAGACTTGGTCTTATTTAGCAGGGACTCCAGATCTTGCAAGGCCAGCGGAGGAAAAGAGTCCAGGGTGCACAGTGGGGAGATGTCTGTAGTAATCATGCTCATCTCAACCCCTGCAGTGGGCGCACTGATACAAACTCTTTGTTCCTCAAGTGCCAGGTGAATTTCCTGTATTTTGGTGTGGAAGAAGGAGGCAATCTTATCACATAGGTCCTGCGAAGGAATGACAGGATCAGGGGTTTGCAGTTTGACTAGAGAGTCGACAGTTTTAAAAAGCTCCTTCGGAGAGGAAAGCGAGGTAGTCATGGTAACAAAGTAGTCTTGTTTGGCCTGCACAATCTCAGCTTTATATTTTCTAACAAGGAGTTTGTGGGCTTCCTTGTTCTTAAGGTCCCAACTAGCGTGCCAGAGCCTCTCCTTTCTCCTCACTTCTTGCCTAAGAAGTCCGAGGGAATCAGAGAACCAGGGGGCAGATAGTCTCTTTCTGGCTCGGCGGCGGGACTGTACTGGGGCCAATTTATTCAAGGCCTCAGTGGTAACCTGTTCAAAATGGCCGACTGCGGTCTGTACGCTGTCCAAGCCAGTGATAGAAAGGCTTGCAGCCCAGGGGGCGAAGGAATCACTGCTGATATTCCTAAAATTTCTAGCAGTTTCCATTATGTGATTCCCTTTTTTGCGGGAGTCCACCCTATGGCGTTCCAAAAGAAAAGGAACCGCCAAATGGTCAGACCAAGATAGATAGATCGGATCCTTAATAGTCAGACGAGGGTCATTGGAAAAAATACCATCCAGTGTATGTCCTGCACGATGGGTGGCTCCGCTAACTTCCAAAGAAGTTCACTCACTTCGTTCGTATGAACCCATCTTCGCATAACATCGCTCTCTGCCTACCCAGCATCTCTCTTGGTCCTCGTACGCTTCTACTCTGCTCTCCTCCCCGGGGTGCTGTCCCTAATACGAAACCCACAATTCAGATGGCACGCCCTAAGGGACGCCCCTCTCAAAGTGTTAGTTTTCAAAGCGGCTTCATGGTGATATCTTCATCTTTGTTCGCCTTGGGTCCCACAGTCGTCTTCTCTTGAAGTTGCTTCCCTAAAATTCCACAGCCACTCCTCCAGGTCTGGAACTACCATCCTAACTCTCTTACACAATGGGCCCCTTTTCTACTATCTTTAGTTAACCTTGCACCTGCAAAGGAACGCACATAAATCGGGTTGCATTAACATGCTACTTGCAATTAATTCTCTAAGGCAACCTTCTAGGAAAAGGCAGTTCCATGATTTAATGTTAAGAGAAACATTCCTAGCTCGGCCTACACAATCCTCTATCCCCACCTGGGCCTCTGCACGTTTCGAGATGTCACCCCCTAACATTGGCAAACAGTTTTGCTAGTTAGGCCTACATCATTATAGCAAAAGAAAGAATACATTTTCCAACTAAATACTTCTATGTTGTTACATGAATACAATAATGAATTACTAAACATGCATTGGAATACATGATGCATTACTTCACAAATACATTTCTAGGTTAACATGGCATTAGTATTTCAAAAGCACTTTATGTTGCAGCTATGGAAAGTTCTGATACATGAGTTCATAGCTTGTGTCACACGTTAAACATGATTATAAGCCTCTATATATGCGGGTGCGGATTACTTGTGAATATGATGCACCCCTACAATTTCTAACACGAATTTTGCGCTCTCTCAGTGGCTACTGTAGAGTTGTTCACTTTGGATTGATTTGTTTCGGTTATCCAATGTTAGTGAAACACACTCTCTATAACTCCTCCGAACATTGAGATAAGTTTTGTGGGTGGGTTTGTATTGAAAGTGACTGTAATGGTGGGAGTTTAGCGAGGCGTTGCCACCCCCAGGTTTTTATCACCTTTGATTAGTTGCTTAGTGCACAATGCATTGTTTTGTTTACAGTGTCCCAATACTAGGGACTGTTTTTGTTGTTTTTTCCCTATTAGGCAGAGGGATATGTCCCTGCGATTGGGTGTGCAGGGATGGGAGGGGGTGTGGCGGGGAGGGGGATGTTAATTGTAGTTTAGGAAATTCACCATTGATTTTATTTGCTTTGCATAGCTGGTACACTGTCCTACAAGATACACGTTAAGACACATTGGTAAACACTTCACACTATGACTCGTAATCATTTGGCTCCCTTCTCGGAGTTAAAACTTCTCACTTGGAACGTTCGGGGGTTAAACAATACTAGAAAAGGGGAAAAGGTGATGTTCTACATGCTGCAGCACCGGGTTGACATTGCTTTCCTGCAGGAAACCCATCTTCCAAAAACTGCTACCACACCATATGCTACCTCCTGGGCCCCAATAGATACTTCGCAAACTATAGTTCTTACGCCAGGGGTGTGGCAGTCCTCGTGCGTAAAAGACTTCCTTTCCAGTTGACTAAGGCTCACATAGACGGGGAGGGTCATTATGTTATGGTAGCAGGCCACTTGTTTGGTTATAGGATAGCCCTTGTTTGTATCTATGCACCAAATCTGGATGATCCGGACTTCTTTTACACCGTTCACTCAGAGATTTTTCAGTTAGATGTCGACTATATCTGTATGGGAGGTGACTTCAATCTACTACTTGACCACACTAAAGACAGCATGTCAGCCACTGCAGACACCAAGCCCGAGCCCGTTGTGCGCTGATGGAGCTTTGCCACGACTTCAGCCTCTTAGCTATATTGCGCCATTGCTGCCCAGGGGAAGTGGTGTTTACCCATTACTCCGCTCCCCACCACACTTGGACAAGACTCGACTACTGGCTTACATCCCCCATGCTCTCTACGTGGTACAAGACTATTCAACGCTTACCTAGAACCCTTCCGGATCACTCCCCAGTAATATTGACCCTCACAACCCCACGCCCAGAGGGCTGCGAGAGACAGTGGCGATTCCCTGATCAGGCGCTGTTAGACGAATCCACACTGAGCTTCGCGACGCAATTGAGGAATATTTTGACATTAACACAGGGTTGTTTGACTCCTGGTCCACACTGTGGGAGGCATTCAAGGTGTATCTGAGGGGGGTGTGCATTTCTAAATAGGCAGAGCGTAGTGCGCGATCTGAGGCCCACGCTTAAAAAGTAGAGCAACAGCGAAGTGCGCTAGATAGGGAGGTGTTGGAGAGTCCTGACCAGACACAGCGGGGCTGTAGATAGAGGCTGCTAACGGAATTCAAGGAAAGTGCAGAACATGAGACACGTTTTTTAAGTAACTATGCTACGGCATGCCAATATGGTGAGGGAGAACAACCTGGCCATACCCTGGCGAGACCCTTGAGACCTGTGGCAAGATAGACATGCATTGCAGCGCTTCATTCTGTGCCAGGAAGGTTACTCACTAGCACTCCAGATGTTAGGGACGAATTCATGAGATATTATTCCCAGTTGTACACATCGAGACTACGCAAGGGAATGGGGAACGGAAGGCATAATTAGCCGAAGTGGCCTTGGTGTGGCTAGATAGAGGCATGCTGAAATTTCTGGCCTAGCCCTTCTCTACGGAGGAAATTATAAGCACTATTGACACCATAAATGGCACAACTTCTCCAGGATTAGACGGATATTCAGGAAACCTCTATAAAGCTTATAAGACTATACTCGCTCCACATCTCCTGGAAGTTTCTAATGAGACCAGAGAGCGACGGGCATCACTTCCCTCTCTGCGTGAAGCCGCCATAATTCTGCTCCCAAAGCAGTCATGTGGAAAATGGGTATGCCAAAGAACTCACATCCATCCTATATGAATTACCCACAGTTCGACTCCGTCTGAATGGCACTCTCTCCTGACGTGTGGCACCAGGCAAGGATGTCCGCTTTCTCCATTATTATTTATTATTGCCCTTGACACCCTCGTCCGGCAGCTACAAGAAAAGCATTTGCCCAGAGGCCTCCAATTTAAAACAGGACCTCTATTGATATCACTGTATGTGGATGACGTACTCCTATGTGTAAGCAAGCCTGAGGACAATGTAGTTCCTCTCATCAGGGAAATGATCCGGTTTGGCGGGCACTCTGGATTGGGTATTAAATGGAACAAGTCGGTAGTCTTCCCATTGACACCCTGCACAGTTCCACTGGGAGTGCGAGTTCCCATTGACGTGGTGTAGTGATACCACAAGATTCTTGGGGATTAATACTCATCTAGATGCTGAACCGGTGATTCGCTTAAACTATGGTCCGGCGATACATATGTTAGAACAGCAGGTAGAGGGCTGGATTAAGCTCCCCATCTCGCTGGCTGGTAGAGTGGCAATTATATAGATGGTGGTACTTCCCACATTTTTATATTTATTTCACAATATACCCATCCCCCTCCCCAACAGTTTTTTTTAGCACAATTCGTTCCCATCTTATCAGGCTTGTATGGGGTGGGAGGAAAGCATGGGTCAGTTGAGATACATTGACACTGCCCTACAAGAGGGTGGGTTTGGGGGTTCCGAACTTACACATCTATTATTTGGTGGCGCAATGTAGTTATGTACGATCGTGGTATCATCCAGACGCGTGACTGCCCTATTCCCAGTTAGAAACAGACCTAGTGCACCCTATACCGTTAAATGCCATTTTGCTGAAGGGTTTCCCCAGAGACCCGTGGGATATTCAGACTGTGTCTGCGACCTGCTGGGCTTGGAAGAAGTTAGCGCGAATGACTGGGGGACGTTCTCTTTATTCCTCTGCAATACCTCTGGCAAATAATCCATGGCTACCTCTAACGGAAGAGAAGATTGTACAGTGCACACTCAACTCCTATTCCTTAGGCACATGTGGTGACCTTTCCCCAGAGGGGTATGTATTCCACATCATGGAAGATGCACGATTCTGTGAAGCACCCTTCATGGACAGATTTGTCCTTAATAGACTCAGATGCGCGTTGAGAGCGCAAATTGCGGACTTTTCCCTAGAACCGGAGCCCTATTTGCCACTAACAACCCTAATTACTAGTGTTGAGGGAAATCACCTATTTTCAAAAGTATATAAGGCTTGCATGACTCTTGTCCCTGCCAGAGACTCTAAAATACGGGCTGTTTGCGAACGAGACTTAGGACACCCAATTGATGATTCACAATGGTCCTTTTGCTGCACGCAGATTAAAGAAGTGTCTTCCGATAGCAGGTACAAGTTGCTCCACTTTAAATTTCTGTGGAGAGCTTATCTGACACCGGCCGAACTTAACTCTTTCGACTCCTCCAAATCACATAAATGTCCCAAGTGCAGTGCGGATTATGCGGACTCTGCCCACATGACGTGGTCTGGTGTAAAAATAGAGGCCTACTGGAGCGCAGTGCAATTTATCCTTACTCGCATGACTGGCTTAATCGTGCACCCTACCCCAGAGGTGGCACTACTAGGGTATGTCTGTAACATTCCCAAGCAGCTACGCAGAAACACACCCATTGCGCGGTTACTAGCAAAACGAGAAATAGCTCTACACTGGGGCAGTAAGTTCGTCCCTACCACTAAGGCCTGGTTAAATAGTCTCATCTACTGGAACACGAGTAGTGATTTATATGCAACTACACTCCCCAGGACATCCAGAGATATTTGAGACCTCTTGACATCCTGTTTGTTAGAGATTGAGAATTCCACCTCATCACAACCACCATCGGGAATAGTTCCCACATGAGTGGGATGAATCCACCCTCCACCCCACAAACAGGAGTCTGATATATCTGTCGATGTGCGAACTGTTGAAGTGGTTATATGAATGTCTATGGAGGTAGAAGGGTGCTTTTGAGAATGGTAAAGAGTCTACCAAAATGTGTACTTTGTAGTGTGTATTGCAAATATTGTATTATGGACATGTACCCGATGCTTGTTCGAATATGATAAAATGGAAAAATAAAGTTATAAAAAAAAGTGTTAGTCTTTTGCAGTATTGAAGAAGCAGATCATTAGATACGGACAGAGGCACAATAGACCCGGGGCCTGTGATGTTCATTGGCCGTCCAAATGCTATTTCATGTGGGCTGATCTTTGTCACTCTGTCTGAAGTGCTTCTCATGGACAACTGGTCAAGTGGTAATGCATCAAGCCAGGTCAGTTCAGTGGATGCACAAATCTTCCCGATCGTATTTTTCAACACTCGGTTCTTTCTCTCAACAGCGCGCGCTGCTGGTGGATGATAGGCACAATGTCGTTTCTGTGTAGGTCCTAGCCCCTTGCACAGCCCCTCAATCACCTGTGAGATGAACGTCGGTCCATTGTTATAACACAAAAGCATAGACACTTAAAAGCGCAGAATGAACTCTTTCAAGAGGCATTTGGCAACAGTCTGTGCATCGCTGTTCTTGTATGGGTATGCCTCAGTCCATTTACTGACATCCACACTATTACCAATACATACTTCTACTTCTTAGTGGGGGAATGTCCATCTGGAGACTCTCAAAGGGTCCATGGGAGGTGGAAAGTGGCCAGGTGCAGTTGGTGTACTCTTCCCAGTGTTGTACTGTGCACAAACATTACATTTCTTGCAAAGTCTTTCCGCTATCGGACGGAACTTGGAGTTGTACTAACATTGTGAAAACAAGCGGTTCATGCCATCTCAGGCAACATGTGAGGGACCATGGAAGAGACGTGCCATGGAGGAGAGCAGTGATGAGGGCAAACATATTTTCCTATTCGGTCCTGTCCATAACCCCTCCTTTGTTTGCACACACCCTCTTTTTCGTTAATCAAAACAGGACGCTGATCTGTCACTGTAGTACTTTTGGGAATCAAAATACTCATAAAAAATATTTGAAATCACTCCTAAAGACTGGACTTGTAAACTGAAAGTCATCTTAAATCTGTACACATTGTATCCTGAAAACATTCTAATTATAATACGAAGCATAGTTATTCAATGCACACTTTCCTTCTAGATTGGCATACACTCATTACTAAACATCTATATATATATATATATAAACATGATATTACTACTTGTATCCTATCCTTTGTAGTCCCTGGCAAATGCACTGCATCAAAATGCAGTTTAGTGCATCCCACCTTACAATCAAAATCCTTATAATGATATTTTCTGTAACTTTGAAGAACCTATAAAACAAAAACATTAATATGCATCCACATTATTTTATTCAGATTCATACATTAAACAGTCACTTCTCCTCGCGCCGCTAATTGGTCAAAACCCTGCAAGAACTCGACATTCCGAGTACTATTCTATATGGCCTTGTTAAAGTGTGCAAAATTTTGGAACAAAATAAATATATTTTCATGGTCACTGGGGCGTGTGTGTGGGGATGGAGGTGTTGTAGGTGAGGTGGCCGTTTCTGAATGTGTTATACTTTTTTTTTTTTCTTCTTTTTTTTACACTTGTTCCACACTCAGTCGTTGCTGTAAACACCCACCTTCTGCTGTTCAGGGGTCCGGATGCCACCGGCAGGAGGGCCGGATGTGGCTCCCGGGCCGCACTTTCACTATGATGGCAGTTGCATTTCACATATGTTTGCATGTATGTGTCCTATAAAACTACATCCTACTTTTAATTAAGTAGCTTTTTAGTTCAAAGTAATGCAATCTCTTGTTCTTTAAAACAACAGTTGTCTCCTGTTGTACAGTACTTCTGTGAGGGTGGGGTGGGGGACCTTGGAATGCCATTACTCCGGCCCTTACAATGTCAATTGACAACAGACATACCATGAAACAAGACATAAAACACACGTACGAGAGAAAATGAACATCTCTTCACCCGCCGCAGTGCGTCCATTGGGGCGTAGGGGCGTAGCCCCACTAGCCACATGGACCCACCGTCGCGGCTGCAAGGACACTGAAAATATTGCCATGCAAATTAAATAATCATGATGAATTTAATAAGCGGCGCTACCCGCCCGCCGCCGCCGGGAATCCGGGCAGCACCCGACTTATCTGGAGTGCGCTGCGCGCAGGGGGGCTGGACTGCTGCAGCTTGAGTGACACTCCGCACACTCACTCAGCTGCAGCAGCAGACAGTACCTGTAGTGCGCAACTGAAGCTTGGGGCTGAAACTAGCCTGAGCATGCACATAATAAAGTTCCCCTTAGAGAGAGCGATCAGGGGGGTGCTGGCTTAACTGGGCCGCAGCCCCCGGTGTTACAAAGGGTGACTGGGCAAGCAGCGAGCAGTCAGTGTGCCCCCCTAGCCAAGCCTGGTGCTGCATGCAGCGCCGGGATTGGCCGGTCCACCGCGCAGCAGGGCAGGCAATCCATTATTGGATGCTGCGCGTGGGTGGTGGCACACTGCTCAGCCGCACTGCATAATGGCCAATCACTGTGTGACTTCATGTGAAGTCATGCAGTGATTGGCCATTCCAGGACTCGCGCGGCGCTGTGACGTCGGTTTGATCGGTTCTACTCTATCTCTGTTTAGCCTGTGACTCGCCACGTGACTCCCGCTGCCTGAGGCGCCTCACCGACCGTCACAACTTTTTCCTGTGCTGTCGCTGTGCCTGACTGTGTTGCTGTATCGATTCGCCATGCACGTGCTCTGCGGTACACAACACTACACTACTAGTAGTTAGTACCACCAGGTAAGGCCACAGTGCTGGGTCAGGGGCTCATCTATCGAGTACAAAAATGGAGCGAGAAAAAAAAATACACGTCTGGCCTGCCCTTGTAAAAGGACTTTACTCGTTAGACAACCTGCTGACTTTATTTTCTCCATTTACAACCTCTTCTATCGCCACATGCCATAATGTGAAATGCCCCATGACGGGTTACAAGAGATCGGTTTCGCGTGTTCTTTCCTTTGCTTTCTATGCCAGTCACTAAGCCTGCCTTCAGGGGAAACACTGTTTGCTTCAGTTGATAAAAGATTTTGGATTGCCAGCAGAGGCTCGGCACTGGAATACGGTGCTCCGGATCCTTAGATTCCAAATTAAAGCTCTTACTAAACAATGTCTAACTTTACATGTTTGAAAAGCATGTTACTGCCAGGCGCTTTGTGTCCGTGTTGGTCTTGGATGCTGGCGTAACCATGTTATTTTACTGATATAGGTGTGTTTTTTTTTAGAAAGAATCCAACGACACACCAGTCTCTGAAGGTGGGCTGCTCCATATTTTGATGGCGTAAAGAACACGTTAGAAGGAAGCCAAATGAATAGGAACAAGTTGCTATTGGTTTACTTAAACTACATGCGGTGGATTTGTTTTGTCTGTGTTGTTATACACCAAAGGAATGAGGGTTCCATCGAGAGCAGCCCCAGTGACAGTTGTCTCCCACCACGGACCAGTTATTTGCCTGGCCGCACTCGCGCTCCCGGTTCCATTTCAAGACACGTGATGTTAGTGCACCCGCCTTGAAGGCATCCGGTTGGCCATATTGTTGGGCTCTATTCAGATCCAGCAGATTGCACCTTGATTCACTGCCTTGGACCTATGCCATATTTATGTTATTCTACTCCAAACCATGCAAATAATTGCAGAGATACAGACTTGCCTATACTGAGTAATCCCAAGACTTGGGACTTCATTAAAACTCGACTTTACAAACCCTGAAGATTGTGCTTACCAGCGCTTCCACAGAATCTTAAACCAACCTCATCTTGAAGCACAGTGATCCCACTAAGAATCACGTGGGCTCGCGCGCCCCAGCTAGAAGGGCCCCCCTAACTGAAGCCAATACCTTCCCGGACCACCACCTTGGTGTTATAAATAATTATGTTCAGGCAATATTAATTTCTTGTCCTGATGATGATCCCGTGATATCTGAGCTAGGGATCGAAACGTCGACCTTAAAGTAATTCATACATGTACTTATATAATACTATTGTGTGTATGAATGACTCCAGGATACACTGCTAATGTATATTTAATGTCAGTGACCTGCTAGCTTACTTTGTTTGCCTGATAACTTTCCTCACTTACCTTTACCCTCTTGCTCTCCCCTTTTTTCTGTATGGCACAGGACTGTGCCCCAATTTAACCCTTACCGCTTGGGTTAATTGCTGTATCTATGACATCATAAACAATTGAACCAATAAACATTCCTTGGCCGGCTGGTCAAGGAATCTTAGACTATATATGATTCCATTGTGATCTATATATATCATTTTTCCCTTATTCTTGTATGCTCAGGACCACTTGTTGTTTTGATAAATACTTGCTACCCATGGTCCCGAGTGATTAAATGGGTTCCCCTTGTCCTCTCTAATGTCTCCTCCCAGAAGCTCAGAAAGCGCATGACGAACTCTATCAAACTGAAATCTCAATAGTGGAGTCGGCAACTCCAATTCAGTAACCACCTGGTCCCAAGTCCTGGCGACTCCCTCGACAAATAGATCCCCCGCAACCTTAATGTTAAATTTCAGCATTGCAGCTACCACCCTCCTCTCCCGGAGGGGAGGCAACCATCGTACCCAGTCGAAAGGCATAATAGGAGAGTACAGTAGCGCACCATTTTGGATACGCAACAGCCTGGACCATGTGTGATTCGTAGATGTAAGGGTATCTAGTATTCCAGTCCTGCGATCTGTGACCAAAGACCGTATGAGAGAGTGTGAGTGGCTGAGCGAACAAGGTCTCCATTTTAACGTGTGGTATATCCCGATTCTCGTGAACCCAAGTGTGTAGGTGTGCAGCCTGCGCTACTCTGTAGTACACTTCAAGGTCAGGTGTGCCTAGTCCCCCCTTGAAGTAGGGCAGAGTGAGAAGCGACCATTTAGCTCTGGGCTGACCGCCTGCCCAGGCAAGCTTCGTTAATAGTTGTTGCTAGGGTGACCAACCGTCCGTAAATTTCACGGACAGTCCGTAATTTCGGGCATCTGTCCGTTGTCCGTGAAGGATCTTTTAACGGACGCCATTTGTCCGTAATTTTAACAAGGCACCGGAAGCTGGCGCAGCTTCCACCCACCTCCCTTCTTGACTCCGATGCTGAGGTCGGGTGTAACAGACTCCGAGGCAGTACAAAAGCTCAGATACCCAGCAGAGTTGGAGAGGCACAGCGGGATGTCAACCCTCACACCTTCAGCTTTTGATGAGCTGTTAAGAGGTGCTTGCTTGAAGGTGACTGAGAGGGGGGGGGCGACAGCTTCAGGAGCGGGGCATCTATTCAGATGCAAACAGCCCTTAATGCGCCATGTCTCCGCAATTTAGAGGGGCTTCCCACATTCCATATTTTCCCAGAGCCCCAAACATCCTAGATTAGGACATGCCATGATTACACCGAGGCAGCACGTGGTTCTCTTCACAGAGCGTAATTACTGTCACTAGATTGTAAGCAAACCTCGGTTCTTTAAACATGCAGTCTATAATGTAAGAAAATAAAGAAATGGCACAATCGCACCCACACTGATTGACAAAGTATGGAGGACAATCAGTTAAATCAGTTCTCTTGGAGTATCTCCTGTAAGTACTGTACATCACAGTGGGGGAAGAGACTAAGATGATACCAGAATACTGCATGCCCACCCCCTGTGCCCGCCCTGGTGGATCCTGTTCCCCCTCCTGTGATGGGTCCTGCCCCCCACCCCGCCCCTGGTGATGGCTCCTGTCCCCCCATGTGGTGGCTCCTGCCCCCCCCCCTCCCCACCCTCTGCCTGTGATGGCTCCTGTGCACCCTGTGGTGGATCCTGTCTCTGCCCTGGGTGGCTTCTGTCCCAGTCCTGGAATGGCTCCTGCAGCGAGGGTGAAGTTCTTGATGGGCCTCTTCTCAAAAAGGCTCAGCTCAAAATTAATATGAAAAGGTTGGCGAGTGAGTAAGTGAAGGGATGGCTGGATTTATTAGTGAATGGATGAATGAAATATTGAATACATGGATAATGAGAGGATGGATGGATAGATGAGTGAGTGGAAGGATGGAAGAGAGAAAAGGTAAATAGCTGGATGTATGGGTGGAAGGGTAGCTGGATGGGAAAAAGGGTGGATGGATCAATGATTGAAAGGATGGATGAGTGAAAAGGTGGATGCTGAGTGAGTGAGTGGGTGGATGCATGAGTGAAATGATGGATGAATGGATTGATGAACTGATAAGTGCAAGGGTGAATGGATGGACAGATGAGCGAAAGGGTGGATGAGTGAGTGAGTGAAAAGGAAGGTAGATGGCCAAAAGGATGAATAGATGAGAGAAGGAGTGAAAGGATAAATGGATGAGAGAAAGGATGGATGAGTGATAGGGTCAATGGATGGATTCATGAGTGGATGAGTAGATGGGTGGGTGGGTGGATGGATGGAAGGAAGGATTGCTAAGTGAAAGGGTCGATGGAGAGAGAAAGGGAGGATGGATGACTGAAAGTGTGGAAGGATGAGTGACTGGGTGGATGGACAGTAAGTGAAAGGATGGCTGGATGGGTGAAAGGGTAAATGGCTGGATGATTGAGGGAATGGATGGATGGGTAGAAGAGTGGATGGATGAGTCTACAGATGGATAGGGTGAAAGGGTGGATGGATGGATAATGGATGGATGAGTGAAAGGATGAATGAAGGGATGGATGAGTGAAATGATAGATGGAAGGATACATGATGGATAGGTTTGCAAATGGTTGAATATGTTTGGATATGGCTGGGCTTACTTATATACTATTGCGCGACCTCTGATGTGTCTGTAAAACTTTTCCAATTGTCCTGAAGTTTTGTCCTGAATTTTGACCTCCTGTCCTGAATTTGTGTCCTGAATTTTGACCCTTTGTCCTGAATTTTTACACTCACCGTCCTGAATTTGCACCAATGCCAGTTGGTCACCCTAGTTGTTGCAGCCTCTGGAGAAACACCCTCGGAAGCACCATAGGGATGAACACAAACAGGAAGAGGAATCTGGGGAGTACCACCATCTTCATAATGGCAATTCGCCCCAGTAGGGAAAGGGGGAGTCTACACCAGACCTCCACATCATCCTCCAGTTTGCTGAACGCAGCGCCATAATTAGCCCTAAACATGGTCTCTGGGTCTATGTGTAGTTGGACCCCCAGATATCTTATCGTGTCAGTTGTCCATTGAAGTGGGTACTCCATGGTGGTCAGTTGTGTAATTGGAGTCAGGGGGAAGGCTAGTGATTTTGAGCAATTGACTTTTAATCCAGATAAGGTGTCGAAACGGACCACCTCTCTGAGAACCGACGACAAGTTATTGTCAGGGTCGCGGACATAAAGCAATGTGTCATCCGCATACATGGACACCACAATCTGATAGTTCGGGAAGCCTAGGCCCCTATTGCCATGATACTCCCGCAGGGCACAAGCCAAGGGCTCAGCCACGAGGGCATATAACAGGGGCGAGAGTGGGCATCCTTGCCTAGTACCCCTCGTGATCGGAAACAAGTCGGTGACAGAATCATTTATTCTGAGCCTAGCACGCGGTCGGAAGTACAGTGCTCCTATCATTTGGAGGAAAGGCTGCCCCTGAGAATGAAAGTGAACACAACACGATCATTTATCTGCTGCTCAATTGGTGCGTCTTCCACCAACATTCCCAGTTTCGTCAGGTTTTCCATATGATTTCTTGTGTATGCATGATTCTTTATTTTTTCCGATAAATGCTTCAAGTCTGTGATTCCTTGACGTGTCCAAGAAAAGTCACCACCAAACAGCAAGCAGGGGAAGCAGAACTGAGAATTTCTTATAGGGCATCCTGTAAGCCAATCAGCTTTTGTGTACCAGACATTTGAGAATGTACGTTTTGAAATGTTTCCTCTGTCCTGGGAAGTTTGCTGTAGGTTTATTTCAAATCATGAAAAAGGCTGATGAGTGGCCGTGACTGGTATTGATTAATTTATTCTTGATTTATTTATTCTCTTTTAATGAGAGGGGCCTATATGAACTACGGTCCTCCCTAGGCTTGCCCGGCTTCAGTATCGTCACTAGTAACGCCTCTCTCATTGAGTTTGGCATAGTGCCCTCTACACAAATATCGTCAAAAAGAGCCGACAAATGCGGGATAAGCTGGTCCTTGAAGGTTTTATAAAATGCAGCTGTGAGACCATCTGTGCCAGGAGCGCTTCCCGATTTCATTGCAGCCAAAGCATCCATTATTTCATCTTTTTCTATCGGCTGCATGAGGGTTTCCCAATCGGCGTTTGTTAACATGGGAATGTCTATATGGCTAAGGTTGTCCTCAATGTCATCCTCAAGGCTCCCACCCCGTGACATGTATAGTTTTGTGTGGTAATTTTCAAAAACTTCCACTACTTCTAGGGGATCGGAAAGGAGAACTCCGCTGGGCGACTTTATTTCTATGATGGAATGTCGTTTTCTAGTCCCTCCGATAATCCTGGCCAGCAAAGCGCCAAGCCTGTCACGTTCTCCATATACTCTCGCCGTCGCATACTTCCCCATGTGTTTATTTTCTCTATCAGCCTCCTCGTGGTACTCAGACAATAGCCTGTTAATGTCAGCTGCCACCGTCTCGTCTGCCTGTTCTCTCTGTCTCCTCTCTAGCGCCCCCAATTGTTTCTCCAGGTCTGCCAATCTCGTCCTAATGGATTTAAGTAGTCCAGAGTGCTTTGACATAGCCACACCGCGTATATACACTTTAAAAGCCTCCCAGACTACCTGAAAACTCTCGGCCGAGCCAGGTTAGTGTAAAAAAATGTGTCTATGGCTTCCGCCAACTCACCCCTAAACACCGGATCTAGTAGCGAGTATGGCGGGAACCGCCAGGTAAAAGGGGGGTGGGTCTGCCCGGAGTCAGCAGCTCCAGTAGCACAGGAGAGTGATCAGATAATGTCCTAGGGAGCACCCTACAGTCACCAACCGTACCCATTCTGAAGGAGTGAACAAGCATGTAGTCTATTCTAGTGTGTATGTCGTGGTAAGCGGAATAGTGCGTGTAGCCTCCCTGTTGTGGGTAGCAGGACCGCCGTACATCTTCAAGGCCCAGGCAAATCATAGCCCTCTGTAACTCCATTGCTGCCGCTGACGGCCTACGATGAGGGCCCGATGACCTATCTAGGGCAGGGTCAAGGGTGAGTTTCATATCCTCCCCCCACAACAGGAGACTAGGGTTGTGTTGTCGTGCCTTGGCCTCCAGTGCCCTGTAGAAATCAGGGGAATTAAAGTTGGGACCATAAGTGTCAATAATTACCAAGGTCAGCCTGAGACCAGTGCACCTGGAGATAACGTATCTGCCCTCAGGATCTGCCTCTAGGGTGTGCAGCGTTAGTGTGGATTTTGGATTTACCTAAGTCATCACACCCCTGGCATGGGTTGTAAAGCCCGCAACAGCCGTATTTCCCTCCAGGCCCCTGCACTTCAGCTTCCCACTATTGTTTGGAAGGTGAGTCTCCTGAATTAACGCTAGATCAATATGCTGACGCTGTAGGTAGCTAAGTACCTTCCTGATCTTCTTGACCTTCCTGTGGTCGTTGAGACCTCGTACATTCCACGTAAGTATCTTAAGCCTGGGCGGGGTTGTGCGGCCTCCGCTATCCGTCATTGCCGCCATTAATGCCAGTCATGAGTGTCGCCGCTATGGACGCCGCCTGCATGCGCTGTGTGGGCCCCGTGCTAGTAGGAGATCGGTACATTTTCCCTTGAGCAAATGAACAAACCCATCCCAGAACCCCTCCACCCCCTCCCACAGTAGACCAACCCCAACTCGGCCTAGCATGTCAGCTCCCCTCCCTAGAGTAACCACCCTGAGAACGCCAAAGGGCTCCCAAGGGAGCCAAAAAGGCACACAGCGCTGGGGCCGAGGTTACCAGAAGAAAAGTCAGTAACTCAGAAAATTTCCGACTTGTGAACCGCCCCAAGAGCCATCGCCCTACAGTCTTATCTCAACGAACATCAGCACAGCACTGTAATAACGAACACCTTAGATACAATGCCGCTTCAGCGTACAGACTCCAATATGTATACAGATAGGAACTGCTTACACTCCCGTCTAGGAGTGCTCTACCAGAGCATAGTGTCCAACATATTCATATACCAACATTACAAAACTATACAGTTCGGAATGATCTCACCCATAGGCCAGTTAGTCTGTTTCCTTGTGATTGTACAGGATACCCGTTCACAGCCCTCGGGCTGGAGCGGAAACGGCGTTCCCATCAGTGGCGAGTGTCAAATCCGATTTGAAGCATCATACCAGAGAAAGAGTCTTGTCTCGAGTCCTGTTCAGTGTACCGGCCCTCGCACTCATTCCTGTTCATCCAGTTGACTGTTATTGCTCTCTCCTTCAGTCTGGCCGCTGGGGCTTCCCGATGTCCACACCTTTAAGGTCTTTTGGAGATCCTTCGGGTCCGTGAAGAAGTGGGAATGGCCCTGTCGGTTAATTCTCAACTTTGCTAGGTACAGCATGGCATAATCCAACCCCAGGTCATGCAGCTGTTTTTTATATGGGGCGAAATGTTTACGCTCTTCCTGCACCTTTGCTGTAAAGTCCGGATATAAGGAGATTTCTGAGCCCTCGTATTGCAGGGTCTTCTTTTCTCGAGCAATACGTAAGGCCGTGTCTCTATCCCTATAGTTCAAAAGTTTTGCGATAATAGGCCTTGGGGGAAACCCCGGACGGGGTCGGGGGGCCAGCGTGCGGTGCGCTCTCTCTACAATGAACATTGGTGAGAAGACGTCTTCCCCCAGCAGCGAGAGGAGAAGTTTTTCAACGAAAAGTTCAATTTTTCCAGTGTGTGTAGTCTCTGCAAATCCAGTAATCCGTATGTTAGATCGACGTGAGCGGGCCTCCAAATCCTCCGACTTGTCTTGTATCACCTGAAGAAGCCTGCCCATCTGCTTGCGGTCCTTATCCAGTTCCGTTTGGGCTTCCTCCACTTCAGTCAGGCACCTCTCCGACATGTCGAGGCGCTCCGCATGCTTGTCCACATGCTCAGCCATGAGGTCCATCCGGTAGGTGAGGGCATCGATCTTGGTGCCGATGGACGCCATACTGTCCTGGAGGCCCTTCTCCATGGGGATCAGCAATTCTTTAATGTCCGAGTAGACATGGGTGCGCCATCCATTTCTTGGGCGTCAGAGGACTTGGCGCGGCGGCTCTCAAATGGGAGCTTGCTTTGTGACTTATCTCCTTTACCCATTCTGAAGCACAGCACCGCTCTGTCGCAGGGAGACGTCACCCCCAGTGGCAAGGAACACCAGGATCAGCGAACCCCGTAGTGTATCACACCAGTAGTATTCCGCTATGATATCGAGCCGCTGGGCCGCAGCAGGCACCCCGAGTGTAGCAAGCCGTGAGGGCCTCCCTTCGCCTTCAAGTTATAGCCAGGCGTCGCAGCTTAACCCTCGGTGCAAGACAGTGCAGCTTTTTCGCAGTCTGTCCGGTTGCAGAGCAGCAGCGATTAGGCCATACTCCCCATTAAAGGCGCGTCTGGGCACTCCACGCTCTCCACCAAGGGTCTCTCCGGGTCAGCACGCAGGGGACTCAAAGCCTTTAAGGGGATTGAAGCCCGCAGTACAGGGATCAATGCCCAGGTCGCAATCAGCTGCTCCCCACCATCCAGAGGGGGGGGGGGGGGGGGGGGGAATGTCCAAGAGTGCCCTCCGCAGGAGCAGGCCGGGGGGGAGGGGGAGGGAGGCGACCGCTCTAGGGTGCCACAGAGAGCCCCCATTCACCACCAAAATGATCTCCTCCATGCTCCCACGTCGTGCCCTGTAAGTGTGCTCAGTGGCAAGGATGACCGCCACTCTCCTCAGCGTGTCCTGCCGTCGATCCCAGGGCCGTCTCACAGAGCGATGTCAGCAGCCGGGCACAGCCCCCACCGCAACGCCACACGTCGAGTTACGCCGGCCGGCGTGCGTCTACCTCAGATCTGCGGCTCTGCGGCCCAGCGCTCGCAAGGTTCCTCCTCCCGCCGGCAGCTCTGTAAGAGCGGAACAGGGGTAATTGCGCCCGCACAGGAGACCGGAGGTGTCCGGCTAGCTGATGGTGCGATTTCCGGCCCCTGGGGCCCGTCCAGATAGGATTTTGGAAGGATAATGTGGGCGATGGCGTGGAGCTCTAGAATCAAGAATCCGCCATCATTGTGCACTGTTACACCCACCAACTCAATCTTATTATGCAACAGGCAGTATCAAAGATCAGAGCGACACAAATTTTCTTTCAGGATATAGGAGGCCTAGCAGCATTCTTCTCACGTTCCCCCAAAAGAACAGAAGCCCTTCATGAGATTGTGGACAAAAGCGTTCCAAGGGGATCCTCAACTCGTCGGAACATTTGTACAGTCAACCTAATCTTTGAAAATAGGGAGGGCCTTGAGAAATGTTTTGTCGCCATAGAAGCCAATGATGAGTTTGATCACACAAGTCAGAATGAAGCCCATGGCTTTATTAGAACACTACAAGACAGAGAGTTTCAGGGGCATATTACCAACAACTAGCGATAATTATCGCTATGTTGGCTTAGCGGCAATATTTTTATCGCCGAGCTGCGGCGATTTTTATTGCTTAGGAACCTTGCTATTATCAAGGTTTATCTCCTAAGCGATAAAAATCGGGCGAAATGCATGAATATCGCTGAAAAGTCCGCGATATTCATGCATTACCGAGCTAATGCTCTTAGCCATGTTATCCACCTACCAATGGATAACATGGCTAAGAACTGTTCAGGGGCAGGTGTTAGCTTTTGGAGATATTCACGCTTAGCGCAAATATCTCCAAAAGTTGGTAATAGGAGATAGCGATGTTAGCGACTGTTTCCAGTCGCTAACATCTTGGCACGCCCACTTTGCATGTCATTAGTGATAAATTTCACTGACATGCAAAGCGGGGCCCAAGATGGTCGCTATCTCCTACTAGCTGTCCCTAACTGGTGTTAGCGACAGCTAGGTAATAGGGAGATAATTTTATCTCCGCTTTATTGGCTTTTAAAGCCCAAAGAGCGGAGATAAACCCCCTTGATAATATGCCCCTCAGTTCTTACTGTTTTTATTTCATGAAATAATGCGTGATGTCGACGTGTTATACAATCGGTTACAAGGAACAGACGTAGATACTGTCTTTGTGAAACAATCTACCACTACATTTATACAAAGCATAAGGAAAGTGAGAGATGGGGTAGACAATTTAGAGAGCAAACGGCCGGAGCATTCTACTTTTGCAAACCGCAGGCAAAACATCACCTCTCTGGTTAGAAGTGCAAAGGAGATATGTGACATTGTAATTGTGCAGGCACAAGAACGTTTTTCATTCACTAAACATTTAGTGAGTGCCACATTATTGCAAAGTCAAGAGTTTGTAAAATATGATGAATCCTTCCCGGAGCGTGCTCTGAATGAGGCTGTGCAAGCATATCCGATGCTCAAAAAAGAGCAGCTGAGAACTGAGTTGACTGTACTGTACGCAATGCCTGTGTACCAGAAGCTCACAAGTGCCTTGACTTTGCTGACTTTAATACATAAACTGAATATGCAAAAGTCACTTACAGAGACAGAGACTTTACTAAACATTGTCATTACCACTCCAATGACAACAGCCGAAGCTCAACGATGTTTTTCAGCCTTAAAGCGCATTAAGACATTCCTCAGGAACACCATGCTAGAGGAAAGACTCAATGCTTTGGCGATGCTCTCTGTAGAGAGCAAGCTAGTCCAAAAAATACCGGACTTCAACAATTATTGACAAGTTTGCTACACTGAAAGAGAGACGTGCTGATTTAGTTTACAAAAAGTGAATGCTACTACTTGTTTGTTAAGTAAAAAAAATACTGAGAGAGGTACTCTGAAATGCATTGTTATCTCTGTTTTTAAAAGTTTTCTAGTGTTTGTTCTATTTGGGGACTAAACAGATTTTACTGATCAAATGGCACATTAAGTACATTTTGTTTCACCTAAACACTATAAACTGTGTGGAAAGACATGCGTGATAAAGTCACATGCGTTCTAATGGAAACGTGCTAAAGGTAATGCTTGGTTCCCAATGCTTTGTGAAGGCTGTTTCCCAACTGCTGTGCAACTTCTTCTACTCTTAGAGCTGAGATTTTCATGAAAGTCTTATAGTCTGAATTCAGCACCTGAGCATAATAGGACGGAATGTATGAAGCTCTGTGGTTATACTGAATAACCAGCTACCTATGTTATGCCATCTTTTAATGTAATAAATGCACTTTCACAATTGCTTTATTAAGCTTCCTGCTTTCTCAAATTTGCTTGAAAATGCACGATTTTTCTTCTCTTTTTTCAAAATTTTCTTGGGGGGGGGCTCGATGTGCTCGCTCGCTACGGTGCAGTATGCAAATCCGTTTACGCCCACCACTTTCAAATGTCACCAGCCGCCCCTGATCTTCACTGACGTTCTGCATCTGAAAAGGAAAATGTTAGGTAACCAACCTTTGCACCAAACATATTAAAGCCCATATATGCAAAATAACTTTTTTTTGTCTATCGTTAAATGACCTTTAAACAAACTATAAGTTGTAACAGTATTCAGTCCTATTTTATTCATATAAATTTAAGTATTTGCGTTCCTTTCCATTCTCAGCTGCGAAGAAAACTTTTTTAACTGACTGTGTGTTCTAGTTCCGTTCATAATCACAGGAAACGGTTACAGTCTGTGCTTTGATCTTGGTGCAAAGCCCAGACTCTGTGGCCAGCCAGGATCGTTATTTCAAAGGCGGCCCAGAATATTCTCTTTTAACCCTTGGATTTATATCATTGTGTTATAGGCCTTGCTGGACAGAACATCTCTCATTAATTAGTTGTAAAGTCTTCTAGTTACTTTTTGTGAGTACAGGGCATGCAGTTACCATCTCTAAGTTCTTTGGTACATCTAGAATTTTTAGTGAAGCCCGAAGGTCCCACCTCTGGCGTCATTTGTCGATCGCATATCCATAAACTTGATTTATTTGTGAATCTTCCCAAGATGGTAGGTCTGAATCGAAACCCCATAAATGTGTCATGTCCCAGCCGTGTTCCTGTCCCAAAGCGGTACAAAAGGGGGTGGTGATGGACGGAGCATCTGAACCAATCAAACACTCACACCCAGTCAACAGATCTGGGTTTGATCCATCACCGTTCTTTAGCCCACTCTGCCACCCCAGTTCCGACATGGCAATATGCAAATCAGTCTGACCCTGTGCCTCATGGGAACAGTCCAGCCCGAACTGCCAAGCCATGCCTTCCCTGGACCGGAAACAAGCTTCCGAGGACCGGTTTCTGGCATTTCAGCCGTCTTCAGCCCGGCTTGCTTGAATCCAGTGGCAAAGTGAACAAGGGACTCACGTCTGAGCATACCCTGCCAACTTATGGCGAACAAAGTGGTACAAAAGGGGGTGGTGATGGACGGAGCATCTGAACAAATCAAACACTCACACCCAGTCAACAGATCTGGGTTTGATCCATCACTGTTCTTTAGCCCACTCTGCCACCCCAGTTCTGACATGGCCATATGCAAATCAGTCTGACCCTGTGCCTCATGGGAACAGTCCAGCCCGAACTGCCAAGCCATGCCTTCCCTGGACCGGAAACAAGCTTCCGAGGACCGGTGTCTGGCATTTCAGCCGTCTTCAGCCCGGCTTGCTTGAATCCAGTGGCAAAGTGAGCAAGGGACTCACGTCTGAGCATACCCTGCCAACTTATGGCAAACAAAGCGGTACAAAAGGGGGTGGTGATGGACGGAGCATCTGAACCAATCAAACACTCACACCCAGTCAACAGATCTGGGTTTGATCCATCACCGTTCTTTAGCCCACTCTGCCACCCCAGTTCCGACATGGCCATATGCAAATCAGTCTGACCCTGTGCCTCATGGGAACAGTCCAGCCCGAACTGCCAAGCCATGCCTTCCCTGGACCGGAAACAAGCTTCCGAGGACCGGTGTCTGGCATTTCAGCCGTCTTCAGCCCGGCTTGCTTGAATCCAGTGGCAAAGTGAGCAAGGGACTCACGTCTGAGCATACCCTGTCAACTTATGGCGAACAAAGCGGTACAAAAGGGGGTGGTGATGGACGGAGCATCTGAACCAATCAAACACTCACACCCAGTCAACAGATCTGGGTTTGATCCATCACCGTTCTTTAGCCCACTCTGCCACCCCAGTTCCGACATGGCCATATGCAAATCAGTCTGACCCTGTGCCCCATGGGAACAGTTAAGCCCGAACTGCCAAGCCATGCCTAACGATGGATTAATCCCAGATCTATGAATGGGGGTGAATGTTTTGCCATTGTGCAACATTCCGCTCATCATCTTGTGTGTTTTGCTGTTCACCCTATGTGGGAAGGATATGCCCAGACGTGGGTCCCGTGCTCACTATGCCACTGGAGTCAAGCTATCCTGGCTGAAGACGGCTGATAGCCAGAAACCGGTCCTAGGATGCTTGATTCCGCTCTAGGAAAGACATGGCTTGGCAATTCGTTCTGGATTGTTCCCATGAGGCACAGGGTCAAGACTGATTTGCATATGGCCATGTCTGAACTGGGGTGGCTTGGTGAGCAAAATAACAATGGATTAAACCCAGATCTGTGACTGGGGGTGAATGTTTTGCCATTGTGCAACATTCCGTCCATCATCTTGTGTGTTTTGCTGTGTTCCTGTCCCATCCGTGTTCCTGTGGCAGCCGTGTTCCTGTGGCAGCCGTGTTCCTGTGGCAGCCGTGTTCCTGCCACAGCCGTGTTCCTGTGGCAGCCGTGTTCCTGTGGCAGCCGTGTTCCTGTGGCAGCCGTCTTCCTGTGCCAGCCGTGTTCCTGTCCCAGCCGTGTTCCTGTGCCAGCCGTGTTCCTGTCCCATCCGTGTTCCTGTCCAAGCCATGTTCGTGTGGCAGCCGTGTTCTTGTGGCAGCCGTGTTCCTGTGGCAGCCGTGTTCCTGTGGCAGCAGTGGTGCCACCCTTGGCACTGTAGTGCTGGTGTCTGCGCCCTGTGTGTGTTGCGCATCATCACGGCGCACAGAGGGCAGGTCATGCAGTAGTTTTGTTCCTGCTCGGAACAGCACAGCTTCTTGGGATTCTCTACTGTTGTTTGTCTGGAATTGATCAATTGTTCATTTTTCCTCAACTAATTCTTCTAGTCATTTTTGATATTTTTCACAGGCACTTTTTAGGAATCTTTGACGTGGTGTAAATTTTAATGGGCGCAGGTCTAAGTATGCTGTTTTCACTGGCGTCTCACAGGCATTTTGGGGGGCTACGATGTGCTGCTTTGTCTGAGAAGCATACCCTACCGCGTCCCACATTCGTGTTTGCTTCTGGGCCATGCTGCGTGCATCAGCAGCGTGTGTGCCACTCAGGTCGGTGCAGTCTAGCCCCATCCACAAGTCTTCAAATGGTCTGTGTTCTTTCTTTAAATAATTTGCCCTTTCACCTATTTCCTTTCTCAATGCAGCCCGGGAGCGAGTATTTGTGACTTCGTTGAGGTAGTCTTTCGACACTCCCCTTTCAGTAGTTTGGTGGCCGCATCGCTGCTGGCTGCCTGCTGTCTGTCTGTTTGCTGTTTGCGGTCTGTTAGCTCAGTGTGTTTGCTCCCTGCTGTGGAGGACTAAGTAATACCTTTCTTCTTCCCTAACCTCGCTGTTATTTTCTCTTCTCACATCTACTTCTCTTCCTGACCCTCCTCCTGTGACATGCGCTACTGAAAGGCTCCAACAACATCACGTGATCTTCTCTTCGAAACTGTGCAGCCTTTTGTTCCCAAAACCCTTATTTTAAATGCAGCAATTCTTTCAACAGTGATACAGCCTAACCCTCTATGGATTTGCTTATTTTCTGGATATTATTGCATTGAGTCGTGTTATAGTTGGTGGCCATGCTGGTCTGTTCTAAGGCTGTTTGTTCTTTACCTGCCTAGGCCTCCACCACTTTCTTTTCCTTCTCCATTTGCTCCTGGTATTTTCTGAACTCTTGGCCATTACATCTTTCCTGTCTGCTTCCATCCCCTTCACGCAGATGTGGAAATCGCCTCTTTGACCATCGTTCTATCAACGCCTCGCTCTAGCGATCCTCGCATTCACCGCGTGCATGAGTTACATAATGCAGCCCTGGTGCCACGTGCTGGATATAGGGTTGAGGGTTGCATGCCTTTACCACGCATGCGTTACAACGCGAATGCCATCACACGCATATCCTTTACCATGAAAATGCCTTTTACACGCATACTTTTACAACGATTTTCATTGTTAAAATATGCATGTTAATGGCATTTTCATGTTAAAGGACATCACCCTAAAAATGTACCCTTTAAATGTACCCTGCGTGACATCACCCCCTCATTCCCCCATACCTCTCCTCTCCTTCATCTTCAGAGGTGCACGTCGTTAAGAGGAAGCGGAAGTGTCCTTGCGTTTCTTCTAACAACGCAATTGTCGCCACATCTTTTGCTTTAAACGACGGAAAGAGGAGCGTTTTTTAAAATTTTATTTTGGGGGTGGCCCCCATTCCCTTTTTTAATCCCATCCCACGTTTTTTTGGGGGGGGGGAGACCCCCTCAAGCCCCCTCTTTTTTTTCTTTTAACTTTAGTACACATGCCTTTACTACATATCTCGTAGTAAAGGTATGCATGGTAAAGGCTTTTCGTTGCAACTACGCATGCGTTGTAATGCTTACGTGGTTATGGTAATGTGTGGAAACGGCGGCGTTGTAGTGGCCGTTTCCTGGGTGGAGCTGGTCCACTGAAGTGGTGTCTCTACCAACGTGGATGGGGACAGGTGTCAATTTGATGGCCTTGTTGGTGGTAACTGAAACATGTTGCACCACTCTTGGCCCTACCCCTCGTCCTTTCCACTGTAGGCCGGTCCCTTCTTGTTTTACCCTGTCTCTAGTGTAGTGTTTCCTTTAATCCTCTTCCTTATGGTGTAGAATGTTGGAATCTTACCCGCATAGCTATTTTAGTTTAATCTATATGCGCTGACAGGGCTGACAGTTAGTTCCTGGAGCTGGTGGTCCTGCTGCACGTCTGGTTGTGAATAAACCTTTCAAAACATATCTTTTGTCGAGTTTTCACTACACATTTATGGCGACGATTCACGACCAGACGGGACCCATGTCTCTTCATCTCGTCGTGTGGATCTGCCTCCTTTGACTCTTGAAGTTGCTGTTTCCAGTGACGCTGTTCTCTACTCGGACATCTGTCGGTTTCGCATGAGGCTGCTGCTCAATTCCTGCAATTCCTGCCTGGTGCCTTTGCCCGTATTTTCACCTGAGAGCACTTCCTCCATCGACGTCATATCTGGAGGCTGTTTTTAATTTTTTTTACTTTATTGTGCCCAGCTTTCGTTAAGGTGCCACTATGTGAAGGTGCTGCTTGGTCGACATACTCAGGGTTTGGAAACATCTGAGCTGTAGTGCCGCTGAGAGGAGCCGCTGCTGGTTTGTCACTTAGCTTTTGTGAGGAGCATTAGCTGAGGTGTTGCTAAGCTGAGGTGCCGCCCTCTTCCTCCAGCCTTCCTTCTTGCTGGCAGCGGATTGGGCACTTCTGTGTCTCCTCACTGTCCACACTGCCCAGCGAGACCTTAGTCAGCTGGGAGCTGGTTCCAACGTAGTTCAACGGACGCTGTGATTTTGAGCTGCTTTGGCACACAAGTCTTACGTGTAGGTCAGGCAAGCTTTCCAGCCTCTTTGGCCGTTTTCTCCTGCTTCCCAGGTTTTGTTTTGCTCGCGTATCTGCTTACGTGGTCCAGGGAAGCCATTTTGTTCGCTTCACTTTCTCTGGCAGGGTTACTTAGCAACCCGGACGCCCTGCATATTTTCATCTGACTTCTTCACTGTATCTACGCTCATTAGCACAGCAAATTCATTGTTTGAGCACAGATTCACACAGTTGTTTGTGTGTAGTATGTTTCAAGCTTCTGTTTACTATGTGCGATTTTTACACGCTGACTCGCACAGCGTCGCATTTCAATTTAATTTCTTTTGGGTTTTTTTCTCTTCTGTTTCTGTGTATATTTCTTTGGATTTCTGCTAGTTTAGATACCCTCTATATCTAGTTCCTGCGCTGATTCGCACAGCTTCTTCCCTTTAACTCACAGTGCGTTTTTAATCAGCATTATTTGTTCATTATCATTCCAAATATTGAAACTGCTACTCCTACATCACTGTGGTGCACAGTCAAAATATCGATTGCCTATTATCGACCTACAGTAATATCGAGTCAAAAATATCGAAGGTGAAGAATATCGAGGTCAAGAATATAATTTGACAGAATATCGACCCTAAGGTAAGTAATATCGATTTTGTTTATTGTTGTGTCTCGAGCTGTGCCGCGCGTGTATAGCCGCGTGTTAACCTAGTTGCAGTCTCCGTTGACAGCTCGTGTGCAACACTAGGTTGGTATGTTTTGAATGTGTGTGGGTTTCGAGGGTTTATCGTTGTGTAGTAAGGGACACAGTTAATGAGAAATCTGACCGGCGGCTGCGCCCGCAACCTCTGGATGCTACATGGATTCAAGCTATTAAATAGATATTACTCTTTAATGATTCTGAGTAATTCTTTTCAACAATGGCGACGATGGAGCTTGAATCCTCTTAAAGAACCTGCGCATTGTGAATTTGGATTTATCCATTTCTACAATTTTGGGATTTCAATCCATTTCATGGAACCTCGTACAATTTAGTTTCTACGTTTCGTGGATCGTGACTTTTGTGAACAGCATCCAGCGAGGATATATTTACACCTCTTAAGGTATTTCGCATTTATTTCAGCTTTTCAAAAAAACTAATTCAGACGAACTTGGCAGTGTGATTTTCTTTTCAAAAGTGATTACAGTTTACCGTGGTTGTTATCTAACACCTGCACATGTTTTAAACGTGATAATTTTAAGCTATTCTATCGCGTTTTACTTACTGTGCATCTTTTAACTTCCACCGGTCCAACAGGAAAGATTCCACTGTCGTCAGCGCAACTGGAAGCTGCCTAGTACACACATGCATGGAACTTTCTTATGGCGTGTTAGTCTTCCGTTCTTTGAACACTGCAAGTTTATTCTACGTATGTCGTCTGCACGTTAGGGGTCACGCAGCGTGACTCCATTTTGGAAAATATTTCAAAATCTATTTAAGGATTTTGTCACGGAGTCTGGTATTACTCACAGGACCACTTCTGTTTATCATCCCGAGGGTAATGGAAGCGTGGAACGCTTCAACAGGGTGGTCAAAGGATGTATTGAGTTATCCAACAGTAATGGGAGGAATTGGGAGGACGAATTAAGGAAGACTGTTGGCGCGTACAGAATCACTAAGTGTGATTCTTTAGGTTTTTCCCCTTTTGAAGTCATGAGAGGGCGCTCTCCACGTACTAAAGACAACATGGGTTGGCTTGCACACACCAGTAAGGTGAATTCGTCTGTGGAGGGTGTTAGACAAAATCTGGAAAAAAATCAGCAAGTGTGGTGTAACAAGTTACAGAAAAAGAAGAAGTGCATACTTTTGAAAGTTGGTGATGTTGTTAAAGTGAAGAAGGGGAGGATGGTGTGTAAGGGTGAAAGTAAGTACTCTACACCCCTCAAAGTCATTAAAGTCCTATGTAATTCTGCTCTTCTCAGTGATGGCAAAGTTTGGAATGCCAACAGGATTGCCTTGTTTAAAGGACAGCTCAAATCTAATGAGAGCAGTGGAAAATTTGATTGAATTGAGGATGTTGATGACAGTGTGGATCCTAAGGATACGGGGGTTACGGAACAACCTTCTTGTAGCAAGATTCCCACTGAGAACTGTGATTTGGGTGTGTGTGCTGATCCTGCTGTAGTACCATTTAATGGTGCACACAGTGGTGGGACCACAATTTGTGTCTCGAGCTGTGCCGCGCGTGTATAGCCGCGTGTTAACCTAGTTGCAGTCTCCGTTGACAGCTCGTGTGCAACACTAGGTTGGTATGTTTTGAATGTGTGTGGGGTTCGAGGGTTTATCGTTGTGTAGTAAGGGACACAGTTAATGAGAAGTCTGACCGGCGGCTGCGCCCGCAACCTCTGGATGCTACGTAGATTCAAGCTATTAAATAGATATTACTCTTTAATGATTCTGAGTAATTCTTTTCAACATTTATATCAATATAAGTAATATCGAAGTTAGTAAAATCGATATCAAATATCGATGTCACTAATTTTGATGTTACTAATATCGATATTTGTGTGTTATGTATTTTATTATGTATGTATTATATATTTTATATGTATCTGTTATATGTTTTTTGTTAAGTATTTTATTTGTTTTAAATTATATGTGTACTATTTTTTATGTATTAAAATTTTTATTTTTTATTTAATTTTATGTTTTAGTAGTGGAGCGGGTTGTGGGTTTATGGGAGAATAGTGTGGGAAGTAATTTAATTATAGTAAATTAATTATTACATTTTAGTAATTGTAAATTAATTTTAATTAATTTTTGCGTTTAAGGTCTGTAGCGGGTTGTGGGTTTATAGGGGAATTGGGTGGGAAGTAATTTAATTGTAATTAAGTAATTATTTATTTTTTATTGGTATTTATAATTATTTAATTTCTAATTAATTATTTTAATTGGTAATTAATTCTTTTATTTGGTAATTAAGGTTTGTAATTGGTAATTACATTTTCTAATTGGCAAATAGTTTTTTTAATTGGTAACTAAGGTTTGTAATTGGCTATTACATTTTTGAATTGGTTATGAATTTTTTAACGGTTAATTGATGTTTGTAATTGGTAATTAAATGTTTTAATTGGTAATTACTTTTTTAGTTGGTAATGATTTTTTTAAAATTGGTAATTGATAATTGTAATTGTTAATTAATTTTGATTAATTGGAAATTTATTTTATTCATTGGTAAATAATTTTCCATACAAAAAATATTTTTTAAAATAAATGTATTGTTTACCATTTTCTAATTGTTAAACAATTTGTAATTATTAATATGTTTTTTGTTTTGAAAAATATTTTAGTGCTCAATATGTATTATTTGGTCATTTACATTTATTAATTTATATGTATTGGTATTTATTGTTATTTTATTGTTAATTAATTATTGAATTGTAATTATGTTTTTATTAATTATTAATGGGTATTTGCAAATGATGTAGAGTTATTTAAAAATTAAATTGTTTAATATTTTATTTACAGCAATTATTTATAAGTATGTTATATTTAACTTCTACACTATCCAATGCTTTCCCTACTGTTGCACTCTCTGGAGTGGGAATAGTAATTTCCACCCCTACGCAATCCAACGCTTTCTCTACTGTTGCACTCTCTGGAGTGGGAATATTAATTTTTACCCCTACGCTATCCAACGTTTTCCCTACTGTTGCACTTTCTGGAGTTGGAATTGTAATTTTTACCTCTACGCTATCCAACGCTTTCCCTACTGTTGCTCTGTTTGGAGTTGGAATAGTAATTTTTATCTCTACGCTATCCAACGTTTTCCCTACTGTTGCACTCTTTGGAGTTGGAATAGTAATTTCTACCTCTACGCTATCCAACGTTTTCCCTACTGTTGCACTCTCTGGAGTATGAATAGTAATTTTTACCTCTACGCTATCCAACGCTTTCCCTACTGTTGCTCTGTTTGGAGTTGGAATAGTAATTTTTATCTCTACGCTATCCAACGTTTTCCCTACTGTTGCACTATCTGGAGTTGGAATAGTAATTTTTACCCCTACGCTATCCAATGCTTTCTCTACTGTTGCACTCTTTGGAGTTGGAATAGTAATTTCTACCTCTACGCTATCCAACGCTTTCCCTACTGTTGCACTCTCTGGATTTGGAATAGTAATTTTTAGCCCTACGCTATTCAACGCTTTCCCTACTGTTGCATGATCTGTAGTTGGAATAGTAATTTTTACCCCTACGCTATCCAATGTCATTCTTCAGCACTAAATTAGGCCGAGGAACATTTCATTGCCAGGGAGTAAACACCCCTTTATGCATAAGTAAAACGTTTCATTAGCCAGGCCCCAGGGACAATTATCATGGAAAACCCCTTTTGGATGTGACCTTAGCAGTGTTCTAAACTGGGGCAACACAGCAAATAGTTCCAGCATTACCTGTTCAGGGGTTAACTCTACTAAACTCAGGCCCAACTGTCACTGAGGGGCTTGGTCCATGGTCTGGCCGAACTTGGTGGCCTCCGGTGGGTAATCAAGGCCAACGGGGCTCAACAGCAGTGTTCCCCAGGGGAGGGGTGAGCCTAGGGCCTCCTGGAAGCCTCCCGCCCTCTTCCCCGGGGATTACCTACGTCTTCGGGCTTCCTTAGCCTCTTTCGTGGGTCCGGTTAACTGAGGAGGGCTCCTCCTGCCCGTGTGGCATCACTTGGCCCTGTGCTGTCAGAAGGACCGGGCCCGGGCCTCTGTCAGGCTACTCCAGCCTCGGTACCAGTCAGAGGCAAAACGGCATCTCGCGGAGGGCTCTCGGTACTCCCCGAGCTGTAAAAGGGTACGTAGACAACCAGTGACCAAAGACCCTTTTATGTTGCCCGGCGGTGTCGCCTCTATTACCCACAAAATATTAATTAATGAAGAAGCAGGCACTGGAGACTGAAAGGCAGGAAACGAGGGTTTATTCTCTCCGGAGGAGAACACATCAATTCGGACAGCAAGTATCGTCACGAGGTGCTCTAACCGCATCTCTGAGGCCTGGCCTCTTATACGCAGGTTTATTGCTTTATTACATGAAACACATATCTGTCAATACTTTGATGTTCGGAAAGGCATCCTAGGAATCCCCGCTTCAAGCCCGTTCCCACACGTTTACAGTTGAAATCCCCACCCTGGTCACAACAGGTGATGATCATCGCGCAGCTGGACATTCCGCCGATTCACGGAATGTGTGGAGTTGATCGGATCTCATGGGGTGAAGGGTGTTCGATCGACCCGAGGGTCCTTTGATAGGGGGAAGCTTCCTACTGTACGGGGGTGTGATAAACAGTATCCGCAGGGCCAGGTGGCGGCCTGGGAACAAGGGAGACAAACGGGCACACACAGGAAAAGGGGTTTGTATCAAAGGACTTGGGACCATGAAAGGGATGAAGGGAGGTGTCGCGCTGGGAACAGGATGGGATTCCGAGGTAGAGCTGCGCTGAAGGGGGGGTTTATGACCTGAGGCATATGGGAGCGGGAGGGGGTTGTCAGCGTGCGAGGGATGCCTGCGAGGTTAGGAGAGAGAGAGAGGCGCGCTGGCTATCAGCGAGGGCAGGGAGGCCATGGTGCTTAAAATGGCTGCCGCTTACGCGCATGAATGGGCTCGAAAAAGAGCAAGATGGCGCCGATAATGTTGACGTTTGCAGCCTAACTTTTAACAGTGCCCTCCGGTACAGTGATATCCTGTTCCCGGGAGCCAATCAGGAAGCGGCTCCGGGAGGCGCTGTAGCGTCAGCCAATCGCTGCATGGCAGTGGACGGGGGTGGGGCCGGTGACGCGGCCGTCACGTGGGGCTGGTAGGCGGCTTCACTGGGCCTAGCTGAAGTAGCGGCGGCCCTCTCCTGGTACCGGGGGCCGCCTAGGGGGGCACTGAAGATGGCACACAATCGGGCCGGGTGCGGCCCACCACGACGCGGTGGCAGCCCTCTCCTGGCACCAAGGGCCGCCGGGGCAAAGTACAGCTCCCCACAGGGCAGCCTCGGCTGCATGGACCACTGGGGCTGCGGCGGTGAGTAGAGGCAGCAGTGCTTCAGCGATGCACACAGCGCTCGGTCCTCGCATCGCCTCGTGGGGCAAGTGAGCGCTTGAGGGCAAAATGCATCGCTTATCAGGGGGTGACAGCGCTCGAAGGTAGCTTCAGGATTAGAGCGCTTCTCACGGGCGCAGTGGGGAAAAGTAAGCGCCTCGTGGAGGCAGCACTCCGGGCCCCAGACACAGCGCTAGCTTGCTCACAGCAGTTCTTGGGACCACAGCAGGTCAGGAATAACGCCCAGGAACTTCGTGGTACTTCAAGGCAGTTACAGCAGTTCAGATGATGAAGGGCAGGCCACACGACAGTGGCAGGATAGCAAAGGGGGTCCAGGACAGGATTAGAGGGCGCAGAAGTAATACAGCCCAGTACCTGGTTGATCCACAGCAGTCCTGTGGTAGTTAGGTTTCTTCTTGGCGCTGGATGGTTTTGGCGCCCTTGTAAATAGCAGTTTCTTGTTTCTTGAAGGAGGGGGTTGAGTTGAGGGCTGCAGGCAGGATTCCTCTGCAAGTCACTGTAGATGGTCCCTGGGTTCCCCTCCCGTGGGCCAGATCAGTGGGCTAGCTCAGAGTACCTCACTCAACTTAAGAGGCAGCACCTAAGTCCTGTCACTCCCAGTGGCATAAGTCCCTGACTAGGCCCTACCGCCTAAATCTCCTGCGTGGGTCCCCCAGATCAGTGATGCCCCAACTGACTGGAAAGTTTCCCTCCCTTTCCTTTTATAGGCCCAGGTCAGGTGACCACCCTCTGAGGCGGCAAAACTAAGCTCCGCCCCTATTCTAGAAGGTGCCAGGAGCTTCCCTACTCTAACTGTGGGCAGGCAAGGCCGGCTGGAATGGCAACAATGTATGGGGACTCAGCCAGCTCCTGGCAACTAGAATGCGCCTTAACAAGACCACGCTGCAGTAGCAGGGGCCTATGGCAGCCATGTTGAAGGTAGAGAGCACCTGCACCTATCATTGATTTTAACATTGCACAGGGCATTTTAACCTCACAGGGCCTATACAACTTTGTTACAACGGGGGGGACATCCTGGATTAGGGGAAGCGAAAAGCAAAGAATTTCCGGGAAAAGGGCCAAGTCCAACATAGTATATAATTCATTTTAAAAATATTAAAAGTATATTTAATTTTTTTAATTTATTAAACATTATTCTTTATTTTCTGTTTTAGTTTTTGTTTTATGTTTGTAAATGTATTTGTAATTTATAATATTTGTTATTAATTTATAAATTATTAAAATAATTATAACTTATTAAGTATGTATATATTATATATTTTCTGTATGTGTTTAATTAATGTATTATATATGTATTATTTATTAATTTTAAACATTATTAGATATTTTTAACTATGTTTATTTTATTTATTAGTGTTATTTACTTTACTTTACATTTATATTTTTACAGAAAAAAACGATATTTTTAACATCGATATTTTTGACATCTATATATTTTTTTCGATATTTTTGCACTTACCATGTTGTAGATGGGATGTCGATATTCTTGCCTTCGATATTTCTGCATCGATGTTCCTGTAGGTCGATTTTTTCTTGGTCGATATTTTGTCAGTGATTCATCACTGTTAATCGACCAAAATACTTTTTGTGTGTTCCTGGAGATCAACCAGTTCCTTGGTTACAGTGGAAGGAATATTTTGTGAATTATTTAATTACTATTGACCATGCTAATAAGTTGTCAGCAGAAAAGAAAAAAAGTTTGTCGTTGCACTCTTTAGGTCCTGAAGGCTTAAGAATTTATAGTCAATTGAACAAAGAAACAGTTGGTGATGAAAACGTTTTCAATGAAGCCATTAGGCATTTAGACAATTATTTTTCTCATAAAGGTTGTATTGGTATTACTCGTTATGAGTTTTTCCAAAGAAAACACGATAAAAGTGAATTCATTGATGAATATATAACTGCTTTAAAAAAAACTTGCATTAGACTGTCGCTTCGGGGTCATTCAAGAAGGTGGGGATCAAGTAGTAATGCATGCTTATGAAGCGTCTATACAAGAGAGATTGTGTATTAATGATGATAGTCCCCTAAAAGATGTTCTCACTGATGCTAGGAAGGCTGAAATGTCGGGAAGGTGTGCCAAAGCACTGCAGAAAGATGGGCAGTTACCTGAGCAACAGGAGTCTGTTGCCAGGGTGCTCTCTAATAAGTCCCAAGTTCTTAACTCAGCTAAATCTTCCAAGAAGAAAAATGCAAGTAAAAGTAAAAAAGAACTCAAATGTTTTTGTTGTGACAGTCAATATCATTTAGCCAATGATAGGAAGTCTCCAGCAATCAATCAAAGTGTACTAACTGTGGGAAAATTGATAATTTCAGCTGCATTTGCAATACTAAACAATTTAGAAATGATAAAGTTAAATGTCATGAAGAGTGTGTTCCTTCATCGTCTAATGATGATAGTGATGATGATGAAGATTGCAAGATTCAAATTTAAAAAAAAAACTTTCTTGCAGTGATGACTACAGTAAACCTATGTGTTCGATGTCGATGGTTGGGGTTAGTATAGACATTGCTGTGGATTCCGGTTCACCGTTTACTATTGTCAATGAATCCATTTGGCTAAACAAATTTGTTGATAAGCTTGGTCCTAATTTAGTTGATGCTGACATTTCCCCTGAGAGTTACACTGGTGAATTTATTGAATCGCTAGGTTATAGGAATCTAATTTTCAGTTTCAAAAACAGACACGCTTTTTGCAAGATGAATGTTTCAAAGAAAGGTCTGTCTGGTCTTGTATGGAAGGATCAAAGGAAACTTAATATTATTTTGGATCCTAATGGAGTTAAACAGGTGTTAGTTTTGGATGAAGGTGAGTATTTTGGTAAAAGAGTATGTGAGGAGTTTCCACGTGTTTTCCCTGTTAAATTAGGCAGATTAGATCGTTTTGAACAGAAAATTATTCTTAAATCCAATGCTTCTCCTAAAATTCATAAACTTAAAAGTGTTCCTTTATCTGTCAGAGATGAAGTGGCAAAGGAATTGGAGAGGTTGGTCAAGGATGGTGTCATTGAACCCATCGAGTCCACGGAGTGGATTTCTCCATTGGTCGTCGCCAAGAAGGCAAACGCAAAAATCAGATTGTGCATTGATTTGCGCAACCTTAATGGTAATATTTTGGTGGATCAATTTTCCCTTCCCAAAATCAGTGAAATGCTAACTAAAATAGAGGTATGGAAATTTCTTTACACTATTGACTTATCACAAGCCTGGCATCAAATTCCCCTGTGTGATGAGGGTAAAAAACTTAACGTGTTTCTTCTCTCATATTGGTTGTTTTCAATTCACATAAAATGATGTTTGGTTTGGCTTCTGCGGCCGCTGTTTTCCAGCGTATAATGCACAACATGTTTAGTCACTTGGAATCATGTTTTAATTTTCAAAGGTGATATTCTTGCCATGGTGAAGGAGTATAATGACCATAAAATAAAATTCAACCATGTGCTGTCACTGTTAATAATAATAATAATGATCTTTATTCGGTTTTTACAATTTGAAAAGCCATAAAAGATAACATGATGATTAAAAACAATCATTTAAGAAACAGTTACATTTAGGTAATTTTTAAAAAAAGGATTTTACGAGGAGTAAAAAGGTAGAAAATTACAGGTTTACAAATTGTTTCTATGTCTCATGATGCTTTTTAAAAAGTTTAGTACATGGTATACTGTACATTCAGAGTCCAAACATTGGAGTGATAACATCGCTGGACGACACTGCCTAGGACCCCATTTTTTTAATAAGGGAATTAGCCATGTCTTTCGATGTGGGTAATAGAACTTACAAAAAAGTACTGTATGAATGGTGGACTGGCGGGAATGCTCATCACAGGGGCAGAGGACCGTTTGGGTGCTCCAATTGTTTTTATCAGGAAAAGTCACTAGTCTGAAAAACTGGTTCAATCTGAACCTTGTTAGGAGCATCTTTTCATAGGTGGAAATCTCCAGTGTAAGGTATGGCTGGATTTTCAAGGTCTGTTGGATCAAAATGGCGTGGATGGCAGATTTTTTTGTGGCCATCGTTGCTAGTCTCAGAGAGTCTAGATGGCTCAGTGCTATATTTTTTAGATCTTTTTTAGAGATTTCACTCATTAGTTCTGGGTTATTATAGTATTTCTCAATACCCATATCGGAGAGGAAGTTTCTAATGTATGTGAGCCAGGGTATTTTTTTTACGTTATCCAACTCCATGATGTCTCTAAGAATATTTTTTGTCAAGTTGTTGTCTTCGGATAACCAGACTCTTCTCCATAGCATTAGGGGTTGGATTTTATCAGGTCTTCAATGAGGGGGATTCCCAGTTCAATATGCGAGGCGTAGATGGAGGTGCCTCGTGAAGTTGATAGGAGGAATCGCGTGAAGATGTTTTCCTCTTTTTGAATGTGGCTGGTGTTAGTATGCCCCCAAATCCCAGCACCGTATAATGCTATGGATTGGCACTTTGCGATGTATATTTGGAGCAGTTCGACTTGGGGTTTTTTCCCTAGTCTTCTTGAAAATTTCATAAGCGCCAGAATCGCTCTTTTGAAAAGATGTCTCCTGGCCTCAACCGCCGGTTTCCAGCTTAGGGCATCATCTATCATGATGCCCAAGTACGGGTATTGTGAGGTCCTTTCAATTCTTTGGTCTTTCAAAAAAATGGATTTTGCCTGTTTTTTTCCACCGCCTGCCACCATGACAAAGGTCTTTTTTACGTTTATGTGCAGATCCAGGGCGGCCATGAAATCTGCATATTTAGTCAGTAGCTTCTGTAGTTCAATTGGGGTCCGGGCTAAAATGACGGCATCATCAGCGTAGAGCAGGGCGGGGATCAGGCGATCTTTTGCTTTTGGAAGGTCTCTTCCCCCCTTCAACATGCACTCTTCGAGACCGTTGGTATATAGTGAAAAAAGAAAGGGGGCCAGGACACAACCTTGCCTCACTCCCCGCTCTACCCCAAATGGTGCCGTCAGTTCTCCTCTTGTACCAAACCTCACTCTCGCTGTGGCCCCGCTGTAGAGCTCCCTTAGATAATCCAAAAGGGGGGGGTCAACCCCCATCTTACTCAGCAGTGACCAGAGCTTAGAATGTGAGACGCAGTCGAATGCAGATGACAAATCCACGTATGTCATAAAGATTGTTCCTGTTTTTGCGAGGATATATTTAGATGTAAGCAGGGAGAGGTTCAAAACTTGGTCAATAGTTCCAAAGCCCTCCCTGAAGCCAAACTGTAGGTCGGAGAGAATGTTTTCATCCGCTGCCCACTGTTGCAGTTTACCAAGGAGGACTCTGCCAATCACTTTACCCACGGAATCAAGTAGGGAGATTGGGCGATAGCACTTAACGTCTTGCCTGTCCCCCTTCTTGAAAATGGGGACCATTATTGATGATGACCATGAGTCCAATAGTCCGAGTTCCGTGGTTGCCATACAAACTCTTGTTATTATTGGGGTCCAGAGATCGGGGAGAAATTTAAATAAATCAACAGGAACCCCGTCTGGACCGGGGGCTTTTCCAGGTCTACTTAGGGATAGGGCTTTTTCGAATTCTTGTAGATCAATTTCCATAGGAATAGGAAAAGCGGCTGGATTGTGTGCAGCCTGTTGCGATTCACAGTTAGATGTTGATTGGAAGATTTTCGAAAAATGACTCATCCATGTGACCTCATCAATGGCCACATCTATTTTTGGTCCGTTAGGGTCAGTTAGTGAGGGGGATTTAACTATTTTCCAGAAAGACTGGGAATCCTTCGCCAATGCACTCTCGTGTAGTGCTTTCCAAAGGGATGTTTTTAATTCTTTTTTCCTGATCTTTCTGGCAATGGTGTATTCTTTTCTGAGGCCCTGAATCTTTATTGGGTCTCTGTTAGTTTCTCCAAGGGCTTTCCTCAAGTTGGTATGTGCTTTTGTACAATCTTTATTAAACCAGCCTGTAGACTTTGTCTTATTTTCGTTGTGAGGTCTGGTTAATAAATTTTTGACATGTTCTATGATTATGTAGAAATTTTCTAAGATTTGGTTTGCCTCTGCGTTGGTATCAAGACATATCATGATGTTTTTGTAAGCGAGATTAACAAGTCTCTTCGTAAGGGTATTAGGGTCCACCTTATTCCATTTAATTGTAAAGCCATTTGTCTTATGCAACTCGAGCCTATTCTGTGATAGGGTGTTGGCTATTGTTACCATCAGAGGGTTCGGGTGAGATAGTTGAAGACTAAGGCTGAGGGCGGAGTGGTCACTGAGGCAGTTTTCCAAGATTTTAAATTTTCCAACTCGCGATTTTAGAGCTTCTGTAATTAATATATAGTCCACGGTGGTCTCATGGCCCCTTCCTTTATATGTTGGCTCAAATTTGTTACTAGTTTGTTGCACGGGGTTCAAAATATAGAGATCCAAGTCTAATAATATTTTATTCATAGCAGACCCCGGTCCTGAATGAGAAAAATGGGTTAGAGGAATATCCGATTCGTCTACTATTCCACAGACGTCGATGTTCTGGCAGGGATGCAGATTGAAGTCACCACCCCAAATTATGTAGGAGGAATCCACTTTCTGCTTATGGTGGATATGTTCTGTTAACTTGTCTTGGATCTGATCAAGAATGATTAGAAATTTGTCAGAATCCAAGTTATTATATATGTTGACTAATGATAAACGGATTTTTTTCCCTACAGAGAGCGTAAGAATCTGGAAATTCGGGAGAAGGTCAGTCTTGATGATCTTTATATCTGTGATGGTATTGGCCTGTCTGGTCTTGTATGGAAGGATCAAAGGAAACTTAATATTATTTTGGATCCTAATGGAGTTAAACAGGTGTTAGTTTTGGATGAAGGTGAGTATTTTGGTAAAAGAGTATGTGAGGAGTTTCCACGTGTTTTCCCTGTTAAATTAGGCAGATTAGATCGTTTTGAACAGAAAATTATTCTTAAATCCAATGCTTCTCCTAAAATTCATAAACTTAAAAGTGTTCCTTTATCTGTCAGAGATGAAGTGGCAAAGGAATTGGAGAGGTTGGTCAAGGATGGTGTCATTGAACCCATCGAGTCCACGGAGTGGATTTCTCCATTGGTCGTCGCCAAGAAGGCAAACGCAAAAATCAGATTGTGCATTGATTTGCGCAACCTTAATGGTAATATTTTGGTGGATCAATTTTCCCTTCCCAAAATCAGTGAAATGCTAACTAAAATAGAGGTATGGAAATTTCTTTACACTATTGACTTATCACAAGCCTGGCATCAAATTCCCCTGTGTGATGAGGGTAAAAAACTTAACGTGTTTCTTCTCTCATATTGGTTGTTTTCAATTCACATAAAATGATGTTTGGTTTGGCTTCTGCGGCCGCTGTTTTCCAGCGTATAATGCACAACATGTTTAGTCACTTGGAATCATGTTTTAATTTTCAAAGGTGATATTCTTGCCATGGTGAAGGAGTATAATGACCATAAAATAAAATTCAACCATGTGCTGTCACTGTTAAAAAAGTTTGGATTGACAGTGGAGTATTTCGAATTTAAATTTGCTGCTAAGAAGGTCACAAGATTAGCGCTGTTGGCATTCATCCTAAAAACCAAACTTGTTTCTGCTATTTCTGATGCTCCCAGTCCTAAAAACAAGGACGAGGTAAAATCCTTATTGTGACTTGTCGATTTTTTGCCAAATCTGTGGAAAATTGTTCTAGTAGAACTTTCCACATTAGGCAACTTTTTAAATTAAGAGCAAATTTTGAGTGGTCCGACTGTCAAAAGGAGTTTGTGGATGACAAAAATGCTATTTCCTTTGCCCCCACTTTGCAAGGTTTTGGCCCTTTGTGTGAGAGTGTGATTACCACTGATGCTAGTGGTGATAGCATTGGTGCGTTTCTTTCTCAAGTAGGAAAAAATGGATGTGAATGTGTTGTTGCGTATGCGTCAAGTTCGTTATCTCCTGCTGAATGGAATTACGCTGTAAATGAAAGAGAAGCTCTTGCGTGTGCATAGGCTCTCGAACATTGTCGCAATTTTTTTTTGTGTAGAGATGTTATCATCAAATGTGATCAAAAACCTTAGTCAAGGATTGTTTCCGCTAGACTAGCAAGGATTTCCATGAGGTTATTAAATTTCATTTATAAAATTGAATATTTATCTGGGAGAAAAAATACTGTTGCAGCTTTTCTGTCACGTGTGCTGATTCAAATGGTTGAAAACCAAGATGACCTTATGGAAAGTGTTCAGTTATCCTGGTTGTGGGACCAGGGTTTGGAATTTTGCAGCTTTTCTGTCACGTTTGCTGATTCAAATGGTTGAAAACCAAGATGACCTTATGGAAAGTGTTCAGGTATCCTGGTTGCGGGACCAGGGTTTTGATTTTTTTTAATAAGAATGAATGGATTGAAGGGTGCAAGAATGATTTGCGTTTCATGAGAGTGGCTGAATTTGTGAGTAATGGTTGGCCACGCAAAATAGAGTTGAAAGATCTCACTGCGTTCTGGGAAGTCAGGGATGAGTTGACCATTATTGACTGGAATATTGTGAGGCGAAAAGTTGGTTTCACCCAAAAATTTGAGAAGCAAAATAATATCTCTATGTCACGAAGGACATTTGGGGATTATTAAAATGAAATCTATCGTGAAAAGTAGGTACTGGTAGCCCGGCATGGACATCGAGGTGGAGACAGTGGTAAGAGAGTGTAGTTCATATTTGTCTGCTGACAAAACCCTTAAAACTTTGAGGCCTCCCATGAGTAATTTCATGTGTCCTGAGTCTCCCTGGGACATCATGGGTCCTGTTGGAAGTTCTGGAAAATTTGTAATCTCTCTTATGGAAGTTTTATCTAAATGGCCTGTTGAAAAGATTATTAGGAAATTAGACACTGTTACAGTCATAACATTTTTTAATGAAGTGTTTCTCAATGAAGGCACCCCGATCATCATCATCAGTGACAATGGGAAACAATTTACTTCTGATGTTATGTTGCAGTATCTGAAAAAGTGTGGAATCAAACACAAAACGACCTTGCTGTACAATCCTAGTGGCAACGCTCTTGTTGAACGTTATAATGGAGTTTTGAAGGGTGCATTTCAGTTATCTTGTAGGGAACACATACCCTGGGAGACTTGTGTTTACAATGGTCCGGCCATACAGAGTTTCAGTGGTTGATTCCACTAAGTTATCTCCTTTCGAACTAATGAGGGGAAGGAAACCTAGAGCCAAATGGTTTCCAGGTTGGATTAAAAGTATTGGTGACGCCAATTGGTCATCCACCGAGGTAAAAAAAAAATATGTTACTTAAAAATGATAAATATAGAGAGTTGTATGCCAATAAGTATAATACCAAACATACCAAGCTTTCTGTGGGTCAGAATTAAGAAACCTGGATTTGTAGCCAAAAATGAGAGCAAATTTCATGAACCTCAACGTATTGCTGAATTGAGGAAAAACTCTGATCTTAGATAATGGTACATGTTGTAGTCTCAAAAGAGTTGCCTTATGTGAGCAAGTTATCATGGATAATATCAATGGAGCAACCGTTGTTCAGAAGGAGAACGTCATAAGCCGAGGAAAGAGAAACCTCAATTGTTCCATTGCTTTAAATGATTAAATCTGTGATTAAGCTCTTTATCTCCTTATTTGCCTGCTTGCATAACCTTATTGTATTTAATATTGGGTTTTTTTTTTAGGGGGGGGGGAGTTATTGGCAAAGGGGGAGATGATGTAGTGTTTTCTTTAATCCTCTAACTCGTGGTGTAGAATGTTGGAATCTTACCTACGCAACAATGCCTGTTTTAATCTGTATGCGTTGACCAGACCGACAGTTGATAGTTGGTTCCTGGAGCTGGCGGTCCTGCTGCGTATCTGGTTGTGAATAAACCTTTCAAAACTTACTGTTTGTTGAGTTTTCACTACACATAGTTATATGTAATGCTATTCATCCCTGACCATCCTCCTCCAACCTTTTGTCTGCAACTGTTGTGACCTTGTCTATTATTTGCTTTCTGGTACTCTTGCCAGGACGCCAATAGTGGTGTCGACGGAGCACAGAGTCCATGTGCAAAACTGAGGGTGTCCTGTATGAGAGATGGTATTAAACTGTTGTAATAATATACTTTCCTCTGTTAGTTCAAGTTCAGAAATTTGTATAGCGCAGAATTCACCAAGAGGGTCTCAAGGCGCTTGAGGGAGGGGGGTACTTTACTTATCGAATATCCAAGTTTTTAGTTGCTTTCTGAAGGAGAGGTGGTTCTGTGTAAGGTGGAGGTGGGTGGGGAGAGAGTTCCAGGTTTTGGCCGGTAAATAGGAGAAGGATCTTCCCCCCATGGTGGATCTATGGAAGCGCGGAATTGCGGCGAGGGCTTGATTGGACGATCGTAGTTGGCGGGTGGGGGTGTAAAAGGACAGGCGCGAGTTGAGGCATTCGGGTCCTAGATCGTAGAGGGCTTTGTGTGCGTGGGTGAGGAGACGGAATGCTATTCTCTTGTTGACGGGGAGCCAGTGGAGGTCTTTCAGGTGATCGGAAATGTGAGCTTGGCGGGGGATGTCTAGTATGAGTCTGGCTGAGGCCTTTTGGATGCGTTAGAGTTTTTTCTGTAGTTTGGCTGTGGTTCCAGCGTACAGTGTGTTTCCGTAATCCAGTCGGCTTGTGACCAGTGCGTGGGTGACCGTCTTTCTTGTTTCGGTGGGGATCCAACTGAAGATTTTCTTGAGCATGCGTAGGATGTTGAAGCATGATGATGAGACGGCGTTGACTTGTCTGGTCATCGAGAGGGAGGAGTCCAGGATGAAGCCCAGGTTACGTGCGTGGTCCGTAGGTATGGGTGCGGTTCCCAGGGTCGGTGGCCACCATGAGTCGTCCCAGGCTGCTAACGTGAAGCATTGACCATCCACAGGCGAGTAGGCATGTATTGGTGTGCTGTCCACACCACCTTCCATGGTCTATTGTACAGTGCGGTGTTACTTCCCTTTTATACTGCTTTGCCCTTCTTTTAACAACGTCCTCAGTCCTAAACTTATTTATTCAATCCTTTTTACGAAAATAATCACAGTCACAATCAAGATATTGTAACGCATAAAATGTACTATTTAGTCCTTTGTCCTCTTTTCATCCACAACCTTTAAAGTCGATGAAATAATAATGCAGTCTGTTACTTTTAAGGCACTTGTACACAAATTGCAACTCTTTGTAAGTCCTTGTGGGAAGGAGTCAGCTGTCCCTTCCCTTCTGTGTCCTGTTGACTGCGTGTGCAAAACCGCTGATACTACTTGTGTTACCAACAGTTCAGTTATACTGGACAAGGAGACAAAAGAGGAAGGACAAACGGTACCACACACTTTTCGACCATTCTTTAACCTTTGCGGGAGCCATCCGTCATTCAACCTACAATGAAATTGCTACTAGTTCACCTAAGAATTCCCAAGTTGGAAGGGAAAGAAACATCCTGGGTACTGGTGTTCCTTGCCAGTATAAAAGATGACAGGCAGAAACATGAAATACAGAAGTAGGAATTCAGTCCCTGCACAGTGGTGATGTGTTATACCGTGTGCTATGGCTTAGTGATGTATTCCCAACCTAGTCCCAAAAGAATAATATTAGAACAGGAAGAGGATAATGGGGACCTCAAGTGTGATAAGAAATATCATACAGGCAGAGGGTCATCTGACCAATAGAAAGTATACGTCAGGAGGTCCGTTAGTCAAATCAACAGTCTGTATCAAAATAGCATCAACATAGCATTATGACATTTCAAAGAAACATTTGTAGTAAGGCGGCTGTTAATCAGTTTTTTGACATTCAAAAGCATATGAAATTTCAGTCGCAAAAAACGAAGAAGCTCAACGAATCACAATACGTTATGTGACAATCAAAGACAGCATATCAAAAAATAAAAGCACTTCAAATGAATGCATATAAGCAAAACCAACCCACTCCTTGTTGTGAGTAGGTGGACACCTATTCACATCTGGAGACCACCCTTGGTGTCCAGCAGGAGGCAGTCCTCCAGAGCCAACCGCTCTCTGGCTACACTACAGTGTGGCTAAGAGCACCAAACACCAAGGTTGTCACAAAAACAGACGCCAACGTACTTGTTGCAACAAACAGGGAGAAGCACTTCCTGCTAGCACCCCTACGATATCGTCAGGCACTCAATACCAGTGCCAAACTGGGGAGCAATGCCCCCATCAACACTAAACCTGAGGAGCACTACCTGCTATCTGTACAACGTGAAGCAATACCTGCTACCGCCCAAAATCTGAGGAGATTTACCTAGTGACGTCCTCTCCAGGAATACTCACCAACCTCTTGTGCTGCTCATGGCTGAAGCCTTCGGCCCCTGACTGAGGAGTCTCTGCTGGCAAGACAGGGTACTGCAGTACTTCACCCTCTCCGACCCACCATCCGTCAAAGGGCTGCTTAGAATCAGAGAGTAACTGCTCGTATGGGAAAATACGGAATTGTATGCCATCTCCAGTGCCCACGGGTGAAGGCGACAGCTCAGTGACTAAAATCCAAATTTAAACACACCTGAGTAAATAGGGAAATACGTGGCCAGGCAGCACAGATGGAGAGAATCGCACTAGTAGTGCAAAATCAATGGGGCCTGTGACCCAACGGTCGCCCAGAGGCAACAACAGCAGACAGAAAAAGAGAGGGAATAAAACAGAGGACAGCACAATCAGAGGATATATATGAGACCAAAACAAATCCTCCTCCCCTTTGTAACTGGCCCACCACCAGGGACAACTGAAGGGAAACACGCAGGGAGACGGCAACTTGTCCCTCAGAGGCTAGAGGCAACATGATGGTGCAGTACTTGCCCAGCGCCAGAAGTGCACATCAGAGAGAGACAGTCACCAACAGACAGCGTTGTGACAAACCCGAAAACACAAAACCAAAGAAACAATCAGGTAAAGGAAAGAAAGGGAAGGGCCAAGACTCCCGCCAGCAGGGCAACCACAGAGAAAAGACAGTTTCCACAGGTATACTTTGGGAGCCACATACACATTGGTAGTGATACTCTTGATTTGCTAAAGAGCTATTTAACAATCAACTTCTTGGCCCTTTTTCCATACCCAATATTATTAGCAGGGTTTGGAACGTATGGAAGCAAATATAGGATTCCCATTATTACAAGTGAGATGGAATCATAACTTTTGACCTTGTTGTGACTATATTAGTAAACACAGATAGTAGTCCCTTCTTTATGCTTACTCATAACAGGCATTGCGGACTCATTTAGACATAAGCAATCTCCACTTTATTGTTATAAGTTATTGAACCTGTGACTGTACGTTACAAGATGGTGCCCGAGTGGGTACTCACTGAAACATTGGTCCAATATCGATATTCACTTCCTGCCTACTTCGCGGAAGCTTAAAAAGTTAGCAGAAGAATGCGGACACTCTGATTGAGATCACACTTACGGAGATAGACTGACTGACGGTGTTTATGTCCCGGTAAGGAATTGATATGGTGATGAGGAGGGGACTCTGCTTAACTAAAAACGATGTGTTATATCTGATGAGTGGGTTTTATATACCAACCCCGGCTCTAGAAATGCCATCATCAACATGGAAATAAGTTGTGGACAACTCTACACGTGAGCCTGTAAGGACTCCAGGAGCACTTCTATGTCCGGCGGTACAACCAATGGAAGTGTCAGACACAGGTCTAACATGCAGCCAAAACCGCAGAAGAGGCAACGGATCACAGGCAGGACACAGTCTAGCCAGACCAGTCTAAAAGACAGGAACCAATGCTCACTCAGCTCTCGAAGCCGAGGCGTAGTCAGGTAGAACACCATACACTCTTGACAGCGTTGTTCCTGTAGTGTTCTCTCCATGTCTTGAAAGATTGCAATGTCCATTGCGAAGCAATAGGAATAAAATCAGGAGGTCAGCTATCGATAGCAGGGCCAAAGAAAGCCCTCCAAAAATGCTTCCAAGTACGGAGTGTATGAAAACTGGAATTACTCCGAAGATGGCCTGAAAGGTGGTTAAGAAGCCTGATCCATGGTGCTTAAATAAGTGTACAATCCCACTCATATCAGACATGTTAAAGATACGATGAACCAGTTCTCTGAATTGGATCGGGCAATTTGTACGGACCAGGGCCGTTGTCTCTGCTGAAGACCTTGCAATCTGGAGATCAAAAGTCTCTCGGCTGAAGCTAAGGCCACATTTTATTGAAACATGGCTTTCAGTCTGCTCAGCGAATCAAACCTTACACTGGAAACATTCAACGAAGGTCACAGTGGTGCCACCCTAACTATGGGAGCCGTGGGAAACAATACTTGCTTACAACAAACAACCCTGAGGTTTACTGTGACTAGATATGCAATGCCTGGTGCCATCCCGCAACAGCGTGGATCATTCAGCATTAAATAACTCCTATTCAAAAGTAACTCACAAAACTGGATGAATCACATGCAGCTGGGGTGCTTATCAAGTAGCAAGATAGGTTTGCCTTCAAAGCATTACATGCTCCATGAAGCGAGGCCTCCTTACACACTAAAGATGCACTTAAAGCCTTCTCGCAGTCTGTTCCACTTAAGAAAACTTCAGTGTCCCTATTTCTACACCTATATCTGTATGTACCCTTCACCCATCGCTTCATACCTGCATGCTTTCATATATCTAAGGCAGTATTGGAACTGGAATGTCGTGATTCGAAGTGTGATACAGACATGAATTAACCATTCCGTAGACAGTGACTCTGCTACCGTAAAAGGTAACTCCTCTAATTTCTCAATAAGCAGCATGGTGTACTTAGCATCTCTGTGTGCCATGGTCAACTGTCTGTCAGTCAGATTCTAAGTCGAAAACAGATTTGAGACGTTAATGTACTGCCATGGCACATGGCCAGAACGCAGTGATTGTGGCGTCCAGCTCAGAAGCAAAATGGAGCGCACTTGAGATTGCCCATGTTTTAGAATAGACAAATCTTGTTCCTTTATGTCAATTGCCAAGGATACAATGTTGCCCAGTGAAAAAATACGCAAAGAAAGTGTGGTCATACCATTGTCTACCACAGCCAAGACCTTTCTAGGTTAATCCTATCAATCTCACATAATCTCTCATCAGCATCCTGTTGGGAGACTTTCCACAGTTCATTGTAGATGGCATATAAGAAGCTTTTCTTACACAGTTTCTTTGGACCTAGCAAGAAATCCCTAAGATCCATGTGGTTGACAGAAGGGAGAAGTGTAGTTTCACCTATTGTAGCATTGAGGTTTTTAGCCATTCTAGGCACAACTTCTCAACACTAGAAGAAGTCACTACCCCTGGGTTGTCTGTGTGTACATAGCTTGAGTCAGGCCAATGGATACTAAACCCTGCAGTGGTATCCTTGAATCTTGACTGACACCTATTTGTGTTGATAGGCCAAACCATCTAACTCTTCCAATTGGGAGCTGAGGAGTTGTTGTGTATCATTGCACCCAGCATCTCCTCACTTGTTAGTGTGTCATTTAACATTCCTTCAGTAGGTGTGGGCAAGGAGATACGTGGTGTTTTCAGGTCTTTTATTTTTGCAAACCCATAGCAGGTAGTCTGCTGCACTGTTCTGTTCAGGATTATTATCTGTAAACGCATATGGTGCAATCTCTAAATAAAGCCTCAGATCCCTGAACTTGCCATTCTTTTGTCCCCCAGATGGATTTTGTGTCTATCGTGACCCTCCAAAGGAAAACACCCCCAGAAGAGAACGTATCACTCCCTGACTATGAATGAAACTCATAAAAAACACATCTCTCGTGAACCGGAGGTCGTATATTAAAGGGAAAAAGAAAGCAGAAAGTGATACTTTTTAAAGACAAGAACCCTCACTTACCCGATAGAGCCACTCCAGCCCAATGGATAGAGCAATAATCAAGGAGGGCTGGGCAAACGCTTACTCGATTAGGCGATCGAGGGGCAATTGCAAAATGCGCAGACTCTCAGGCTGAGGAGACCCAGGAATCAACCAACGGAGATCGCTGCCAACTACCAAAAGCAGTGTCCGCTGCAGACTTGTATTTGTATTTGTATTTGTATGTGGATTTGTAGAGCGCGATTGCTGCCCGGGGGCGTCCAAGCGCTAGGAACCAGCAGAGGTGATTGGCGGAAGCAGGAGGGCTAGCTGAGAATTACTGTGGGGAGTTGAAAAGGAATGTTTTGAGCTGTTTCCGGAATGAGGAGAGATTGGGGTTGTGTTAGACGGACCGGGAGGGTCGGCCGAGATTACGGGGAGAGGTCTCCAGGGAGAGCCGTCTCCAACGACTGTACAGATAAGTAACTTCCCCCCCACAGACGGACACCACACAAGATTGAAGGTTAACGAGACTTTATATGCACTTCTTAGGTTACGTTGATATAATACAAGGAGGTCTGGACTCAGGGGTCCCCTCGGTTCTGATCTCTGGTTGAGGAAAAGGGTAGCGGGACAGTCTTAGTTACCAATGAGTTCAATAGCTCTCAATCCTCGAGCTCGGCGTGGTTGCTGATCGGGCCGTGGAGGAGCCAAGCAGGTCCCGAGATGGATGAAGGGTGGTCGGCGGGCCGTGGAGAAGCCAAGCAGGTCCCGATATGGATGAAGGATGGTCGACGGGCCGTGGAGAAGCCAAGCAGGTCCCGATGCAGATGATAGTTACAACGGTCCGCGGCCTCGCCAGCAGATCCGGACGACGGTGAAGGATGAAGGTTACGACGGCTGTGGCAGCGCCAACAGGCAGGATGATGGTGCACAGGACAGAGCTACGGCAGCGCCAGTAGTCCGTCCAGGATGAGTTCTTCTTTCGTCTCTCGACTCCAAGATACAACTGCCTTCCTGTTCTGGAGCTGCCCCAGTTATAGGGCTGGCGTGCTTTGATGTCCGGACCCTCGCACTTGGAGGTCGGGAGGTCCGGGATGAGGGAGTCCAGACACCCAGCAGGGGGGTGGAGCCAGCGCCCGGGGAGGCGATGGGCGAGCGGCACTGGCCGGGGGAGAACCATCGACACCTCTTTCTCCCATTGACTGGCCAAGTAGCTCGCTCGCCTCCTGGGTGGAGGGTGGTGCCGGAATGTCTGAGGCCGGGCTAGGCCCAGGGTTGAGGTCGATCGGGGGCCAGGCGGCCTCGTGGCGAAGTGTCCAAGATGGCGGCCCGGGCTGGGCGCGTGGGTCGGCCGTGGATCGGACCCACGAGGTTATCATGCTCGAGGGCAGGTGTCCCTGAGGGGACGTAGGACGTGCAATGGTGGTGTGTGGTGCTTGTATGACTGGCTCGGGCTTGGTCGAGCCGGGGGAGAGCGGCCCGTCATGTGGCCTGTCCAACATGCGTCCCCCCCAGCTGAAGGCGGGGAGAGTTACCCATCCTCTTGGGGACTCTCTTCGTCGAGGCGGAAAAACCGGGACAGGCCATCCGCGTTGGCGTGGTCAGACCCAGGCCGGTGTTCAACGGTAAAGTCCATACCTTGCAAGGAGATGGACCAGCGTAGCAGTTTTGGGTTTTCCCCCCGCATATGCATCAACCACTGCAGGGGTCGGTGGTCAGTCTGCACCCGGAAGTGGGTGCCAAAAAGGTAGGGTCGGAGCTTCTTGAGGGCCCATACCACAGCGAAGGCTTCCCTCTCTATGGTGCTCCAGCGTTGCTCCCGTGGTAGGAGTCTCCGGCTGATGAAGGCCACCGGTTGATCAAGGCCTTCGGTGTTCACCTGGGACAGGACCGCCCCAATGCCCTGGTCGGAGGCATCCGTCTGGACGACGAACTCCCGGCTGTAGTCTGGGGCCTGGAGTACAGGAGCGGAACACATGGCGGCCTTTAGCTGTTCGAAGGCCGCTTGACATTCTGGGGTCCAGTTCACCTTCTTGGGCTGATTTTTCGACGTGAGTTCGGTGAGAGGCCCTACGATGGTACCATAGTCTTTCACGAACCTTCGGTAGTAGCCCGTGAGGCCCAGGAAGGCTCGCACCTCAGTTTGAGTGTTAGGGGGTTGCCAGTTCTGGATGGCGGCAATTTTCAGTTGAAGAGGGGCCACTAGACCGCTTCCCACTTGGTGTCCGAGGTAGGTCACTGACCCTTGTCCAATTTGACATTTGCTGGCCTTGATCGTGAGGCCAGCTCGCTGAAGGGCTTGCAACACTGCTTGGAGGTGGTGGAGGTGCTCGGTCCAGTGGTGGCTGTACACAGCGATGTCGTCCAGGTAGGCGGCGCTGAACTCTTCGAGCCCCGCCAGGACCTGATTGACGAGCCGTTGGAACGTCGCTGGGGCATTTTTCATGCCGAAGGGCATGACCGTGAAGTGATAGTGGCCATCGGGGGTGGAGAAGGCAGAACGTTCTTGTGCTCGGGGTGTGAGGCCGATCTGCCAATATCCTGCCGTTAGATCGAAGATGCTGAGGTAGCGGGCAGCGCCCATTCGGTCGACCAGTTCATCTGCCCGGGGGATGGGGTGTGCGTCCGTTCTGGTGACTTCATTCAGGCCCCGGTAGTCGACACAGAACCGGAGTTCGGGTGTGGTTCCGGGGGCGGCTGCTTTGGGGACCAGTACGACCGGGCTGGCCCATGGACTGTCGGAGGGCTCGATGACCCCGAGCGTGAGCATCTTAGTTACTTCCGCCTGGATGCAGGCCCGTACCCGATCAGGTACGCGGTAGGCCCGGTGGCGGATAGGAGGGCTGTCTCCGGTGTCCACATCGTCTCTCATTTTTGGCCAGAAGAAGTGGGTCACTAGGCGGCTGTAGGTTTTATCTTGTCCCAGGTGCCCTGCCAGGGGGACATCGTGGGCCAGATTTAGCAGGAAGTCTCTAAAGCGGAGTGGCACCACTAGTACTCGGTTGGCCCCCAGCTCGGCGATTCGTTGCTCGCTGTACAGTAGGTCATTGTCCCAGTAGACCCAATGAGTTCCGGAGGTATCCCCTGCGCTTTGGGCGAGCGCTTGTTGTCGGAGTCCCTCAAGGGAGGGACAGGTCTTCTGCTCCTGACGAAATTGTTCTTGTGTGGGCCCCCCTTCTTGAGCCCACTGGTCGAGATTAGCAAGGTCGGAAGGTTGAGCAGGTTCGAGGGGGATGCCCTGGTCGGGGGTCTCGGCGGGGGCGACCGGAGGCGGAGGCGCCGGCCATTCTGGTTCTTCTGGGTGATGGTTGGCACGGGCGGCCATAGACCGGGTGGTGACGCACGCCCAGTCTGGGACGCCCAACATCCCCAAGTGTTCTTTTCGCTCCACGGCTGCCCACGGGGAGCTTTCCAGGTCATTTCCGAGGAGGCAGTCCACGGGGGCGTCGTCTCGGACCGTTACTTTCAACATGCCGGAGACCCCTCCCCACTCAAAGGGGACGCAGGCCATCCGACACAGACTCTCCGAGTTGTCGGCTGATCGTACAGGGCAGAGAATGTTCGGTAGATATTGTTCTGGGGTCACCAGATGACAGCGGACGGCTGTCACACTGGCCCCGGTGTCTCGAAGGGCTTCGGCCCGTTGTCCATTGATGCTCACCCATTGGCTGTACTTCTGGGTGTTAGCGGGTAGGGGGACCCGCGGGACCATGTCTCTTCCCCCTAAGCACGCGAGAGTCATGGCGGCTGGCTCCCACCCTTGATACTCTTGCTCGTCTGTTTCTGGTTCCTCGGAGATCTGTTCTTCCCCTAGTGCCGCGGCGGCCACCTGGCGGGGTCTTGGGCTCGGATACTGCGGGCAGCTTGGGTCATTTGCATAGTGGCCTACTCGTTGGCATCGGTGACATGTAACATTGGCTCTGTATCCCGGTCGCGCCGGGGTGCTGCCCCGGTTGGCCGGGGGGGTGGTGCTGGTAGTGGGGGCGGCCGGAGTGTTGTCTCTTCCTCGTCCTTGGCCCCCTCCTCCTCCTCTGGATCGGTGGTGACCATTGTTGTTCCTGTTCTGCTCGTAGGACCCATTCCGGCCCACTCGGGTGATCTCCCACCGGTCAGCTTCGGCTGCGAGCTGCCGGGGATCGGTTAACTTGCTGTCGAGGAGGTGTTGGCGTAGTTCAATGAAGCAGTTGTTGGACAGATGCTCCCATACCATCAGATTGAACAACTGCTCGTAGGTCGTGACGTTGTTCCCTCTGATCCAGCCTTCGAAGGCTCGGCTGAAGTACGTTACATAGTCCACCCAAGTTGTACCTGGAATGCGTGTGCAGTCTCGGAACCTCTGACGGTACATCTCGGGCGTGAGGCCATAGCGAGTGAGGAGGGCCGCTTTCATATGGTCGTAGGAGGTCATCTGGTGGTCTGGGAGCTGTAACAGAGTATCGCGGCCCTCATTGAGGAATTTGCCCCATAGGCCGGCTCCCCAGTCGGCTCTATCGATCCGGTGCGCAGTCATCGCGATTTCATATGCCTTAAACCATTGCTGGATGTCGTCTTCTCGAAAATATTCTCGGACCACATCCTTGGGGATGTGCACTTTTTTGTCCGTGGTCCCGGGGGTGGACGGTCTGTCGGGCACCCCTAATTCTTTATTCTGTTTGCGCAGGTTGATCTCGGCTAGGTTCCGCTCGTGCTCGTACGTTAGTCTTTTTTCCTCGAGCTCCCTTTGCCTCTGTTTCTCCTCTCTTTCTTCTCGGAGGCGAAGGTGCTCTAAGTTTATTTTTTGCTCGGCCAATTTGAGTTCTATGTCCATCTTGAGTCGGGCCATTTCAAGTTCGTGTAGTCGGGCTTTTTCTCTTTCTTGGATCTCGTCTTGCGAGAGACCCGTTCTTTGCTCTTCAGGGGCCGTGTTGGTTTTTTTCGCGGTGCTTTGCTCCGGGGCTTCGACATCCCCGGTCTCTGCCCAAGATTCTAGGGCATGCTTAAAATCGTCCTTGGTACTTAGTCCGGTGGTAGCGATACCTAGTTCGATGCAGAACTGCTTTAGTTCACGATGGCTGTATTCCTCTAGCTTTTCCATTTGGAACTTCTCAGTTGATCCGCTCTCTTTAGTCGACATTGTTGTTCGTTGTGGGGTGAGCTACTCTCTGTACGTTATGCGGTGATTCGGATCGCGCCGCTGGCCACCAATGTTAGACGGACCGGGAGGGTCGGCCGAGATTACGGGGAGAGGTCTCCAGGGAGAGCCGTCTCCAACGACTGTACAGATAAGTAACTTCCCCCCCACAGACGGACACCACACAAGATTGAAGGTTAACGAGACTTTATATGCACTTCTTAGGTTACGTTGATATAATACAAGGAGGTCTGGACTCAGGGGTCCCCTCGGTTCTGATCTCTGGTTGAGGAAAAGGGTAGCGGGACAGTCTTAGTTACCAATGAGTTCAATAGCTCTCAATCCTCGAGCTCGGCGTGGTTGCTGATCGGGCCGTGGAGGAGCCAAGCAGGTCCCGAGATGGATGAAGGGTGGTCGGCGGGCCGTGGAGAAGCCAAGCAGGTCCCGATATGGATGAAGGATGGTCGACGGGCCGTGGAGAAGCCAAGCAGGTCCCGATGCAGATGATAGTTACAACGGTCCGCGGCCTCGCCAGCAGATCCGGACGACGGTGAAGGATGAAGGTTACGACGGCTGTGGCAGCGCCAACAGGCAGGATGATGGTGCACAGGACAGAGCTACGGCAGCGCCAGTAGTCCGTCCAGGATGAGTTCTTCTTTCGTCTCTCGACTCCAAGATACAACTGCCTTCCTGTTCTGGAGCTGCCCCAGTTATAGGGCTGGCGTGCTTTGATGTCCGGACCCTCGCACTTGGAGGTCGGGAGGTCCGGGATGAGGGAGTCCAGACACCCAGCAGGGGGGTGGAGCCAGCGCCCGGGGAGGCGATGGGCGAGCGGCACTGGCCGGGGGAGAACCATCGACACCTCTTTCTCCCATTGACTGGCCAAGTAGCTCGCTCGCCTCCTGGGTGGAGGGTGGTGCCGGAATGTCTGAGGCCGGGCTAGGCCCAGGGTTGAGGTCGATCGGGGGCCAGGCGGCCTCGTGGCGAAGTGTCCAAGATGGCGGCCCGGGCTGGGCGCGTGGGTCGGCCGTGGATCGGACCCACGAGGTTATCATGCTCGAGGGCAGGTGTCCCTGAGGGGACGTAGGACGTGCAATGGTGGTGTGTGGTGCTTGTATGACTGGCTCGGGCTTGGTCGAGCCGGGGGAGAGCGGCCCGTCATGTGGCCTGTCCAACAGGTTGGCTCTCAGATGAAGGGGTAGGGCATTCCACGTCCTGGAAGCATTATGGGTGAAGGTCCTACCACCTGATCTGGCCTTTTTTATTCTGGGTGCTGTGGCCATAAAGGCCTGGTTTGAGCGGAGGTTTCTGCTTGGTTGGTAATGGGAGACTAGGTTGCAGGTGATCAGAGGACCTGTGTCCCAGAAAGCCTGGTGGGCGATACACATGGCTTTGAAGTGGATTCTTTGGCGTACTGGCAACCAGTGTAGGTTGATCAAGCCAGCTCTTACTGATTGTCGACGAGGGAGCTGAAGTAGTGTGCGAGCTGCACAATTCTGCACTGTTTGAAGTCGCCGCAGTGTATAATCAGGAGCAGCAAGGTAGAGGGCGTTGTTAAAGTCCAGGCGGGACTGGATCAGACCCTGGATGGCTACCTGCTTAGCCTCCATGGGTAAAAGATGAAGAACTTTCTTTAGCATCCAGAAGGCCAAAGCAGGTAGCCGAGAGTTTGGTAGCTTGAATGCCAAATGAAAGGGATCTGTCCAGCCACACCCCGAGGCTCTTGATGTTATCCTTAGGTGCCGGGGGGGTGCCCAGACAGGGTGGCCATAGGGCATTGAAAGAGCTAGGGTCAGCGGGGCCCAGAAGCATCAGCTCTGTCTTGTCCCCGTTTAGTTTAAGTGATGAGGAGGACATCCAGCTCTTTACCTCCTCTAGACATTTTCTGAGCCCTCCTCCCATTGGCATATTGGCTTCCTGCGCCAATGAGACCACCAGCTGGGTGTCGTCAGCGTAGGAAATGATCTTAACTCCAAACAGACGGACAACCTCAGCCAGTGGCCTCATATAAATGTTGAAGAGCGCAGGGCTTAATGAGGAACCTTGTGGGTCCCCGCATCTTAATGGTCTGCTTGTGGACATTGACTCGCCGTCGAATACCCGAAAGGATCTGTCCTTCAAGAAGGACTCGAACCATAGCCATGCCTTGTGTTTAATTCCAATACTAGTCAGACGATTCAACAAAATGTCATAGCTGACTGTGTCAAAGGCCGCACTGAGGTCAAGGAGGATCACTGCCACTGATCCTCCTTGGTCCAGGATGTTTCTGGATTCCTCGGTGACCATGAGAAGGGCGGTTTCAGTTCCATGCTTGGGTCTGAAGCCTGTCTGGGTGGGGTCTAACAGTTGGTTGTTTTCTAGGTAAGCGACCAGTTGGCCGTTGATGTATCTCTCTAAGACTTTACTCAGCCAAGGGAGTAGGGAGATTGGACGGTAGTTGCTGAAGTCTGAAGGGTCCAAGCTAGGTTTCTTTAGCAGGGCTCGGACCATGGCCCGTTTCCATTCAGGCGGGACCGTGCCGGAGGTGATAGAAGAATTCAGAAGGTCCATTATGATGGGAAAAATGACCTGGGATGCTGACATAACAATGTCTGGCGGGGCTGGGTCGTCAGGGGAACCAGATTTAACTTTCCGAGCCACAGATTCCAGGGACGCCAGTTTGAGAGGGGGAAAGTGGTCCAGTGTTGGAAGAGGCTGAGATGAAGGGTGTGCCAGAGTTGTGTTGGTCCGAGCTGGGAGGGGGGTAGCCAGGGGGGAAGGATTCATAGATTTTATTGACTTTTTGGTGGAAGAAGTCTGCCATCTTGTTACAGTGTTCTGTGGATTTGGTCTCAAGCAGGCTAGGTGGCAGCTTTGTAAGATTTTTCACAATCTGGAAAATTTCTCTGGGTTTTGATTTGGCTGAAATAATTTTATTAGAGAAGTGTGCAGCTTGGGTGACTTTGATTTCTTCTTTTTACTCTTTGATTAAATTTCGGTATTGAGTTTTTTTCCCTGGTGAGAAATCTAGACGCCATTTCCTTTCAGCTTTCCTACACTGGCGTTTCTTTGCCCTAAGGGCCTCTGAGTACCAGGGAGCGGATTTATGGGAACGTTTCAATGTGGTTTTTCTTTTGGGGAGAGAGTAGTCCAGTGATTGGGTGATCCATTCTTTGTATGTCTGGTTCGCTAGGCAGGGGTCCTCATTGTAGAGAGGAAGGCTGCTAGCCAGTTTGGTGGTCCATTTTTCGACTGGAAGGCGAGACCAGGGTCTGGCTATTCTTACTGTGGGTCTGATGGTTAAGGGCCTAGATGTGGTCCAGGTTAAGGGGACCAATAGATGGTCAGTCCACGGGAGGGGGATTGTTAGACTAGTTGCCAGATCTACACAGTTGCTGAATACTGGGTCCAGCAAATGACCCTTAACGTGGGTTGGAGAACTGACAAATTGGATTAGTTGCAGAGCTGCTAAGTCGTCTGTAAGTGTGGTTGCCGTGTGATCTGCTACGGAGTCAAAGTAAAAGTTAAGATCACCTAGCAGGGTGAAGTTAGAGGAGGTGCTAACTCGTTCAGCCACAATCGAAGCAAGATGGTTGTGGAATTGCTTAGGGGGACCTGGGGGGCGGTAAATTAGAGTTCCTGAGAAGCAGTTGTTAGGGGAGAGTTCGAGACTGAAGGCTAAGCTCTCGCAATCAGGGATAGTTTCCGGGATAACTCGGCAGAGGAACTGATCTTTATAGATAATTGCTAAGCCTCCTCCTCTACCCTCAGGACGGTCCTGACAAGTGATTTGGAAGCCGGGGGGAAGGGCTGTGACCAGGGCAGGGTCCGAGTCTGTGGCAAGCCAAGTTTCCGTCAGGAAGACAATGTCTGGCATACGTTATTCCAGCAGTAGTGCAAACTCCGCCTTATGTTTAGGTAGGGATCTACAGTTTAGCATGAACATGCAGTACTCGTGTGACTGGTCTGGGGCCGGCTTGGGTTTAAGGGTAGATTTGCAGGTAGGGCAAGTTTGTGGGATTTTGCCTACGTGAAGCAAATGCTGGCTGCACTCCTTTCGATGGGGCCTTAGTCCAAGGAAGGTTTCGGCACTGTATTGCCTGGGTTTTGCGGCCTGAGATATAGGGGGGATGGCCCTAGGCCCGGTCTCGGCGCGGACGAGCGCAGACGAGCTTGCCTTAAGCGCGCCTTCGGCACGCAATCGTCACGCCCGCTGCGCTCGTCCGCTGCGCTTCCTCCACATACACATGATTTATGGGGGGATGGAAGGTGAAGGGGGGCATGGCCTCGAGGGGGCGTGGCCTCTGTGCACGCCAGTGATGGCGGCAGCTGTTATAATTTGCAGGAGGGCCGCGGCTGCGATAAGATCCGCAGCGCGGTATGTCAGCGTCGAGGTCTCTGACCTTGTCAGAGCATCAGAGAATGCTGGTGAGTTTTAAAAAAAGCACAATACAATAACATGACTCTCAAGTGTAAATTTTAAAAACAGCTAAGCAAGTAAGACTCCCGGCTTCCGCCTCAGGAGTGGTGGCTCTTAACCGGAACTCCTCCAACTGTGGTCCTGAGTGAGACATACACTCTCAATCAGCCGGCGACATCACTGACCTCTTCTGGGTAGACGTGGTAGTGCAAACTTACCGGCTACCCGTGGTTAGCAGCATAACAGGGGTCCTGGCGAGAGAAGGACTTCACGTAGTTGTGCGACCATGAAACCGTCGTCTCACTCACGGGTATGACGGCACGGCATCATACGCGTAAGGAGCATCTTGGAAAGTGTAGTCCCATGCGCGGAGCGCGGAACATGAAACGTAAGGTTTAATCAAAGTTGAACCCCCTGCCAGTAGGCTTGGAATATCATCGCCAGTGTAGGTTAGTTACAGGGTGTCCTAAACAAATGTGTGGGGATAAAAAAGGGTTATAAAGGAAGAATATGAACAAATGATGCAGAGGTCTAGCCCAGGACCAGGGTTCAATTCCCCGCCTCGGCAGGTCTTGGGCTCAAAATTCCACGGACCTGATAATACTCACCTCGGTGCCTATTCCTATCATGGAGTCCCACTCTGCAACTCTGGGCAATAGCTTGCTTAATCTCCACAACGGCCCCACAACGCTAAGGATGCCTGGCCTCCACCTTGGGGGTGCCCAGGAGTGGACGCCTCACCGGGAAAGCCAGGACGGGTTCCACAGCGGTATTCGTACAAGCGCCTTGAGACCCTTGCGGTTGAGTAGTGCGCTGTACAAGTATCAATTTACATATATAAGAGGAAAAAAGGCTTATCAAAATGAACGCAAGTAAAGTTAATGATACTCCCTCCAGGGCAATATTCGTTGTGCCTAGAATGAAAAATGGCTGCCCTCAGAGAGTCGGAAGAACTAGGTGTTGCGCATACAAAGAGGGGCTGAATAAAATTAATAATTAAATCACTGCAAACTCCAGTTGACTAAGTCAAAACGCATTAAGGGGTTGAGGGGGTGTCCCTCACAGGTAACCTGGACATGGGACAGCAGAAGTTGATACAGAAGTGGGTACAGTCGGACAAGGGTCTAGTAATGGGGACGCTAAAGTCCACTTAAGAGAGAGAGTTATCTTCCCAGACTGATCCAGGGGATGTCGTCATTAAGTACCTGGGTATCACACCAGAGTCTATAAATCCACCTCTACTCCATGTGGAACAGGACAGATTTGTGTGTGCCCATCCCCTTGACATACCTAGGCCTGTCAATGACTGCCCAAAATATGTCATCTTCAGAGTGACCTAGACTCAAATAGTGTCTTGTCAGCTTTGTGTTCTCCTTTTTACATCTAATAGAGCTCCTGTGCTTGCCTATCCTCAGTTTGACCTTTCGTGTCGTCATCCCTATATACAATAGGCTGCATGGACATCCCAGTAGGTAGATGACCCCATCTGTGTTGCAGTTTGTCAGGGAGTTAAGCAACAACTGGGTGGGCAGTCCCAGGTCCATTGTGAGCAGTATTGATGTCAAAGCACAGACAGAGCAAGACCCACACAGGTAGTGTCCTTTCGCCGGATTTTATGTCCATAGTCTGTTTTGTTTTGCCTTCATGACTGTGCTGCGTGGATGAGTATGTACTAACACATCCTTAATGTTCAGACTACGCTCCAGTGCAAACAAGGGCTTGGGAGGTGTGCAGTACCAGGGTTGAGGATGAGCCAGTTCCTATTGATCGATGTTTTTCACTGTTTTTTTTTTCTTTTTTTGTCCTCATTTGCCTGTACCTCTTGCCCGCAGACTATATAGCCAACCACCTGTTCGTGCGACTCGGGGTGGAACGCACTCACTATCGCCACATCTTTGGGGAACATTCTGGCGGGAGACCAAATCTGGGTTTACTGAGGTTTTTGTGACGAGTGACCACCAGCCATACCCGACACAGACTCCATCGAGGTAGGGACTACCGCGAGGTCCTTTACTTGTCTAACGGTACCGCCACAGTGGACTCTGAAGTTTGGAGGCATAATCATAGGACCGGGGAAAAAAAAAACCCGGCACACTAACACCAAGAAGATAGTAGATTCCAAAAAGAGAGGTTTTTTCTGCTGCAAGATCTAGCCAGATCTACCTTTTATGTTTTAATTAAAGATGATAGCCAGCTGGCATGTGTTGGCGCCTTGGAGTCAACCCAAAATTTACATATCTGACGCCTGGCGAGTAAAATTGCATAAAACAGTAACGGCCTTGCTGTACCAGTCACATTATCAACCATTCCAGAGATTATCAGTGTTAATGAACAGGTTAAGGATACTTTAAGTATCGAGCCCAGTGTATCCAGGACTTCCGCCCAGAAAGTCTTGATTGGTGGGCAGTCCATAAACATGTGAACGTCTGATGCGCCCTGAAGACTGCACTTATTACAACATTTACCAGCTTGGAACTTTGCCAGCTTTTGTGGTGACCAATAGGCTCTGTGTAGTGTGAAGAGGTGGTTTCGCCTCAACCATGCCGGTTTGACAGTTTTATATAAAAGAGTGAATGATCTTATCCACCAGTCTTCTCCTTGAAGGAGCGTATCCTCCGCCCATATTGCATCAGGAAGGTCGAAGTCTCCGTCCACCTCCTCCAATATTGCCCAGTACCAATGTGCCACTTCTTTGCTTCCCTGAGATTTCTCCACCAGCTGTTGTTCTAACATGCTACACCTCCCCACCAAGGCATTCTTTTTAAAGAGCTCTCTAGACCAGCTTACTAGTTGCATGTATTTAAACCTTGATAGCCCTGGGCTTACCTTTTCAAGCAGATTATCCCATGATATTAATGCCCCACCAGCTAACAAGTCTCCCCATCTCGTGATCCCCCCTTCTCTTAGTGGCATCGAGAGGTTGTCACCCAGACACGGAGGGAGCCCCGGGGAACCCCAAATTGGAGCCAAATTTGAATAGTAGGCCAGCCTTGTTGACCTCTTAATCCTTGTCCAGGCTCTGGCTAGCAACTACAAGATCTTCAACCTCACCTTCTTGAAAAATTTCTGGTCTCCAAATTTAAATAAAAACCCGTCCATTGGCAGGCCCATTCCAGTTAACATGGCCTTGAACATTCTCCCTACTGATGAGTCTGTTGGGGTTTTCAGTAGCATTCTTGAGAATGATAACTGAAAGGCCCAGGCATAGTATTGTATGTCTGGAAGGGAGAATCCACCCTTTTCCCTCCTCCTCCTCAGTTTCTTCCATGCTATCCGAGTTGCCTTATAAATCCAAACAAACGAGTTGATGTCCTGTTGACATTTCATGATTTGTTTTGGGTCAAAGGCTAATGGAATGCTGTTGAATATAAATGTAAGCTACGGTATAATTGACATTTTTGTAAGGCTTACCCTCCCATAGATCGTTAGTGGGAGAAAGGTCCATGCCTTTAGAAGCGCCCGACATTCTCGGGAAACCCGATCCAAATTTACCTGAGCTATATTCTAGACTTCCTGGGTGATCGTAATTCCCAGATAGCGCATTGAGGAAGTTGTGTCCAGTTGTGAGTTGTTGATATTCCACTCCATTATTTCAGTTTTCCCCGCATTTATCTCGTACCCCGAGATCTCACCAAATTCTTCTGCTCTCATGACAACTGTTGGAAAGGCCTGAATGGGATCTGACTTATATATAAGAATGTCGTCTGCATACATGCCCAGACGTTTCACCCATCCGCTGAACTGGAAGGGGATAATACTCTGTTCTTCTCTTATTATCTGTGCAAAAGGCTCTAGATAAAGGTTAAATAGAAGCGGGGAGAGGGGACAGCCCTGCCTAGTTCCTTGTGAAATCTTAAATGGCTCAGTGAGTGTGTCGTTTACTAATAACTTAGCGGTAGGAGCTCTATATAGGAGCTGGATAGTTCGGCAAAACTTCTCGCCTAGTTGGAACTTCCTTAATACTGCCGTCAGATAGGGCCAATTGACCCTGTCAAAGGCCTTTGTGGCATCTAATGTTAGGGTGGCCAGGGGTAAGGAAAAAGTTGTGGCGATGTCTATTGCCGCAACCAAGTCCCTAGTTAGGTCCGCCATCTGACGTCCCCTGATAAAGCCCTTTTGATCTTCATGGATTATCGAGCCGATCTCGCTTGCCAAACGTGCTGATAAAACTGCAGCGAAGATCTTATAATCTATATTCAGCAGCGAGATCGGCCTATAGGACCCGCAGTCAGTTGGATCTTTACCTGGTTTCGGTATAAGGACTATGGTTGCTTCACTCCATGATTCAGGAGGCACTAACCCTTTTGTGAAGATGTTATTGAATAACTGAGTCAATGTTGTTACTAGCTCTGAATGCAAAACCCGGTATAATTCCCCTGGGAGGCCATCTGGCCCAGCCGCCTTCCCCTTCTTTAATTGACCTATCACCTTACTCACTTCCTCCTCCGATATCTCCCTATCAAGGCGGTCGATCTGATCTCCTGAGAGGGTGGGTAGTTGGATCCTACCTAGCCATAGATTTCTTGCCTGGGGATCGTCTTCAATATCTTCGGTATATATGTTTTGAAAGAACTCCTGAAAAGCCCTACCGATCTCAGTGTTGGTGCTCCTAACAGTAGTGTCTCCCTCCTTACGGATGCCCTTTATAAACTTTTTAAATTTGCCTGTTTTGACTTTCCAAGCTAAAACCTTACCAGCCGCCTCTCCATATTCAAAATTCGAAATCTTGCTTGCCTCCCACCTCCTCTCTACTCTTTCCTGTAGTATTTTATTCAGTTCCCACTTCACTTTATTTCGCTCTTCCTGCTCTGCAGAGGTACCCCCAAAAGAACCACAACTCCTATCTAGGCTAACCAGATCCCGTTCTAGGTTCCTGATTTTTTCCCTATAAACTTTTCCTCTGAATGATGCACGATTTGTAATATGCCCTCTTAAAAAAGCTTTGAGGGTTTCCCATACAATACTTATTTCCGCAGAGTCCAGATTTTTTTCCAAGAAGTTTGACACTTCTTCTACAACAGGTCGATCTCCACCTGATCTAAGAGTATCGTCCGATCAAAAGACCATGACGAAAAATGTTTTTATTGCGTGAGTGTCAGAGAGAAAATTAGCGCTGAGTGGTCTGAGAGGTGGGGGGTAAATACCGTAACCCCTTCACCTTCTCTTGGATGCTGTAACTAAAGAGAGCATAATCAATCCTTGAACCATGTTTGTACTTGAGGTTCCTGTACGAAACCCCAAGAGCATTCACAGCCCTATCTCTCCATACATCTGCCAACCCCAGAGACGAAATTATGGACAGCATAACAGGTCTTGATTTGAATTATACCAACGCTCTGGAATTTGGGAACTTATCAAGCTTGGGGTTTAGGACGATATTGAAGTCCCCCACCCATATGATAGGATGATTCAAGGTGACTAATGCCCCTTGGATTTTTTGGAGGTAGGATTGTGGTTCCGTGGTCCCGAATTGGGTTCGATAGTTCCGAAACCCGATTTATAAAGATTGTCGGAAATGGACGATCTTGCTGTCAGCAGACCGCAAATGACGAGTCTAACGCGTCTGAGTGTTTTCGTATGAATCGATATAGGAGAACACTCTGTATTTGAGGATTTGGTTTGAACCCTCGAGTACCATTTTGTTTGTGGCAGCCATCTTGTATGGTTGCCCTAACATAGGCCCTATGATTGTGGCCGAACGAGTCCTTGACACGTACGCCTTAGCTGACTTCTGGTTGACCTGGCCGAACTGACTCCTCGCCTGGGGCGAATCCTGCTGAGCCAGTTCCTTGGTTAGCAGCTGTACTGATAAAGATCAAAGAACAGGACGTGGTCCGATTTTATGGCCCACCGTTCCCACTCCTTTATCTCCTTTCCATCTGTTTCTGCCTTTCCTTTACGACATGTTCATCGATCTGGGTTGAAGGTTTTATGATGGGTTTGTCCGGCCTGATCGAACAGGAAACTAGCATATGTGCGATCGTTTTGGTGGGCTTGACAACGGAAAGTGGGATTAACTTTGACTGTCGTGATTCGCTACTTTTTGAAATGCTACTCGTTCATTGGTCAGTTTTGTATGCACTGAATGTAAATTGTGATGTTGCCAGCAGCGTAATTTTCGGCATAAAAGACTGAGTTTTGTTCATTGAGATGGTGCAGTCTCTTTCGAACTACCCGTGTGTACTTCGTAGACCTCTGTCCCTGGTTGCAACCATTAAACTTTGGTCTTTGACGCCATCAAGAAGTATCCCGTGTCTCTGTTTGCCAAGACAGGGGAATCCGGGGTCTTTGGGTGTTGCCCTGACACCGCTGGGTTATTGTAGTAGTATCGGTTCCGAGAAAACCCAGTACCTCAGGATGGGTCGTCCTGGTTCGGACCGTAATACCCTACGAGTGTATGATGTTGACCATCTAACGTTATTTTCAAACCAGCCACCTACCACTAAGATCTTCCTCATAAGCCAGAATTTGCGCTTTTGCAGATTTTTTAAACAGAATGAGAATCCCACGAATGTTGGCGGACTGGTTTGTACAAATAAATTTATCAACCCACTTCTGTGTTTTCAATATTGTTTCCACTTCCTGTTTAAGCAGGTGTGTCTCCTGTAACATTATAATCTGGGCCGGGGAATCCCTGAAGTATTGTAGGATTCTATGGCTCCTCCCCTTCACTCGCAGCCCGTTGATGTTCCAGGATAAAAAATGTATTTCTGTCATGTTTTTTCTCCTCTTCTAACCCTCCACGACTCTTTATATCCCCCTCCCTTTAGCAGAGTTTTTAATCTCTCTCGGGGTGACGACGTAATGTTAGTTGATGTTGTTTGTGAGTGGACTTAAGAGTGTGATTGGAAAAGAGAAAATGGATACAGGCATCTGAGGTTTTTTCATTGCACCCCCCTACCCTCCCCCCACCCTTGGAAACCCCCCCCTCACTTCTCCTGGAGTGTTGGTTTGCCAGGTTTACGTAGGTGTGTTTGGTCTCTAACCCCATCACCCTCTATCGGTGAGACTGATTACCTGCTATTTTTAGAAGTTGGTATCCTCCATATCCCCCCACATTAAGTAAAAGTGGGAGAGGAAGGGTTTTTTTTTGTTAATTTTTTTCTTTTTTTTTATTGTTTAGTATGTTTTAGCTTATAGTTGTGTTTTTTCCTCTATTACCTTTTCCCTCCCTTTTCTCACTCTTTTTTTTTTAAAAAACCTTCACCCCGTACGGTGTAGGCGTGGGTGTGGTATGGATGGTACTTTTCTCCATGTTTTGTGGGAATGTCCGATTGTCTCGGCCTTCTGGTCCAGAGTGCACGATGTGATGGGACGTGTCACTGGAGTCCCCCTCCTTCCTGAGGCACGGCGTTGCTTGCTCAATGTGTGGGAGCCTACGGATTGTACTGCTGCTCAGACGTTCTGGGTCACTCTGGGCAACATGGTTGCTAAGAGGGACATAGCTCAGCTCTGGGGCTCCGCCAGACCACCACGGCTCAGTGCCTGGAAGGATAACATGGACTGGTGCATGTTTCGAGAAAAGACGGTGTATGAGGCACGGGGTCGTCCCAGGAAATGGTCCAGGGTTTGGGCACAGTGGAATTCATACCGTGGCGATATTTGTTCCCCTCCACTTGATTACGAGGTTCCTGTCCCCTCCTCCCCATGATCGGCGTTCCGCTTTCTGTTTTCCATATCTTCTGTATCCTTTCTTCCTTCATGTTCGCCGCCCCTTGCCAGATTCTTTCCTTTCTATATTTACTCCTTTTCCCCTTCCCCCCCCTCCTATGACCCTTGCCAGTATGATACCATGTGTTTGTGTGTTGTTGTTTTTCTTCGACAAAATCATAAAATTAAACCTTTAATATCCTTTTAGTACGGTTTTATGCTCCACACTATAATGTGCGCTCAGTGATCGTCTTACAAGTGTACTGTCCTTTTTTATTCTTTCAATATGTGTCATAGCGGCCGGCCCTGAGGGGTTGTAGGCAGACGCTGTGTAATGTGCATTTCATAAATAAAGGTTTAAAAAAAAAAAAAAAAAAAAAAACCTTCACCCTTTGATCTTCTCGTTTTTTTTTTAGTTTTTTTCTTTACTTTTACTATTTTCCCTTACATTTATGTTACATTTATGTTTTAAGTTTTTTTTTTTTTTAACTCATTATTTCCTTTAAGGGTTAGTACTTCACCCCCCGCCGGATGTCTGGGAGATGTATTTTCGTTCCTAGAGCTTCGTTCTCCCCGCGTGTTCAGAGATGGAGATAATTAACTCATCCGCTTCCCTGGGGGAGCGAATGTTGTACATCTTGTTGTTGTACATTATTTTTAGGAAGGCGGGAAACCTCATTTGTACCGTTGCCCCCACTGCCCTGAACTTGTCCATTCTTTGCCCTAACTCCCACTGCCTTTCTAAGGTGACCTTTGATAGGTCTGACGCACATCAAATGAAAAATCCGGGGCTTTTAACGATTTAGCTTTCAGGGCAAGATTGAGAATCTTCTCTTTCAGGGAGTATGTCAAAAAATTCAGAAGAATTTTCCTTGGCTTCACTCTCCCAGAAATGAGGCGAAATGGGTCCCTGTGGATTCTCTGAATGTCTTTGGCCAACTCTTCCTCAGTTTCTTCCAAATTGAGGGCGCCTTTTAATAGAGATAATATGTAAGTCTTAAGGTCTCCCCTTCCTTTGCTTCAGGAACCTTCAAGATTCGTAAGCTGTTTGTTCTAGAGAAGTTCTCCAAAGATTCGACCCTTTCCCTCATCTCGTCCCCCTCTTTCCTTAGGGACTGGATCCTGACTTGTGCTGTCTCCAAATTGGCTTTTAGCTCCCCTACAGATCCCTCTAGTGTCTCTGTTCTCTCTGAGAGCCCGTCTACTTTTCGCTCCAGGGTGTCGCAGGCTGTCCTGATCTCGCTCTGATTTTGTTTGGATTCTGCAAAACCCAACTTTATCTCTTTTCTCATAGCAATTAGCAGATCCTCTAGGGTGACCCCTCCTTGCTCCTCCCCCAGCTCCTTCTCCTTCTCCGTGTACCTTATACTCCCCTCTTCTCCGCCACTGGTACACCTGTCAACCACCCCGCCAGAGGCCTCTATTGGTAACGTAATTGCCTCAGGCACATGTAATTGTACAGGTACATCTAGCGTGACCCCCTCTGGACCCCTCAACTCTGCCATCTTCTGTGTGGATATTTCAGGAGCTTGTCTAACTGGGTTGTCTGGGCTGTGGGTGACCTTTAGGACCTGAGGAAAACACCTTAAAAAAGGCACGTAGCGAGGGAGTTATTCTCGAGACTGGAGCCTTCTTGTCTTTCCCCATTGCCTGTATGTTAAAATCAGGGGCCAGGTTATCTCCCTGTCCAGGCTCCCAGAGTTTTCCTGTACAGCCACCTGTTTCACCAATGATACCTTTGGCTGCCCCTTCTCCAAAACCGCCACTTTTGTCACTCGGGTCAGTCAGTTCTAGGGAACCCCCCACACAGTGTTCCTTACACCCTGGGCTAGCTCCCTTCCTCTTTCCTTTACCACCCTTTTTCTTCAAGGCCTCTTTCTTCCTGCTGTAACTAGTGTTTTTTGATGATTTCAAGCCCTGCTTACTGTCAAAAATCGGGGCTGCTTTTAACCCACCGCCACCCTCTAAATTAACTGTCCAACCCCTCTCCTTACTTTCACTGTAGGTGTTGTCTATATCACAATCCTCGCCTGCTGTATTAAACCCGTGGGCGGTCTCTTCGTGTAATGCAGCCGCTTTCAATTTCAGCTTTCTAGCAGCCGTCTTCACGGCCTCGAGCTCTCCGTTTCCTGATTGGATGCGTGTGGATACCGTGGACGCCGTCGGCGGGCGAGCTTTCTCGCACCCTTCTGTACCCCCTCTAACTCTGAGGCAACCGCGGGCCGCCACCCAACGCCCTCGCCGCAGCTCCACGGCTGCTCGGAACCACTGCTGCAAGGTGATGGGAGGGGCAGGCGACGCCGGGGCTGGAGCCGCGATTGCACACATCCGCGTCCGATCCTCCCCAACTGCCTTCGAAAGGGAGTCTGCAAGGGAGAGTCTGCGAGCTGTCACCGAAAAATAGGCAGAGCTGCCACTCGCGCCAGGACACCAAGACACGGCAAGACTCTAGATGCAGGTATTTTTTGCGTCCAAAATCAGCATGCGGGGGAAGAGACCATCACCTGCGTGCGAGCCGCTCTAACTCGCGGCCGCCATGTTTTCCTATGTGATTTTTTTTTTTTTTTTCACTGTGTTTGTCAAGTGACTATAGGTGCTGACACAGACCAATCTGTCCATAGGGCTCTTTGTTGCTGGACCCAGGAGAGCATCACGATTGTCATTCCTTGCTCGCTTCTGTGCTGTCGGTATGACCCTGAGTGGATATGCACGTTGTTGTAGACGAGTACTCCATGTTAGTGAATGTTCTTTAAATTTCCCTATTTCGGTACAGGCCTGCCGATGCCTCAAAAACTGGCCCACAGGAAGACTGTTCCTCAGTGAATGTGGGTGGAAACTGGTGTAGTTCAAGAGAGAGCTCCCAGCCATCGGTTTAGTGTAAAATTTGGAGCAGATACCTCCATTTCTCGGATACAGCAACAAGCCTAAGAAAGGTAAAGAGACTTTGCTGTGCTAGTGAGTGAACTTCAGGTAAGGATTCTGTGAATTCAATGAGATCGCAAAAGTTTCCAGGCTGGCTACTGTGCCCTCCCATATTATCAAGATGTCGTCAATATATCTCTTCCACAGTTTCATGTTGGAAGAGTAATGGTTTTCAGCTGGGTAGATGTGTTTAGTCTCAAAATCATGCACGTACAAATTTGCCATGCTAGGGGCAAATGTACTGCCCATCGCTGTTCCAGTCATCTGCAGGTACAGCTGTTTATTATATCAGAAGAATGACAGAGGGTACACTGGGATCCCTCTCTTGAACAGAGAATCACACAGAGCATGACATGGAATCCATCACCGTTGACAAGCACATGAATGAATTGACCCGCAATTTGAACTTTCGAACCCCTGCCCCTTTGGAACTTGATGTCCTGAATAAGGGTCTTGGATTTCTGCTGACACATCTAGGAGACGACTTCAACACACGAACAGAGTTGGCCCAATTTTTTGCGAAAATAAGATTGAACTTCTTTCAAGAAAGGACGATGGAGAACCTTGAGCAAGATACCAACACTGGCCTTAAACCTAAATCTACCTTCAACCCACTACTACATAAGGTGCCGGTTGAAGTAACGACGTTTGAAAAAGTGGTCATCAAGAAGTTTGAGAAATTGAGGCCATCAGCAAAGATCCTCTTTTTCAATATATCTAAGAAGGAGCTGAATTGTCTCCGTGCAGTGGGCACAGACCGAGAGTTTGTAATCAACCCAGCAAACAAAGGCGGGCCACTGTCATGATGGATGTGAACACCTACCATTCGGAATGTCAGTTGAACAACAAGACATACTATTGCCGGCTGAATAATGACCCCACACCACATAAACTGAAGATCGTCGTTGTGCTTCAACACCCTGCGTATGCTCCGGAAGATCTTCCGGTGGATCCCCACCGAAACCAGGAAGACGGTCACCCAGGTACTCGTCACCAGCCGACTGAACTTCGGAAACACCCTCTACGCCGGAACCACAGCCAAACTTCAGAAAAGACTCCAACGCATCCAGAACGCCTTCGCACGACTCATCCTGGACATCCACCGACACAGCCACATCTCCGGACACCTGAGAGACCTGCACTGGCTCCCTGTCAGCAAGAGGATCACGTTCAGACTCCTCACCCACGCACACAAGGCTCTCCACGACCTGGGCCCCAGGTACCTCAACACCCGCCTGTCCTTCTACACTTCCACCCGCCAGCTGCGATCCACCAGCCTCGCCCTCGCCGCCGTTCCACGCATCCGCAGAGCCACCACCGGAGGAAGATCCTTCTCCTACCTGGCAGCCAAGACATGGAACTCCCTCCCCATCCACCTCCGACGGACCCAGGACCACCTTTCCTTCAGGAAGCAACTCAAGACCTGGCTCTTCGAGCAGTAGCAGACCCCCCCCCCCCCAGTGCCTTGAGACCCCTCCGAGTGAGTAGTGCGCTATACAAATGCGATGAATGATTGATTGATAGATGATAGTTGAGCAAGATCTCGAGTCTGATTGGATCACAAATGGAAAAGCGGATTTCTTAGTCAATGCAAGACCTAAGACTCCTTACTTTTACGTGCTACCTAAGGTGCATAAAACAACGAGACCACCGCCGGGGAGAGCTATCGTATCTGGGATAGGCTCACAATTGGAACCACTTTTGAAGTTCATGGATTGGTTTCTTCGCCCCCCTAGTCACATAGATGCCTTCATACCTGCAGCACACGAAGCACATTCTAAATACTTTGACAGATATCCTTTGATCCAGAGGTTCACATTTTAGCATCCTTTGATGTAGAATCTGTGTACACTAATATCCCACAGGACGAATCTCTGAACACCATAAATTCACTATTGGAAGGACGTGAACAGGATGATTTGACACCAACCTCCTTTGTGCTACAATGTGACACACTGGCAATGAAGGAGAATTTCTTCCAATATAATGAACCTATTTGGAGAATGTGATTCTTATACATTATTCTCCCCCATTCACAGTTTGTTTTTCCTTTTCAGATGGAGATGGTGTATTAACCACCCATCATTTCCGTGACAGCACATGGACACGGGCAGTATAGCCATCTGATTGCTTTATTTCATTTTATTGTTGTATGCAGAGTGACTCGAATTATTTGTTTGTCCTGATGAATGCCTAAGAACTCCTGATGGAGTCTAACACAGACAGAAGCATGTTGACCCCTATGGGGGTATATTTGCTCTGAACCCCAGTCCTCTTAGTTTTTAACCCTATCCAAGGGTACAACCTGATAAAGTTATTGGGTCCCTGAGATAGTTTTAATGATATCACAGAATTGTTTTTTGCACTCTGCCCCTCACTCACCCTTGAGCTTAGGTTTAGCCCCCACTATAAAATACATCAGCTCCTCTCCACCCATCCTCTTCTTTGGTGGAGAGTCGTAGCCCACATCTGGGACCTAGCGGGCCTAATATGAGGAGAGAGCCCAATGATGAAGCATTCGGGTGAGTGAGGGTTCTAGTCCTTAAAAATCTGCTTTCTTTTTCCCTTTAACTTTTTTTTTTTTTTAAATATATTTTTATTGCAGGAATCAGCCAAAGTTACATAATAGATCAAAGACATAGCTGTAAAGGAAAACAGAAGCAACAAACCCCCCGTGGGGGAACACTTCTCGTACACAGCCATTCAGCCCACAACCCGTAGGTCGGGCGGCGCCTGCGGTAAGTCCGCGCACGGGGATCTGGTAGTCTGCTGGAGTCGATCTGAATAAATGAACGGTCTTCGTCTGCTTTTCTAAATCATCCTAAAAACTCCCCCTAATTCCCACCCAACCCAACTTCCCCCAGAGGATCGGGGACTAATCACGTAGAATGAAAAAAAAAAAACCCAGAATGACAGTGATATGAAATGAGAGTATCCTACCTCCCCTCTACCTCCATCCACCCCCTTCCCCATGCCTAGCCCCGCCATCAGTGTGTTGTGTGTGTGATAAGAGCTTGTGGAAAGGAACCTTCACCTGCTGTATAGAAGATCAGTGTGATGTATGTCTAACGGGACTCAGGTTGCGCCGCGTCATCACTCTCGGAATCGCTGGAAGAGCTGTAATCGCGCAAGGCCTGCACCAATGTCTCCCATTCCTGTGCAGCTTCTAGCGCCCTCTCATTCTGCTGTCGCCTCGCCAGTTGGTACCGCAGGGTGCTCTCCCCCGTAGCCCATTTCAGGAGTTCGTTGTGCCATTTAGTGCCTGTAGGACCAACTTGTGCTTTCCAATGCCTGGTTATCTCTCTCTTTGCCAGAATGAGCCCCAGGTCAATGAACTTACTGGAGATTTATGTTTTAGGGGTATGAGGGAACCAATGTAGGATCCCCACCTCCGCGTCAAAGGTCAGGGATCTCCTAGTGACTCCATTGAGGGTGTCACCTATCAACAGCCAGTATGAGGACAGCGCTGGGCAGGACCACAGCATGTGTATAAGGTCCGCCGCAGGTGATCGGCATCTGGGACAAGCCGCTGTGTCTGAGGCGAAGTATTGTTGAATTTTCGCCGGAGTCAGGTAGGCCCGGTGGAGTACGTAAAAATGAACCAATTGAAACCGGGCGTGGCGCGTTCCTTTCCAGGCACGACGCATTAGTTGTGCCCACGTGGTTTCCGGTATATCTTTCCCAACGTCGGCCTCCCACCGATTCCTTAGTGTATCGAGCGGGGGCAGCCCTTCATTGATCAATCTAGTATATAAACACGTGACCGCTTTGACCGTCCCCGACGACATCATGACATATTGGCACACCGGTGATGTTGGTGGCTCCTCCATACCCTTCTTCCAGTGCGTCTGAATTGCTCGAGTGACTGTGGTGTGGAGCAGGAAGTCGCCTCGGGGAATGTCAAAGCGGTCCAGAATCTCCTGGAAGGGCAGTTACACTCCGTCCTCATAGAGGTCTCCCACTAATTGTAACCCTGCATCTTCCCAGTGCCTTAAACGCGACCAGTCTCCACCGTGTGGCAAGGCAGTAATCATCCCCAACGGAATCTCCGGAGCGTACGGGAGTTTCAGCTCCCCTCGGCCATGGGCACGGTTCCAGCATAATCGTATAGTACGTTCCTCGAGCGTAAGGTCTTTCAGGGCTAAACGCTGGCGTAATGCAATGTAGGAGATAATGTGTCTGGGCATACCTCTTCCCCTTCGGAATTCCCTCGCTATCTCCTGGGTAAAGGTTTGCAATTGAGCTGCTAGATAGTATTTTTCGAAATCTGGCACCGCTAGGCCGCCCTCCGATTTTGGTCTCATCAGGGTCTTGAGCGCCACCCTACGGCGGCCCGATCCCCAGAGGAACCCCACCAACATGGATCTCAGGAGCCGGAAGGTGGCCGGCGGGATCCAAATCGGGAGCGCTCGGAAGTAATATAACAGCCGAGGGAGTGCCACCATTTTCAGCAGTGCTATACGTCCAGCCACCGATAGCGGCAAGGTGGCCCAAAAGTCCATACTGCCTCGTAGCGCGCGAATACAACGGGCTATATTGCCGTCCAGGAGATCGGCAGGGTCATTGTACACATATACTCCCAGGTACTTGAGGCAGCTAGGTTCCCATCTGATCTCTCTAGCGGTGTTAGGTCTGGACTCCCCTTTTCGAACCGGAAATAAGCAAGTTTTGGTCCAATTAACTTTGAGGCCGGAGATCTCTCCGAATGTCGTGAGGGCCGTGTCAGCCCCAACCAGGGCATTGCTCGAATCCTCGAGGAAGAGCAGCAGATCATCGGCATAAATAGAGATGTATTGTTGCCCCGATAAGGTCTGTAGCCCACCGAAGTAGGCCCCAGTCCGGATCGATAACGCCAGCAGTTCCACCGCGAGCGCAAAGAGCAGGGGGGATAACGAGCATCCCTGTCTCGTGCCTCGTTCCACTGGGTATTGTTGGGAGACCAGGGGGCCCGTTCTCACTCTGGCCGTCGCCGAGGCATATAGTACCATGGTCCATCTGGTAAACCCCTCTCCTAGACCAAAATGCGCTAACACCCTAAGTAAATATTCCCATTCCAGGCTGTCGAAGGCCTTTTCCAGGTCAATCGAAAGGATTAAGGGGCACGGGGCCTCTGCGTGGGATTCCTCTAGTAAACGGAATAAGCGACGGATATTCATAGTCGTATTGCGTTTAGGGATGAATCCTGCTTGATCTTCATGTACTACGGCACTCATGTGACCCAACAGTCTCGACGCTAATATGCTGCTCAGAATTTTATAATCAACCGTTAGCATCGATAGCAGTCGATAAGACGCTGGGTCATCGGCCTCCCTGCCAGGTTTGAGGAGGGGGACTACTAAGGCTTTGCACGTTGAGCCGGGGAGACGTCCCAGGCGTTTCGCTTCCCTATATACCACCAACAGTCGGGGAGCCAGGAGGGCCACGTAGGCGGAGTAAAATTCCACCAGGAGCCCGTCGAGGCCCGGAGTCTTGTTTCTCGCCATCCCCTTTATGGCGCTACGGATTTCTCCGAGCTCTATGTCTTTACCCAAGTCCTTCGCAATTTCAGGTTCCAGTGCGGGGATCTGCAAGGTCTGTAAGTAGTCATCAATCTGGGCAGTGTCCTGAGTCAGTCTACTATGATATAGCCTTTCGTAATACCTCAGAAAGCAGTTGAGTATCTCTGGCTGGGTGTGTACCTCGGTTCCCTCCGCGGTGCGCATAGACACCTTCGGGGTGGTTCGTCTCAGGGGTTGGCCAGCCAGGCTAGGAGTGAGCCAGATTTATCCCCTTCTGTAAGTGATCTGGTGACATAAGCCTTATAGTCAAAACACCGCAATCGTTCGACTTCCGCCGCCACCGCTTCCCTCGCTGCGGAAGTTCGTTCTTGAAGTTCTGGGCGGCCGGGGCGGCAAAGCTCCATCTCGCGGAGTTTCCGGTCTGCGTTGGCCAGGTCATCAAAGATGACCCTTCGCATTCCCACCTTCTTGGTTATAGAGTAGCCTCTAACCACAACTTTAAAAGCATCCCACTCCAAGGCCCTCGACCCAGCTGTGCCTTCGTTTGCCGCAAAATATTCAGCGATTTTATCCTCTAGGTCCGCCTTGAACACTATATCTTCCAATATCTCGGGGCGTAGCTTCCAAGTGGGTACACTAAGAACCCCCGGAAACCATCTGAAATCCACTAACAGGGGGTTGTGGTCAGAGATGGTCCTAGTCAAGTATTCAGACCGCACGGTCGCGGACACTAGTTCCGTCGACCCCAAGAACCTATCCAGTCTCACATGCAGTTCATGCATACCAGAAAAGTATGAGTAGTCATTAGTATAGGGGTGTTGTGCTCGCCAAACGTCTGTCAGCCCCCATTGAGTCTGCCACTCCCTCCTGCCTTTAGCCACCCCTCGGACTGGGGAATCTGGAAGGGGTGGGTGTGAACGATCCATGTCAACGTCCACCACCGAGTTAAAGTCTCCTCCCATCAGGAGGGTCCCCAATAGGAAATGGGCTAAGGATCCGATAGCGTGGTCAGGAAAGCGAGTTGGTCCACGTTAGGCGCATAAATGCAACAAATATTCAGAGCCCTACCCCCCAATGTGCCGTAAATCGCCACGTATCGTCCCTCTGGATCCACCATGGATTTGGAAACCTGCAGGGGTATCCCAGCCCGTATCCAGATCAACACCCCTCTCGCGTAAGCTGAGTATGTGGTGTAGTATACCTGCCCTCTCCACCTACGCTGTAGCGCCAACCCTTCTGCTTTAGTAAGATGTGTCTCTTGTAGCAGCGCTATCTGCACCCCTCTACGCACCAGATAAGCGTGGATCTTGTGCCGTCTGGACATGGTGTGAAGGCCTCGCACATTCCAAGTGATACATTTCAGATTAGTGACATTAGCCATTGTCCCAAATTGTCTCATCTAGGTTCCCCCAGCAACGCTCAGTTATGTATAGTCTTACAGTCAATTCAACACCAATGGCGGCCTCCCCTCCCAAGAACAAAAGAACTTCCCCCTGGAACAAACTCCCTCCCACCCTCCCCAGAACAGGTCCCAAATAGTACCATCTAGTTTCCATCCAAACCGTACCCTCAATAAACCCCCCTTTCCCAACTAACCCTACGGTAGTCACCGCAGGTATGCCTTAACGGCTGAGTGGGGGTTGAGCGCCAACAAGGGGTCACCGAGTCTCAGGCTACCGAGACTAGACCGAGCTCCAGATCATGAATATCAGGCATAGCAAGCCACCCCAACCCATCCGGTGATCCATGGCCCAGCAGCGACTTCCACAGTCCCTTCACCCCCCGCCACAGTCCGCCGCCCAAATGGAATCAGCTCACCCGAGTTCATCCCTGCCCATCTAGTAGGCCTTCTGCCGAGTCAGGAGTAATCATAGGTAAGTTCAAACTGTCAGTTTCCGAGTCCTCCGTGTCCGAGTGGCCCCCATCTCCGCCAGGTTCCGAGTCTTCGGCGATGGGTCCGCCCTGGGAGCCAGATAAGTTGGAAACCATTTCCAACACTCCTCGCCGCTCGGCCATAGTCTCTATCTTCGAGGGTTTGCCCGGTTTACCGCGGCGGCTCCGAAGTCTTTTGGATCTCCGTTGCTGTCCAGCCTCCGACGTCGCTTGAAAGGAGGAACCGAAGCTATCTTTAACAGCTCTGTACAGTTCAAGCCAATTGCAGACGTCCTCCGGAGTTTCAAAGAATTTGGTCGCGTCATCAAGGATGATGCGGAGTTTCGCTGGAAAGAGCAGGGAGTATTGTATACCTTCGCTCCGCAGCTCTCGTTTGACCGCTAGGAAAGAGGTCCGCTTACGCTGGGTCTCATAAGTATAGTCAGGGAAAATGTTCACTCGACTGTTCTCCACCTGATATGGGCCGTTGTACCTGGCGGCATTGAGGAGAAGATCTCTGTCCCGGAAATGTAATAGTCGCGCCACCACCGGTCGCAGGGGACGGCCTTGTTGAGGAGGTCTGGCCGGTACCCTGTGTGCCCGCTCCAGGGTATAGAAGGAGGAGAGCCCTTCAGGTGCCACTACAGTCCGGAGCCAATTCTCTAGATAGGTCACCATGTCGCCATTTTCAATCTTCTCTGGCAGGCCCACCACACGGATGTTGTTCCTCCTATTATGCCCTTCAGCGTCCTCCGCTCGTCTCTCCAATTCACCGATCCGGGTCAGGGCATCTTTTATCGTAGCGGCCAGGGTCTTTTGCGGTGGTTCCAGGACCCTCACCGAGCTCTCTACCTCTTTGACTCTGTCCGAGAGCTTACCGTGGTCCGCTCTGAGAAGGCCCAAACTCGTTGCAACTTGAGCGATGTCCTGTTGTAAGGCCGATCGTGTATCTGCGATCGCCTCTAGGATCCTATCAAATTGCTGCTGTAGGTGAGGGCTTCCGGATCTCTCCGGGTCATGTCGATCATCTTTGTCCGGAGCCTCCGTGTCCGAGACGGCTGGAGTGCCACCTTTAGGTCCCCTTGGCTTCCCCATGGCGGTCGTGCTCTGTAATAGAAGGCTTGACAGACGACCCGCCAGGAAGGGGTCTCAGCTGATAGCCTTCCGGTGAACGGCTGTGTTGATACGGGCCTTCTACCGTTCCCAGCGTAGTGGTGCAGGGTTCCTCCACTAGCCAGCCCTCTCGTGATGAGCCGCAGCGGAGTCCCCGGGAGCAACAGAGGGGGGAAGTAGGAGCGATCACCGTCAGGCAACGCAGTCTCGCCGGACCGAGTTAGGCCTCGGTCTTCCGCCACCGATGTAGCCGAACCCCCGGCAGGACATCCGAGTGTTGTATCGTCGCTTGTAATGTTCCTCAGGGCCCGAGGGGCCGGATTCAAGGCGTCGAGCACCCTCACCGGTAGTTTCAGGATCTCGGCGGAGTAAGTTCGCCCGTCTCGGGTGGCTCAGCGCCTCCAGCCACGCCCTCCAGCAATGAGGGCCCTCTCAACGCCGATAGATTGATCAGCAATCTTCCGGGGAGGTCTTCGGTGTCCGGAATCTCCCGGGCCGTCGGACTCCAAGAGAAGAGATGGAAAGAAGACGAGCGCAGAGCCGGCAGCCTCTTCCGGGCTGGGGTTCTCGCCAGTTCTATCGAGCCGGATCGGGCGCCATCTTGAGCTCCGCTCCACTCTCTCCGCAATTTCGCCTCTCGTCAAGATCAGCCGGTTTTTGGGTTTCTTCAGATGCCCCACCAGGTCGGCCCCACCAGGACCTTCAATTTGAGGGGATCGGGGCGCTTAACACCCTCGGGATTCAGGATAAATGCGGGCTCAGTCTCGGAGCCGAGCTCTCAGGCGACCACCGCCATTGGCGTCCAAGCCACGCCCCCTTTTTCCCTTTAACATACGACCTCTGGTTCACAAGAGACATTTTTTGTGATTTTCATTTGATGTATTGAACCCTGAAAAGTATGCAAATTCCTGTGCGAATGTGGCGGAACTACCTTATAGCTGTGTCAGGCAATGTTCCCATTGACGGTAAGCGTTAACAATGTATGGCACACTAGCTCTGTGCAAAAAGGGATAACCATAATGCTGGTAACAATATATACTGTCGAAGTCAGGTGTATCTTCATACAATTCCCTGTAAGAAAATGCAGCAGATTGTTCTAAATCTGAGAGCAAGTATTTGCAGTCTCAATGTCCCAATCATCAGAGAGTGTACTCGGGGTAATTAAATCATTCAATGAAATTTTAAATGCTTGCAGAATTTTCAAATCTTCAGTAGGACCAAATACATAATAATAAACCATATCCCAAACTATACCGTCCGGTACTGGAACTGCTGCAATGTTCACTAGGGAAAGGTCTCTTTGTTCACAGTGAGATGACGTAGGTGGCTTCAGGACCAAGTTCACAGGTTGTACTGCAGAGCATTGTGGGAGGTAATGTTCATTCAGTAGTAGGACAAAGACAGTTACTATGCCAATCCAACTTTTAACAGGAACATGCTCCCTAATGCAAACCAAAGATGCAGACAAGGGGACACAAAGTAAGTCTTTTTCAGCCAGAGATAGAATTGTCAAAATTGTTCTTTTTTTAGAAATGGGTGGCGTTTGCTCAGGTTCACTTGGATCTAAAGAAAAGTCCTTGAAGTTGATAAAGTAGCCAGACGCAGTTCGCTCTATCGTTGGGAGCTAAGCAGTGTTTGTAGAACTGGCAGTAGCTTGCTTCTTGTGAAGGCACATTGATGTAAACTTCATTTTTGGGCCGAATTGCAATTTGCGTTTCAGTTGCATTTGGATGTTGTTCACTTTCAACAGGTGTAATTTGTACTCAGTTATTGGCTACTCCGGCATCTTTCACAGAGGAGTTTTGGATCGCTATTTGTCTTTCCATCTGAACTTCTGTATAGTAGCGAGAGGAGATTTGCGGCCTACTGTTGAGAATCCGCCACATAGTGTGGTTTGATCAGATCAATGGAGACAAATCTGTTTTTCTTTTTGGCCGGCAGGAGGTGGAAGTAGTACTGTTCTTGTTCCTTGAACTGCTAGGATAGGTACAGGTGTTCTGTTTTATGGCCCAAACTCCTTCTGGTCCACAATCTTTTCTCTGACCAGGTCCCCAATCTCTGGGACCCAGGCAGGTCTTGCCATAACCGGTTTCACTTCCCAGTGCAGTGCGTTTTATTTGGACATTGTTCTGTAATGCCCAGAATTCATTGAGTTCCTGTAAAACAGCCAAACGATCATTCAAATCAAATGGTTTTACATCCGCTACTATGCTGGCACATTCGAGGTCAGGTTCCCACATTCTTGTCCTAAACAGGATCACATAGGGGGTACGTCCTCCAAAGGATTATCTTGGAATTTTGTTTAGTGCCCTCTGGACCCCATATGGTTGATTGTCCCAACTACTGCCCGCACCTAATACCCTTGCTGTCAACACCACCTGTATACCCGTCGTCGGGTCTGAATTTCGCTGGGGTTCTCCAGGAGGAACCAAACCTGCTTCTGTCCTCCAGTCAGATCCCGTAGTAGCGGATGTCTTTCTGTAGTTTGTCCAATTTCTTGGACTGGGTGTTAATGTCAAAGTCCTTGATGGTTTTGTCCAGGTGTTCTAAAGCCTCCTTGGTATTCTTAAGTGCTGTATCTCCAGTAATCTCTTGTTTGAGTTCAGCAATCTCTTTGAGGAGTTTCTCTACCTGTTCGATGGCGGTTTCATCCCCCAACACCATCCAGTGGCGTGAGCAATTGTTAGCCATGAAGCTAAAGTTCTCTTTGAATTTGGGGATTCCACAAATATCGCCGGCTTGTTCCTGACTTGAAGTCAAACCGGTATTATATTCACTCATAGATATTTGGTATGTAAATGCCCATGGAGTAGAGTACGAAATTTAGACCTGACGACGGGTATACAGGTGGTGAATACACAGAGCAGCCCTATTAAAATGTATCCTCCTACGAGCTCACCCCAGATGAGAAGGGGGTACTTTGTGCCCACCACCTGCTCAAATCAATTCAACATTAAGGCAGAGCTTCACCATTTCTTTAGGAAGGTTAGATTGAGGTACCATTAAAAAAAAATCCCCGGCACTTCCTTCCACATCACACACTGGCCTACGAGTACCATCAACCTCATGCCAATGGCACATCTTGTTTCCAACAAGATACGTACATATGAGAGCGTGGTGTCAGGGGATGTCTTGAAGGTATGATTTGAGAGACAATACGTCAAATACAATATTACCAAGTCAGAACGAGAAGCTCTACAGTCATTTAATAATAGCCGACAGAGTGTCATCAAGCCTGCAGACAAGGGCGGCGCCATACTGGTCCAGAACACCAAGGACTACAAAACGGATGTTCTTAACCAACTTGGTGATGGCATCAGTTACACCCGCCTGAGGATTGACCCCACTAAGAAGGTGGCTAAGTTGATTCTTAAAGTAGCAGAAGAAGGTCGGAGAATGTGATTCTTATCAGATTTGGAATGTAATTTTTTAAATCAGAAACAGCCTTGCCTTCATACGATCTATCCCTACGGAAGGTACACAAGAATTTGGAACATCCTCCAGGACAGCCGATAGTCTCTGGCTGCGGCTCCCTATTAGACTCACTTCGCAAGTACGTTGATTTCTTCTTGAAACCAATTGCGGAGGCAATCAGAACTTACTTAAGGGACACCATGGAGATGATTACAATGGCGGACAATTTATCCTTCAACCCAACACATCAGGGCCTTGTGACTTTGGACATAGTATCTCTGTATACTACTATCTCACAAAAACCAGCCTTGGAGGTCATCTGTGCAGTCAACAGATCTGGGTTTAATCCATCACCGTTCTTTAGCTCATTCTGCCACCCCAGTTCAGACATGGACATATGCAAATCAGTCTGACCCTATGCCTCATGGGAACAGTCCAGCTCGAACTGCCAAGCCATGACTTCCCTGGACGGGAAACAAGCTTCCTAGGACCAGTTCCTGGCATTACAGCCGTCTTCAGCCAGGCTTGCTTGAATCCAGTGGCAAAGTGAGCAAGGGAATCACGTCTGAGCATACCCTGCCAACATATGGTGAACAAAGCGGTACAAAGGGGGGTGGTGATGGACGGAGCATCTGAACCAATCAAACACTCACACCCAGTCAACAGATCTGGGTTTAATCCATCACCGTTCTTTAGCCCACTCTGCCACCCCAGTTCAGATATGGCCATATGCAAATCAGTCTGACTCTGTGCCCCATGGGAACTGTCCAGCCCGAACTGCCAAGCCATACCTTCCAAGGACAGGAAACAAGCTTCCTAGGACCGGTTTCTGGCATTACAGCCATCTTCAGCCCGGCTTGCTTGAATCCAGTGTCAAAGTTAGCAAGGGACTCACTCCCCATCCCAGATTAGTTCAGTTGTTTCCTCTTGCTTCTTTGCCCTCTGCACTATTAGGAAAATTTCCCGGTTTTTTTCTTTCCCCGCTTTGAAATTAATTTCAATGGCAATGGCCCTTTCCCGGCTGGACTACGGTAATTTGGTGTACAATGGTTCCCCCGCATACGCCTTTCACTGTCTCCAGCTAGTCCAAAATCAGGCTGCTCGCCTGATTTATGGGCTGCCCAGATTCCACCACTCTACCCCACTACTCAAATCCCTGCATTGGTTGCCTATTAAGGAACGGGCTCTCTTTAAACTAGGCTGCACTACTTTTCAGGCCGTTGCAGGGACTGCCCCAGCGTTTATTTCATCAGCCATTAAGGTTTATTGTCCTAACAGAGACCTTCGCTCCTCGACTCAATTTCTTCTTTCTGTTCCCCGGTTCAAGAAAAGCAGATCAGGGGGTTTGAAATTTGCTGTTCTAGCCCCTATCTTTTGGCACACCTCACCCCTGCAGATTAGATCTCTCCCTTGCTATCTTGAATTTCGTGGGGCCCTTAAGACTTTACTTTTTGCACGTGCCTTCCCTTCCCAGTGATCCTTTTTGCTCCAGCCCTCAGTTAGGCATCCTTCAGCGCCATGAAACCGCCAGGTAGACGTGCGCTATACAAATATCTGTAAATTCAAATTCACAGTGGTGCCACCCTAACTATGCGAGCCGGGGAAAACAATAATTGCTTACAATAAACAACCCTGAGGTTTACTGTGACTAGATATACGATGCTTGGTGTCATCCCACAACAGCCTTGATCATTCAGCATTAAATCACTCCCATTCAAAAGTAACTCACAAAACTGGATGAATCACATGCAGCTGGGGTGCTTATCAAGTAGCAAGATAGGTTTGCCTTCAAAGCATTACATGCTCCGTGAAGCAAGACCTCTTTACACACTAAAGAAGCACTTAAAGCCTTCTCGCAGTCTGTTCCACTTAAGAAAACTTCTGTGTCCATATTTTTACCCCTATATCTGTATGGCAACTCCCAGGTTTCCTGTATGTATCCTTCACCCAACACTTCATACCTGCCTGCTTGTATATATCTAAGGCAGTATTGGAACTGGAATGTCGTGATTGGAAGTGTGATACAGACATGAATTAACCATTCCGTAGACAGTGACTCTGCTACCGTAAAAGGTAACTCCTCTAATTTCTTAATAAGCAGCGTGGTGTACTTAGCATCTGTGTGTGCCATGGTCAACAGTCTGTCAGTCAAATTATTATAAGTCGAAAACAAAATTGAGACGTTAATGTACTGCCATGGCACATGACCAGAACGCAGTGATTGTGGCGTCCAGCTCAAAAGCAAAATGGAGCACAATTGAGATTGCCCATGTTGTAGAATTGACAAATCTTGTTCCATTATGTCAATTGCCAAGGATACAATGTTGGCCAGTGAATAAATACGTAAAGAAAGTGTGGTCATACCATTGTCTACCACAGCCAAGGCCTTTCTAGGTTAATCCTATCAATCTCACATAATCTCTCATCAGCATCCTGTTGGGAGACTTTCCACAGTTCATTGTAGATGGCATATAAGAAGCTTTTCTTACACAGTTTCTTGGGACCTAGCAAGAAATCCCTAAGACCCATGTTGTTGACAGAAGGGACAAGTGCTGTTTCACCTATTGTAGCATTGAGGTTTTTAACCATTCTAGGCACAACTTCTCAACACTAGAAGAAGTCACTACCCTGGGTTGTCTGTGTGTACATAGCTTGGGTCAGGCCTATGGATACGAAACCCTGCAGTGGTATAATTGAATCTTGACTGACACCTATTTGTGTTGATAGGCCAAACCATCCAACCCTTCCAATTGGAAGCTGAGGAGTTGTTCTGTATCATTGCACCCAGCATCTCCTCCGTTGTTAGTGTGTCATTTAACATTCCTTCAATAGGTGTGGGCAAGGAAATGCGTGGTGTTTTCAGGTCTTTTATTTTTGCAAACCCGTAGCAGGTAGTCTGTTGCACTGTTCTGTTCAGGAATATTATCTGTAAACGCATATGGCGCAATCTCTAAATACAGCCTCAGATCCCTGAACTTGCCATTCTTTTTACCCCCAGAAGGAATTTGGGTCTATCGTGACATTCCAATAGTCAAAACTCTGTATAGACAGTTGGGAGATAAAAGGTGCAGGATATATGAGCTTGGTGTTTGTCAGCATCATTTACTTCGCAGTTGTTTTCATTTGTACTAATTTATAGTAGTATGATATTGGATCTGATGTATTGAAAAGTCAAAAAACACACTAGGGATCCAAGGGAGACACCCCCAGAACAGAACGTATCACTCCCTGACTATGAATTAAACACACAAAAAAACATGTCTCTCGTGAACCGGAGGTCGTATATTAAAGGGAAAAAGAAAGCAGAAAGTGATCCTTTTTAAGGACAAGAACCCTCACTCACCCGATAGAGCCACTCCAGCCCAATGGATAGAGCAATAATCAAGGAGGGCTGGGCAAACGCTTACCCAATTAGCAATCGAGGGACAATTAAAACATGCGCAGACTCTGAGGAGACCCAGGAATCAGCCAATGGAGATCGCTGCCAACTACCAAGAGCAGTGTCCGCTGCAGACCTAACAGGACTTCCTCCCACTGTGGTCCCGAGTGAGACATACACTCTCAAACAGCAGGCAACATCGCTGACCGCTTCAGGGTAGATGTGGTAGTGCACACTTACCGGCTACTCGTGGTTAGCAGCATAACAGGGGTCCTGGCGAGAGAAGAACTTCACGTAGTTGTGCGACTATGAAACCGTCGTCTCACTCACGGGTATGACAGCACGGCATCATACCCGTAAGGAGCATCTTGGAAAGTGTAGTCCCATGCGCAGAGCGGGAAATGTAAGCGTTCGATCAAAGTTGAACCGCCTGCCAGGAGGCTTGGAATCTCATCTCCGTGCAGGTTAGTTACAGGGTGTCCTAAACAAATGTGTTGGGATACAAAAAGGGTTATAAAGGAAGAATATGAACGAAGGACCATTGCAGGCCATGATATAAGAGGAAAAAGGCTTATCAAAATGCACCCTAGTAAAATTAATGATACTCCCTCCAGGGCAATATTCGTTGTGCCTAGAATGAAAAATGGCTGCCCTCAGAGTGTCTGAAGAACTAGGTGTTGCGCATACAAAGAGGGGCTGAATAAAATGAATAATTGAATCACTGCAAACTTCAGTTGACTAAGTCAAAACGCATTAAGGGGTTGAGGGGGGTCCCTCACAGGTAACCTGGACATGGGACAGCAGAAGTTAATACAGAAGTGGGTACAGTCGGACAAGGGTCTAGTGAATGAGGACGCTAAAGTCCACTTAAGAGAGAGAGTTATCTTCCCAGACTGACCCAGGGGATGTCGTCATTAAGTACCTGGGTATCACACCAGAGTCTATAAATCCACCTCTGCTCCATGTGGAACAGGATAGATTTGTGTGTGCCCATCTCCTTGACATACCTAGGCCTGTCAATGACTGCCCAAAATATGTCATCTTCAGAGTGACCTAGACTCAAATAGTGTCTTGTCAGCTTTGTGTTCTCCTTTTTAGATCTAATAGAGCTCCTGTGCTTGCCTATCCTCAGTTTGACCTTTCGTGTCGTCATCCCTATATTCAATAGGCTGCATGGACATCGCAGTAGGTAGATGACCCCATCTGTGTTGCCGTTTGTCAGGGAGTTCAGCACCAACTGGGTGGGAAGTCCCAGGTCTATTGTGAGCAGTATTGATGTCAAAGCACAGACAGAGCAAGACCCACACAGGTAGTGTCCTTTCGCCGGATTTTATGGCCATAGTCTGTTTTGTTTTGCCTTCTTGACTGTGCTGCGTGGATGATTATGCACTAACACATCCTTAATGTTCAGACAACTTTCCAGTGCAAACAAGGGCTTGGGGAGGTGTGCAGTACCAGGGTTGAGGATGAGCCAGTTCCTATTGATCGATTTTTTTCACTATATTTGTCAAGTGACTATAGGTGCTGACACAGACCAATCTATCCATAGGGCTCTTTGTTGCTGGACCCAGGAGAGCATCACAATTGTCATTCCTTGCTCGCTTCTGTGCTGTCGGTATGACCCTGAGTGGATATGCACGTTGTTGTAGACGAGTACTCCATGTTAGTGCATGTTCTTTAAATTTCCCTATTTCGGTACAGGCCTGCCGATGACTCAAAAACTGGCTCACAGGAAGACTGTTCCACAGTGAATGTGGGTGGAAACTGGTGTAGTTCAAGAGAGAGCTCCGAGCCATCGGTTTAGTGTAAAATTTGGAGTAGATACCTCCATTTCTCGGATACAGCAACAAGCCTAAGAAAGGTAAAGAGGCTTTGCTGTGCTAGTGAGTGAACTTCAGGTAAGGATTCTGTGAATTCAATCAGATCGCAAAAGTTTCCAGGCTCTCTACTGTGCCTTCCCATATTATCAAGATGTCGTCAATATATCTCTTCCACGGTTTCATGTTGGAAGAGTAATGGTTTTCAGCTGGGTAGATGTGTTTAGTCTCAAAATCATGCACGTACAAATTTGCCATGCTAGGGGCAAATGTACTGCCCATCGCTGTTCCAGTTACCTGCAGGTACAGCTGTTTATTATATCGGAAGAATCACAGAGGGTACACTGGGATCCCTCTCTTGAACAGAGAATCACACAGAGCATGACAAGGGATCCATCACCGTTGACAAGCACATAAATGAATTGACCCTCAATTTGAACTTTCAAACCCCTGCCCCTTTGGAACTTGATGTCCTGAATAAGGGTCTTGGATTTCTGCCGACACATCTAGGAGACAACTTCAACACAGAGTTGGCCCAATTTTTGGAGAAAATAAGATTGAACTTCTTTCAAGAAAGGACGATGGAGAACCTTGAGCAAGATACCAACACTGGCCTTAAACCTAAATCTACCTTCAACCCACTACTACATAAGGTGCCTGTTGAAGTAACGACGTTTGAAAAAGTGGTCATCAAGAAGTTTGAGAAATTGAGGCCTTCAGCAAAGATCCTCTTTTCAATATATCTAAGAAGGAGCTGAATTGTCTCCGTGCAGTGGGCACAGACCGAGAGTTTGTAATCAACCCAGCAAACAAAGGCGGGCCACTGTCATGATGGATGTGAATACCTACCATTCGGAATGTCAGTTGAAAAACAAGACATACTATTGCCGGCTGAATAATGACCCCACACCACATAAACTGAAGATCGTCGTCGTGCTTCAACACCATGCATATGCTCCGGAAGATCTTCCGGTGGATCCCCACCGAAACCAGGAAAACGGTCACCCAGGTGCTCGTCACCAGCCGACTGGACTACGGAAACACCCTCTACGCCAGAACCACGGCCAAACTTCAGAAAAGACTCCAACGCATCCAGAACTCCTCCACACGACTCATCTTTGACATCCCCCGACAGAGCCACATCTCCGGACACCTGAGAGACCTTCACTGGCTCCCCGTCAGCAAGAGGATCACGTTCAGACTCCTCACCCACGCACACAAGGCTCTCCACGACCTGGGCCCCAGGTACCTCAACACCCGCCTGTGTTTCTACACTCCTACCTGCTAGCTACGATCCACCAGCCTCGCCCTCGCTCCACGCATCCGCAGAGCCACCACCGGAGGAAAATCCTTCTCCTACCTGGCAGCCAAGACATGGAACTCCCTCCCCATCCACCTCCGACGGACCCAGGACCACCTTTCCTTCAGGAAGCAACTCAAGACCTGGCTCTTCGAGCAGTAGCAGACCCCCCCCCTCACCCAGTGCCTTGAGACCCCTCCGGGTGAGTAGCGCGCTATACAAATGCGATGATTGATTGGTTGATAGATGATAGTTGAGCAAGATCTCGAGTCTGATTGGATCACAAATGGAGAAGCGGATTTCTTAGTCAATGCAAGACCTACGACTCCTTACTTTTACGTGCTACCTAAGGTGCATACAACAACGAGACCACCGCCGGGGAGAGCTATTGTATCTGAGATAGGCTCACAATTGGAACCACTTTTGAAGTTCATGGATTGGTTTCTTCGCCCCCTAGTCACATAGATGCCTTCATACCCGCAGGACACGAAGCACATTCTAAATACTTTGGCAGATATCCTTTGATCCAGAGGTTCACATTTTAGCATCCTTTGATGTAGAATCTGTGTACACTAATATCCCACAGGACGAATCTCTGAACACCATAAATTCACTATTGGAAGGACGTGAACAGGATGATTTGACACCAACCTCCTTTGTGCTACAATGTGACACACTGGCAATGAAGGAGAATTTCTTCCAATATAATGAACCTATTTGGAGAATGTGATTCTTATACATTATTCTCCCCCATTCACAGTTTGTTTTTCCTTTTCAGATGGAGATGGTGTATTAACCACCCATCATTTCCGTGACAGCACATGGACACGGGCAGTATAGCCATCGATTGCTTTATTTCATTTTATTGTTGTATGCAGAGTGACTCGAATTATTTGTTTGTCCTGATGAATGCCTAAGAACTCCTGATGGAGTCTAACACAGACAGAAGCATGTTGACCCCTATGGGGGTATATTTGCTCTGAACCCCAGTCCTCTTAGTTTTTAACCCTATCCAAGGGTACAACCTGATAAAGTTATTGGGTCCCTGAGATAGTTTTAATGATATCACAGAATTGTTTTTTGCACTCTGCCCCTCACTCACCCTTGAGCTTAGGGTAAGCCCCCACTATAAAATAGATCAGCTCCTCTCCACCCATCCTCTTCTTTGGTGGAGAGTCGTAGCCCACATTTGGGACATAGCGGGCCTAATATGAGGAGAGAGCCCAATGATGAAGCATTCGGTGAATGAAGGTTCTAGTCCTTAAAAATCTGCTTTCTTTTTCCCTTTAACATACGACCTCTGGTTCACAAGAGACATTTTTTGTGATTTTCATTTGATGTATTGAACCCTGAAAAGTATGCAAATTTCTGTGCGAATGTGGCGGAACTACCTCATAGCTGTGTCAGGCAATGTTCCCATTGACGGTAAGCGTTAACAATGTATGGCACACTAGCTCTGTGCAAAAAGGATGACCATAATGCTGGTAACAATATATACTGTCGAAGTCAGGTGTATCTTCATACAATTCCCTGTAAGAAAATGCAGCAGATTGTTCTAAATCTGAGAGCAAGTATTTGCAGTCTCAATGTCCCAATCATCAGAGAGTGTACTCGGGGTAATTAAATCATTCAATGAAATTTTAAATGCTTGCAGAATTTTCAAATCTTCAGTAGGACCAAATACATCATAATAAACCATATCCCAAACTATACCGTCCGGTACTGGAACTGCTGCAATGTTCACTAGGGACAGGTCTCTTTGTTCACGGTGAGATGACGTAGGTGGCTTCAGGACCAAGTTCACAGGTTGTACTGCAGAGCATTGTGGGAGGTAATGTCCATTCAGTAGTAGGACAAAGACAGTTACTATGCTAATCCAACTTTTAACAGGAACATGCTCCCTAATGCAAACCAAAGATGCAGATAAGGGGACACAAAGTAAGTCTTTTTCAGCCAGAGATAGAATTGTCAAAATTGTTCTTTTTTTAGAAATGGGTGGCGTTTGCTCAGGTTCACTTGGATCTAAAGAAAAGTCCTCGAAGTTGATAAAGTAGCCAGACGCAGTTCGCTCTATCTTTGGGAGCTAAGCAGTGTTTGTAGAACTGGCAGTAACTTGCTTCTTGTGAAGGCACATTGATGTAAACTTCATTTTTGGGCTGAATTGCAATTTGCGTTTCAGTTGCATTTGGATGTTGTTCACTTTCAACAGGTGTAATTTGTACTCAGTTATTGGCTACTCCGGCATCTTTCACAGAGGAGTTTTGGAACGCTATTTGTCTTTCCATCTGAACTTCTGTATAGTAGCGAGAGGAGATTTGCGGCCTACTGTTGAGAATCGGCCACATAGTGTGGTTTGATCAGATCAATGGAGACAAATCTGTTTTTCTTTTTGGCCGGCAGGAGGTGGAAGTAGTACTGTTCTTGTTCCTTGAACTGCTAGGATAGGTACAGGTGTTCTGTTTTATGGCCCAAACTCCTTCTGGTCCACAATCTTTTCTCTGACCAGGTCCCCAATCTCTGGGACCCAGGCAGGTCTTGCCATAACCGGTTTCACTTCCCAGTGCAGTGCGTTTTATTTGGACATTGTTCTGTAATGCCCAGAATTCATTAAGTTCCTGTAAAACAGCCAAACGATCATTCAAATCAAATGGTTTTACATCCGCTACTAGGCTGGCACATTCGAGGTCAGGTTCCCACATTCTTGTCCTAAACAGGATCACATAGGGGGTACGTCCTCCCAAGGATTATATTGGAATTTTGTTTAGTGCCCTCTGGACCCCATATGGTTGATTGTCCCAACTACTGCCCGCACCTAATACCCTTGCTGTCAACACCACCTGTATTCCCGTCGTCGGGTCTGAATTTCGCTGGGGTTCTCCAGGAGGAACCAAACCTGCTTCTGTCCTCCAGTCAGATCCCGTAGTAGCGGATGTCTTTCTGTAGTTTGTCCAATTTCTTGGACTGGGTGTTAATGTCAAAGTCCTTGATGGTTTTGTCCAGGTGTTCTAAAGCCTCCTTGGTATTCGTAAGTGCTGTATCTCCAGTAATCTCTTGTTTGAGTTCAGCAATCTCTTTGAGGAGTTTTTCTACCTGTTCGATGGCGGTTTCATCCCCCAACACCATCCAGTGGCGTGAGCAATTGTTAGCCATGAAGCTAAAGTTCTCTTTGAATTTGGGGATTCCACAAATATCGCCGGCTTGTTCCTGACTTGAAGTCAAACCGGTATTATATTCACTCGTAGGTATTTGGTATGTAAATGCCCATGGAGTAGAGTACGAAATTTAGACCTGACGACGGGTATACAGGTGGTGAATACACAGAGCAGCCCTATTAAAAATGTATCCTCCTACGAGCTCACCCCAGATGAGAAGGGGGTACTTTGTGCCCACCACCTGCTCAAATCAATTCAACATTAAGGCAGAGCTTCACCATTTCTTTAGGAAGGTTAGATTGAGGTACCATTAAAAAAAATCCCCGGCACTTCCTTCCACATCACACACTGGCCTTCGAGTACCATCAACCTCATGCCAATGGCACATCTTGTTTCCAACAAGATACGTACATATGAGAGCGTGGTGTCAGGGGATGTCTTGAAGGTATGATTTGAGAGACAATACGTCAAATACAATATTACCAAGTCAGAACGAGAAGCTCTACAGTCATTTAATAATAGCCGACAGAGTGTCATCAAGCCTGCAGACAAGGGCGGCGCCATACTGATCCAGAACACCAAGGACTACAAAACGGATGTCCTTAACCAACTTGGTGATGGCATCAGTTACACCCGCCTGAGGATTGACCCCACTATGAAGGTGGCTAAGTTGATTCTTAAAGTAGCAGAAGAAGGTCGAAGAATGTGAATCTTATCAGATTTGGAATGTAATTTTTTAAATCAGAAACAGCCTTGCCTTCATACGATCTATCCCTACGGAAGGTACACAAGAATTTGGAACATCCTCCAGGACAGCTGATAGTCTCTGGCTGCGGCTCCCTATTAGACTCACTTCGCAAGTACGTTGATTTCTTCTTGAAACCAATTGCGGAGGCAACCAGAACTTACTTAAGGGGCACCATGGAGATGATTACAATGGCGGACAATTTATCCTTCAACCCAACACATCAGGGCCTTGTGACTTTGGACATAGTATCTCTGTATACTACTATCTCACAAAAACCAGCCTTGGAGGTCATCTGTGCAGCCTTACACAAGAGACTTGCACCTACCCTTGTACCCATAGACTTCATTGTTAGATTGCTATGATGCATAACTTTTTCTTCTTTCAGGGAGAATTCTCTCTCCATACCAAAGGAGTTGCAATGGGGGCTATCTTTGCCCCAGATCCGGCCATTATACATATGAACCACTTTGAAGAGACTTTTGTACACAGGGAGAGGACGACGGTGCGCAATTCGTTGCTTAGATAGAACAGCCATCACCCCAGAGGGTTGCGTGATAATTTGCCCTTTGGCCAATTACTGAGGATACACAGGAATTGCTCTCGCAATTTGAGAATCTTACTGATTGCCTCATTGAGAGGGGGTATCCGCGCAGGTTGGTAAAGCGCACAAGAAAAAGAGCTTGGTTCAACCCCAGGGAACATCTACTTGTTGCCAAAACACGCAAAGAAGAGCTTGGCAAGAGACTGAAACGCGTCACCACCTTCTGTACCCACAGTAATGCCATAAAACAGATTATTAACCACTACTGGGAACACATCTCTGATGATTTGGGATTGTCTGAACTACCCATGCAGTCTTTCAAGAGGGGGAAGAGAATACGAGAGCACGTTGTGCACTCTCTCCTTGAAACTCCGCCAGCAACGACCATCCAATCCCTTTGGGACCTTCCGGAGATAGTTGGACACTACAAATGTGGACACTGTAAGGCTTGCAGCCTTACCATCAACACAATTGGAATACAAACACCACACAATTGATTTAAAAACCCATACCAATTGTAATACAGCAGATGTCATCTACGCCATCCTATGCCCATGCGATCTGATGTATGTTGGACAAACACATCAAAAAGTGTAGGCACATGTTTTGCAACACTGCAGTAGTACGTGTGGTGTAGTGGGGGCACGTTTGGTAGAAAACTTTCGGGGATCCAATCATTCACCAGACAGCATCAGTTGGGTTGTCCTTGAGAAGATCAGCTTGGGCATTAGGGGTGGTGACATACAGCAGGTCCTTAATACGTGAGAATGCAAATGGATGCATACCCATGACACAATCCAGAATGGGCTTAATGAGCTGGACGACAGCAGTGCCCAGCTATCATGCCTGGTGAGGGAATGATTGATGGTCTAGACTTACATCAGCGATCCCGCATAACGTAACATAGTATAGAAGCCCACCATTGGTTTTATGGCCTTCCACTAATATGTACACTATAATGGTTATACACATCTGTGTGCCGTTGAATGTTTTCTTAAATCACTCTGCAGACAATGATACATTTTATGGTGTCTCCATGTATTCATGCTTGACTTGGACGATTGTCACACTTGAATCACTTTTTCTGTATCAAGATTGTACGAAATCTATGTGTATCGCTCAACAAATGTGTTGTCTTACGTATACATAATCAAGTATTGTACATATGAGATACTCATATTGTTGTCTAACAATAAGGAACCTCTTGCCAACATGTTAGTATAGTGGAGAAGTGTGGCTCAATGATTAGAGTGGCAGACCCTGATGCAGAGGTCTAGCCCGGGACCAGGGTTCAATTCCCCGCCTCGGCGGGTCTTGGGCTAAAAAATTCCACGGATCTAATAATTCTCGCCTCGGTGCCTATTCCAATCATGGAGTCCCACTCTGCAACTCTGGGCAATAGCTTGCTCAATCTCCACAACGGCCCCCACAACGCTAAGGATGCCTGGCCTCCACCTTGGGGGTGCCCAGGAGTGGACGCCTCACAGGGATAGCCAGGATGGGTTCCACAGCGGTATTCGTACAAGCGCCTTGAGACCCTTGCGGGTGAGTAGTGCGCTATACAAGTATCAAGTTACATTTACATTTTAGTATACATTGATAATATTACATGTGTATGAATATTCTGTTCTCATTGACCATAAGGCATCTTTTGCCTACATGTTGGTATACATAGAGCACATTACATGTTTAGGGAGAGACTGCTCCCTTTGATGCCATGATGATGTCAAATGTTGTTGAACATTGCACACCATGTATTTTATCTGTAGCATATTTTCTCTAACTGCGTTAGAAAATACTAATTGTCTGGTTCATACACCCCTGTGCATCTCTTAGATGTGTGCACCGGGTTTGTCAAGTCCAAAACCAAGTCGAGTTCCTTTCCCACTCACATCCTTCTGGGATGTAATGTATCACATGTAAACACACTGCGCACAATGCTTTAAGCGTGCGCAGCCCAAGTTGACTTGTCGCATGCATTCGAGCGCAACTGTAGCATTTTATAAATGCCCTTAGAAACCCCCGTGTAACGTACATACCGGGTCTGTTATGTCCAAAACCCAGCTTGAGTTGTCAAAATCCTACCCAAATGTGATACATTGTATCACATGAATAACATACCGCGCATTAGGACTGGCAGCGTGTGCCCTTTATTATAACATGCCACTGTCAATATGGTGGTGTTTGAGAACTGAGGAATTTGTCCTTCCAATCAAACCAGGCGAAGCTGTTACTTCGGAATAGCTATTGGCTTTCACGAGGCGTTTCCGACACGTTGGCTCTGGGAGAACAGCATTCAGCTGCAGCTCACTGGAGCATAACGGATGCATGCATTCTGGCAGAGAGAGCCAGTATTTAGAAACCAAACAACTCCCAACAGTGGCTGACATAAGATTCAGCATATCAATCCCAGTCTGTAAATAATAAGTGTCCTGTGCATTCGCTTCCAGAGCCTGCCACAGTTAGGCTCCACTGGGATCCAGGAAAAACAAATTCTGTTGAGAAAGAAAGGTGCACAAGGGATGGAGTCAGAGTCACCCAAGTAAGTCCAGCAATTTTCTTTATTGGTATCAATATTTTAAAATGGCCATTAACCAACACGTTTCGTTCCTATGGAGGAACTTCATCAGGGCTTTGATTAAAATGTGAAGAGTTCTGTGCTCATATAAAGCAGCTCAGGAGAACAATCTCTCAATAGGGGTCAAACAGTAACACATCCAATCTCCTGAATTATCAGGTTGGAGGATATTTATCTAGTCACAAGCATTGCAACCTGGGAAGCACCCCGTAATACGGGCTGGCAGTATACCCTTTCAATATCCATAGTAAGATATGTCCATGCATTGGTCAATCCGGTATCGATATGCCAGTATTTATTCAGTTGCCGGCTCAGTGCGCATTCTCAGTTCGTTGAAACAGATGCAAGTCTTTACACAGAGGTATGTGCTCAACACCATGTCCCGTGGGACACATTAATCATTACGCAATTGCCTGAGTCTTCTCTTAGCGGTGGAGGCTAATCATTTCGGTGTCTCTTGTTTTTAATTTTTATGATCCTTGGGTACTTTTTGATTTACTCAAGCCCATGATCACATATAGATACTGCATTAGTAAATAAGTCCCATACTTGGTCTTGCTGAAGACCCTACAGTAAGAACTCCCGTTGTCAACATTCATCCCCCAGGGTCGAAACGTCAACTGCTAGATATTGTATTTACCATTGTGGACAAGAGTGATAGGTTCTTCACGTTTCCTAATATTATGGTGTTGTAAATATATTAGCCATGTACCTTAGGCCGGATTGGCATTTTACACGATTTGGATGTATATATTGCTCACTGCCCTCCCTCTCTCACATACCCTTGCCTTTGCACATCGATGCACTTACCCTTCCTTTCCCATTGGGGCACCTTCTTTGAATGTATACTATTGCTGTACTCGCAGTGAAAATGAGAATCTATGTTTCATATGAATAAATGTGCTGAATCTATCGCAAAACTGTTTTGAATTAATTCCACAGATGACGTCAAAAGACTGGTCTTAACTTTGTGTCCACTTGGGCCATTTTCTCCATGTACCGTTCATTACCCAGGTCTATAGTGATTTGTCGGGGTAAACCCCTTTGTTTCATAAGCCTTTAGAGGTGGGCAATTTTCGGGGAATAATTGTTGAAAGTAGTGGTCTAAAATAAAAAGCACACATAGTGGTGAGGCAATTAGGGCCTGTTGCTGCCATTACTTGTTCAGTTCTCAGCTATCTATGCCTCCGTTTATCTTCGTGCTAGAACAAGTGATTGTAGAAACAGCAAAAGTTTGCACTGTTGCCTTGGCGGCTTAATCAGCCAGTGAATTCCCTTCAACGTGTACACCAACACATTGATGACTCAAGGTATGAATAACTTGAGCCTGTGGCAGACATGCTTTCAGCTTTACCACTGATACCCATAACAATTTATGTGCAATTGTGCAACCCTTGGAATCTCTAAACCCATTCTGGCCCCAGTAATGAAGATATTCATGCTAGAACTGCACACAATAAAACAAATCGCACACTGTCAGTGAGGGGAATTCCCGATCTGTGTACTACAGTTCCAATATCAGGGCTTTCAGCTCTGCCAACTGCACAGTACAAACTCCTAGAGATTGCGTGGTCATATTGGTAGGATGGAGCTTACCATCCCGCCTACATCCCTTAACTAGATGTACTATACTGTTGTTTACTTCCTATGGGAGGCTGACCAGAACCACCATTATAAATGATGTATTCATATTTCTCTAGAGGAAGATTTCATTCAGGAGAGGATATTCTTGTTAGCACTGCAGGAACGCTTGTTTTTTTAATGTAGAATCAAATTTGTAATCTGCATCTGTTGCAGTCAGGGAATTAGCCCATTGTGTCCATCACGGATGCAGTGCTTTCACATTTGGAATGCTTGTTTGGGTAACAACTCCTAAAGTTGGTACCAGGGTTACAACAAAAATGCCTTTCCCCTGTGCTAGTGCTCTATCTCACACTACATCAGTCGGCACTGCAGTTGATATTTATTCAGTTGTCGCAAATTGCATTTCAGCATTTGTGTATAAATGTGACTTGTATGCAATTGGGACTGTCTCACCTTCATTGAAAGTGATGCATGTATATCCTTATAAACCCGTGTGCAAATGTTAGGATGCTATCTGTAAGAAATGGGGGTTACCCAAATCTCCAAGGGGGTAGCATGGAACCAAGCGGGCAGGCCAAACTTCGGAGGACATGTGAAGCACTCACGCAGTACCAACAGACCACACAACAGACGACACACAAGAGGCAGGACACCAGTTTGAGTTGGAAAATTAAAAAGTTTAGTATCTCCAACCTGCAAAGCAAAAATGCATAACAGTGGTATCATAACACGGCGCCACCTGGCACCAGAGCCAAGTGTATCAAGGGGGGATTATTTACATGGGAAGTAAGGGCTGAGTCTGTAAATCCATGCTGAAAGGAAAAAGGATGGCATTAAAATGACATTAGATCTGGGGCCAATCTGGCGGGGCCTACTCAGACTCTCATCCTTAGGGGTAGGCTGTAATTGCAAAATACCACATTAGCATAGATATAAATCATGCACGATAAAGCCAACCCAACCCCTGTAAAGGAAAACTGCAGGGCATCACAGTAAATCCCAACTAACAGGAACACCTGTCATAAATAATCAGTGGGTTATAACCAAGGGCCTGGAATAACACGTCAGGCCAACCTATAGACCAACATTAGGCAGAACATACCTCACCCAGCATTAATATCAGGTAGGGACCTTCCTCATAGACCAGAAACACCTGTAAGGAAACAGCTAGGCTCCCTCTACCATCAAACTAGGGGTATCAAACATCAGGGTGTACACAGCAGCCAACCCTCTTTACTTCTAGGCTCCCTTAGACATTTCCTTCCTCAGGCTTCCTTAATAACTGGGGACCTCAGGGCAACCCATACAGTAGGGACTCTCTACCCCAAAATATTCAATAAGGGCAACCGGCTTGCTCCCGAGTTGTCTGGTAGGGCAGTTAGTTGCAGGAAAATCAGGGCAGTTCAATACATCTGGAGCCCAAGTCGCAGGTGCCCTCTGCCATACGGGCACCTGATAAGGCAACACAGTCCCCGGGGCGGGCACCGGGAATGTACCCCGTTGCCCTCTCTGTCCCCCACACATTTAAGCGTAGGCCCCACTCACTGGGCTCTCCTCGATGGCTCCTGCGGGGCTCGGTAGGTTCTGCAGGCGTCCTCTGGGGTCTCCTCTGCAGGGGGGACCAGGCACCGACAATGTGCCTCGAGGCCCCAGCCGCACAGCACTTGCGTCGCGGGGCTCTCCCCACACTGGGTCACGGATTGCAGGCTGGGCGGTTCCCAACGTCTTTGCGGCCAGGGAAGACACTGCTCAAATGCCTCGCAGTCCCTACACTTCTCTCTCCTCACCACGGTCAGCTGGCGGCAGGCACGGGGAACAGGCGGGGCTCTTTCTCTGCTTCCCCGGGTCCCTCCTCTCTCACGAGGACCCGGGACTTCAAAGTGGCCTTTGTGAGGCTGCCGGCTCCTTTGGGGGCGGGGGACCAGCGCAGGGGAGGCTCCCGCCCAGCTCCTACTATTGCGGCGTCACCCGGGCCCCTCTTCCTCACGAGGGCCCGGGGGGGTTAACACGGCCTCTGCATGGCACAATCAGGGCTCCCCCGAATGCACGGGAGCCCCGCAGTCACTCTGCTCCTCCGGCCGGCTTCGTCCCCGGAGGCGGGGCTGGCACCGACAGTGTGCCCCGACCCCGCCTATCTCACCGGCCCCGCACTCAGGGGCACAGACCGGCGGGGTGGCCTCCCGCTCCGGTCACTGGCAATCGGGGCTCCCCCTCCGTCACGGGGGCCCCGCACCGACCCTTCACCTGGGTCCCCGTGATCCCCCTCCCTCACGGGGACCCAGGGCTGCGCGTTGCTCTTCTTCCCGGGCTGCCGGCCGGCAGCCAATCCCTGCGCGGCCTTCTGGAGGCCTGGCCGCGTGGGCCAATCCGGGAGTGGCGTTGGCGGAGGCGGGCCGATGATGCGGCCGGGCCCCAGTCACGTGATGGGGAATCTGACGGCCTCAGGGCCTAGCGCGGCCCTTTCTTCACTTCGGCGGCCCTCTCCTCACACCGGGGGCCGCCGCAACGGTATACACGATAGTGGGGGTCCCTTAAAGGCGGCGCCGGGCCGCGGTGGTGATTTTCACCAATTTACAACCGGCGCAAGGCAGCGCCAACACTCCTTGGGCTGCGGCGGTGATATCGGCGGCAATAAGGGGTAGGCTCCCTTTTAATTAATTATTTATCTGTCGCTATTCTCCACAGAAAAAGGGGCGCTTTTCTTGGAGGACAGCTCCTCCCTCAGCCCACACAGTTCTCAGGGCCAACAGCACTTCGGGGGCCACACCAATCACAGGGCACAGTCCCTTGGGGGCACAATCCTCCCCAGGCAGCTCCACAGGCAGCAACAGTCTTTGGACTCCCAGCGCTTAGGGGGCGATACTGCAGTTTACGCCAGTCAGCAGTCCACAGCCCTTCACCATAGGCACCTCACAGCCCAGCGCTTCCAAAGGCGCCACAGCTTCCTAGGGGGCATCAACCTCCCCAAAACAGCGCTATTGCAGCACAGCACCTGGCAGCACACCTCACAGGGGGGCGAACAGACCCACAGTCCGCCTCAGGGGCACACTCCTCACCTCCTGGGTGCTTCTTCACGCAGTGCTGGCGTGGTACCCGGTCCAAACAGCGTCAGTGACCTGGGTAGGGGCCCTCCCTTGTCAGGGGCCCGTGGAAACAGCAGAGGGAGGGGTTCTAGGCCCATGTGGCGGTAGCACATCACAGCAGGTCCCCTCTCTTCCTTGTCCCAGCTCTGACTGACTCTCTGGTGGCACTTCCCCCTTACTTATACCCTCCTCCCAGGCAGTGCCAGAACCTTCTAGAATGTTGGCAAAGCTGGCCTAAACTGGCTCAAGGGAAGGGGGTGAGCACCCTGGGTGCCAGGCTTTCCCTCCAAAAGCTAGGGGTGGCTGGGTAATATTATCTAGACCGCTGACCTATGCCAGTCCGGTGGCAAAACCCATGGCCATGGCATCCATTTTAAATACAGTACATTTTAGTCAGGTGCATTTTTAAAATGGGGAAATTTACAAGTGCTCACACCATTACATAGCATTACAATTTTAACAAGGTGTCTCACACCACTTATGGCCTATACAGGTTTAATCCCATGGGGGAGACATCCTAGACAAGGGGGTCAAAAGCGAAAAATTTTAGAGAAAAAGGCCAAGTCCAACACTATCATGTCAACCTGAACTGAGCGTAGTGTATCTGTATGTTCCTGTGCCCACTGATGTGCTGTGAAATCAGGTCTGAGTAAGTCATGGAAAGGTTTCACTCTTTCTGCATAATCTAGAATGTACGTTCTGCCAAAATTTAGAAATCCTAATATGGATTGCAAACCTTTGAGAGTCTTTGGAGGTTGGAGCAGAACACACTTTTCTAAAAAAGTTGGCTGCCAGACTCTTGCCTTCACCTGAGAGCTCATTTCCCCAAAATAGGACATTGAGATGGGCAATTGTTGATTTTTTAAAACTAAATTTGAAGCCCAAGCTGGCGAATCAAACAATTATGCTCTTCACCGTGCTCTATTAATTCATCGTCAGATAGATGTCCTCTACATAGGACACTGCAGCTTCATCACGTTTGTAATATTTCTGACACTCTTCCCAACGATAGCCCCGGGCAACCCCTGAGGCAAACAACTAAATATTAACCAAGTGCCTAGGGCAGAGAATGCTGTCAAACATCTGCTGTCAGGAGATATATTTTGGCAGAAGAATCCATTCGAGATTTTAATGTTGTTTTGTATTTCTTCCGCACAATGTTATTCATTAATGCGGCACTATGTGAGTTTTGAACTGCAAATGTTTGTGTGCTTGAGTTTAAATATTGGTAATCTAAAACTAGATGATATGTGTTATCATGTTTCATTACTGGAAACAAAGGATTATTCATCGGGGAGGTGCATATCTCATTAACACCTTGGTATTCAAGTTGGTCTAAAAAAATGTGACCCGTCTTTTTGCATCGTTTTTAATAGGGTACTGTCTCTGAGGATTTGGAGTAGATTTTAGTATAATATTTTGTGGTGAGTAGACTCCACGTCCCACCCTATATGGTTGCGGTATAATGCCGGAGCTAGTGCTAGCGCCCACTCCTGCGCGTATGAATGTTTTAGATTTTTGAACGAGGTCGGCGAAAAAAAGACAAAATGATGCTTTCCCCCTGTGGGCAATCCATCACAAAGTCAGGTGGCCAATCGTTTTCTGCTAGCAGAATGTCATATCCATATGTTAAGTTCTCCCAAAAGAGACCTTTAACCTTTCTTGAGATGTCCCCCTCTATTTGGAGCGTAATTTCGTGTAATCGATGTGGGACACTAATTCTTGTATCAGGTGTTTCCACTTTGATGTGTTTATTGAATACTGCGGTCACCAGAAAATCCTTCAGGTTCTGGCGAGTTATTGTTACTTCTGCTGCACTGTCTAGCATTGTCAGCTTCTGAACGAGAAATGGGTTCTGAGTGCTCACTAACCCCGGCATGTACAATTGTTAAGCCAGCTACTTTCTTCTGTTTGAATTGAGGTTTTGCCTTAGGATGTTCTTCCTTTTGATAAAGTAATCTGAAATTCAATGTTTTTTCCTTTGGTCGATCTTCCTGCTTTTGTTCTGATTGGCCAACCCTCTCCAAGTTTTTTGATGAACCCTGAAAGGAAGGTGTATCAGTGTCCTGATATCCATCAAGTCAAATCCAGTCCATCTACGACAACTTCAACAATGCCAGCCAACCCACCATCTCTACCTGGACCCCTTCTACCACCGAAGACACCAAATCAAATATGAAAGGCATCCACGCAGGAGCACCCATGGATCCCGGACCTCTGCACATCTTCCACAGAGCTGCCGCCATCGTACCGGAACTACGATGCATCCTTAACACAACCTTCAAAACCGTCACCGTCCCATATGACTGGAAACACGCAGACGTCAAGCCCCTGCTCAAAAAGCCCTCGGCAGACCCCTAAAGAACTATAGACCCATCTTCCTCCTTCCCTTCATGGACAAAGTCACTAAGAAGACCGTCAAAGCCCAACTAGCAAAATTAATTGAAGAGACTCCATCCTCGAACCCTCCCAATCCAGATTGGGAGGGTTCGATCCAGAGACTGCCCTACTCACTGCCACAGATGACATTCGCACCCTCCTTGGCCAAGCCCACATGGCGGCCTTGATCCTACTTGACCTCTCTGCAGCCTTCAACACCATCTCCCACAGCACACCCGCTGCCAGACTCCTCGAGGCTGGCATACAAGGAACCGCCCTTGAATGGCTCTGCTCCTTCCTCACCGGCAGGACCCAAAGAAACAGACTTCCACCCTTACTCTCCGAACCCACAGAGATCAACTGCAGAGTGCCTCAAGGATCGTCACTTAGTCCTATGCTCTTCAACATCTACAAGGCCCCCTCACCGCTAGACAGCACAGACTCAACATAGTCTCCTACGCCAACGACACCCAGCTCATCCTCTCCCTCACCAAGGACCCCATCACCACAAGACTCAACTTTCAAGAAGGAATGAAGAACGTTGCATCCTGGATGAGCAGAAGCTCCCTGATGCTCAACTCGGAGAAGACATAGGTCCTCGTCCTTGGGCCCTCCTCCACTACATGAGACATCACCTGGTGACCCACCGCCCTCTGCAGACCACCCGCCCACCCCAACCAACGACGCCCGAAACCTCTGCATCATACTCAATTGGGCTGTGGGCTTTCTCAAGGTTTATGGGGTCAAGAAGGGGAAAGGTAAGGATGTATTAGAAGGACAGGGTCCCATTGGGGAGTCAAGAGGAAAAAAGTGATAGAGTGAACAAAGTGGGATCATGGGGAAAATAGCAGAGTGGCAGAGCAGAGAGAAGAAATTGAATAAAACGTTAGAGAAAGAAGAAGAGTTGAGGTGTGGGGAGAAGTTAGGAGGGAAAGGAGGGAAAATGTCAGTGAAAAGGGAAGAGAAGGGCATGGGGAAAAGTTGGGCGGAAAGAAGAGGGAGGGAAAAAAAGGATAAACCACCACTCATTTCTACTCTGCAAACCATGTCATCAGATGACATGGTTTGTAGAGTAGAAATGAGTGGTGGTTTATCCTTTTCCCCTCAGGGCAAACAAGGGGCGATTCAAATGGTGTAGAAAGGGTGGACCCCATGTGAACAAACACCAAAAATAAGGTAAAGCGTTGAGATAGTGCATAAATTAGGGGATATTTAGAGACACAACATTTACATATGATAACGAAACTCTCCATTCGTGTTACAGAAGGAATACATTACCATGAAGGGCTGGATAAATTGAAACTAGAGAACCCTTGAAAATATCATTAACGGTTATGTAATCAGGTAAATTAACAAAATAATACCTGTTTAATCACAAAACCCGTACAGATCCTTACAATTTGGACTGTAGGATATATAACATATAAAAACAATAATAAGCGGGGAAATATAAACGAATGGAGAGAGGTAAAATCAGACTAATCCCCAGACAGAAATAACCTCATTCTACAAGTATGGTGTCCACACAAATGTTTCCCCATGCCCAAGCATCAGCGGTGGAGGCAATAGTTTGTGCATGTATAGAAGATAAAGTGATGGAAGTAGTGCACAATATGCATCCTGTAGTAGTTGGGAACAGGAAATGCCAGATATGTACAAAGGGCAGTTAAGGGGCCCCCCAAATGAAGTGTTTTCTGTAAAAGTGTGCTAAAAAGGAATAGCATGTCACTGCACAGTATTGATGAAACTATGAGGTGAGATTGAACCCCATGTATATGAATAATGTATTTTATGAATATAGCAAGAGTGTATAGGATGCCTATATAGAATGAAGGTGATATTCATGCAAGATACTTATGGAAATATGTTTATCTGCAGGACAAATCTTGTTAGTGGCAACCAACCAGTGCCCAGAAACAGGAGAGACTGATTATTTAGTCTTGATAAAGATGGTAGATTATCGATAGAAGCCATCGAAATGCGTCGACGCCACTTCTGCACAATCAAGAGACCGAATCTACCCTGTGGACAAGATATTGAGCGGGTCCAGGTTTAGATTTTCTGAACATTAGGTTCTCAGATGTGCAAACTTTATGACCAATAAGGAGTGTCCTTGTATGTCTCTCCCCCTTTTGTTATTTCCTTGTATAGCCAATTGATGACGACAAGAAGTGATTGTTAGCAAATGTATTTTTAAGTTTTATATGTAAAAAATTTCGATAATGAAATTGTAATGTGTTTTCAATGTAAGTGCACACTGTGTTGTTTTTAAGAAGTGTAATATCTATGACAAGTTTTTTTAACAAAAAATAAACAGTTATTCATATTATTGTTGTGTTGGTGTATCACATTGTGTTAGGACCCACTGCTAATATTTGGGTATTTAGATAACTACTAAGAATGTGAAATTCCAAGTCTGTCCGCCAAGGGAAATTTTTTTTTTTACTAAATTAATTGATAGCCATTAGCTGTGCTACCCAATAGTTTTTTTATTTTTTTATTTATTTAGGTTTTTATAGAGCGCGTAGTCACCCTCGAGTATCCCAGCGCTGAAACCTCGTACTCCTAAGGGGGGGGGGGGAGGAAACTTCAAGTGGATCAGGGGAAAAGGAGGGTTTTCAGGGACTTCCTAAATCTTAGGAGGTTTGGTTCCGCTCTGAGGTTCGGGGGAAGAGCGTTCCATTTTCTGGCCGTGTTTACCGAGAATCTGCGACCACCAAAGCGGGTTTTCTTCACCCTAGGGACAACGATGAGGTTCCCTGTTCAGGCGCTCTAGGTGGTCTGTATGGGGTGATCCACTTGCTCAGAATGGGGGGTCCAACGTTGTGCAGGGTCTTGTGGGCCAGGCAGAGGGCCTTGAATGCGACTCTTTCCCTCACGGGGAGCCAGTGAAGTTTTCTCAACGCCGGTTTGGCCGATGTTCTTGATGGGGTGTTTGTGAGCAGACGAGCTGCGGCATTTTGGGTTTTTTGTAAAATCTGGTAGGTGGCTTCCGGCGCTCCGAGGTAGATAGCGTTGCTGTAATCTAGCCTTGCTAGCACTAGACCTTGAATTAGCAGGAGGCGAGACTGGAATGGTAGCAGGGGAAGTACCTTTCTGCATGATCTAAGAAGCCCATAGCAGATGCCGGCTGTTTTCCTAGCCTGAGTCCTAAAGGTGAGATCTGTCTCTAGCCACACTCCTAGACTCTTTACCTCTGTTTTAGGGGAGGGGGGGGTCACCCATACAGGCAGGCCAGATGTCAGGTGGGAGACTCGAGGATTTGTGGCCGAGGAGCAGGATCTCTGTTTTTGACCCGTTGAGCTTTAGGTCAGAGTCGCTCATCCATTGGTGGACGGTGGAGAGACAGTCATGCAGGTTGGAGGGCTTTAGCTTGGGGTGTGAGAGGGCCACCACCAGCTGGGTGTCGTCAGCGTAGCTGACGATCGTGACTCCGAATGGGGCGACCAGCTCCTCCAGTGGGGCCATATACACGTTGAAAAGCGTGGGGCTCAGTGAGGAGCCCTGAGGCACTCCGCACTGGAGGGGGATTGAGGGGGAGCGGCTTTCTCCTTCCCAAACTTGGAAGGAGCGTTGGGAGAGGAAGGATGTAAGCCATCTCAGCGCACTGTCTTGTATGCCTGTGTTGTCTAGGCGCTGGGCTAGGACCTGATGGTTGACAGTGTCGAATGCCGCGCTGAGGTCCAGGAGGACCACTGCCACTGATCCTCCTGTGTCAATGATTTCCCTCGCTTTTTCTACGGCCGCCAGGAGGGCGGTGTCTGTCCCCTGACCTGGTCTGAAGCCAGTTTGGGAGTTTTTTAAGAGAAGGTTTGCCTCCAAGAAGTGGGACAGCTGTTTATTTGCAAGCTTCTCTGCAACCTTCCCTATCCAGGGGAGGAGCGAGATGGGTCTATAGTTGGACAAGTCCGTGGGGTCTAGTGACGGCTTCTTCAATAGACCTTTGACCACGGCCTCCTTCCAGCTTTGAGGGACTTCTCCTTGGGTAAACGAGGTGTTAATGAGGGCCGTGAGTCTAGCTGTAATGGTCCGAGCGATGTTTTTTGTGAACCGTACGGGCACTGAGTCGCTGGGAGCGCCACTTTTCGTGGCTGCTAGGGTGGTTGCCACTTCTTCTTCCGTGAATGGTCCGAATAGGGCTAGGCGAGGGGGCTCGGATGAGTCCGTGGGATTTCTTGCCGTGAGGGCACAATCCTTGGCTGATCCGGGGGTACCTGATTGATGGTAGGTAGGGAAGAAAGGATTTTCTTAATTTTATTATCAAAGAAATTAGCCAGGTTGGCGCATTTCTCCTCGGCTGCTTTAGGGTTCAAGGATATCTGTGGGGGGGCTGGGACGTGGAGAAGCTCTTTAAGGATAGAAAAAGTCTCCTTAGCAGAGCACGAGGAGTTCTTTATTCTCTCCTCAAAGAAGGAGCTTTTTGCACTGTGGAGGGCTTGTTTGTATGCCTTCATGGCTGTTTGATAGGCGATTTTGTTCGTCGCCGATTTATTTTTTCTCCAAGTCCGCTCCGTCTTTTTGCACTCCTTCCTGAAGATGTTCAGGGCCGGAGTGTACCAAGGAGCATGGTTAATCCTTTTTACATGCTTGAGGGAGCATGTAAGTGGGATGAGGCTGTCTAGGGGGTTGGTGAGCCAGCTGTTAAATTCTCTATCGGCGGTGTTAGGGTCAGTAGAGAGGGGGCCGTCGGATTCCCTCAGCTTCACTTCCCATTCTTCTGGTCTTAGCTTGTGCCAACGTCTGGTTAGAATCTTGGTTTTCTGTTTAGGAACCGTGGCGGGCTGGTAGGACCAGTGCATGGGGACTAGAAAGTGGTCGGTCCAAGGAAGGGGGGTAGGGTCTTGGGTTTGGAGACTTTTAATGTTGGAGAAAACTGGATCTAGGAGATGGCCTTTCTCGTGCGTGGGTTTCGAGTTCAGGAGCAGGAGGTCAGCTGACATGAGGTCTGCTAGAAGGTTGGCGGCCGTGTTGTCTGCCGGGTCTAGAAAGTGAAGGTTCAAGTCCCCTAGAAGGAGGAAGTTGGGCGTTTCTATTGTTTTTAAGAGGATGTGATCCATTAGTGTGCTTGGGAAGTCACCTGTCGCGCCTGGTGGTCGGTATACCAGCAGACCTGATAGTGAGGAGGTGGGGGAGATCTGGAGGGTAAAGTTGCAGTTTTCACAGTCCTTGACCGTGCCCTCGTTGATCCTGCAGCTGAAATTGCTTTTATAGAGAATGGCGAGCCCGCCACCTCTTCCAACTGGTCTATCAAGGCAGCAGACTTGATAGCCGGGGGGGGGTTGCATTAACCAGGTCCGAGCCATTGCTGGAGGTCAGCCAGGTTTCGGTCAAAAATAGGGCGTCTAACGAGAGGGTTTGAGTGAGGAGGTTAATCTCATGCGAGTGTCTTGCTAGCGACCTGCAATTCAGAAGGCCCAGTTGAAGCATATGACTAGGTTCAGTAGCTTTGGGGGTATCACAAAGGGGACATCCTGTGAACGGGGTGTCATCCTTAAGAATGAAATCGCACTGAGGGTTTTTCTTTGTGTTCCACAGACGGAGGGTATCCGGGGAGTAGGATAGGTGGAGTTGTGATTTGGGCATAGTGTCTGGTCCTAGGGCCGGCTGGGCCCGGACGGGCCCAGACGGGCTTGCCTTTGGCGCGCCTTCGGCACGCTGACGGCGCGCCCGCTGCGCCCGTCCGCTGCGCGTCCGGTAATTGCACATTTTTTATGGGTGGAGAAGGTGCGGGTGGGCGTGGCCTCGGGATAGGCGTGGCCTGTCTACCTCGCCGTCAATGGCGGCACAATTGTTCTGTGTCGATTCCTACGTTGCAGCGAAAAGGTCGCTGTTCGGCGCTTCTATCGCCTGTTTTCCGTGATGGCAGGGGGTGAGTGAGATTTAAAATTGCAATAATGCGCAAGGTGAAAGCAAGAAAATACAGTTTTTAAAATCAACAGGTCTCCCGGCTTCCGCCTCAGGAGAATTACAAGGTCTAAATGAGTAGCGCTGAAGGCAGCGTTTTTATGCTGTGGAGGGCGGGTGGGCGTGGCCTCGGGGTAGGCGTGGCCTGTCTACCTCGCCGTCAATGGCGGCACAATTGTTCTGTGTCGATTCCTACGTTGCAGCGAAAAGGTCGCTGTTCGGCGCTTCTATCGCCTGTTTTCCGTGATGGCAGGGGGTGAGTGAGATTTAAAATTGCAATAATGCGCAAGGTGAAAGCAAGAAAATACAGTTTTTAAAATCAACAGGTCTCCCGGCTTCCGCCTCAGGAGAATTACAAGGTCTAAATGAGTAGCGCTGAAGGCAGCGTTTTTATGCTGTGGAGGGCGGGTGGGCGTGGCCTCGGGGTAGGCGTGGCCTGTCTAGCTCGCCGTCAATGGCGGCACAATTGTTCTGTGTCGATTCCTACGTTGCAGCGAAAAGGTCGCTGTTCGGCGCTTCTATCGCCTGTTTTCCGTGATGGCAGGGGGTGAGTGAGATTTAAAATTGCAATAATGCGCAAGGTGAAAGCAAGAAAATACAGTTTTTAAAATCAACAGGTCTCCCGGCTTCCGCCTCAGGAGAATTACAAGGTCTGTATAGTATTTCTAAATGTTGAGGAGTTCTGTCCCTCCGTCATACCACCCCCTCACCAGCTTTTGGGTGGCTATGCGGGGTGGCTTCCCCACCCACTGGAGTTCTCTCTGTTCACTTTCAATGGTTCTAAAACAGGAGGTAGGGACTGGATATGGTGCATTGTGCAAAACATATAAAAAGCGTGGGAGGGACATCATTTTGAATACTGCAGCGGGTCCCAATAACAACAGCAGGAGGTTCCTCCAATGTCACAGGTCACTCTTCAGGTGCTGCAGCGGAGGCAGATGATTTTGGTTGTAAAATCGCACCTAGTCGTTAGTAATCTATAAGCCAAGGTATCAGAACCCTCCTCTGCCCTCACCACCTCACATCCCCTGGGTAGTGGTGGGGGGGAGAGAACTCATCGCTCAACATGAAGATTGACTTTGCCCAAAACTCAATTTGTTTAAGATTTGGGCGACGCTTACTACAACAATCTGTTGTCCGCATAGAGGGAAATTCGATATTCCCAGCCCTCTGTCCATCTCAGACCTCTAATCAATGGATCTTTGCATATCCATGATGCTAAAGGTTCAAGTAGTAAATCAAAAAGCAACAGCCCGGTCGTCCCTCTTCTGAAAGCGAAGACTGGGGACTTTTTATTATTTTTTCCATCACCTGAGCTAATGGGTCGTTGTATAGGTGTCTAATCCAGGCCACAAAGTTAGGACCAAACCCCATTTTGTTCAAGACTGCAAACAAATAGGGCCATTCAATTGTATCGAATGCCACTTTAGCATCTAGGGACATGATTGGTGTATTTACTCTTCCCCATACCCCATGCAGCCAAAAAAGATTGAGTGATATGTTCCTTTCCGGTATAAAGCCAGATTGGTCAGGTTGTATCACTTTCGGGATAACCTGTACTACGCGCGTGGCAAGCAGCTTTGCTAAGATTATAACTTCTGCATTAAGCAATGAGATGGGACTATATGAGGAGCATGTATTCTTCGGTTTACCTTCTTTCTGAATGACGACTATTATGGCCAATCTCTGGTATGTTGGAAGTCTACCCACTTCTTGACTCTCTAGATACATCTATCAGGTAGGGGGCTATTTTATTGAGAGCCAATTTGTAAAGATCTATTGGGAGGTCGTTGGGCCTCATCGTCTTTCTAGACTGTAGTGAAGCAGGGTCTATTTTTGACCCCAGGCCAATTCTGCCCACCCTTGCGGCATGAGACCCTGATAAGCCCCCACCAGCTAGCATAAAAGGAATCTGTTAAATTGACCCAATTGTCCCAGCTGTTCTTTTTCTATGAATAGGCCCCAAAGTGTCTCTCTCATACAAATCTTCTCAGCGAGGCTCAGCTCCCCCGGAGCCCCCACTTCCTTGATCTGCACCTCTTCTCTTACACCCACGTAGATACCGCAAGAATAGCAATACCGCAGGAGCTGGGAACTTCCCGAGCTAAAAGAGACATCACGCAATACCTGATGGTTGGGGCCACTTACCATCTGTCATCTTTCATATTATTGTATCTGTTGCTAGCTCTAATGTAACTAAGATATGCAACCAATATCTTCCTAAATGTTCCTCTTTCTTATAAAAGTTTCCCTGAAGTGACGCAAATCCTGGTCAATAGATGTGCAATTTCATTATGATTCATGGTCAAACATCCTGTGACCTTTTGAGAAATCTTTTGTAGCGTGGGTGGCACTTCTGTTTTCGTAAATGTTTTCCAGACGTGACCAAAATTTGTCATGTCCTATAGGTCAAAGACACCTGATAATGTCGTCATTATGTGGTCAATGGTTCATCATTGAAAGAGTATAAAGATCTGCTCCTCAGTCCATTCAACAGACTACCTAGATGCAGTGACCCCTTGGGTCACTGACGCCTGTGTGGTCTCCTTCAGCCCTCTATCTAAGCATCTTTGGCTGAAGCTCTAATTGTTTCTGGCACTTTGAAATTGTCTTTTTCTCTCTCCTCTGCGTCGCCCTTATTCTAAAACATTATTGCAATTGCAAAGTAATAACGTTGTTCCTACTAACTTAACATGTGCATTACTAGCATTGCAGTCAAGAGTAGTTTGCAATTTGAAAATATTTCCATAGGTTTAAAATATTTTTGCATTGCCTGAGTTTCTCCTTCACTCCAAAAATGTGTGTTTCATTCCCTAAGTAATTTCAATTGTGCCTTTTTAATAATCCTGGCCCCTCACATTTTGGGTCTCTTTAAAATGTTGAACCTGCATTAATTATTCTCTTCAGTAAGGCTTGTTTCAAGTTCTCTATATTTTCATAGAATGTATTATGTGTCTTTCTGAGTCTCTAGCTGATTTAAATGTGGTTTTGAATGGATCCTCACTCCAGCTTGCCTTATAGTTCTCATCAGCAAGACTTGATTCTAGGCACTATGATTTCATAACAAACGTACTCCATGTCTTTGGATCTCTAGCAGTTTTCCATTATGCATTTTTAAGAGTTACTCATTTCAGCTTTGCTCGCAGCATTTTAGAAGCGATTGCTATTTAGCATGTACTCCTGGCAGAGTGAAGCCAGGTTTTCTTAAGAGTGTTCACTAGCAATGGGTTTTATTGAAATACATGTGTTTTGTGTAATAAAAGTGCCACTTCAACATGAAATGTCGTCATCTCACCTCATTGTTCCTCCTTTCTCAGTGCATTATTGAGACGGTACTCCAGATCACAGTGAGCGTGACCACACCCTCAAAGGGGGCTCGGAAGGGCCTCCCCTCTGTCAGTAGGCATATGATGGCCTGCGCTATTTCTTAATTCGTTATGTCCCTTCCTAGTAGTGTTAGATCAGCTGTGAGGGATGGGAGGGGCATATCCACCAATACGGCTCTCAATTCCTCTTCGGGCAAGGTTTATTTATTTATTATTTATTTGAGTTTTATATAGCGCTGGCCAGACCTGGAGGTATCAGAGCGCTTTACATAAGGTACCACGAAATTACATCAGTTACAAATTACATCAGTTACAAGAACACATTTCAAGAGTGTCAGTTATCAGAAGTATCTAGGACGGCATGAATCCCATACTTGCCTGCGTCTCGTCAGCAATGATTCGTCTGAGCAAGAGAGGTCCTAAGGTTTTCCGGAACCCCCAGTAAGTTTCCAATGGCCATGTGTGTAGCGACCTTATAAACAAACAACATTGACTGATATCAATGCCTGGCTAGCTGAAGATAACATGTTTTCGGAGAACTGCTTTAATCTCAGACTCCCAATTCACCCAGTCCAGAGGACTTGTAGGGAATGAAATACGATTCTTCTGGCTGACTGAAGCCTCTCCTCTGGAGTAATATGTTTAGTGAAATAAAATCAGGATTGCCAGGAACTGGTCTGTGATGCCTGGACACCTCCCTATCTACCTGTGAGCAGAAACAGGGCTTTGACCAAGTGCCCATCAAAAACATCCCCATCATCATCTCCCTCTTGGGGCACGGAAAGAGAGGCAAAAAAGATAGTGCAGCTTCTGCTGTTGCGTCCGCCTTGGTACTTACACTGGTTCAGAGTCAAGCTGTATGAAGAGCTCTTTTGAAATCTTAAATTGTGACATCGGCTGAATCAAACTGGAAACATAACGGTGTCTGACATCAGAAATAGCACCAGATTCTCCCCCGACGCCGGCCACAAAGGCACCAGATTCGGTCATAATAGCCCGGTGCAGGTCTTGGAGAAGGATTTGATGTTTTTAATAAAGTTAGTACGTTGCCTGAAGTGGCTCCTAAACAGTCAGTTGCTGCTGAAGACAAATCTACTGACAGTAACCCAACTGGAGGCTCCTGAGGTTCCTTGGGGTCTGAATGCATGCCAAACAGAGGGTGCCAAAAATCGGCAGCATAGCCTTCTTTAAGGCATAATTTTGTTGAGGCATCATCGATAGTCCAGAAAACTCGGGCGCATCAGAATCATCTGGGGAATCGGCTTCACGACCAAGGTCCTGATGGTAGGATGACTTGACGTTGTGGCGCCCATGTGCCTTCTCTTTGAACGCAGAGTGGTGTGGTAGGGTTGAGTCCTACTTCGTGGATTGTTTTGCATTTGGAATTTACATTTTTGACTTTCCGGAGGTACCATTTGTGAGTAGTGTGCTGCGAACTCCTCCATCAATTGTGGATCATGTAGTATTTCTCCTCCATCTGCTATGAGCTCTGTTACTAGTCTATTCGCTAGCTGAGCCAGCAAAATCCCTGCCTTATCCCCCACCTCATATATCTTATTAAGAGTTGCTCTATTTAGTGCCTTTGCTGCATGGGTGACTACTAGGTCTTTATATTCTCTGTTTTGTGTCTAGCTTGTGTTTGATATCACCAATTCATCCCCTCTCAGCTCACCCTCCAAATGCAAGATGTCCCCCTCTAGTTTGACAAGCACCGCATGTGGGAAGCTGGCTCTGTATATGCTATACCAAAGTGAGGTATAGTGTGCACAGAGTCCAGTGGAAGGCAGAAGTAAAGTTAGAAAACACCTCACTCTCTATTTGTGGTAGTGTGGTCGAGCAGTAAGGCAGTGTCAGAGGAGTGTTAAGCATTTGTTGTACACACTCAGTCATCAAATTAATTCACTCACTCAAAGACTGAACTTCAGACCAATTGTTTTTGTATAAATATATTCTTTTAGTTATTTTATTTCCTAGAACCAAGCATGCCTGCCACAGGTAGCTGATGAGTACCTTGCGGTAAATATACAGATTGTAACACAGGTTGGATTGCAATTGTAAATGTACTTTGATTTGATTACAGCAATGTTACTGATAATGAAACGCTTTTCAGAATACAGTACATATATTTTTCATAGGATTTTAAATAACATTACATGTAAGTTACTTTTGAGATTACTTTTCTTACACAGTATAGAATACCTGGATACTACACTGGGACATTTCCTGTAAACAGGTAAGTATACTCGTTTTTGTTAAAACAATTTTAAAGAATTTCTTTAGGTTTTAAAATTCCACACTTAGAAACTTTTCCAAGAAAAACAGTCAATGTTATCCGATGTAGGAAAACAGTGTTCTCAGAATTAGGGTAAGTATTCGGTAGTGGGAGTTGAGGTTCTGGGAGTACACTCAGTGGTCCCAGAGGGTCAGGGATGCCCTCTCATTACACCCTCGGTGGCACAGGGGCGGCTGGGTGCACTGTGCTGAGGCTGAATGTTATCCATTGGGGGAGAGGGGGCTTCATGTTGGTGGCTGCTGACAAGCATCCCCTTTGGTTTTGCTTTGTTCGCCCTAAGTTGGCAGGGTATGCCCAGACGTGGGTCCCTTGCTCACTTTGCCACTGGATTCAAGCTAGCCTGGCTGATGATGGCTGATTAGCCAGAAACCGGTCCCAGGATTCTTGTTCCTGATCCAGGGAAGACATGGCTTGGCAGTTCGGGCTGGACTGTTCCCATGAGGCACAGGGTCAGACTGATTTGCATATGGCCATGTCTGAACTGGGGTGGCGGAATGAGCTAAAGAATGATGATGGATTAAACCCTGATCAGTTGACGGGGTGAGTGCTTGCAATGTTCAACACTCCGTCCATCATCCCCTTTGGTTTTGCTTTGTTCGCCCTAAGTTGGCAGGGTATGCCCAGACGTGGGTCCCTTGCTCACTTTGCCACTGGATTCAAGCTATCCTGGCTGAAGACGGCTGATTAGCCAGAAACTGGTCTCAGGATGATTGTTTCCGGTCCAGGGAAGACATGGTTTGGCAGTTCGGGCTGGACTGTTCCCATGAGGCACAGGGTCAGCCTGATTTGCATATGGCCATATCTGAACTGGGTGGCCGAGTGATCTAAAGAATGATGATGGATTAAACCCAGATCAGTTGTCTGGGGGTGAGTGCTTGCAATGTTCAACACTCCGTCCATCATTCCTTCTGTTTTGCTTTGATCGCCCTAAGTTGGCAGGGTATGCCCAGACGTGGGTCCCTTGCTCACTTTGCCACTGGATTCAAGCTAGCCTGGCTGATGATGGCTGATTAGCCAGAAACCGGTCCCAGGATGCTTGTTCCTGATCCAGGGAAGACATGGCTTGGCAGTTCGAGCTGGACTGTTCCCATGAGGCACAGGGTCAGACTGATTTGCATATGGCCATGTCTGAACTGGGTTGGCGGAGTGAGCTAAAGAATGATGATGGATTAAACCCAGATCAGTTGACAGGGTGAGTGCTTGCAATGTTCAACACTCCGTCCATCATCCCCTTTGGTTTTGCTTTGTTCGCCCTAAGTTGGCAGGGTATGCCCAGACGTGGGTCCCTTGCTCACTTTGCCACTGGATTCAAGATAGCTTGGCTGATGATGGCTAATTAGAAACCGGTCCCAGGATGCTTGTTCCCGGTCCAGGGAAGAAATGGCTTTGCAGTTCGGGCTCGACTGTTCCCATGAGGCACAGGGTCAGACTGATTTGCATATGGCCATGTCTGAATTGGGGTGGCGAAGTGAGCTAAAGAATGATGATGGACTAAACCCAGATCAGTTGACTGGGGGTGAGTGCTTGCAATATTCAACACTCTGTCCATCATCCACTTCTGTTTTGATTTCTTCGCCCTAACTTGGCAGGGTATGCCCAGACGTGGGCCCCTTGCTCACTTTACCACTGGATTCAAGCTAGCCTGGCTGATAACGGCTGATTAGGGAGAAACCAGTCCCAGGATGCTTGTTTCCGGTCCAGGGAAGACATGGATTTGCAGTTCGGGCTGGACTGTTCCCATGAAGCACAGGGTCAGACTGATTTGGATATGGCCATGTCTGAACTGGGTGGCGGAGTGAGCTAAAGAACGGTGGTGGATTAAACCCAGTTCAGTTGACTGGGGGTGAGTGCTTGCAATGTTCAGCACTCCGTCCATTATGCCCTTTGGTTTTGCTATGTTGGAAGTCTACCTACTTCTCGACTCTCTAGATACATCTCTCAGCTTGATTTGATTTGATTTAAATTTTATAAAGTGCAACAAATGCCCGCAGGCTTCTTGGTGCTGAGGACTGAGAGGGTCAAGCCAGAAAGGGTGCAGGGGAGAGTTAGAGGTCTTCTCAGAATAGCCAGGTTTTTAGTAATTTTCTGAATAAAGTGAGATTCGGGCTATTTTTGATTGAGAAAGGTAGGAGGTTCCAGAATAGGGGGCAATTTTATTGGGCGCCAATTTGTAAAGCTCTATTGGGAGGTCGTTGGTTTCCATCTTCTTTCTAGACTGTAGGCCTCTGATGGACTGCGCTATTTCTTAATTTATTATGTTCCTTTCTAGTGTGTTAGATCATCAGCTGTGAGGGATGCGAGGGGCATATCCACCAATAAGGCTCTCAATTCCTCTTCGGGTAAGGTATTAATGGATGCATACATTTGTGAGTAGTGTGCTGCGAACTCCTCCATTGATTGCGGATCACGTAGTATTTCTCCTCCATATGCTATAAGCGCTGTTACTAGTCGATTCGCTAGGTGAGCCATGCCGGCAACATCCCTGCCTTATCCCCCACCTCATATATCTTATTAAGAGTTGCTCTACTCAGTGCTTTTGCTGCATGGGTGACTAGGTCTTTATATTCTCTGTTTTATGTCTAGCTTGTGTTTGATATCACCAATTCATTTCCTCTCAGCTCACCATCCAAATGCAAGATGTCCCCCTCTAGTTTGATGAGCACCGCATGTAGGAAGCTGGCTCTGTATATGCTGTACCAAAGTGAGGTATAGTGTGCACATAGTCCAGTGGAGCCCCAAAGGTAGGCAGAGGTAAAGTTAGATAGCACCTCACTCTCTATTTGTGGTAGTGTGGTCGAGCAGTTAGGCAGTGTCAGAGGAGTGTTAAGCATTTGTTGTACCCACTCAGTCAGCAAATTAATTCACTCACTCAAAGTCTGAACTTCAGACCAATTGTTTTTGTATAAATATATTCTTTTAGTTCGTTTATTTCCTAGAACCAAGCAAGCCTGGCACAGGTAAGTGATAACTGCTTTGCAGTAAATATACAGATTGTACCACAGTTTGGGTTGCAATTGTAAATGCACTTTGATTTGATTACAGTAAAGTTACTGATAATGAAACGCTTTTCAGAATACAGTACATATACTTTGCATAGGATTTTGAGTAAAATTACAGGTAAGTTACTTTTGAATACCTGGATACTACACTGGGACATTTCCTGTAAACAGGTAAGTAAACTCGTTTTAGTTAGAACAATTTAAAGAATTTCTTTAGGTTTTCAAACACCACACTTAGAAACTTTTCCAAGAAAAACAGTCAATGTTATCCAATGTAGGAAAATAGGGCCCGATGTAGGTAAACGCGATTTTCCGATTTCAAAATACCGAGGCGGGCCGAATCGGTATTCTGAAATCGGAAAACGAGATGTAGGAAAAAAATACCGAATGAATACCGATTCGGCCGGCATCGGTAATGAGATTCGGTACGTTCCGATTCTGCTCGGTCCGAATCGGAAATTACCGAATCGGCCAACAACGAATCGGAAATCACCGAATCGGCTACCACCGAATCGGATATTCCCGAATCGGCGAATACCGATTCGGTAAAAGCCGAATCGGTAAAATCCGATTCGGCAATCATAGACCCATGGCGAAAAAGCCCATAGGAATGCATTGAATGAACCGAATCGGCTTTTACCGAATCGGATAATACCGAATCGGATTTTACCGATTCGGATATTACCGAATCGGTAAAAGCCGATTCGGCAATAGGCGATTCAGCCAATGAGGTGGCTCCCCCCCCCCCACCCAAACAGGGAGTGGCAACCCTGGCAGGTGCAGCTAATTAAGAAGTTTCTAGAAGTTTCTGGAAAGCCTGCCTGAGCCCAACACACACAGTTAGCAGCAGTGGGAGAAGGAGGTTGCAAACTGAACAGGAGAAAATGGCAGATCAGGCAGGAAGCCAGAAGTCCTCCCAAAAGAGGAAGCCCAAGTTCACCACCACCGAACTTCAGGTGCTGGTTGAGGAGGTGGTGAGGGTGCACCGCCAGCTGTTTGGCAAGCTGTCCCTCAACGTGCCAGACAGCACCAAGAGGAGAATGTGGGCCGACATCGCCCAGAAGGTCAATGCTGCTGGTGTCACCCCCAGGTCCATTGAGGAACTGAAGAAAAGGTTTTACGACCTCCGCAGCCTCACGAAGAGGAAGCTGGCGGACATTCAAAGGCAGGCTGGACACACCGGAGGAGGCCAGAACCCGGCGCCACCCCTCACCGAGCTGGAGGAAATTGTCTCCAGCACCATCGAGAGGGCGAGCATCGTAGGAATCGGGACCCTGGACAGCTCTGCGAGAGCCACAGCTACAGGTAAGAAGCATGCGCATCATGACACACCCTACCAGACACCTCCCCATTAGACACAATGCATAGGCAAACACCAGCACTGTACTGTCACCAACATACAAGAGACAAGCATCATGGTACATGTAGTCAGCAGAAGTTAGCCAAATATGTCAGTGCAGAATCTCAAGACAGGAAACAGTGTGACACAGTGTAAGGAGATGCAAGGACATGTGGAATGCCATAATTGTACTGACTGTAATACATCGGCACTCAGTTTACAAATGCTTCTTTGTACCTAGGGGCACCATCAGGCGGCACAACTGTGACAGCAGAGGGAGCAGCAACGTCCGACACTGCAGTCGCAGGGCCGAGCACCAGCCAGGCTGGCCAGGAGGAGGAGGAGGAGGATGAGGAAGGAGACACCCCAGGGCTAGGAATGGAGGGAGTCCTGGTGATTGATTTCCAAGCAGTGCACTCCCCAGTACTGTCCAGCACACCCCCCTTGCTATTCTCACCAGAAAACTCCCCTACAAGGCAGACCATTCCGCCTACACCAGCTCCTGCCACAATCGTGGCCTTGCCACCTGTCCAACCAGTCCTGGGAGCAGGGGCTCAGGGACCGGCCAGCACCACACCCCCACCAGTGGCACCCCAGCCCACTCAGCAGGCCGGAAGCAGCAGTGCCCGACGCCGTGCCACCACCACCACCACTGCTGCACCAGCACGGGAGGGCAGTGTGTTCCTGGGCCTGGAGGGACAGATGGTCAAAGTCCAGCGCCAACAGGCCAGATCCACCATGGCCTGCCAACGCCAGCTCCTGCAGCACAACATGCAGATGGGGGAGTTGGTGAAGGGTTTCCAGGCTGTTGTGGACAGCAACAAGGAGGTGGCAGCAGGGTTAGGCAGGCTGACCACTGCCATCACCCACTCATCTGCCCGACAGGAGGAGCATGAGGTTGCGCGCAGGAGGGATGCCCGGGTGCTCAACCGGGCCATGGCCCGCCTTGCAGCGGCGACCGCACAACTGTGCCATCGCAGCTCCAATCAAGAGTCTGTGCTCAGTCAGCATACGGCTGAGCTGACTAGGGGGATGGCCAGGATCACCACGGCCATGGAGGCCATGTTAATATCAAACGCCGCCTCCAATCCTGCCCTGGACCTGGGTGATGCTGGAGACAGCAGCAGCCGCAGCAGCCCAGCCAGCGCTGCATCAGAGCCACGGAGGAGCACCAGGCGATCCGCTGATGCTGCTGGCCATTCGGAGGGGGCCGAGGGACACCCCAGTGGGTCTGGAAAGCGGGCCAAAAAATAGCCTGGCAAGGGGGGATGAGCAAACCAGAACACTGGACTTTATTTGAGTTTACAATCTCCATTTTTTGATGCACATCAGTGCTGTAACTGTGGTGCATCACTATTAAAAATTTATTTTTTGCAAGCAACATTTAGCTGTCTTTGCATCTGTACTCAGTCAGAAATAGTTCTCAGTGATCTCCTCACGTCTGTATCTGCCATCACTTGGCGTACACACCCCAGCTGGCTGTGTCAGTGGCACAGCTTCGTCGTCGTCATAGTCCTCGTAGTCAGACAACTCCACCTCAGTGCCCTTCTTGACCGCAAGGTTGTGTAACATTGCACATACAGCTATGATCTTGCAGCAGGTGATGGGGGTATACTGCCTTGCACCTCCACTCTTGTGCAGGCATCTGAATCTACTTTTCCAGATGCCAAAGGTCCGTTCAACAACATTCCTGGTGCGTATGTGGGCCCGGTTATACCTCCTTTGGCTGGGTGTGGAGGGGTTGAGGTAGGGGGTGAGTATGAATGAGCGGAGGGCATATGCACTGTCGCCTGGAAGAGAAAGGGGTCACATTAGACACATGCATACATGTATTCCACCTACCTACTATGTGTTATGGGGGTCTGATGATGTGTCTCACCTAGGAGGTATCCTTCTCCAAATTCGCCAGCCATCAGCCGTGCATATATGCCGCTCTGTTGGAATATATAGGAGTCATGGGTACTTCCTGGAAATTTTGCTACCAGGTCTGTGATGGTGCACTTGGCATTGCAGATCACCTGCACGTTGATGGTGTGTGTAGATTTCCGATTGCGGTATATGTATTCGGTGTCCGCTGGTGGGCAAATCGGAATATGCGTGCCATCTATGCAACCGATGATTTGGGGAAATTGTGCCATCTGGTAGAAGTCAGCTTTGGTTTGTAGCAGTTCTGCGTGGGTTGCAGGGAATGAGATGTATTGGTCCATCCTGTCTATCATGGCGTCAAGGAATATGTGGAAGAACCTTGACAGGCTGCTCTGGCTCACCCCTCCTGCTGCTGCTACTCCACTTTGATAGCTGCCAGACGCTACCAGGTGTAGGCTGCATAGCACCTGGACGTGCGCAGGGATGGCGTGTGCCCTTGGGGTGTGGTGGTCCAAGTATGGCTTAAGGTCCCTGATGAGCTCAAGTATGGTGTCAGAGTCCAGCCTGTATCTCTGTAGGATCTCAGCCTCAGTGAGCATGAACAGGGTTATCCTCTGTCTGTAGACCTGTTCATTTCTTAGCCATTCCCTCTGTCCTTCCTGCTGTAGCCGTAGCCGCCTCGCAATGACATAGAAAGCTGCCATCCTGCAAGTTGCAATGCATTTTGGGACTGTTTATATGGGTTGGAGTTGGTTACCACCTGATTGCAATCCATGGTAAATACCGAGTGAATTCTACCGATTTTGAGCCGATTTCGGTGTTTCTGTGCCTCCCTACATCTCCCCAACTGTCGGAATCGGGGAATTTCCCGATCGGAGAATCATACGAATCGGCATGTTTTCCGATTCGGCTCATGTCCGATTCGGTATTTTTTCCGATTCGGTACGTGGACCGAATCGGTGATTTTCCGATTCGGTGTCACTTACGAATCGGTTCTTGGACCGATTCGGTGATTTTCCGATTCGGTGTCACTAACGATTCGGTAGTAGGACCGAATCGGTGATTTTCCGAATCGGTGTCACTAACGAATCGGTTCTTGGCCCGATTCGGTGTCACTAACGATTCGGTACATGGACCGATTCGGTCTTTGTAACCAATTCGGTGTTTTTCCGATTCGTTATATATCCGATTTTCGGTATGTACGTATCGGATTCTTTCCCATTCGGTACTCATTCCGAATCGGTTTTCTATCCGATTCGTTCTGTTTTTGGTTCCCTACATCTCGATGGCTGTTTACCGATCGGTAAGGGCCAAAAATCGGTATTTTCGGCCGATACCGATCGGTAAAGCCCTACCTACATCGGGCCCTCAGTGTTCCCGGAATTAGGGTGAGTATTCGGTAGCGGGAGTTGAGGTTCTGGGAGTGCACTCACGGGTCCCCCAGGATCAGGGATGCACTCTCATTACACCCTCAGCGGCACAGGGGCGGCCGGGTGCAGCGTGCTGAGGCCGAATGTTATGCAATGGGGAAGAGGGGGCTTCCGGTTGGTGGCTGCTGACAAGCAGGCCACTTGGCTGTGGGAGCAAGGCTCCTGGGCTTTAACTCAGGGTACATGGGTAAACAAAATAGCCCCAAAGGTGCACCCTCACCAGCACCAGCCGGGTCCAGGGTGCTGTATTGGAGTCGGGCGTCCTGTTTGCAATGGGGAACCTTCGGTTTGCAAAGGCACTGCAGGCTCGGAGACAAAGATCTTCTGGGTGCGATCACCACTTCGAGAGATAAGTTGGTTGGGAGTTGGTTAGGCACCGTCAGTTGGGCCACCCAAGCCTTGGGGCGTCTGGTGCAGGGATGCCTTTTAGGGTCAGATCTTCTTACCAGCTCCTGGTTGCGGTTGGGTGGGGGCCTTCCAGATTTAGGCAGCAGGCGTTGGCTGGAGGCTTCAGGCAGGTCATGGGTCGATGGATCTCGTGTCAGGATTGCCGGGAAGACCTCCTCGTGGTGTTTGTCCACTCGAGCTTGGGCCTTGGACTGCAGGTGCAGAGTGGTGTGGGATTGTGTTGTCCGGCCGGAGCCAGCGGTTGGAGATTAACAAATCTGGTGATCAGGGGAGACACAGTCTTTGTGGTTGAAGGCAGGCAGGTCCTCCGGGGTTTGAGGTTGCTGGCTGCAGGACACACAAGGATTTCGCAGGATGAGGTTTGAGGTGGAAACAGGCCGGTAGGGCTGAGGCCAAGTCAGTGGGCGTCTTCCTCTTATTAGCTTCAGCACGGCTGTTCGGTCGTATCCTTTTCTTGTAGTTTCTTCTGGTCTGAGGAAGCAAGGTTCATGGGTGCCCCTAAATACTAGATTTAGGGTTGTTACAGGTAGGTAAAAAGGTTGGGACCAATGGGTCCCTTCGCTGGGGTGGGTACACCCCCTATTCCATCCTCCAGTGGAAGGTGAGGGCATATGTCTTTTCAAGGTTGGCTGAGTCCCCCCCCCATCTGCAAGATGGTGGGGCCTGAGAATTGCTTTACCTCGCCTCCCCCACCTGAGGAGTGGAGTTGGCAGAGGTGGACACACCTCTCTTCTTCACTTGTTTTTCCTGCTGGTTCTCACCCCCAAAGTGGGGTTCAGAATCCGTGGCGACCAGTTGCTGAAAGCAGCAAGTGGCCTGGAGAAGCTCAGAAAGGTGGCAAACCTTTGAAGCGTCCCCTTCGTGGACCCTTCTCATCCTGGGGGACAAGACTTGGCACCTCTTTCCAGGATGTGCATTGTTTCAGGTCCCCGAGAGCAGTAAGCTCTCCACCCAGGGATCCAGAAACATGCCTGGTGGTGGAAGCTGAAAGCAGCCACTCAGCCTGGACACTAGTGGTAGGTCAGTTTTCAGGGGGCCCTCTGTGTTCATTTTTAATTAAATCACACACTGACATCAGTGTGAGTGCAACATGCTGAGAAGAATGCAGGAAGGAATACAGGCCCTGGGTACCTGTGTGGCAGGAGCCCAGGGACCACTTAGTCAAAGCACATCAGCAATTCAGCGAAGAGTGGGGGCAGCCATTCAGAAAGAGGGCACTTTCATACACTGCCGCCTGCCCTCTGGGCATGAAAACGTCTCCCCCCCCCGACTCGACCTGTCGTGGTTCTTTTGGGGAGCAAGTATCAGCTTTAAGTTACTGCCATAGGGTCCCTTCATCAAACCACTCCTGCCGTAGTGGAGCCCTGGCACATCACCGATACCTCGCGCCTGGGCACGGTCTGATGCTTCTCAGACAGCGAAGTCCCAGTGCAACACCATAAGGGCCTCCACCATCTTCTGAACCACCCCGATCCGCTGAGCTGTAGAGGCCAGCACCTGGCCCACAGTTGATTCTTTTATCTTGTAGCGCGGTCTCCGGCTTCCAGGCCTAAATTTGCGATCCTCTTATTTCAGAGGGGGTGGGGGAAAGACACCCGCCTCCGACCGGGGCCACTCGACAGTCTCTCCGAAGCCCCAGCAACATGTCATCAATCTCACATCTGCACTGAGCTCTCCCAATTCCCAGAGGCGCTACAAATTCCTATATGGGTGGCTTGGCAGTTCGGGCTGGACTGTTCCCATGGGGCACAGGGTCAAGACTGATTTGCATATGGCTGGGTTCAAACTGAATGGCATGGTGAGCAACAAAACGATGAATTTAGGCCCAGATCTCTGTACTGGGGTGAATGTATGACATTGTTCTGCATTCTGTCCATCAACTTGTTTTTGCATTGGTCACCCTGAGTGGGACGTGTATGCTCAGACGTGAGTCCTGTGCTCTCCATGCCACTGGAATCAAGCTATCCTGGCGGATGAGGGCTGAAAGCCCGAAACCGGTCCTAGGGTGCTTGTTTCCAGTCCAGGGAGGACCTGGCTTCGCAATTCGTGCTGGACTGTTCCCAGGGGGCACAGGGTCAAGACTGATTTGCATATGGCTGGGTTCAAACTGGAATGGCATGGTGAGCTAAAAAAAATATTGATTTCGGCCCAGATCTCTGTACTGGGGTTAATGTATGACATTGTTCTGCATTCTGTCCATCAACTGTTGTTTTTGCATATGGGTGGCCTATGGCACCGGGCCCCTCGCTCACCCGGAGTGCAGATTTGGGACCACACCCTTCTGGCGGGCCACCAGTTGTGCTTGTATTCAGTCGAGGTCACGGCCCACAATATCTACTGGGGTTGGATGCCCCAACGGACCCCATTCTCTGCTCCTGGTACACAACCACCCGCACACAATCTTCCCCTTGGGCGTACTCCTCCAGCACTGGCGTCTTCTCTCCCTAACCTCAGGGATTCACTGTGGGTGCTGCGGGAGAAAAGGAGCTGTCTCGATCTCAACTCCGCTCTCCCAGCTCACGACTGTAGCCCACACGGGCTGACTCCTGCTTCTGTAGAGCCACGGGCCCACTAATTGAGTCCGAGGCTCAGGATCGTCCGCAGGCCTCCGCTCACCTTAGTGCCATCAGCTGCACGGGAGACGAGCGTGGTTTTACTTATAGTTTGATGCAGTGGTCTCAGGGGCGACACAGCCCTGTTGCTGCTTTGTACTTCGGATTATTGACAGATTTTTAGGCGGTGGAGGCTAGAGTGTCTCGGCCTCTAACTTGCGGCCATTTTCGCTGATGCTTAGCCACGCCCACCCCCCAAAGTGATTCTTGATGACAAACTAAATCTCAGCAAACAAGTAAACTTCGATATAGCCGCCTCTTACAATACTCTATCATGAAGATTCTACTCTACATAGCTATTAGTGCCAGAAAAACAGTTGTATCCTCTTATTCTATCCAAAATTGCTATTGGCTTATATATCAATCTACAGAAACAATACCTCAATAAATTGCAGGTCCTTCAAAACTCAGCCGTCAGAGTGCTTCTTGATCTCCCGAAACATCATTCTGTGTCCCTTGCCATTAAGGAACTGTACTGGCTCAGTCAGGAAACGCATCAAATTCAAAACGGTCTCACTTTTAAGGCACTAAGGGCCCGATGTAAGTAAACGCGATTTTCCGATTTCAAAATACCGAGGCGGGCCGAATCGGTATTCTGAAATCGGAAAACGAGATGTAGGAAAAAAAAACCGAATGAATACCGAATCGGTCGGCATCGGTAATGAGATTCGGTACGTTCCGATTCTGCTCGGTCCGAATCGGAAAGTACCGAATCGGCCAACAACGAATCGGAAATCACCGAATCGGCTACCACCGATTCGGATATTCCCGATTCGGCGAATACCGATTCGGTAAAAGCCGATTCGGTAAAATCCGATTCGGCAATCATAGATTCGTAGCCATGAAAACAGACCCATGGCGAAAAAGCCCATAGGAATGCATTGAATGAACCGATTCGGCTTTTACCGATTCGGATAATACCGAATCGGATTTTACCGATTCGGATATTACCGAATCGGTAAAAGCCGATTCGGCAATAGGCGATTCAGCCAATGAGGTGGCTCCCCCTCCCCCACCCAAACAGGGAGTGGCAACCCTGGCAGGTGCAGCTAATTAAGAAGTTTCTGGAAAGCCTGCCTGAGCCCAACACACACAGTTAGCAGCAGTGGGAGAAGGAGGTTGCAAACTGAACCAGAGAAAATGGCAGATCAGTCTGGAAGCCAGAAGTCCTCCCAGAAGAGGAAGCCCAAGTTCACCACCACCGAACTTCAGGTGCTGGTTGAGGAGGTGGTGAGGGTGCACCGCCAGCTGTTTGGCAAGCTGTCCCTCAACGTGCCAGACAGCACCAAGAGGAGAATCTGGGCCGACATCGCCCAGAAGGTGAATGCTGCGGGTGTCACCCCCAGGTCCATAGAGGAACTGAAAAAAAGGTTTTACGACATCCGCAGCCTCACGAAGAGGAAGCTGGCTGACATTCAAAGGCAGGCTGGACACACTGGAGGAGGCCAGAACCCGGCGCCACCCCTCACCGAGCTTGAGGAAATCGTCTCCAGCACCATCGAGAGGGAGAGTATCGTAGGAATCGGGACCCTGGACAGCTCTGCGAGAGCCACAGCTACAGGTAAGAAGCATGCGCATCATGACACACCCTACCAGACACCTCCCCATTAGACACAATGCATAGGCAAACACCAGCACTGTACTGTCACCAACATACAAGAGACAAGCATCATGGTACATGTAGTCAGCAGAAGTTAGCCAAATATGTCAGTGCAGAATCACAAGACAGGAAACAGTGTGACACGGTGTAAGGAGATGCAAGGACATGTGGAATGCCATAATTGTACTGACTGTAATACATCGGCACTCAGTTTACAAATGCTTCTTTGTACCTAGGGGCCCCATCAGGCGGAACACCTGTGACAGCAGAGGGAGTAGCAACGTCCAACACTGCAGTCGCAGGGCCGAGCACCAGCCAGGCTGGCCAGGAGGAGGATGAGGATGAGGAAGGAGACACCCCAGGGCTAGGAATGGAGGGAGTCCTGGTCATTGACTTCCAAGCAGTGCACTCCCCAGTACTGCCCAGCACACCCCCCTTGCAATTCTCACCACAAAACTCCCCTACAAGGCAGACCATTCCGCCTACACCAGCTCCTGCCACAACCGTGGCCTTGCCACCTGTCCAACCTGTCCTGGGAGCAGGGGCTCAGGGACCGGCCAGCACCACACCCCCACCAGTGGCACCCCAGCCCACTCAGCAGGCCGGAAGCAGCAGTGCCCGACGCCGTGCCACCACCACCACTGCTGCTGCACCAGCACGGGAGGGCAGTGTGTTCCTGGGCCTGGAGGGACAGATGGTTAAAATCCAGCGCCAACAGGCCAGATCCACCATGGCCTGCCAACGCCAGCTCCTGCAAACAAAACAGGTGATGGACCGAATGTGGATCAATGTCACACATTCAACCCAGTCCAAAGATCTGGGCCCAAATCCATCGTTTTTTTGCACTCCACACCACCCTGGGTTAGACAATGGCGATATGCAAATCAGCTCTGACCCTGTGCCCCATGGGAACAGTCCAGGCCGAACTACAAAAGCCATGTCCTTCCCAGAACGGAATCCAGCATCCGAGGACCGGACCGGTTTCGAGGTAACACCTCTCATCAGCCCGGCTAGCTTGACTCCAGTGGTATGGAGTGCCTGGGACCCACGTCTGAGCATCCCCAGCGCACTTATGGCGGCAATTGCAAACAAAACAGGTGATGGACCGAATGTGGATCAATGTCACACATTCAACCCAGTCCAAAGATCTGGGCCCAAATCCATCGTTTTTTTGCACTCCACACCACCCTGGGTTAGACAATGGCGATATGCAAATCAGCTCTGACCCTGTGCCCCATGGGAACAGTCCAGGCCGAACTACAAAAGCCATGTCCTTCCCAGAACGGAATCCAGCATCCGAGGACCGGACCGGTTTCGAGGTAACACCTCTCATCAGCCCGGCTAGCTTGACTCCAGTGGTGTGGAGTGCCTGGGACCCACGTCTGAGCATCCCCAGCGCACTTATGGCGGCAATTGCAAACAAAACAGGTGATGGACCGAATGTGGATCAATGTCACACATTCAACCCAGTCCAAAGATCTGGGCCCAAATCCATCGTTTTTTTGCACTCCACACCACCCTGGGTTAGACAATGGCGATATGCAAATCAGCTCTGACCCTGTGCCCCATGGGAACAGTCCAGGCCGAACTACAAAAGCCATGTCCTTCCCAGAACGGAATCCAGCATCCGAGGACCGGACCGGTTTCGAGGTAACACCTCTCATCAGCCCGGCTAGCTTGACTCCAGTGGTGTGGAGTGCCTGGGACCCACGTCTGAGCATCCCCAGCGCACTTATGGCGGCAATTGCAAACAAAACAGGTGATGGACCGAATGTGGATCAATGTCACACATTCAACCCAGTCCAGTCCAGCTCCTGCAGCACAACATGCAGATGGGGGAGTTGGTGAAGGGTTTCCAGGCTGTTGTGGACAGCAACAAGGAGGTGGCAGCAGGGTTAGGCAGGCTGACCACTGCCATCACCCACTCATCTGCCAGACAGGAGGAGCATGAGGTTGCGCGCAGGAGGGATGCCCGGGTGCTGAACCGGGCCATGGCCCGCCTTGCAGCAGCGACCGCACAACTGTGCCATCGCAGCTCCAACCAAGAATCTGTGCTCAGTCAGCATACGGCTGAGCTCACTAGGGGGATGGCCAGGATCACCACGGCCATGGAGGCCATGATAATATCAAACACCGCCTCCAATCCTGCCCTGGACCTGGCTGATGCTGGAGACAGCAGCAGCCGCAGCAGCCCGGCCAGCGCTGCATCTGAGCCACGGAGGAGCACCAGGCGATCCGCTGATGTTGCTGGGCATTCGGAGGGGGCCGAGGGACACCCCAGTGGGTCTGCCAAGCGGGCAAAAAAATAGCCTGGCAAGGGGGGATGAGCAAACCAGAACCCTGGACTTTATTTTATTTTACAAACTCCATTTTTTGATGCACATCAGTGCTGTAACTGTGGTGCATCACTATTAAAATTTGTTTTTTGCAAGCAACATTTAGCTGTCTTTGCATCTGTACTCAGTCAGAAATAGTTCTCAGTGATCTCCTCACGTCTGTATCTGCCATCACTTGGCGTACACACCCCAGCTGGCTGTGTCAGTGGCACAGCTTCGTCGTCGTCATAGTCCTCGTAGTCAGACAACTCCACCTCAGTGCCCTTCTTGACCGCAAGGTTGTGTAACATTGCACATACAGCTATGATCTTGCAGCAGGTGATGGGGGTATACTGCCTTGCACCTCCACTCTTGTGCAGGCATCTGAATCTACTTTTCCAGATGCCAAAGGTCCGTTCAACAACATTCCTTGTGCGTATGTGGGCCCGGTTATACCTCCTTTGGCTGGGTGTGGAGGGGTTGAGGTAGGGGGTGAGTATGAATGAGCGGAGGGCATATGCACTGTCGCCTGGAAGAGAAAGGGGTCACATTAGACACATGCATACATGTATTCCACCTACCTACTATGTGTTATGGGGGTCTGATGATGTGTCTCACCTAGGAGGTATCCTTCTCCAAATTCGCCAGCCATCAGCCGTGCATATATGCCGCTCTGTTGGAATATATAGGAGTCATGGGTACTCCCTGGAAATTTTGCTACCAGGTCTGTGATGGTGCACTTGGCATTGCAGATCACCTGCACGTTGATGGTGTGTGTAGATTTCCGATTGCGGTATATGTATTCGGTGTCCGCTGGTGGGCAAATCGGAATGTGTGTGCCATCTATGCAACCGATGATTTGGGGAAATTGTGCCATCTGGTAGAAGTCAGCTTTAGTTTGTAGCAGTTCTGCGTGGGTTGCAGGGAAAGAGATGTATTGGTCCATCCTGTCTATCATGGCGTCAAGGAATATGTGGAAGAACCTTGACAGGCTGCTCTGGCTCACCCCTCCTGCTGCTGCTACTCCACTTTGATAGCTGCCAGACGCAAGCAGGTGTAGGCTGCATAGCACCTGGACGTGCGCAGGGATGGCGTGTGCCCTTGGGGTGTGGTGGTCCAAGAATGGTTTGAGGTCCCTGATGAGCTCAAGTATGGTGTCAGAGTCCAACCTGTATCTCTGTAGGATCTCAGCCTCAGTGAGCATGAACAGGGTTACCCTCCTGTCTGTAGACCTGTTCATTTCTTAGCCATTCCCTCTGTCCTTCCTGCTGTAGCCGTAGCCGCCTCGCAATGACATAGAAAGCTGCCATCCTGCAAGTTGCAATGCATTTTGGGACTGTTTATATGGGTTGGAGTTGGTTACCACCTGATTGCAATCCATGGTAAATACCGAGTGAATTCTACCGATTTTGAGCCGATTTCGGTGTTTCTGTGCCTCCCTACATCTCCCCAACTGTCGGAATCGGGGAATTTCCCGATCGGAGATTCATACGAATCGGCATGTTTTCCGATTCGGATCATGTCCGATTCGGTATTTGTACCGAATCGGTAATTGGACCGAATCGGTGAATTTCCGAATCGGTGTCACTAACGAATCGGTAATTGGACCGAATCGGTGATTTTCCGATTCGGTGTCACTTACGAATCGGTAATTGGACCGAATCGGTGATTTTCCGATTCGGTGTCACTAACGATTCGGTAATTGGACCGAATCGGTGATTTCCCGATTCGGTGTCACTAACGAATCGGTAATTGGACCGAATCGGTCTTTGCATCCGATTCGGTGTTTTTCCGATTCGTTACATATCCGATTTTCGGTATGTACGTATCGGATTCTTTCCCATTCGGTACTCATTCCGATTCGGTTTTCTATCCGATTCTTTCTGTTTTTGGTTCCCTACATCTCGATGGCTGTTTACCGATCGGTAAGGGCCAAAAATCGGTATTTTCGGCCGTTACCGATCGGTAACGCCCTACCTACATCGGGCCCTATATGGCATGGGTCCCGAATATCTAAAAAAAATGCCATCTCTTGGTATACCGCCAGCAGGAATCTCAGATCTCTGGGTACCCACATAGTCTCACTCTCTAGGTTCAAGAAAACCAAATGGGGTGGCAGCAGCTTCCTTGCTGGAGCTCCTAGATGCCGGAACACCTTGCCCCTCCACATTAGATCCACAGCATCTTTACTGACTTAGAAAACTTCTCAAAACTTGGCTTTTCAATAGGTAAACTTTCTTTCCACTGCTTTCCCTTACTCTGCTTAGTTTCAGTGCCTAGACACCCTGGTGTATACACTGCACTATACAAATTAATTTAACAACGCATCAGGCATCAAGGGAACCACAGAACCACCAAATTGGGCCACAGGAAGTTGTTAGGCTGACAGGACTAGCAGACCAGTCAGCTTCGTTGCAGGACCAGCAGATTCAAGGGAGTGACTCCTTCACTCCAAGGGAGTTTTCCTTGAAACTCCTTTATGCCCACAGGTCTTCTGGAAAACCGGAGCAAAGCAGAGACAGGCAAGGCAAGAGCAGGAGTCTTCTTTGATGCAGTCTTGGTTACAGGCAAGTCCGACAAAGTCCAAACGTCTAGACTGTAAAAGAGTGTCTTGGTTTCAGAGGCAAGTCTGAATCGGAGAACACACCCACAGCGCAGCTCGTACAAACCCCCCAAAAAAGGATTGGAACAACTCGTGGATGCCTCCCATAAGAGGGGCTGGACAGAGGGGAAGATACTCCCCTGTCCTGGTTGTATGATGTTGCAACGCGATCCAAAAGATCGCGGTACATCACAACACATCTTTTACAATGCAAGTCGTTAACACGACTTGCGCTGTAGGGTGCTGGACTTAGGAATAGTAAGATTTACTATTCCAACTCCAGCCTACGTACAGTAAGGAAGGTGTTGGAATAGTAAATCTACAATTCCTTAGTCTAGTGGGCCTTCCAGCGCCAATTTTGGTAATGACTTACATTGTAAAAGACGCGTCGTAATGGCACCGCAGTGTTTTGACCGCGGTGTAAAGGCTGTTTACCCATGTCCTTGGTCCAGTTTCGTGCTAAAGAGGGAACCAAGGGTTCCTAAACTGGTTCAAGCCGGAGTATGCATGGAGGTCAACAAATGTGCTCTTTGCAGCAGTCTGGTGGTGCTGAAAAGCACCCCCAAAGTTCTACACCTCACTGACAGGAAACATTGTTCTACCCACCCCTGCTTGAGCTCAGCTCAGCTCAGCAGCAGGAAGGCAAAACAGTGTCTTAGGTCAGCAGCAGCGCTAGATTTCTGGCAGACCCCGAAAGGCAGTAACTAGGACAGGGGGCTTGAGTAAATTCCCTGTTGCTTTTGAAAGAATGAAACCTCCTCTTCCGCTTCTTTTTGGAGCAGCGGGTCTACTTTGTTTTGCAATAAGACATGTTGATGACCGGCTTGATGTTGCTGCCGTATCCAGTGAAGGGGTGTAACGCTCTGTTGGTATGATTGCCGATCACAGGGACATAACTTGCAACAGAATTTCTTACACCTCTTCAGGCCCACTGCCTTGAGGATATCTAGTTCTGATTTCATTTTTGCCATGTCATCATCCGCTTATGTTCCGAACATAGAATTGCCTTGAAAGGTAGATTTAGGGCCCGATTCACAGTTTGGTGGTTCGTGGACCACCAAAACGAGGGTGGTGCAGCGGTGGCGGTGCGCCTGGACTGCGTTATTTGGAGTTTGGTGGTCGGACCGCCATTGAACCATCGCCAGGGATCTGTGATCCCTTGGCGGTGGCAGTGAGCCCGCCACAACTACTGTGCCCCCTGCTGCCTCAGGTCAATGGGGACGCTTGCAGGGGGCACATGGTGTGCCCACCAGTATGCATACACCCCCAGTTCCTGCACTCCTTGTCTGAAGTCCCAGTCAAAGATGATGCTGCAGTGTGTGTTTTTATTGTAGCAGCTGGGATGATGGAATCTGGAGCAGGACCAGATCCAGAAGAGTGAGCCTTGTCTTCTCAAGTATGCATGATCTTGCAGCCTGTGGTGATGCTGGAGTCAGGTGGCTCCAAGAGATCTGGAGCTCGAGGTAGAAGGTCTGGAGGCTGCTCTGTGATGGAGAGCCTTGAATATGACTGAAGAAGTGACCGGTGAAGTAATGTCAACATTCAGCTGCTCCTCTCGGGAGTGCGTCCTTGAAAGTGTTGAGATCATTCACCGGAGAAGCCCCTCACTGGGGGGGGGGAGGCTCTGCCTATGCTGGTGAAAGCCTCGAGCTCTGGACAGTCTACTTCTGTGGGGGTCCTAGATCTCTCTCTGCCTCCACCGGGTCCTGCATAAAGACCTCCCAGCCCTGTGGACTCAGATCTTTGCAGGGCGGCCGGTACCTCAGGAAGTGAGGCTGGAGCCTGAGGATGAAATGCTGGGGAGGAGCCCATTGTGGCAGGGGTGTGATGCACGGGGAGGAGCCCATTGTAGCAGGGGTGCGCGCTCCCAGACCCTGGACGGGGTACAAGTCTGAGAATGATCCGACCCAGGGCTCTGAGGAGGGTCTCGCCATTAAGTAATGCTTTGTAGCCACCGGGGAGGAAGCCTGATGGGTGGGTTAGCAGGAGACTTTCCTGTAATTGGAGCTCCTCCTCATATGGGAAACCACCTTCTTGGCGCAGCCTCTCCTTTCAGCAGGCTCACAAACTGAAAAGTACCCGGCTGCTTCACTACTTTGTATCCTCTGCAGTGAATCATCCAGTGCTGACCTGAAAATGGCATGTTCACTACTCCTGCTCGAACCCAGACACCCTCAGGAATGCAAGCCTTCTTAGGGCGCACAGCTGTCTGTATGGCTGCATCCAAGACAGATTTTAAGCAAGTGTTGCTTTTCTGCATTTGTTCTCTTCCTATACTGCTCTGGGAGATGTTGCATTAACTCCTACTCACCCTCCTATTGGTGTCTATGTTTTGAGCAGCACTGAAATTAGCAATTTGCCTTTAGGTGAAGAATCGCCTCTCTATTTTCACTCTTATCCATTTTGTTGCTCTCACTGGTGGCGGTCCAATGGCAGTGGGGCGTTGGACGCTTCGCGCATTGTGGTGACAATTCAATCTACTGCCACATTTCCCTGTATATATGCAGCAGGGTCCTGATGTTTATGACTGTGGCCATCACCAAACAGATTCTGAGGGTCACCTGGAACCACATGATGCCACCTGGACACCAGAGAACCATTTCTGGAGAAAACGTTTCCCGAAGCGGTCTGAAGTCAGGAAGGAGTATTCCTAAGGTTGGTAACCTGTAGGAAGATATGTCCATCTGAAGTCTACTTTTCCTGCTTTTGTGATTGTCCACCGTTTACCAAGTGTTGAATTATTGTTCTAGAAAATTCATCTCAAAACAATGGATCGTCATACTGCCCCCCATAGGACCCACATGGAAGCACAAAGCATCACATTCGCTTTACAAACCAACAATTTGTCTTTATGCCCTTCTTCCGGTTTGCTTCGTTTACATGCAAAAAACAAGATCATTCTTTAAGAAACCGTGCAAGGGCTCTGCCTTTGAGCAATGCTGAATTTTGCAAAGAAGCTTCTACACCTCTGTAGGCAGCCGCCGAAGCTTTTGTGAAGCCGGTAGAAGGACAGTACGCGTTCTGTGCTGTCTGCAAAGGTTCATGGAGCGACACAAAACCTGCGCAGAGGCTGCAGCAAAGCCCCGACCTCTGCAGTGGGGGATTCTGGGGAAAGTGCTGTATTCTTTAGATTTTACAAATGCGGTTCAGCCCCTTCACTTGGATCCAGCAGTGCAAGAAAAGCGGTTGTCCCACATTTGATAAATGAAATCAAACCAGGCTAAGGAGGGTGTGCTTAACTTTATTCTGGGAATGTGTGTGCGTAGCATCCTTTTGGAGGGAAGCTGCTCACAGATTTGTATATGCTCCTTATGCAGCTGCAGAGAATCTACCTAGGAGGCTTCCACTTATTTACACGTGTAATTCTTTTCAGTCAATAACCAGTACTGCTGTTTTTGCCAAATATATTACTGGATTTGGACCAAAAGAAAACAAGTTACTTACCTGTAACTACAGTTATCCAGTATTGGTGTCTTTCATAGATTCACATGCCTGAATCATTCACCGTCGGCAAGGCAGGAGTCCCACGGTAAATTACAAAAGTAGTGCCATGAATAAATAACAGTAGTAGGCTAAAAGAAAAAAGCCTGAGGCCTAAATCTTAGTAGCCTATCTACATCCTTATAGTAAAAAGACCCCCTGCGGTGATACGTAGGTCTTACGAGCGTTACAAGCGCTGGGTATACACAAAGCGGGAGAACTGTTTTCGAACGGAGTCGCCAAAACATGGGACAAAGCCACGGCCAATACAGAAACACTCTCTTTACTGCAACCCTTCTAGTTCCACACAGTACGCATAACGCTGCATCAACAGCTAGGGGATGATTTGAACAAGCCCCCTGAGGTGCAAGAACTATTGTATCTTATTAAAACTAAAGCTCCCCGTAAACTTGTCTCCAACATATACAAACTGGCTATGTCCCATAGAGCTAATCAGTACACTAGGGCTAGGCTGGTCTGGCAACGCGACCTGGACAGGATAATAGATGATGCCATGTGGTCTTATTGCTGCAACAACACGAAACGCACATCACTGCACGGCAAACACAGACTGATTCACTTCAAATATATTAATAGAGTGTACTACACGCCAGAGAGATTGCATAGGTATGGATTGAGAAAGGACGCAGCCTGCGACAGATGTCGTTCCCCGAGGGCAGATTTCATACATTTAGTGTGGGGTTGCCCGGGAGTTTTTCAGTACTGGGAAAAGGTATTCCATGAGATAAGCATTATAGTAGAATTGGAAGTCGCTCCCGACCCAGTGGTGGCGTGGCAGGCTATTCCAAAAAAACTGCCAAAGGCAGCTCGCAGACTGGTGGACTTAGGTCGGTCTACTGATGGCAAAATGCAGAGTTGCAATGCGCTGGTTGAGGGGACCCTTGGCTACAGTGTCACAGTGGTCACGCGATGACCTTTATTGTTGCATACAATCAGAAAACTTCAGCGAATTACTCCCTCCACGGAGCAGACCAAAGAACCTCTGGGGGATATACACTACATACCTGAAAGGAAAAGGAGAGGGCCCCACTGAAGAGACAACGATAGGGTCAGAATTAGGAGCCCATACCCCAGCACCATAGAGGACAGAGCTACTTTACAAACTAGGACGCACACTACATACAGGGACAACTACTGAGCTCCGACTGATAAATGGGGCTGGAAAATAGGGTGGAACTTTGTGGACATAAGTAATGACAGGTGGGAGGGAATAGGAACGGATAGGTACACGGACAAGAGACTCATTGTTTAGATTATACGCAAGTTGTAAGAGTCCTGATAGCGGCAGGTTGGGCTGACACCTCTTTGTTTGTTATAAAATGTGTGACCCGCCTAGGTTTACTGAGGCGCAGCAGGCCCACTTTGTACATCAACAAGAATTGCAACCCTTAAGAATGACGCTGCCTGGCCTCCAGGATGTGAACAATGCCGCTGTGTAAAGTGCCTTATGTATATACGCTGCTGCCTCAGGGTTGTACTGCTGGCCTCAGGGTTGTAGGCGAACTGCTGTGTATGTCTGTCACCTTGTACAATATATTTGGTTAAAAAAAAAGTTTTGATTATGCTCTGAGCATGAGATTTGGCCAAAATTTCACAACAGTCTTGCGAAATGTCGAGGTCCTTGAACTTTAAGAAATCAGGAGCCATGCGTGCAAGTGTAAGGACCGTGGGTCCGGATGAACTACTTGGCCTCTGTCCCTTGTCAACATCGTTGGGAGTCTGTAGAAGGCGAATGGGATTGTATTGAGACAATCGCAGAAGTTCCTGGAACCAATACTGTCTTTGCCAACGGGGAGCAATCAGAATTAGAGAGCAACCCTCTAGCTTCATCTTGCAGAGCACTTTCGGGATCAATGGTATTGGGGTAAAAGCGTATGCACAAATCTCTGACCACCGCATGGACAGGGCGTTCCCCCTTTGAGCCCTGTTGAGGGAACCTGCTGGCATAGTATCTGCATTTCTTGTTTTCTCTCGTTGCAGATAGATCCAGTGCTGAATTGCCCAAAGCCTGGAATACTCTGTTCATCTGCTCCTGCTCCAGCTAGTGAAAATCTGATTTACACCTGCGCAGCGTATCCACCAGAGTATTAGGAAGACGCCTGACGTATTGTCGGTACGGACCAGAACTGAGGAACCCGCAATCCTTGGGAGGAACGCTTGCAGAGACAGAAAGATGGCGCGGAACTCCAGTCTGTTGATATGCTGCTGTTTGTGAACTTGAGACCATTTCCCATGAATCTGCAAATCTTGCAGATGACCTCTCCATGGAGGCATTGGTCGTTAAGGCAAAGTCTGGAATGGTTTGCAGGAATGTGAGATCTTGATCTAGGTTCGTTGTTTGTGTCCAGCAATGCAGAGAATCTACCATGCACGGTGTGATCTTGATGGAATGGTCGTATGACCCCAAAGCTTGTTGCCATTGAAGGTGTAGCTCCTCCTGAAGAGGCCTCATTTTGAGCCGTGCCAAGGGTATGAGATTTATTGCAGAGAGCACATCCCTAGGAGTGAAGCAAACCTTCAGACAGAAACTGACCTTTTTGAAATTATAGTGGCCATTTTGGAGACATACTTGGCGTTTGTGTGACAAGAATGCATAGTACTGGACCGTGTCTAGCATTGCTCCGAGAAAAGGAATGACTTTAAGTGGACGCAACTGCGATTTGCTCTACTGAGAGTCAGCCCCAGAGAAGCGAGGAGCAGAGTATTTTTTCTCTATGCGAGGAAGCACCGCCGGAATGGTTGCGGGAGTCTTCATGATCTTAACATACAGCTTGCATGATTTTCTGGACTCCTCCTTGAAATCAATCAAAAAACAGAGTCTGTTCGACATTAACCCTTTCGATGCTGATGACGAGCTCAGCTCGTCATCACCCACGGGTGTCGTGTGCTGATGACGAGCTGAGCTCGACATGGTGCTAGCAAATGGTAATTTGCAGCACAGCGCAAAAATCCCCGCAGCAGCCATGTGGTTAACAGGCAGTTGGAATTTAGCAGCTGCCGGCTGCATTAAATTATGAAAGCCCCTGATGTCCTCAGGAGGAGAAACAGAGGGTAGCGGATGAGGTGGAGAAGGCATGGGAATTATATGTCCGTCCCAGAGATAGGTCATGGGATTATTCTCAGGTAACTCTTCCCTCCTCAACCTCAACCTCAGAGGAGGTAGTATCATGCTGCACTTGATCAGAAGGACCCAAATGATGAGCTGGCGTAAACAGAGTCTTAGGATCAGGTAATGGATAAGGAACCACCGCAGGCGGGTTCTCTGAGACAGCCTGCTGGGGGGGGGGGGAAACCTTTGATGGTAATCCCCCAGCATATCCTGAAAATCCTTTATGAGCGTTGGAGGCAGGTGACTCATTTCCCTCTGGCGTGGCTCCCTTTGATGGAATTGATATCTATGATGCAGAACCATAAGTTGTTCCTGATAATATTGTTCCTGGTAATCGGCATCATATTGACACTTGATGTTAAGCTCAGAAGGGTGGTGAGCTGTGCCAAATGGTCCCTCATCATCTTCGTTCACATAGTGATCATCCTCAACGTAGGTTTCTAAGATGTGCTAAGGCAGAAATCTTAGTATAATCCTGTTGTCTTTGGAAAGTCAGGTGTTTGTAAGATCCAGTCGACATTGGGGTTGACTGTGGAGGTATAGTGATCACTGCTGATACATTAGAGTGAATTGGTACATCCGTAGTCGACAGGCTTAGTCAGTGTCTTCACCGATGGTGCAGCCGTCGACGGAACAATAGTCGACGGGGCAGACGTAGTAGACTTTGTCGATGGTAATACCTTAGTCGACGGTGGAGGCTTCGTCGACGGTACCGTCGTCAATGGACTAGACGTCGACCTAGTCAATTTCCTCGTCGACGATTCTTCAAGAACAGCATTTTTGGAGGCAATTAAGATTCTGGTACACAGAATAAGTGAGGTAATGGCCGTCGGACCGTAGCCGTCGACGATGGGGCAGAAGAAGTCACAGAAATCGTCAGCAATGGAGTCAAAGTGACAGTTTTAAGATGTCCTTTATTCATGGTTTTTGATGAAGATGTTTTCTTACACTTCTTGACCGATGTGAAGGGTGGAGACAGCGTTGACCCAGAGGAAAGCTTAGGTGACCTCTGAAGGGTCAGAAACCTCATGGGACGATTTATGGTGTTTTCTTCCCTCACTTGAAGAGCTGTCATGTGAGCTAGCTCTCTTGCTGGAACTAGAGGCTCGGTCATCCTCCTCAGCCGAAGACGATTTGAGCCATAAAAGCAGTCTTGCCTCTCTATCCCTAAGGGTCTAAGGGCCATATGTATGAACACATTTTCCCATAGACACAGAATGAGTAAAATCCTTTGATACATCTGGCCCTTAGTAGGGAAAGTACGGCAAATCTTACATACTTTTGACTCATGCTTAGGATAAAGGCAATACATGCAGTCCTTATGTTGATCATCAACATGGATCCTCTCATCACAGGTCCTGCAGGGTTTGAAAGGAAAATGCTATTTACCAGTATGCAGCGGTTCTTGGCATGTAGAGCTGCAGATTCTCACACGGAGCATTAGATCGCCACCTGGTGTTGGGCTCGGATGCTTGCACCTTGTTGTCTTGGAAGAAGTCTTTGTAGTCATGAGATAGGTGACTCCTCCCTTGGACGATAATGCACAAGGGCCTCGACTCCATCCTTTGATTGATTTTCGCCATGATGGAAAATGGAGTTAGTAGAAACAGAAAAGATGGCTGTGTGTATATCTAAAGAAGATAACAACTGGAACAGATACAGGTCCCGGGGAGGTGTGTGGGGGTGTGAGAACCTGCAGCTCTACATGCCAAGAACAGAGGCCAACTGGTAAGGAGCATTTTCCGTTCGAGGCATATGAGCTGCAGATCTCACACTGAGCCTTGACTGTACAGCAGTATCTCCCCTAGTGGTGGTCACCTGTATTTGTTGCAGTAGTTTGAAAGAGAGTTTTAAGAACAGCTTGGCCTACAGCAGCTTGCTGCTTGGCTTATACATCAACACAATAGTGTTTAGTAAATGAGTGTGTGTTGTACACCATGCTGCTGCTTTAAAGAAAGCCATAGAGGCTCCTAGTTTGCGTGTGGAATGCGCTCTAGGAGGGACTGTTAATGTACGCTTTGCTTTTTGATAGCATATCTGGAAACATTCAAGATCCACCTTGCAATCCCAGCTTTTGAAATGGTATATCCTTTATGTGGTAGAGAAAAATCTACAAACAATTGTTTTGTTTTATTAAAGGATTTTGTCCTGTCAATGTAATAAAGTGCTCTTTTAACATCTAGAGTGTGTAGTGCTCTCTCTGCTACAGAGTTTGGGTTTTGAAAAAAACACTGGCAACTCGACTGACTGATTAAGATGAAAAGGGGAGATGACTTTAGGAAGGAATTTTGTATTTGTTCTAAGGACCACTTTGTTACGATGTAACTGTAAGAATGGTTCCTGTATAGTGAACGCTTGAATTTCACTTACTCTTCTAAGAGAGGTAATGGCAATTAGGAAGGAAAATGCTACTTACCAGTATGCATCTGTTCTTGGCATGTAGAGCTGCAGAGTTACACACTGTGCATAGATGGCCACCTAGTGTTGGGCCCGGATGTTTGCAGTTTGTTTTGTTATAGATAAGTCAACGGAAGTCACAGGATAGGTGACTCCTCCTTTGGATGAAACTGCGCATGGGCATCGGCTCCATCCCCAGATTGTTTTTCGCCATTAGGGAAGTGATGGAGCTGTACAAGAAGTAGTGATGTCCATGTGATTTGTATCTAATTAAGATAATACTGGAACAGATAAAGGTAGCCGGGTGGGCGTGTATAACTCTGCAGCTCTACATGCCAAGAATAGATGCATACTGGTAAGTAGCATTTTCCGTTTGAGGCATATAAGCTGTAGATTACATACTGTGCATAGATTGTATAGCAGTACCCACACCTAGCGGCGACCACCAGTATCTGTTGCAGTTGTTTGAAACAGTTTTTAGTACAGCCTGGACCACAGTGGCTTGTTGTTTAGTTTGCAAATCTACACAATAGTGTTTTGTGGATGTGTGCGGTGTAAACCATGTAGCTGATTTGCATGTCATCTAGGGGAATGTTCCCTAGGAATGCCATTGAAGCCCCTATTTTCCTTGTAGAATGGACTTTTGGAGGAATTGTTAACATACGTTTGGCTTTGTGGTAACATATTTGTATACATTTAACAATCCACCTAGCTATCCCACGATTTTGATATGGGGTTGCCTTTATGTGGTGGTGAAAAAGACACGAAAAGTTGTTTTGTTTTACGAGAAGTTTGTGTTCTTTCGATGTAGTACAGTAATGCTCTTTTGACATCTAAGGTGTGTAGACCTCTTTCTGTGACTGAGGCCGCAAGAAAAATACAGGAAGCTCAACAGATTGATTTAGATGGAATGGTGAAATGACTTTTGGAAGGAATTTAGGATTAGTGTGGAGAACCACTTTGTTATGATGCATTTGCAGAAAGGGTTCTTGAATGGTAAATGCTTGTAGTTCACTAACCTGTCTGAGAGAATAGCTACCAGGAAAGCTACTTTCCAGGTTAGGAATTGCAATTCACATTTATGTAATGGTTCAAAGGGAGGTCCCATTAATCGTGGGAGAACAATGTTTAAGTTCCACACTGGTGAAGGTGGCGTTCTGGGAGGATTATTCTATTGAGTCCTTCCATGAAAACCTTTATAGCTGGTACTCTAAAAAGAGATAGATGTCTATTGTGTAAGTATGCTGCAATGGCAGCGAGGTGTAGCCTGATAGACGTATCGGCTAAATTACACATTTGAAGGTGTAATAGATAACCTATGATGTGTTGAATAGACATGTCTAAGGGATTTATGTGGTTGTTTTGACAGTATATGGCAAACCTTTTCGACTTAGCAGCATAACAGGCTCCAGTAGTGGAACGTCTAGCTTCCTTGATAACATTCATACATTCTGGAGGAAGGTGGAGGTAACCAAACTCTGACTTCAGGAGCCAGATCACTAGGTTGAGCTGAGCTGGATCCAGGTGTCTGATCTCTCCATGGGTCTGTGTTAATAGGTGTGGAGATAGGCTTAGTTTTTGGTGTGGTACCATAGATAGTTGCAGCAGTGTGGTGTACCACAATTGTCTGGCCCAAGTTGGAGCTACTAGAATGAGCGTTCAGGAATGTTGCTGTAGTTTGTGTACCACTAACGGACGTAGTGGGAGAGGAGGAAAAGCGTACGCAAATTGTCCTGACCAGTTCACCCATATCGTTGCCTTTGGACAATGGGTGTGGGTATCTGGCAGCAAAGTTTGGGCATTTTGCATTTTCATGGGTGGCGAAGAGGTCTATCTGAGGTTGTCCCGACATTTGAAATAACGGTTGAAGAACTTGCGGATGAAGTTCCCACTCGTGAATCTGCTGCGTTTGTCGACTTAGCAGATCTGCTATGGTGTTTTGTACTCCTGCGACGTGTTGGGCTACGAGGAAGATCTTTAGTGGTATAGCCCATCTCTATATCTGCTGTGCTAATGGGGATCTGCAGAGAGTGTGTTCCCCCATTTGTTTATGTAGTACATAGCTGTCATATTGTCTGTGCGGACTAAGACAGCTTTGCCTGACACTCGATTTTGGAATGCTTTTAGGGCTAGAAAAACAGCTAGCAGTTCCAAATGGTTGATGTGGAGTAACTTTTGTTGCAGTGTCCACCTGCCTTGCTTGGTGTGATGCAGTAAGTGAGCTCCCCAGAAGGAGAGCGATGCGTCCGCTGTCATGACTATTTGAGGAACTGTCTCTAGAAACGGTCGCCCCTTGGAAATGTTTTTGTTGTTCCACCATTGCAGAGAACGATGAGTCCGACCGTCTGCCAACACTAGGTCTGTTAATTGACCCAGAGCCTGATTCCATTGGCGTGCTAGACACTCTTGAAGTGGACGCAATTGCAATCTTGCGTGAGGTACTATGAATATGCAAGATGCCATCATTCCTAAGAGCTGCATGAACACTCGAACTGGAAGCGAGTGTTGCAGTTTGAATTTTGTTAGGAGAGTTTGAACACTTGTTATCCTGGCTGGAGAGGGATAGGCTAGTGTTAGGTGGGTGTTTATTGTAGCACTGAGATATTGTTGTATGTGTGAGGGTTGCAGATGTAACTTGGTGTGATTTACTGTGAATCCCAAGTCGTGAAGCAGTTGGATAGTAGCGTGAGTGTGTTGTACACACTGGCTGCATGAGCTGGCTTTTATGAACTAGTCGTCCAGGTATAGGAAGACATGAATATGTTGTCTTCTTAAGTGTGATGCTACTACTGCTAGGCATTTGGTAAACACCCTTGGCGCTGTTGTGACTCCGAATGGGAGCACTTTGAACTGGTAGTCCTGCCCGTCTTGCACAAATCTGAGATATTTTCTGTGTGCTGGGAATATGGATATAGGCGTCCTTGAGATCTAGAGTGACAAGGAAGTCGTTTTGTAACAGGAGTGGAATGACTTGTTGGAGTGTGACCATGTGAAAATGGTCCGACTATGTAAATGTTTAGAGGTCTGAGGTCTAGGATAGGTCTTAGAGATCCGCCCTTCTATGGAATTAGGAAATTTAGGAAGTATACTCCTTTGTTTTCTTGATGCTTTGGGACTATTTCTATTGCATTTTTCTGCAGGAGGGTTATTACTTTGTTGTATTCTAGGTTTCATGTTATGTACCTTTAAGACACTTGCCTGCAGCTGCCACTGTATCTATGATGTCACTGCATCAAGTCTATTGTGGAATGTTATATTTCAATACTGTGAGCCAACCGACTTGGGGACAGATGTGACCTGCAGATGATGAGCTGTGTAGTGTTTATTCAATTAAACTTAAATTGATGAAGTATCCAGTCTCCTGAGATTACTACAAAATTTGGCAATGAGGACCTACACAGCTGAACCCACGCATATTTTAAGAAGACTCATCATTCTTCAATCCAAGAGTTATCATCTGCATCAACTGTCCCATCCTTTTCAACCAGCTAATTTATCAATGAGCTCAACCTTTACTTGTGGATTCTATCATCGGATTTCAACAGATCCTAAGAACATTTTGACAGCCTTCAATTCAGATAAGTCTATTTTGCATATTACCATCATTTTTGAAGTAAGACTTTACTCCTTGGTAAATCTATTACTCACTCTTACTGTCGCGGTTTATGAGACTCTTCAAAAACCAACACGAGTTAAGTGCATTTTTTCCTAACGGCACATTTTGACTTGTGATGACGGTCCTCTAAATCAGTGTGTGTGCTTCCTGACACTACGGCTGTTGAGGTTTCCACATCACGTATTGTAAGGAATATGCTACTTACCAGTATGCATCTGTTCTTGGCATGTAGGGCTGCTGACATTCATATCTGTGCATAGATCGCCGCCTAGTGTTGGGTCCGGATGATTGCACATTGTTGTCCTGGAAGAGTCTTCGAAGTATCACGAGATAGGTGGCTCCTCCCCTGGACTACAGTGCGCATGGGCATCCTCTCCATCTTCAGATTGTTTTTCGCCATTGTGGCAGAGATGGAGTGTAATACAGTAAGTGATGACCATGCCTGAGAATGATTCTGAGTGCTACAGTTGCGACAGGCACCAGGGAGGAGGGCGGGCGATCTGAATGTCAGCAGCCCTACATGCCAAGAACAGATGCATACTGGTAAGTAGCATATTCCATTCAAGGCATGTGGGCTGCTGAATTCATATCTGTGCATAGAATAAATAGCAGGTACCTCCTTAGCGGTAGTTGCCCGTGCCAGCTACAGCAGTCTGAAAAAGAGTTTTGAGAACAGCCTGTCCTACAGCAGCTTGATGTTTGGAGTGTACATCTACGCAGTAGTGTTTGGTAAATATATGTATGGTGGTCCATGGGGCTGCCCTACATATATCCTCTAGAGGAATGTTACCCAGGAAAGCCATGGATGCCCCTAATTTGCGTGTGGAATGCGCTCTTGGGGGGAACTGTTAACGTGCGTTTAGCCTTTTGATAACATATCTGTATGCACTTAACAATCCATCTGGCTATACCGGATTTGGAAATGGGGTTGCCTTTGTGTTGTGGAGAGAAGGCAACAAACAGTTGCTTAGTTTTCCTGAAATCTTTTGTCCTGTCAATGTAATACAGGAGAGCTCTTTTAACATCTAAAGTGTGCAGTGCTCGGTCTGCCACTGAATCTGGATTTGGGAAAAAAACGGGCAGTTCTATGGTTTGATTAATGTGGAACTGCGACACCACCTTTGGCATGAATTTAAGGGTTGGTACGGAGCACTACCCTATTAGCATGAATCTGTATGAAAGGCTCTTGAATAGTTAGGGCTTGACGCTCACTAACTCTTCTTAGTGATGTGATTGCTACTAGAAATGACACTTTCCATGTCAGAAACTGTATCTCACAAGAGTGAAAAGGTTCAAAGGGTGGTCCCATTAGTCTGGTGAGAACTATGTTCAGATTCCAGACAGGTGAAGGAGGGTGTCTGGGAGGAATCACTCTTTTGAGCCCTTCCATAAAAGCTTTAATGGCTGGCACTCTGAAAAGAGAAAGATGCTGTCTGTTTTGAAGATAAGCTGCGATTGCAGCCAAATGTATCCTGATGGAACTATATGCCAGATTGCATCTGTATAGCTGCAACAAATAACATATAATGTTTTGCGTGGACGCATCTAGCGGATTTATGTAATTATTGGAACAGTAAATGACAAATCGCTTCCATTTGGCCGCATAGCATGCCCTGGTTGTAGGTCTTCTTGCCTCCTTGATGATGTTCATACAGTCAGAGGGCAAGTTGAGGTAGCCAAACTCTATGACCTCAGGAGCCATATTGCAAGGCTCAACTGTTGCGCATCTGGGTGCTGAATGTCTCCATGGCTCTGAGTGAGGAGACTGGGCGTGAGGCGCAGTCGTTGGTGAGGCACCACTGAAAGTTCTAGGAACGTGGTGTACCACGCCTGCCTTGCCCACGTTGGAGCAACCAGGATGAGCGTCATGGAGTGCTGTCACAGTTTGCGTGCCACTAGCGGGATGAGCGGTGCTGGAGGAAAAGCGTACGCAAATCTGCCTGACCAGTTCATCCATATCACAATGCCCTGTGACTGCGGGTGTGGGAATCTGGCGGCGAAGGTTTGGCATTTTGCATTTTCCTTTGTGGTGAATAGGTCTATCTCTGGATGACCACACTGCTGGAAATATGGTTGGAGCACCGAGGGGTGTATCTCCCACTCGTGCATTTGATGGCTGTGCCTGCTGAGCAGGTCCGTCATCTGGTTGTCCTTGCCTGGGAGATGTTCCGCCATGAGGAACATGTTTCTTTGAATGGCCAACTTCCACATGCTCTGTGCTAGATGAGACAATTGTGGAGAGTGTGTGCCTCCCTGCTTCTGGATGTAATACATGGCAGTCATGTTGTCCGTCCGGATCAGCACAATTTTGTAACACAAATGCAATTTGAACGCCTTCATTGCCATGAAGATTGCCATCAGCTCTAACAGGTTGATATGCATCTTTTACTGCTGCGTCGTCCATATTCCCTGCACCGTATAATGGAGGACATGCGCTCCCCAGCCCTGGAGAGATGCGTCCGTTGTCAGCACTATTTGTGGTACAGGCTCTTGGAACGGTCGTCCCCTGCAAAGGTTTTGTGTGTTCCACCAATGCAAAGAGTTGTATGCACGACCGGTCACCAACACTAGGTCTTTTAGATGTCTATGAGCCTGGTTCCACAGTCGTGCTAAACACTCTTGAAGGGGACGCATGTGTAGCTTTGCGTGCGGGACTATGAAGATGCAGGAGGCCATCATACCTATCAGCTGCATAAATACCTGCGCTGGGAGTGAGCGTCGGAGCCTGAATTTCTAAATTAGCAATTGCATGCTGTTGACTCTGGCAGAGTTTGGCTGCGCTGATGCTGTCAGAGTGTTTATTGTCGCACCTAGGTACTGTTGCATATGTGCAGGTTGAAGGTGTGATTTCGGGTAATTCAGTGAAAATCCTAGACTGTGTAGGAGGTGAATTGTGCGGGACATGTGGCTGGCACATTGCTGGGCCGACTTTGCTTGGACAAGCCAGTCGTCCAGATAAGGATAGACATGGATGTGTTGCCTACGAAGGTGCGCAGCCACTGTCGCCAAGCACTTGGTGAACACCCTGGGGGCAGTAGTGACCCCGAAAGGTAGGACCTTGAAGTGGTAATGCTGGTTGTTTATGGTGAACCTGAGCTATTTCCTGTGTCCTGGGTGAATGGGAATGTGGAAATATGCGTCCTTTAGGTCAAGGGTTGCTAGGAAGTCCCCCTGACTGAGCAATGGTAGAACTTGCTGCAAAGTTAGCATGTGAAAATGTTTTGACAAGATGTACTGGTTCAGGGGTCTGAGGTCTAGAATGGACCGGAGAGACCCGTCTTTTTTTGGGATTAAGAAGAACAGTGAGTACACCCCTGTACCCTGCTGTTCTAAAGGCACGAGTTCTATGGCCCCTTTTTGCAGCATGCAGATTACTTCTTGCTGCAATAAGTGCATGTGCTCTGCGGACATAGGACGGTGCCTTGGGGGTATGTTGGGTGGAGTGGAAGTTAGTTCCAGACAATAGCCGGATTGGATAAGTTGTCTCACCCACCTGTCTGTGGTAATGCTTTCCCAGACTGTCAGGAACTGCTGGTCGTCCCCCGAGCAGTGTTATATGGTCTGGGGGCAGTGACAAGGAGTCACTGCTTATTGGTGGCGGAGGATCTGGCATTATTATTTCCACGCCCTCTGTCTTTGGTGCTGTTCCCACGATATCCACCCCTATTGTTCTGGTTATAGGTGGCCTGTGTGCTCCCTTTGTAGTATTGTGCTTGCTGTGACGCTTGACCTCTAGAGGCTCCCCTGTTACCAGAGCGACGAAAGGAACCGTCCCTGAACTGTTGTGACTGCAGAGCCCCCATGGATTTTGCGGTCTCAGTGTCTTTCTTAATCTTTTCAGAGGTCGTGTCTACATCAGGGCCAAAGAGGAAGTCAGGGTTAACAGGCTGATTGAGCAAAGTTGTTTGGATCTCTGGCTTAAAACCAGCGATGCGTAGCCAGGCATGCCTTCTAAGCATTACACTCGTGTTAATGGCCCTAGCTGCCGTGTCTGAAGCATCTAGTGCACACTTGATGGATGCATTGGAAATCAACTTCCCCTCCTGTATCAGCATTTCTGCTCCCTCCTTATAGGTGTCAGGCAGGTGTTGTAGTAGCTGCTCTAACGTGTCGTAGTAAGCCCTATCATATCTGGCTAATAGGGTCTGTGTATTTGAGATCCTCCAAATATTAGCCGCTACTCGTTTGCCAGAAGCTTCCAAGATTTTGGATTCTCTGTCTGGAGGAGGAGCATCACCACTTGTTTGAGAGTTCGCTCTCTTAAGAGCATTAGCCACCACTAGGGAGTCCAATGGGAGCTGGCCTTTGATGTACGTAGGGTCAACCGGCGCAGGCCGGTATTTCCTTTCAATCCTTAGGTTTACAACCCTCGCCCTTGTGGTCTCCTTGAAAATGTCAGTAGCGTGTTTAAGGACACCCTTTAGAATAGGCAATGTCTTTACTGATCTTTCTGAAGTTGAGAAAGTATCAAACAAAAAGTCCTCTTCCACGGGGTCAGCATGCATTTCCACGTCATGGTTATTGGCTGCCCTTTCAATAAATGCGTTAAGCGCAGCAGTATCTTCAGTAGGCGAGGTTTTGACGGTATAGGACTGAGTGTCAGGCGTGGTGTGTGGCTCACCAGGGTCAGTCCAGGGTTGAGGTTCTTCTTGATCTGTGTCAACAGGATAAGTAAATTCCTCCTCATTGTATCCCTCCCCCACATCCTCATTGGTGCGTGTGGGAGAATAGGCATAGTCTCGTCCATAGGACTCCGCAGGTTCAAAAAGAACAAGTGAGGTGGCAGAATCCCTTTTCCTTTTAAGAGGGATTTTATATGACTCCAAAGGTGTTTCTGGAATGATTTTTCTTTTGTAAATGGTGAGTCGACCAGAATCCGAGTCGATGAACAGTTTCGACTGATTGTCATAGGAGGGTGTTTGGAACACCATATCCTCCTCAGTGGGCTGAGTCCTGGAAACTACTGACACCTTTTTGGCCGTGTCGGCGCTCTTTTGTGGTTCGAACGCTTTGGGTCGAGAAGCTGGAGGCAGTCCGTACCTAATTTGTGACGCAAGCATTGGAGACAAACCAACCTTTTTTGAGGGTGGCGCTGTCTTCGATCCGATCGACTTCGTGTGATCACCAGTTGGCTTGCGGCTCGACTCAAACTCTTGGTGCGCAGCAGGCACGCTCTTTTGCTTCAACGCGACATGCTCTTTCGGGTCGGGTTTGCTCTTCGACTCGAAAGCCTTACTCAATATTGGCTTGGAGGCTGTAAGCTTCGGATCGATAGCCTTTTTAGCCTCGAGTCCTTTGCCAGTGTCGCCATCTTTGGACGTAGACGTCGACGGCATTAAGGCGACGTGCTTGACTGTAGAGACAGGCTTCGGAGCCCCGGTCTTCGGGCCGACGCCCCCTTGTGACCCCGAAGGGTCGATGACACTTTTCGATTTGATTGGAGCCGACGAATCAGAGGCCGTCGATCAGAGGACTGGCTTTAGCAGTTTTGGTTTCGATTTCACCGCTGAGAGTGGTTGATCGACCGATGGCTCTTTAGAAGTATCTTAGCCGGGCCTTGACGCAGGGCTATAGAATGTGGATGAAGATCTTGGCTAAGGCCTTCCGGCGATGCCTCGACCCGCGCCTTAGAGAGTACGGTGTCAGTATTGGGCCGTGTTCATCGCTCGAGTTGTCATCGACGGCTCCGATGGCCTCTGCGTCGTCTCCTACCTCGACGTCTTCCTCATGGACGTAGTCTTCTTCTTCGTCCACATCATAGGTAGAGTCGTGCTCCGACGCAGGGTCCGACTGCTGGTCAGGATCCTCTTCATCGACGCCCACGTCGTCATCAGTCTCGAAGATGTTCTCCGGGTCGGGTGCCGTTGTCCGCGCCGACTGTCATGTGGCGCGTCGAAGCCGAAGCGTTTTCTTTGACCGGAACTTGGAACAGGCCATGCAGCTGGCCTCGTCGTGGTCCGGAGAGAGGCATTTATTGCACAGTGGGTGCACATCAATGTGAGGGTATTTGGAGTTGCAGACGGGGCACCTCTTGAACGGGCTCCGTTCCATCGTCGATCGTAGTTGGGGCCTTGGTGTCGAAAAAGGCAAATAGCCTTCGACTTCCCGTTCGAAGAACTGGATCAAGTACTAGGCACCGAACGAGAGACAATACCGACGCCCCGAAGGCCTTTTGGCCTTGCGAAAATAGTTTTATATCGATTCCGAACTTGAGTCAAGAAAGTACATCCGAACCCAATGGCGGAAAAAAACAATCTGAAGATGGAGAGGATGCCCATGCGCACTGTAGTCCAGGGGAGGAGCCACCTATCTTGTGATACTTCGAAGACTCTTCCAGGACAACAATGTGCAATAATCCGGACACAACACTAGGTGGCGATCTATGCACAGATATGAATTCAGCAGCCCACATGCCTCAAACACATTTTTCTTACAAGCTGTTCTTCCAATAAAAACTAGTGTTCCTGTTACTATTGGCTTGCGCATTATTCCATATTGCCCTCGCGCATTATCGTGAGCTTTGAATACTTGCTCTGTGCGGGTAATCCTTATTTTGCCAACCACTACACTGCGTTGCCAATCAAGTGTTGCTGTATGCTTAAGAACGTCGTCCAGTGCTTTTGCCAACCACGTTTTTTCTTTACGCTGCCAACCACGTACTGACGAACTCAAAACGTCATACTGCATTGTGTTGATCACGATTTGCTGCGTGTTTAGAACATCTTCCAGCACTGTTGCTAACCACGTTGCTGTTTCTTTACGCTGCCAACCACGTAGTTCCTGGAATGCAGTATTTATGATGTCACTGTAACTATTAGCCCTTTCATCAAGATTCTATTCTAAGAGTGTCACAATACTGTTTCAGCAAACAAAGGCTTGCTCACTTTGCTTGACCAACGAGGTCCTAATACTCTTCTGGAATTATCTACTGGTCTTTACATGGACATCACTACAAAGCATTTTTTTTTTAAATTAATTTCTCCCACTTCTTTATTAATATCTAAAACAATTTTTATGGATTTATTATTTCTTTCAACTTTAAAAGTGCTTTTATTCTAGGCTGAATTTTTCTGCAAGGTACAGGAAAGTTACTTATTCTGCGGTGGCTCACATATCTAGATTTTCACAGAGTGGATCACTATATCCTTATTTATTAAAGAGTGCTTCTGTGATTTGTACACTACATTATTACTGTGAATTTCAAGTGCTTTTTGTGTTTTATCACCTTTACCACCTTTCACTATTATGTCTTCTTTACAATCTATCAATGCTCCTCCCTCTTTCTGGATACCCCGGGAGATCCTCCAGTAAAGTGGGATGTGTAGTTTCATGCCTTTGAAACTTACCTTGGTGCCATCGGAGCTTTGAGATACCGTCCTGAAAGAAAAAATTGTCTTGTTACAATCTCTGCAAAGTAGTTATGAAACTTAAGCTTCGTTTCGACAAACAACCTAATCTGATTGTCCTCAGGCATAAATTCTTCAAGAAAAAATAATCAGAAAACAAGGATGCTGATGCTTAGACCTCAGTTCTCAGGAAATTAGCTTCAGTCTGTCTTTTTGAGAATTTTACTGAACAGTTAATTTGTGATCAATTTGTTGGTCACTGCAAAGACAAAAAGATTAGGCAGAAGCTACTTTCTATGGACAATCCTTTACTTGATGAAACCATCAAGGTAGCAAAGAGCATTGAGACATCCCGCTCTTAAAGAACTTGAAGACAAACCAGTTGAGTGTCAATTTTGTTGTTCCCTCTATGAAGTCTATGAACAAATCTATGAAGAGTGGTTACAACCATTCTCCCAAGTTCAAAAATGATAATTCTGTCACAGGTGTGCCCAATAATGTTTGTTTACGTTGTGGTAGTTCTACTCATGGTAAGGGGTCAAAATGTCCAGCTTTGAATTCTATGTGTAACTACTGTAAAAAAAAGTTGGACACTTCGCCACTGTATGTCTAAAGAGAAAATTCCAAAAGAAAACTGTGGCCTGTGTTTTAGAATCAGATGATGATTCGGATGCAGAAATTATTTCTGTTGTCCAAGATCATACTGGCTCTAATGTATCTTCAATACCCCCTCACTGGTGATCCCTCATCTTGTATTGAACCTATAGTTGAAATATTTGTAGGTGAAAAGAAATTTAACTTGTTAGTAGATTTGGGTGCCAGGATTACTATAATCACGCAAAAGCTCTTCCATGAAACATGGGGAGGGAGAGACATGTTTCCTCCTAACAGATCTCCGGTCTCTTATGTGGGACGGAGAATTGAATTACTGGGGTTCATTGAAGATTATCTAGTATTCAAAGGAATGAAAATCAGGGGTAAAATCTATGTGGCAGTCAAAGGACTTAACATACTAGGATGGTTTCGAAAAAGGCCTTTTTGGCATGCAACTTAAAGCTGGTACCAAAGAACAGGTTATGCTCGTCACTTGTGAAGAGGAAAGTAGCAAGTGGATTGATGAATTTCCATTTGTTTTCAACAATGAATTGGGAAAGATCACTGGGTTCAAACATAAAATCATTGTTAAGGAAGGTGCAACCCCTATCAAACAAACTCAGGAGTGTTCCTATCAGCATAAGAGAGAATCTAAACAAGGAACTTTCCTCTTTATGTGAGAAGGGAATTATTGAATCTACTGATTCATCCTTATGGTTGTCTCCTCTAGTTGTCGCACGTAAACGTGATGGCAAGCTAAGGGTGTGTGTGGATCTCAGATCCCCAGAGTTACCATGTTTCATAACTATAGATGCCAGCAAGGTTGGTTTAGGAGCAATTCTCACACAAATATCTGGTAATCAGGAGTACACTGTTGAGTTTGCTTCTAGGGTTCTTAGAAGTGCTGAAACACCATACTCTTGTGATTGAAAAGGAATTGTTAGGCTGTCTCTGGGCTATCGATAAGTATCGCCCTTATGTTTGGGGAAGACACTTCAATTTAATGACAGATCACAAGCCACTTGTTTCAATTTTGTCTTCTGGTCCGAGCAAATGTCGTACACCTAGAATTACTAGGATGGTCAGTAAGATACTTCAAAATCAATTTGAAATTTCACACATTGCTGGTGGTAAGAGCACAAGGGCCGATTTATTATTAAGTTTTTCCCAAAGTGGTGACATTAGTGATGGAACAAGCTTTCAAGAATTAAATGAGGAGGATGAAGAAGATTGTTTTGTGGCATCTGTAGAAATTCCTATTTTAGCGGTTGGTACTGAAGAAGATTGTAGAGCATCTCTGGTGAAAGCGTTTTACAGGATGTTTATATGTTTGTCAAAAATGGGTGGCCCAAAGAAAAGTCTTTGTCTTCTGAAATACAACCGTACTGGAAGGTGGAATCAGACTTCGATAGAGGATGGTTTTATTATGAGATGTGAGAAGTTAATTCCACCTCATTCTCTTAGACCCATCACTGTAAAAGAAGCTCAGAAGGGGCATTTAGGGATTTCCCTTACCACACAGCGAGTTAGTCAAGATTTTTGGAGGCCCAGTATGGACAATGAAATCAAAACAATTATAGAAAATTGTCCGGTGTGTAGTTCTTCGGAAAAAACACTTAAGGTTGTTGTTCCGCCTTTGTCTCCTATAGAGTGTCCATCTAGACCAGGGTTCTCGAAACCGGTCCTGGAGGGCCGGATCCATGCCAGATTTTTTGGATATCCCCATTGAGATACATGTAGTAATTTTAAAAATCTGGCATGGATCTGGCCCTCCAGGACCAGTTTGGAGACCCCTGATCTAGACCATGGGTCAAAGTAGGTGTTGATATCATGGGTCCATATGAGGTTTTACTGTGGGGAATGAAATTTGTTTTGGTTTTGATGGACTACACATCCAAGTGGCAAGAAGTCAAGGTTGCTAGGGAAGCCAATACTTCTAGTGTTATCAAATTTCGTAAGGAAATGTTCTTGAGGGAAGGGTTTCCACAGTTTCTTGTCTCAGACAATGGGACACAATTTTGAGCGAGGAATTTCAAACCTTCTTGAAATGTAGTGGTGTCAAACATCTTAGAAGTTCACTTTATTATCCACAGACCTATGGTCTATTTATGGAGAGAATGAACAGAGTCATAGGTGATTGTGTCAAATAGGCAGCCTAGGCAGGCATGATGTTTTTTCATCTCTTGAAAGCATGTTGTGGTTTTATAGAACTACCACACATTCATCCACTAAGGTGTCTCCATTTGAAGTTTTGAGGGGGGAGGAAAGCAAATACCAGTTTTCGACCAGGATGGATGTGCAAGTGGGTTGACTATATTTAATGTTGAATCACTTTTAGAGACAGTTAAAATGAATTCGGAAGTCACAAGATAAAGAGAAAAAATGGTTTGACAAAAAAGGTGCCAAAGTGGTTTCTTTGTGTGTTGGTGATTTTGTTAAAATTAGAAGTTCCGGGCATACAAAGAAAGGTAAGGGTAAATTTAGTGAATCTATTAAGGTTACAAGAATTGGTAATAATGCTGTCCAAGTAGAAGGCGGTTGTCGGTGGAATCTTTCCAAGGTGGTTAAAACGAGATGTTTTTCCTCTGGTAATCAGAGTCCAAGCGGTCAAGGTGCCAACATTAATCCATCTGTTTCACAAAGGAGGAAAAGTACTAGAATTTCAATAACAACTCGAAGATTTTGTGATTGAACATCGTTTTACTCATGGTTTTTTTTTTATAGAAGGAAAGGAAATGTTACATTACTTCTTCATAATCACCAGATTTTGTTTTCACTTTGTTTCTGGTTCTATCTTCGGTTTTGTAAATATTTTTGCTATGCTTTTATGTTTCAGGTTTTATTGTTTTTTTTTTAGAAGAAAGGGAGGTATATTGTATTCTAGGTTTCATGTTATGTACCTTTAAGACACTTGCCTGCAGCTGCATCTATGATGTCACTGCCTCAAGTCTTTTGTGGAATGTTTTATTTCAATGCTGTGTGCCAACCAACTGGGGTACAGATGTGACCTCCAGATGATGAGCTGTGTAGTGTTTATTCAATTAAACTTAAATTGATGAAGGATCCAGTCTACTGAGATTACTACATACTTTCTGTCTGAGCAGTGTTAAATGTTCTTGTGACATTGGACGCTGCCTGGGTGGTATGTTGGGGGGAAGGGGGGGTGAGGATGTTAGTTCTAGACAGTAACCGGATTGAATTATTTGACGCACCCACCTGTCTGATGTGATGTTTTCCAAGACTGGCGGTACTGTTGTAGTCTTTACCCGACAGGAGTGGAATGGGAGAGGGGAGTCATTGGGCAGGGGTAGAGGCAGAGCGGGAGTTGTTTTAACCTCTGCCTTTATTATTGTTACCCCTGTAACCACCCTTTTGGTAGCCCTTACTATAGGTGGATTGTGTAGGAGCTTTGTAGAAGGTGTGTCCGAAGAGTATCCCCTGGTGGCGCCTCAGTAAGATGAGCGACTAAATGAACGTCTGGGAGCCTGCGACCATAGATTTGGCTGTATCTGTATCCTTTTTCATTTTTGGAAGTGATACATCTACATTGGGTCCGTAATTTCTTTAGGTTTTTTGCCAATGTCTTCAACCGGAGAAGTAGGAGTCTTTTTCGGCTCCGATGATTTTTTCGGCTCCGATGTAGTTTTAGGATTTGATGGTTTTTTCAGTTCAGGCAGTCTTTTTGAATCCGAAGTGGGTTTGCTTAGTTCAGACCTGGGTTTCGGTGCCAAAGGAGTAACAGTATGCTTCAGCGCCGATGGTTTGGATGTGGGAGTGGCCGTTGCCTTTTTCGGTGCCGGTAGTATGCTGGCACCATGGGAAGGGCGACTCGAGCCCGAGTCGCCTGAAGACTTAGCTAGCTTCTTAGCCGGGCCCAAAGGTGGGGCAGTAGAAGCAGTGTGTCTGTGTGCACCCGAGGCCCTCTTTGAGTGTGCCTACGGTCTTACTTACGACCCGCTGTGCTGGAGTGAGGTCCTCAACATCGGAATCTTATGCCTCGGAGTTGCTGTCGACGTCATGTTGTTCTGGGACGTCGACGCCTTCTTCAAAGATGTAGTCTGGAATTGGAGCTGAAGATCGAGCTATTGTTCTTCTAGCTCTTGGGTCCGGATAGTCTTTTTGGAGCGGAAAGAGGCACAAGCAGAACAGTCTCTGGCCTCATGCTCCGGGGAGAGGCAAAGGTTATACACTTCATGGAGGTCGGTGTGGGGAAACTTCGACCCCACATTGAGGACAATTTTTAAATGGCGTCCTTTCCATGAGCTGGAGTCGAGGCCTAGTTAGGCCCGAAGGCGTCGACGATGACCAAAATCTTCAGTGTTGAGAGTAGCTTCGACTGGAAAAGCGTTCGAAACTAAGTTTTGCAAGTTGGTGAGGATTGGACGCCGAAGGAACTCTGTTTCAACACGGAGCACTGGAACACATCAGAGACTGGTGGCGGAAAAAAACAATCTGGGGATGGAGCTGATGTCCATGCGCAGTATCATCCAAAGGAGGGGTCACCTATCCCGTGACTTCCAAAGACTTTTCTACAGCAAAACAAACTGCAAACATCCGGGCCCAACACTAGGTGGCCATCTAGGCACAGTGTGTAATCTGCAGCTCATATGCCTTGAACAGCTGTTTTCCATGTGAGGAATTGTAGTTCACATTTGTGTAAAGGCTCAAATGGGGGACCCACAAGCCTAGTAAGAATAATATTTAGGTTCCATACTGGAGAGGGTAGTAACCTAGGAGGAATTATCCTTTTTAAGCCTTCCATAAAGGCTTTAATTTCAGGTATTGTAAATAATGACAGGTGTCCGTTTTGTAAGTAGGCAGCGAGATGTAAACGTATAGATGAATATGCTAGATTACATCTTTGCAAATGCAGTAGGTAGCAAATTATATTTTGGATGGAAGCATCCAGTGTATCAATTTGATTGCTGTTGCATTAAATTGCAAATCTTTTCCATTTTGCAGCATAGCACACCCTAGTAGTAAGTAGGTCGTCTGGCTTCTTTAATAATGTTCATACAGTCTGGTGGTAGGTTAACGTAACCAAACTCTAAGACTTCAGGAGCCAGATCGCCAGATTCATCTGATTGGATCTAAATGCCTGATCTCTCCATGGTTCTGCATTAGCAGGGATAGAGACAGGCACAGTCTTTGATGTGGAACTAGTGAGAGTTCTAGCAGAGTTGTGAACCATGGCTGGCGAGCCCATGTGGGAGCTACTAGAATTAGTTTCGGACTGTTGTCGGAGCTTGCGTACCACTAGTGGAATTAGTGGGAGCAAATCTGCTTGACTAGTTCATCCACATCGCATTGCCCTTGCACAACAGGTGGGAAACCTGGTGGCGAAGGTTGGGCATTTTGCGTTGTCGTGTGTGGCAAACACATATATGTCTGGTTGACCCCACTTGAGAAAGAATGGTAGAAGAATGTAGTTCCCATTCGTGAATCTGTTGTGTCTGTCAACTTAACAGATCTGCAATCTGATTGTGAACGCCTGGAAGGTGTTCGGCCAGTAGGTATATTTTCTGAGGGATGGCCCATCTCCAAATGTTCTGTGCAAGCTGGGACAGTTGCAGAGAGTGTGTCCCCTCCTTGTTTATGTATATAGAACATGGCTGTCATATTGTCCGTTCGGATTAAGACCGCTTTGTTTTGTACATGTATTTGAAATGATTTTAGAGCTAGGAATATTGCTAGTAGCTCTACATGATTTATGTGGAGCACTTTCTGTTGAGTGGTCCATTTGCCTGGAGTCGTATGTTGGAGGAGATGAGCTCCCCAACCTGTGAGTGATGCGTCTGTTAGTACTATCTGTGGAACAGGTTCTAGAAATGGCCGCCCCTCGGACAGGTTTTTGGTGTTCCACCACTGCAGAGTGCGATGTGTGCAGCTGTTCACCAACACCAGATCTGTAAGATATCCTTGAGCCTGTTTCCACTGTAGTGCTAGACACTCTTGCAATGGGCACATTTGAAGTCTTGTATATGGTACAGTAAAGATGCAAGATGCCATCATGCCAAGAAGTTGCATGAACACTTTGGCTGGAAGAAAGTGTTGGTTTTAAATTTTGCAACTAAGGCTTGAATGCTCGCTATCCTGGCTGGACTGGGATATGCTAGAGCTGTAGAGGTGTTTACTGTGGCTTCCAGATACCGGTGTATATGGGAGGGCTAGAGATGCGACTTGTAGTTGATTGTGAACCCTAAGTCGTGTAATGTTTGAATGGTTTGACGAGTGTGATGCACAAGATTGAGTGACTTGACTTTTATTAGCCGGTCCTCGAGATATGGGAAGACATGAATCTGTTGTCTTCTGAGATGTGCTACTACTGCGAGGTACTTTGTAAACACTCTTGGTGCAGTTCTCACAACGAATGGGAGGACTTTGAACTGGTAGTGTTCTGTCTAAGACAAACCTTAGATACTTCCTGTGAGAAGGATGTAAAGGATGTATGGGAATGTGGAAGTAGGTCTCCTTGAGATCTAGTCTGGCAAGGAAGTCGCCTTGTTGTAACAGTGGAAGTACTTGTTGCAGAGTGACCATGTGAAAAGGATCTGACTGTATATATTTAGTTGAGGGGCCTGAGATTGAGAACTGGTCTTAGTGTCCCGTCCTTATTGGGTTTTAGGAAGTACAGCGAGTAAACCCGTTCCTTGACGCTGTAAGGGAACAATCTATATTGCATTCTTTTGAAGCAATGAGAGAAATTCTTGTTTTAGTAGCGTAAGATGTTCTGTGGATATAGGACGTTGCTTGGGTGGTATGTGTGGAGGTGTAGCTGGTAGCTCTAGGCAGTGACCATGTTGGATAATTTGTCTCACCCACCTGTCTGTTGTGATGGAATTCCAGACAAGTAGGAACTGTGTCAATCTCCTCCCGACTGGAGTAGGATGTTGCAGGGGAGCGGAAGGAAGTCACTGTTTAGTGTTGGGAGAGGTACGGTTGGTGTTATTACCGCAACCTCTTCCCTTATTGCGGTTTCCTCTATATCCTCCTCTGAAATATCCTCTACTGGGCGATGTTTGTGTGTGGGATTTAAAGGAAGAGGAACTGTCTGCTCCCATTTGTTTGTAGGTTCCTCAGTAGAAGGAGCGACAAAAGGAGCAATGTGCTTGTGGGGACTGTAAAGCTCCCATGGATTTGGCAGTTTGTGTCCTTTTTCATTTTTTTTTAGTGCAGTGCCCACAGCCGGGCCAAAAAGAAGTTGTTGGTTAAATGGCTGATTAAGAATAGTAGTTTGGACTTCCTGCTTGAAACCTGAGATGTGTAGCCAGGCGTGACGTCTAAGGAGCACACTAGTATTTATAGCTCTAGAAGCAGTATCTGCTACATCAAGTGCACATTTTATTGATGCATTTGAAATTAGTTTACCCTCTTGGATGAGTTATTTTGCTTGTGTCTTGTAATGATCAGGCAAATGCTGTAGTAGGGTTTCTAACTGGTCGTAGCGAGCCCTGTCATATCTTGTGAGCAGTGCTTGGGTGTTAGCTACGCGCCATGTATTGGATGCTTGGAAAGCTATTCTTTTGCCTGAAGCATTTATCATTTTGGATTCTTTATCAGGAGGTGGAGCTTCTCCTGATGTTTGGGAGTTAGCTCACTTCCTAGCATTAGAAACAACCAAAGAATCTAAGGGCAGCTGACCTTTAATTATAGGCATGATCTGAAGGTGCAGCCCTATACTTTCTCTATTCCTGGGTTTAGGATCCTAGCTCGTACAGGATCTTAAAATATATCAGGGGCATGCCTAATGACTCCTTTGATCATAGGTAACTCTAGTAGTTGGGTCTGGAATCGTAGTCTTTTCCTTCTTTTTTTTTTGTAGCCCAGGTGGGCGTCGACGTCCCACCTTTTGTTGTACTTCCTGTGATGTCGGCACTCTTCCTGCGGAAGCTCGCACCTTTGGGCGCCATCTTCGGATTCTTTTTTCTCTTGTTTTTGTGCCCTCTCCGTGAATCCTTGGCAATGTTTTCAAGTTCTTCCTTAAGTAAATGATTTCTCACTTTGTCCCTTAAAGTGTCTCTTTGTATTTTATGCTCTGTATTTCCACCTTCTTCTCCTGCCTCATCTTTCTGGTGGGTGGGTTCGCTAGTGATTCCAGAAAGATCTTGAAGCTGCATAACTACACAGACAGGTAAGAAACTACTTTGCAGCGTGAATCTTTCTGGATTCACTATGCTGTGCATCGACTTTGTAGCGGTTTGTTATGTTTGTGGAGGCTGGGTGGAAGATGAGCGTTGGTTGTTGATTATATGTTGAACCACTTTATGTCCTACTTGTGCTTCCTTGTTCATTTGTATATCCACGCAGTAGTGCTTAGTGAACATGTGCACTGAAGCCCATGTTGCCGCCAGGCATATGTCCTGAATGGGTGTATTAGCCAGGAAGGCTATTTTTGCTTCCGTTTTCCTGGTCAAATGGGCTTGTGCCTCCTCCGATAGTTCTTGACCTGCCTATGTGGCAGAATTGTATCATTTAGTGCGATCCATCGTGTGATGGTGTCTTTTGTTACTGGTTTACTCAGGAAACTGGTTGCGAAGGACACGAAGAACTGCTTTGTTTTCCTGTGCTCCTTCGTTCTTTCTATGTAATGCATTACTGTCCTTCTAGCGTCCAGAGTGTGCAGTGCCCTCTCTGCGCTTGTTGATGGTTTCTGAAAGAAGCTTGGTATCTGTATTGTTTGGTTAATGCGGAACCTTGACACCACCTTTGGCATGAAGTGTGGGTCAGTTCTCATTACCACCCTGTCATTGTGTACTTGGATGTAGGGTTCTTTCAGCATCAGTGCTTGCAGCTCGCTTACCCTGCGCAGCGAGGTGGAGTGAAGAAGTGTGGCTCAATGATTAGAGCGGCAGACCCTGGTGCAGAGGTCTAGCCCGGGACCAGGGTTCAATTCCCCGCCTCGGCGGGTCTTGGGCTCAAAATTCCACGGACCTGATAATTCTTGCCTCGGTGCCTATTCCAATCATGGAGTCCCACTCTGCAACTCTGGGCAATAGCTTGCTTAATCCCCACAACGCTAAGGATGACTGGCCTCAACCTTGGGGGGGCCCAGGAGTGGATGCCTCACAGGAAAAGCCAGGATGGGTTCCACAGCGGTCGTACAAAGCGCCTTGAGACCCTTGCGGGTGAATAGTGCGCTATACAAGTATCAATTTACATTTACATTATATTGCCACCAGAAAGGCTTTCTTCATTGTCAGCATTTGAAGTGAGGCCTTATGTATGGGTTCAATGGGCGCTTCCATAAGCTCTGTTAGGATTAAATTAAGGTTCCATGCTGGTGGCGGCATCCTCTTAGGTGGTGCGATCCTTTTAGCCCCGTCCAGGAGTCTCTTTACTACTTGCAATGTAAAGAACCTCTTTCCTGTCTCTCCTCTTGTGTAGGCTACTATCGCTGCTAGGTGTACTCTTAACGAGGATGAACTCAGTTTTGCTTTCAGCAGGTGTGAGTGAGATCTTAGCACCGTTGATTCCCTTGTCATCTTCTTGTGCAGTTTTTTCTTGCTGTAGCATTGTGTGAATCTCTTATTTTGCCACATAGCACCTTCGTGTGGTAGGTCTCTTTGCCTCTCATACAAACCCGCAGGGTGCTCTCCGCTAGCTGTTCTTCAGGAGCCATGCAGCTAGGCTGAGGCTCTCTGGGTGTAGTACTTCTCAGTTTTGCATAGAGTAAGTCTTTTATTTTCCAGAACTTGTGGGGTGGTCCCTGTGCCATTTCCGTTATTTGTGAGTAACAGGTCTGCCTTGCCCACTGTGGTGCCAAAAGGATCAGCGTCATGTTGCTGGTTCTGCACTTGCTGAGTACCCTGTGTATCAGTGGTATCGGGGGAAAAGTGTAGACAAATGTTTTCGACCAGCTTATCCATAGGGTATTCCCCTGGTTGCCTGGATGCGAAGTATTGGCATTTTGCATTCTGGTGTGTTGCAAATAGGTCTATCGTTGGTTTTCCCCACCGCCTGAATAGCCTTTGCGTTCCTGTGCATTGAGCTCACACTCGCGAGATGCTGTCTGTCTACTGAGCCTGTCTGCTTCCACATTGTCCTTCCCTGGTAGGTGTATGGCTAGAAAGTCTATTTTGAGTGGGATGGCCCATCTCCATATTTCCTGCACTAGGTTGGATAGCGCGACTTATTGTGCTCCTCCCTGTTGATGTAGAACATCGTTGTTGTGTTGTCTGTTTGTATCAACACTCTAGTTGTACAGTTGTTTCTGGAAGGCTTTCAGGGCGAGGAACACTGTCTTCAGTTCCAGGTAGTTGATGTGTCTGACCGCATCTGCTGGAGTCCACAGACCCCTCACCTTGAGCTTGTTCATGTGTGCTCCCCATCCCATCTGGGATGAGTCTGGTCACCGTTGTGGTTGGTGGTGTTCAAGGCTTCCCTTTTGTTATGTTCTCCTTGTTCCACCACGTTATCTCCTCCTGCACTGCATGCGTTACAACCACTAGATCTTCCCAACTTCCTGTAGCTTGTGACCATTGTTGTTGCAGCCATTCCTGGAATGGTCTCATGTGGAGCCGTATATTGGGGACCAAAAGTATGCAGGACGCCATCATCCCCATGATCTTGCTCGCTATCCTCACTGTCAGAGCTCACCCCTTCTGGTAGTGGCGTGTCTCCTTCAGCAGGGCCAGGGTTCTCTTGTCGCTAGGGAACACCTTGCTCTGTGTGGTGTTGATCTGTGCACGCAGGAAGATCTTCACTTGCTCTGGTTCCATTGAGGATTCCCCCAGTGTATGGAGAATCCCAGGTCTGCCAGCGTTTGTGACCCGCTGTGCGTGTTCCTTACATGTCCTGTGGGAACTTGCTTTTATTAGCCAGTTGTCGAGGTAAAGGTATACATGAATCCCTTCCCTCGGCAGGTAGGCTGCCACGGCAGCGAGACATTGGTGAAGACCCTTGGTGCGGATTTTAGTCCGAAGACTAGGGCTGTGAACTGGTAGTGTTCTTTGTGGTGGTAAATCTTAGTAGATGTTTGTGCTGTCTGTTCATGGGAATGTGCTGGTAGGCATCTTTGAGGTCTAAAATAGTTTGAGTACACTCCCTTGTTTCTTTCTCTGAATGGAATTGGTTAGATGGCCTCCTTTCGGAGGAGTTCTTGTGCTTCCTCTAGGAGTAGCGCTAGTTCTTTTCCTGACTGCGCCTTCCTTTTTGGTTTTCTGTTTGGTGGTTTCTTTTCCAGTTCTATGCAGTATCCAAACTGTATGTTGAGTATCCATTTGCCTGTTAACTTCTTCCATTCCTGGAAGAAATGTCTTAGCCTGCCTCCTACTGGTGTTACATGTTCGTTGCTGTTTGGTCCGTGTAACCCTCTTTTGTTGACCTTGTTGTTCTCCACCCTCGGAGGGTTCATGTGGGTGGGCACGCTTTGCAGGGCGAAGTCACTTTGAGGTGGGTTGCTGGCCCCCTCTTGTTTGTCCTCGCCCATTCGCCCTCCCGCGAAAGGACTGGCCCAGAGATTGGTACTGCCAAGTTTGTTTTTGCTGTCCCTGCTGTGCTTGATGGACACCCTGGTGGGCCGGCTGGAATGTCTGGTGTGACATTCCCGGCTGGTTTCCCCCCTTCTGTTTGGTCTCTGTGTCGGGGTACCCCTTCTCATCCCCATCCCTCTGAATTGAAGGCCCCCATGGACCTTGCAGTTTCATTTTCTTTCTTGAGCTGGGTGAGTTTTTCATCCACCGGTGCCCCAGACAGTGTTTCTCCGTTTAAAGGGGTGCTCAGAATGTTCTGCACTTCCGGCTTAAAGCCTGAGATCCTCAGCCAGGCATGCCTTTTTTCTGTGACTCCGATCATCATAAGCCTGCTGGATGTGTCAGCCCCATCCAATGCTGTTTTCAGGCAAGAATTTGCTATATTTTTTACTTTCTCTACCAGGTGCGACGCTCTTTGTTGGTATTGCTCGGGGAGGTGCTTGAGCAGCTGTCCGACCGCGTCCAAATGCTGGTATTGGTGTCTGTTTAGCAGGGCATTGGAGATTTCCATGCGCCAGTGTACAGCTGCATTCCTCTCTATTTTTCTCCCAGTTAGGTCCATCCTCCTACAAAAAGAAAAATGGTTTTTAGATGTCAGAAAATGGGCGCACTGCCAGTATGGAAGCACTGTAGGATAAAGTGGGAGGTGGTGCAACTGGGTGAGTGGACAACCATATAACCACTCAAAGGAGAAGTCAGCAAGCTGCACTAATCCTACGCTATAGAGAAAAACCTACCCTATGCACACACTCTATAAGTACAAATGGCCACAATGTGGCTTAATACAAAAGTCCAATATAGTGCAGAGAAACAAAAGTAATAGACAGTAATAAAATGGACATGTGTTGAAAGAAGGTCTTGGTTTCCGTGTTTTTAATGGAACAAAACTTGAAAACAACCAGCCGACACGTGTTTCATCGCATCTCGCGAATCTTCAGGGCTCAAATGGTTGTGCTTGGACCAAGAGGTCGCTCTTCCGGTGATACTTCCGACCCGGAAGGGCTCAAGACCAGCAAATTTCAGTATTCAATTAAAGTTAATTAGCTTGCAAGCGTAATGCGCTTTTATTGATCGCCCGGGAGAAGATGTAATGATAGAAATAATCGGTTCACTCAATATCTCAGGGTTTGTAGTTCGAGGACTGAAAAGAGGTTGCTCTGTGGCCTCGCGTTAGTTCGATGTCTGAAAGACGTCTTGATTCTTTCTTGTCTCCCGGGTCTCTGTGTTCGAAATGACCGAACACAGAGACCCGGGAGACAAGAAAGAATCAAGACGTCTTTCAGACATCGAACTAACGCGAGGCCACAGAGCAACCTCTTTTCAGTCCTCGAACTACAAACCCTGAGATATTGAGTGAACCGATTATTTCTATCATTACATCTTCTCCCGGTCGATCAATAAAAGCGCATTACGCTTGCAAGCTAATTAACTTTAATTGAATACTGAAATTTGCTGGTCTTGAGCCCTTCCGGGTCGGAAGTATCACCGGAAGAGCGACCTCTTGGTCCAAGCACAACCATTTGAGCCCTGAAGATTCGCGAGATGCGATGAAACACGTGTCGGCTGGTTGTTTTCAAGTTTTGTTCCATTAAAAACACGGAAACCAAGACCTTCTTTCAACACATGTCCATTTTATTACTGTCTATTACTTTTGTTTCTCTGCACTATATTGGACTTTTGTATTAAGCCACATTGTGGCCATTTGTACTTATAGAGTGTGTGCATAGGGTAGGTTTTTCTCTAGGTCCATCCTCCTACTTTCTTTGTCTGGTGGTGGGCCTGATGTTGGAACGTTTGCCCTTTTCCTGGCTGTTGCCGCAATAATGGAGTCACGCGACGGATCCCTGGAATGTAGAGAGGGTCCTTAGAGGACTGCTTGTATTTCTTCTCGGTCCTAGCCGTGACAGACCTGCAGGTTGCTGGATCCTTGAACGCCGCCCTCCCTTGGTCCAGGACACTCGGAAGCATGGGGAGGAATTGACTCATTGTTTGAGTGGGAAACAGGGTCTCTAAGAGGAAGCATGCCCTTGTTTTTTTTCTCCTCCAATTTGACTCCATAAGCCGTTGCAGAGTTCCTGATGACCATGTTGTAGGCCCCAATATCATCTGGTGGCAAAGGCGTCGAAGTGTACGTCTCCACAGGCTCTTCCGGGATTTCAGCATCTAGGTCCTGCCACTCCAGGTCCTGTGCCAGAGGATGCCGAGCCGAAACTCGTCCGCTGGTCGTCGCCTTCTTCCTCGTAGTATAGGCCCTCTTCCCCTAGGTGTTCCTGGGGCTCGGGAGTTTTTGGCGGCGTCAAACTCCTCTTCAATTTCGGCAATTCGATGGAATCGTGAACCTTTTCATTTTCTCGTCAAACTCTCTCTTCCTTTGCAGGATGTTATCCATTTCGGCCTCAAGCCTACTCTTCTTTCTCTCCATCTCGGCGGCCTGTTCGTTGTTGAGCCTTCCAGCCGAACTCTTAGACGTAGTCGTCGACGTCTAAGCAACCTTCGGGTCCTTCTCCTTCGAAGTTGAGTTGTCTTTTTCGGGGACTTGCTTCAACGACCATGGCTTTTTACCGGTCTTCGCCGCCTGGGAGTCCTTTTCGAAGGATCCGCTGGGCTGTTTGTCCTTGGATGCAGCTGCAGCTGTCGAGATTTTCGGCGCCAGTGCTCCCTTCCAGGACTTACTCTTTTGAGTCTGGCTCAGGCTTTCAAGAGTCTGTTGGGGTTTAGGGTCTCGATGTCTCTCCTACCTCTTTAGATGTTTTCTTATCGGTCTCTACTACCGTGTAGTCATCTAGTCCCTCGGCGATGTGGTCCTCTTCGTCGCTGGAGAGGCCCAGGTCCCGAAGCGACGGAGGTTGGCCTTTGTCCTGCATGGTGTAGTTGGCTCTTCTCTGTCTCTCTCTAACCTTGTGTGTGCTCGGGGTGAAGGTGGAGCAGGCGTTGCAATCCTTGATCTCATGGTCGACCGGCAGGCAGAGGTTGCAGAGCGGGTGCTGGTCCTTCTGCGCGTATTTGTGGTGGCAGTTACGGCAGAATTGAAAAGGTGTTTTGTCCATTCCTGCCCTTAGGGGGCTCCCTGTGTGTGCATTCTCTATTGGACATCTAAGTTCTCCTCTTTCTTCGTCGTATCGGATTGGTGGTCTTGTTCCTCTGTGTCTTATCCAATCTTTTCCGTGTAAAATTAGTCTTTTCCGTCTTCTTTCCTCCAAAAACTCTGGAGCCTCTCGGTGACGCTCCAGACTTAACGACGGAAAAAAGAATCTGAAGATGGCGCCAAAAGGTGGAAGCTTCTGCAGGAAGCGTGTCAATGTCATGGGAAGTATACCAGAAGGTGGGACATCGAGGCCCAATTGGGCTACAAAAGAAAGAAAAGACTACGATTCCGGACCCAACCACTTGACGGCGGAATAATGCACAGCATAGTGAATCCAGAAAGATTCACGCTGCAAAATATTTGTACCGACTTTTGGGAGTGCTCAAAAGTGTAATAAAAAGTCCTTCTTCATGTGAGTGCATTGTGACCCCATGATAGATGGCAGCTCTATTATTTAAATGTCCAAAATCCATGTTGTCCTCCGGATGAGATGGTTTTGAGGGGTGTGTGTGTGGACTTGGGATGTCTGGGATCTTTTGTGGTACAGGGTACTCCCATTCAGGTGGGTCAGTTGGGTATGTGAAAGGGTCATCTAGGTCGCCCCCAAGTCCCATGTCCTCATCATCCTCATTAGGAGGGGGTGTATGTGGAGAAATATTAGGTGGAGCAGTGTGAGGTGGAGGTGTAACAGGCTTAGGCAGAGGAAGAGGGTTAGGAGGAATTATAGGAGAAGAAGGATGCATAGGAGATGTGGCAAAGTCCTTTTTAACAGGCACTGGAAGAACAAGTACTGTATCTAATTTCCTCTGTTTGGTTCAGAGGTAACATGTACTGTTTTTGGATCAATATAGATCTTTTTCTGCTTTGGGTCAATAGGATCCGGCTGAAAAAGCTCCTCTATCTCATGATCCGCTATTGGTGCCCATTTTTTCAGTTCTGAGCAGGGTTGTTACTTGTTCTTGTCTTTAGCCTTAGGAGTTGTAAAAGAGTCCTTCGGCGCAGCTTTTGGCTCTGAGGGTTTCGGCTTCGGCGCCAAAGCTAGCTTTTTCGATACGGAAGCCATTTTATCTACGGGCTTCAAAGCTTTCAAGCTCCGGTTGTCTCTCGAAGTCGACGGCGTTGGAATCTGTTTCGGACCTGGGACTTCTTTCGGTTTCGGTGCCGAAGGCGCTGGAGATATTGGAACATGCGGTTTGCTCGGTCCCGAGCTACTGGAAGGCTTTTGGGTTTTCTTCGGAGCCGAGCTCGAAGGCAGAGCTTCTGAAGGTTGTTTTCAGTCTCTACTGTGCCCAGCAGGCAGCGTGTTGACCAATGCCTTCTTTGGTGAAGAGGTTGGGGTAGGGGCAGTAGTACTCACGCTTTGACCCGGAGTAATGGAGTCATCGTAGTAATCTGCCCCTGAAGCGAATTGGAGATCTTCAGAATCTTCTTTGGGAACATCTGGGACTTCATCGAACATGTCCACCGGTTCCGGAGCGGATCTCTGCATGATGTGTCGACGGGCCCTTCGATCTCGGATGGATTTCTTGGATCGAAATGAAGCGCATGCTGGACTCGTCGTGTTCCGGTGATAGGCCCAGGTTACAGACCTTGTGATGGTCACTGTGCGGGAACTTTGCTCCACACTGGGGGCATTTTTTTGAATGGCATCCTTTCCATGGGCTGTAGGGCTCAGGGCGTGGATAGGCCCCAACGGCAGACGTCAACAACCGGAATGGAAGCGATGAAGTTGAGTAGAAGGCTTTGTTGTTTTCGAAGTAAATTTGAAGTTTTAAGTAAGTTTTTTCGCATTGAACTAGTAGTTCTAACAGGAACGGAAAAGTTAAATCCGAACCCCTATGGGGGAAAAAAATTATCTAAGGATGGAGTCGATGCCCATGCGCACTATCGTCTAAGGGAGGAGTCTCCTATCTCGTGACTACAAAGACTTCTTCCAAGACAACAACAAGGGGCAAGCATCTGCGCCCAACACCAGGTGGCGATCTAATGCTCAGTGCGAGATCTGCAGCTCATATTCCTCGAACAGAGCTTTTCTGTCACCAATTCTAAAGAGTTGAAGAGAAGAAACTGAGTGGCACGCAGGGAGACTCCCTTCCACACGGCGTGCAGTGAAAATCTGAGAACTGACTCTGCTGAGTGTTCTAGAGGGTGCTGGTAGCTGATTGGTTGGAGCTGACTTTTGGCTCTTTTTACTATAAAGATGTAGATAGGCTACTAAGATTTAGGCCTTGGGCTTTTTTCTTTTAGCCTACTTCTATTTATTTATGGCACTACTTTTGTAATTTACTGTGGGACTCCCGCCTCGGCAATGGGGAATGATTCAGGCATGTGAATCTATGAAAGATACCCCAATACTGGATAAGAATAGTTGCAAGTTGAACAGCTAATCATCATCAGTCATAGTCCATACTAAGACTGGATGGTGCATTGGTAATTGATTCTATTTTGGAAGAGCACAGCCATGTTTCGATACTGAAACTGATGGAGAAGCAGTGAGTGGTTCTGAAACAGGAGCAGGTGCTATTTTTTTTTTAGCATCAATGGGAGGGTAAGGACCATTAACATAGTATACTGGGGCTCAGACACCAGAGTGAATGCCTTTTCCCATACTTAAATTATGCTGTTAGTCTAGAAACCCACAAAGATCCCAGGAGGCGCTTGATAATTAAATTCCCTCTATGCAGAGCAACTCTCAAAGATTTAATTACAAACTGAAAGCTGAATTAAATCCTTTGGAACTGAGAAAAAAAACAATGTGCTGTTCTTTTTAATAAGTAACTAGCATCAGCAAAGCCAACTGGTTTGTATTCTAAATGGAAGTGTCTGGATACATCCATCCATCCAGTTAATCGCTCATCATTTAACCCCTTCGCTGCTCATGACGAGCTCAGGGACCCCCAACAGCCAAGGTGTTAATGCCCTCAGTCACTGTTGCACTCATCCGCACAGTCATTCTTGCATTCACCCACATACCTATCTATACCACACAGATAAACTCACCAGTCAATGAAGAGGCACTTTTAGTTATAAGCTTGAACTATTAGGTTTACCAATTACTGTTTTAAACTGCAAATTAGAAAGGTATTTTAAAAAAGCATGCAACATTTCTAGTTAGTTTAGAATTAGTATAGCATCTTCTATGGTCATTACAGTGTCTCTAGATGAGTTACACTAGCATTGATTAATTAGCGTCCCCATTCAAGGTGAGTCATCTACAAAGGTAACAAAATGTTCCAGAGGAACGCAGACATTGTGCACAGTCTTGTGCAAGGGTGCTTTTTCTCTTTACAACAGTCTAATGTATACAGTCCCATAACCCACAAACCTGAAATTAAACGCAGACTAGAAGAAGATTCATCATTTAATGAACATATATCTACCAAGTCAACTCCAAGCCAATACTTACCTGGGATCTGCTGAAAGCGACGAAAACAAAACTCAAAATGGAGGACAAGAAAATCCAATGTTTCCCAACACTTGATCTTGAACAAATTACAAATGCGCATAGAACAAAGAAATACAAAGCAAAACAATTAATGGGGGCTGTGAACACGGCTGCCTGAAAGCAATGCATTACACTGGGCAAACCACAACTTCATTAAAACAACAAAAACAGCTCCCCCGTTTCCTCTAGCCTTGGGAGATTCCTTTTTGTTTTGTGAACATTTGGTATTTGGCACCAGATCATAAGTAATGACAGGAAACCGGGCTTTCACTCGGGGGGAGTGGGGCGGGTGTGAAAGGCTTCCATGAGCTAATGGAGCCAATGGAGAAAACGTCTCTAACTCATACTGGGCCAGGGTTGCCAAAACAGGGCACCCGACTTTACATACAGGGCAGTGACTGAGTGGTTTATAAAACCTATAAAATACAATGAACTACTTATTCTTGTTTCTGCTTATTCAACCTACATTATGAGAACAGATTTCACTCCTCTGTAAGGAGCCATAACTCCTAAAGCAGGTCCCATATATCAGATGGTATTTACATGCTGGCATAAGCTACCAGCTTCGGAGGAGGGGGGGGAGGGATGGGGGGGAAGGAACATACATAAAGGTCATCTGTACAAAGTCAGGGGTGAGCTAATACAGGCCCGTCTAATCCTGAGAGCAGACAGTGCACAGCATCTAAGTTCACGGACCATACAATAGATGTCCCATTTCAATTAAGGGACCATTCAAAAGGTGGTGCATTTTCTGGCGATGAAAGAACGTCACACGCACACATCTCAAAAACAAATAATTAAAAAGCCTCAATTCCAAATGTACATACTGATAAAGAAGACATGAACTGAATTCACATGAACAGAGTACTCAGTCCATAAAGCATAATTTCCTGGCAGTAAAACACACACACCACCCACCAGATATTTTAAGGAAACTGCTCCAAATTAATTCTTAACGTAAAGACCTATGCAAACACATCCCACCTGAAGGGCCGCATGGCAGTACCCTGGTGTAGCTGCACTCTACCGCGGGTATTTTTCAGGTTGTGGTCTATTCATTTGCCTTTTTACTATTATATATTAGCGGCCACAAAGTACCAGGTAGGTGAAATAGAAATAGCACAGTCAAGAGGCCAAGTACACAACAGCTCCTTGGAGCACGAGGTCCTTCACGCAGACTCCGTCGTTTCCACTGGTTTGACAAGATGATCAGGCTTGTTTCCAGCTGCATAGTGCTCCCACATCTGCAGATAAAGCCGCTCCAGGTCCATTGTGTACTGCTTCGTGTTGAAGAGAGGGCTAGATATCCTCTGCTTCCAAACCTTGGCACGGATTTTCTTCAGACTACAAAGAAATTAAAGTGAAACTCACATCACATAGGACTATTGTCATTGAAATCAACATCTTTAAGTACTTTAATAGTTCCCTCTCTGTGTAGAATGGAAGTTACTTACCTATAAGGAAAATGTTACCCTGAAATCATCTGCTCGTGGCATGTAGAGCTGTAGATTCACATGCAATGCATACTCTTACCATTTTGAGTTGGGCTTGGATGTGTGAAAGTTGTTTTTCTTCTAAGAAATCTTTGGAGTCACGTGGTGGTGACGAAGACTCTTGGTGATAATACGAATGGGCATAGTCTCCTTTGAGAGATTGTTTACCCGCATGGAGGGAGGTGTGAGAAACGAAGAGGCAAGTAAGAAGATGTCAATGCACAAGAGGAAAAAAATGCTACTTAGCAGTATGCATCTGTTCTTGGCATGTAGAGCAGTCGATTCCTATACTGTGAATAGATCGCCATCTGGTGTTGGGCTCGGATGTTTGCACTTTGCTCTATTGGAAGAAGTTCTTTGTAGTCACAAGATAGGTGACTCCTCCTTATGACGATAGTGCGCATGGGCATCGACTCCATCCTCAGATTGTTTTTCGCCAAAGGGTAATGATCGAGTTTGTGAGAAATAGAAAGAGATGTACATGTGTGATGTGTCTAAGTAAGATAGTATTGCAACAGATAAAGGTACCTGGGGAGGCGGGTGGGCGTATATAATTCTGCAGCTCTACATGCCAAGAACAGATAACTGGTAAGTACATTTTCCGTTCGAGGGACATGAGCAGCAGAATATATACTTGTGCATAGACTGTACAGCAATTCTCTCCCTAGCGGTGGCCAACTATATCTGTTGCAGTGGTTTTTAAAATAAAAAAGTCCTCAGAAAAGCCTGACCCACACTATCCTGTTTTGCGTGCACATCTACACAGTAGTGCTTTGTGAAAGTGTGTGGTGTAGACCATATGTTACTGCTTTACAAATGTCATCCAAGGGAACGTTACTTAAGAATGCCATAGAAGCCCCTAGTTTGTGTGTGGAATGCGCTCTAGGGGGAATGGATAATGTACGCTTTGCTTTTTGGTAGCCTATCTGGATGCATTTACCGATCCACCTGGCAATTCCAGGTTTTGATAAAGGATTGCCCCATGTGGTGGTGAGAAAGCCACAAAAAGTTGTTTACTTTTCCTGAAAGTTTGTCCTTCCAATGTAGTAAATAATAGCTCTTGACGTCAAGCGTATGTAGAACCTGTTAAGCTACTGAGTCTGGTTCAGGAAAAAGACTGGTAGTTAAACAGACTGGTTAAGGTGAATGAAATGAAAAGAATATTTGTAAAGCACATGGCTACCAGAAGGCCTCCCAGCACTAGGCAAACTCATGATGAGGTGGAACAGCAACATTCAAGGGAACAGGAAGTTTAAGTTGTTTCCAGAAGGCAAGATGACCAGTCTCTTTCCCGATATGAGGGGGCAGAGCGTTCCAAAGCCTGCCGGCATTAAGAAAGAAGAGTCAACCGCCACTTCTGCCTCGTTTGATTCTGGGGATGTTGACTAGAAGAAGTTCATCCGAGCGAAGTTCTCTTCTAGCTTTATAAGGCTCAATTCCAGAGGAGGACCCTCCGCTGCAAGGATCTGTGAACGAGAGAGGTTTAAAAATAACTCGTTCTTTCACTGGGAGCCAGTGTAGTAGGCGGAGGGCTGGTTTTGCGGAAAGGAAAGCAGAAACTACTTTTGGTAAGAATTTCGGGTTGGTCATAAGAACCACTTTGTTGTGATGTATTTGTAAAAATGGTTCTTGTAAGGTTAATGCCTGGAGTTCGCTAACTCTTCTGAGAGATGTGATCGCCACAAGGAAAGCTACTTTCCATGTAAGAAATTGTAATTCACATTTATGTAAAGGTTCAAATGGGGGACCCATGAGCCTGGTAAGGACAATGTTTAAATTCCACTCTGGAGAAGTGGAACTCTGGGAGGAATTATTCTGTTAAGGCCTTCTATGAATGCTTTAATGGCAGGCACCCTAAACAATGACAACTGCTGCCTGTTTTGTAGGTAAGCAGCTTTCGCGGCAAGATGTGATCGTATAGATAAGAATGCTAGGTTACATTTTTGTAGATGCAGGAGATAACAAATAATGTTTTGAATTGAAGCGTCAAGTGGATTGATTGTGTTATTGCAGTAGATCACAAATCTTTTCCATTTAGCTGCATAGCATACTCTAGTGGTAGGACGTCTAGCCTCCTTAATGACGTTCACACAGTCTGGCGGGAGATTGAGGTAACCAAACTCTAAGACTTCAGGAGCCAGATTTCTAGATTCAGTTGAGTTGGATCTGGATGCCTTATGTCTCCATGGTTCTGCTTGAGAAGCTTTGGGGAGAGAACTTTTGATGTGGAACTACTGAGCGTTCCATCAGGGTTGTGAACCATGGTTGCCAGGCCCATGTTGAAGCAATTAGGATCATTGTGAGACTGAGCTTGCGCACCAGTAATGGAATGAGCGGGAGAGGCGGAAAAGCGTACGCAAATCTGCCTCACCAGTTCGATATCTCATTGCCTTTCGACAAGGGGTGTGGATACCTGGAGGCGTAGCTTGGGCATTTTGTGCTTAACTGTATGTCTGGGTGGCCCCACATTTGAAACAGGTTTGAGCTATTGACATTGTAAATGACAATGTCTTATTTATTTTTTGGGTTTTAAAACATAAATAAAAGGCATTGTCATTTATAATACTAATAGCTTAAACTTGCAAATGCGAGACCTATTGCATTGCAATAAAAGGCATTCTCAACTGCGTGTTAGGTTGTAAATATCAGAGGAACATAAAACAGTCCATGACCAGTAAGTGGGAGTCCTCTTGAAGGGATATAGTATCTGGAGAGTCTATAGGGAACAAGTTTGGTGACCACCATTGTCGTATCAGTGAGTATTTACACATTGGTGCAAGTTTCCTAACTTCTCAGTCAATGTTTTTTTCGCCCAGCCGCAATTGGTTCTTTTTCAGGGGGTGTGGGGTGTGGGGGGTGGGGGGGGGGGGGGGGGAATCTCCGAAACTTCAAATGGGAGCTCTGTCACCTCTCCTTCATATTCAACAGCCTGACCTGATTAAAAGGCTGCCCACAGTGACATTACAAGGTCTGGGGCAAGTAGAGAAGTAATAACGTCGCCGCCGATTATGGAGTATAGCACAGTTTCGGTAAATAACTTAAAGAGGAGCACCAGAACATGCATAATAAAAGTAGCAGGGAATTTATAAAAAAGAGGGCGGCGGTGTATGAAATGCAAATGCTACTTACCAGTATGCATCTGTTCTTGGCATGTAGGGCTGCTGACATTCATATCTGTGCATAGATCGCCACCTAGTGTTGGGTCCGGATGATTGCACATTGTTGTCCTGGAAGAGTCTTCGAAGTATCACGAGATAGGTGGCTCCTCCCCTGGACTACAGTGCGCATGGGCATCGCCTCCATCCCCAGATTGTTTTTAGCCATTGGCAGAGATGGAGTGAAGAATGTGAGTGATGACCATGCTATGAGCATATGTATGTATATGATAAAAATCTGCAGCTGCTACAGGCGCCGGGGAGGAGGGTGGGCGATATGAATGTCAGCAGCCCTACATGCCAAGAACAGATGCATACTGGTAAGTAGCATTTGCAGTTCGAGGCATGTGGGCTGCTGAATTCATATCTGTGCATAGAATACATAGCAGTCCCTCCATTAACGGCGGCCGCCCGTGCCAGCTGCAGCAGTCTGAAAAAGCGTTTTTAGAACAGCCTGACCAACAGCTGCCTGCTGTTTGGAATGTACGTCTACACAGTAGTGTTTAGTGAAAGTATGTGTGGTAGACCATGTGGCTGCTCTACAGATATCTTCTAAGGGAATGTTACCTAGGAAAGCCATAGAGGCCCCCAACTTCCTGGTGGAGTGGGCCCTCGGTGGGATAGTGAGAGTGTGTTTAGCTTTAGCGTAACAGATCTGGATGCACTTTACTATCCACCTAGCAATCCCCGCTTTGGAGATTGCGTTTCCCTTGTGGTGAGTAGCAAAAGCAACAAAAAGTTGTTTGGTTTTGCGGAAATCTTTTGTCCTGTCTACATAATACATCAAGGCCCTCTTAACATCAAGGGTGTGGAGCATGCGCTCCGCCAGCGTCTCTGGGTTTTGGAAAAACACTGGCAATTCGATGGTCTGGTTAATGTGGAATTGGGATACCACCTTGGGCAGGAATTTAGGGTTAGTGCGGAGCACCACCCTGTTAGCATGTACCTGGAAGAAAGGTTCTTGGATGGTGAGCGCCTGCAGCTCGCTAACCCTCCTAAGCGATGTAATCGCTACTAAGAACGCAACCTTCCAAGTAAGAAACTGAAGCTCACAAGAGTGCATTGGCTCAAAGGGAGGACCCATCAGCCTTGTAAGAACCACATTGAGGTTCCATTCTGGAGCTGGTGGGGTCCTTGGTGGAATGACCCTTTTGAGTCCTTCCAGAAAGGCCTTGATAGCAGGGACCTTAAAGAGTGACAGGTGCTGCCTATTCTGGAGGTATGCTGCCATAGCAGACAGGTGAATACGGATGGAAGAGTACGCTAGATTGCATTGATACAGGTGGAAAAGGTAACAGATGATTTTCTGAATGGAAGCATCTAGCGGGTCAATATTGTGGTTAGCACAGTAGATGACAAACCTCTTCCATTTAGCCGCATAACAAGCTCTAGTAGTGGGCTTCCTTGCCTCCCGAATGATGTCCATACAATCGGGGGGAAGATTGAGATAGCCAAACTCTAGGACTTCAGGAGCCAGATCGCCAGGTTGAGCTGTTGCGGATCTGGGTGCTGAATGTCGCCATGGCTCTGCGTCAGAAGGCTGGGAGTGAGATGAAGCCTCTGATGCGGTACCACGGAGAGTTCCAGAAACGTGGTGTACCATGGTTGGCGAGCCCACGTCGGAGCAACCAGGATGAGCGTCATCGAGTGCTGCCGGAGCTTGCGTGCCACCAGCGGTATCAGAGGTGCTGGGGGAAAAGCGTACGCAAATCTGCCTGACCAGTTCATCCACATCGCATTGCCCTGTGATTGCGGGTGTGGGAACCTGGCGGCGAAGTTTCGGCATTTTGCGTTCTCCTTTGTGGCAAATAGGTCTATCTCTGGATGACCCCACCTTTGGAAGTACGGTTGGAGTACTGATGGATGTATCTCCCACTCGTGCATCTGATGGCTGTGCCTGCTGAGCAGATCCGCCATTTCATTGTCCTTGCCCGGGAGATGCTCTGCCATGAGGAAGATGTTCCTCTGAATGGCCCACTTCCACATGCTCTGAGCCAGATGAGACAGCTGTGGAGAGTGTGTGCCTCCCTGCTTCTGGATGTAGTACATGGCCGTCATGTTGTCCGTCCGGATCAACACGACCTTGTTGCACAGATGTACTTTGAACGCCTTTAAGGCCATGAAGATTGCCATCAGTTCTAACACATTGATGTGCATCTTCCTTTGCTGTAGTGTCCATAGTCCCTGCACCGTGTAGTGGAGTACATGCGCTCCCCAACCCTGGAGAGAAGCGTCCGTTGTCAGGACAATCTGTGGGACAGGCTCTTGGAATGGTCGGCCTTTGCAAAGTTGTGGATTCCACCAATGCAGAGAGTTGTATGCCCGACCGCTCACCAACACTAGGTCTGTCAGTTGCCCACGAGCCTGAGTCCACTGACGTGCTAGGCACTCCTGAAGCGGACGCATGTGTAGTCTCGCGTGCGGGACAATGGAGATGCAGGAGGCCATCATGCCTATCAACTGCATGAACCCCTTCGCTGGAAGCGAGTGCTGGGGTCTGAATCGTTGGATCAGCGCCTGGATACTGGCGATTCTCACTGAATTTGGCTGCGCAGTGGCTGCCAGAGTGTCGATGGTCGCGCCCAGATACTGTCGCACGTGGGCGGGCTGGAGATGGGACTTGGGGTAGTTCAGAGAGAAACCCAGATCGTGCAGGAGATGAATGGTGCGTGACACATGGTCCACGCACTGTAGTTCCGTCCTTGCCTGAATGAGCCAGTCGTCCAGATAAGGAAAGACGTGGACGTGCTGGCGACGGAGATGCGCCGCCACAGTCGCTAGGCACTTCGTGAATACCCTTGGTGCCGTGGTGACCCCGAACGGCAGGACCTTGAACTGGTAATGCTGGTCTAAGATCGTGAATCTGAGATACTTTCTGTGGGAAGGATGCAGGGGGATATGAAAATAGGCATCTTTCAGATCCAGCGTAGCCAGAAAATCCCCTTGCTGAAGCAGGGGAAGCACTTGTTGCAACGTGAGCATATGGAAGTGCTCCGAGAGTATGTACCAGTTCAGGGGCCTGAGGTCCAGGATGGGCCTGAGGGATCCGTCCTTCTTGGGAATCAGGAAATACAGGGAGTAAACCCCTGTTCCCCGCTCTTGCAAAGGAACGAGCTCTATTGCCCCTTTTTGCAGCATGACTAGAACTTCCTGCTGCAACAAGGTCAAATGCTCGCCTGACATAGGACGGCTTCTTGGGGGTATGTCCGGCGGAATGGAAGTAAGCTCTAGACAGTACCCGTCCCGGATAAGGGACCTCACCCACCTGTCCGTGGTGATGTTCTTCCACGCCGGCAGGAACTGCTGGAGTCTCCCCCCAACCGGTGTTGTATGGTCGGGGGGCAGTGACAAGACGTCACTGCTTGTTGGTGGTGGTGGACCTGGAGCTATTGTTTCCACGTCCCCTGCCCTTGACATTTTTGCCTCTGTAACCACCTCTACCCTTGTTGTTGTACGTGGTCTGGGTGTTACTTTTGTAATACTGCGAGGATTGGGATGCCTGCCCCCTTGTGGTGCCCCTGGAGTTTGAGCGGCGAAAGGAACCACTCCGAAACTGCTGACTTTGTAAAGCCCCCATTGATTTGGCAGTTTCCGTATCTTTTTTCATTTTTTCCAGGGTGGCATCCACCTCAGGTCCAAACAGGTGGTCAGGATTCACTGTTTGATTCAATATCGTAGTTTGGATGTCGGGTTTGAACCCTGAAATTCGAAGCCAGGCATGGCGTCTAAGCAACACACTGGTGTTGATAGCCCTGGAGGCTGTTTCTGCCACGTCTAATGCACATTTGATGGATGCATTTGTAATGAGTTTGCCTTCCTGGATCAGCATCTCCCCTGCCTCCTTGTATTGGTCAGATAAGTGTTGCAGTATGGCCTCTAAGGTGTCATAATAGGCCCTATCATAACGTGCAAGCAGGGCTTGGGTGTTAGAAATTCTCCAGATATTAGCTGCCTGTGCAGCAATCCGTTTGCCTGATGCCTCGAAGACCTTGGACTCTTGGTCTGGGGGAGGAGAGTCACCAGTAGTCTGAGAGTTCGCCCTCTTCCGAGCGTTGGAAACAACCAAGGAGTCTAATGGCAAGTGTCCCTTGATATAGGTAGGATCCGTCGGCGCCGCCTTATATTTCCTGTCGATTCGAGGGTTGACCACACGCGCCCGTGTGGGCTCCCTGAAGACCTCCGTTGCATGTTTAAGCACGCCTTTGAGCATCGGCAGCGTTTTGACTGTCTTCTCAGCCACAAAGAAGGTGTCGAATAAGAAGTCCACATCCACGGGGTCCGAGTGCAGCTCGACGTCGTGGTTCGCCGCAGCTCGCTCGATCAGAGCATTAAAGGCCGCCGAGTCCTCCGTCGGGGACGTCTTGGCCGCAAAGAGTTGCGTGTCCTGACCCGATTGCGGGTCCTCCGTGTCGCCTCCGGCGGACCAAGGGGCACGCTCCTCCTCCGGATCCGAGTACGCCGGATAGGTGTACTCGGCATCGTCTTCGTCCACATCGGCTGCGGGGGAATGCGTTGGCGAGAGTCCCAGGGCCTGTGGGGACACAGGTTCCACCAGAGTCGAAGAGTCCCTTTTGTTTTTGAGAGGGATCTTGAAATGCTCCAACGCCGGCTCCGTCGTGATCTTCCTCTTGAGGAGAGACAGTTTTCCGGTGTTGGCGTCGATGATTACCTCACGACGTTCTTCCTCAGCAAGCGGCTGGAGCCGAAGCTTCGATGCCACCAAGGTAGCTTTCGGCGTTAATACCTCCTTCGAGTGTCCGCCCTGTGTCGACGCGAAGGCCTTCGGCGCCGTCTTGGGTGGTAGGGTGAAACGAATAGGCGTTTGCCCCTTCGCAGGCTTAAGTGGGAGCTGAGGCGCCACAGCGTCCTGAGCGGAAACCACACTGTCCTTTCGGATCCGCTGCAGGGATTCCGTTACCTTCATCGTCAAGGCCGGTGAGGGCTTGACCGGTCCGACCGACCCTCCGCCGTCGAGAGCCTGATCGCCGGCAGCCACCTTCTTCGGAGCCGACGCCCCATGGCCATGAGCGTTGTCGCCCTGCCGCTTCCTCGGAGCCTTTTTCGGGTCCGCGACCCCTTTCGAAGCCGACGCAGACGCGTCGGACGATTTCGCCTTCGGCACCGACCCCGAGGGCTTCGGGTCGGCCATTTTGGCGTGGCTCCTAGAGTCGGCCATTTTGACTTTCTTGGAAGTTGACGCCTCCAGAACCTTCTTGACCATCTCAACTTTCGCTTTCGGTTTCGCATCCGAGGGTGCGGGACCAGTCGGCTTCACTTTCGTTTTCTTCGAAGTAAGCGATGGTTCACAAATGTCCGTGACCGGGCCCAAAGGCGGGGACGTAGGACTCATAGTTAGATCTTGGGTAAGGCCCGAAGGCGATCCCTCGACCTGGGCCGTATGAAGGGGACTAACCCCTGAGTCTGTTTGGGGATGCTCCTCCTCCGAGCTATCCCCCATCGTGGTAAAAGTCTGATCGTCGTCCCCTACCTCGTCGGTGACTTCGGCACAGTTCTCCTCACCCGCGTCGTAGGTCTCCCCTTCGGATGCGGGATTAGAGTCCGAACCTTGCTCGTCGCCTTCGTCCTCGACAGATTCTTGAAAAATGTCATCTGGTGGGGGCGCCGCAGCTGATAACTTAGCCTGGAGCCTATGGGCTCGACGAATCTTTAAAGTCTTCTTGCTCCGGAACTTCGAGCACGCCATGCAGGCGTCTTCGCGGTGATCCGGTGACAAGCAGGTATTGCACACCGGGTGCACATCGAGGTGTGAGTATTTAGAGTTACACACCGGGCACTTCTTAAACGGAGTCCGCTCCATAGCAAGAGTGTAGTGTAGGCCCGTCCGCGCCGAAAGCACGTGGAAGGGCAGCAAGAGATTGGGGCTGAGAGTCAGAAAGAAACCCGAACGCAACTATACCGACGCCCAGCCTAAAGACCTTTTGGTCTCGAGTAGAAGTTGAACAACTATCGGTTCCGACAGAGGGAACCGAAACACATCCGAACCCAATGGCGGAAAAAAACAATCTGGGGATGGAGGCGATGCCCATGCGCTCTGTAGTCCAGGGGAGGAGCCACCTATCTCGTGATACTTCGAAGACTCTTCCAGGACAACAATGTGCAATCATCCGGACCCAACACTAGGTGGCGATCTATGCACAGATATGAATTCAGCAGCCCACATGCCTCGAACATCAATAAACCAAAGCCCCAAATGTAAACAAGTTGAGTGGGGCTGAAGATCAACCCTATGTCTTTTTGATTTAAAAACAAATAATGAAACTGAAGTCATGTGTACACAGACCGATTGAAGAAGTGGCAATTGTGGATGCATGGAGACCAATAATGAGACGAGAAGTGTCCTGTATCTTGAAATTGATATGAAATCACTTGGCATGCTGTAATTAGACAAAGAAAACGATCTCCGACAGCTGCGCCAACGCAGTACTCAAATAAGGGCAGTATCTAGCCGGTCAAAGTGGAACATACCGGGTAAGTAAAAGCGTGACACACCCAACCTGGTGTTGAAAGAGGGTAAAAAAGTACACAGGAGGCTTGATAAGCCTGAAACCAAAGACACAAATACATTTATGTGTTGATGTGACGTGCTATCATGACAGAAAGGCAGAGTGATATCAAGTTAGAATCGAAGTGCACGGAGCTCTTACCTTCAGAAGTGACAAGCAGTCTGTGAATGTAATCCCGACAATGTGCCAATGATATAGATCACGGCTGAGAGAGAAGGACTGGCAATGAGACGAGAGCTATATTTAAGGTGCAGACGGTTGCCAACATAGCAGAGGGAATTGTCCCCAAATGCGCGAATGCAGCAGCATGTATTTTATTTTGCATTGCGCTTTCACTTTAACTATAGCAGTTAAAGTGAAAGCGAGATACTTAAATAAACACGCGGCTGCTGTTGTAGGGTGACCAGATTCTCAAAACAAAATGGAAGTGTGTGAGTCTCGCCCTGCAAACTAAAATAAAATAGGGAGACATGATGGGTGGGAACACACGGAGTATGGAGGGAGACATGACGTTCGAACTCCTTATCCGTCAGCGGGGATATGAGGAGAATTAAACAGGCAGCCAGTTTTTGGTGGTGGGAGGGAGGGCACCCTACGGGGAGATGAAGCTGCTAAGATGAAAGCACGGCGCTCATGAAATGGACACCGCGCTGAATAGTTTAAAGTAATAAAAACAAGCCTGCAAAAAGAAAAGACCAGCTCCGACAGCGAAAGGGAAACCTTCCTTGGGGCGGCTCTTCCGTCTTCGGAAGCGCGCGCATGCGCCCACGGAGAAGCAGTGCTGGTGACGTGGGGCTCATGCCCAAGGGAGAGCCCCGCGGAGGCAGCAAGACTTCAGAATGACGGTAAGTGGGGGGGCGCTTGCATGTATGCGGCGGCTGGGGGTGGGGGGGGGGGGGCACTTGTATGTATGCAGCGGCTGGGGGGGGGGCACTTTTATGTATACGGCGGCGGCGGGCGGCGCTTCTATGTATGCGGCGGCGACGGCCAGGGGAAGGGGGGCCGCTTCTATCTATGCGGGGGCGCGGGGGAGGGGTGGCCCTTCTATGTATGCGGCGGCGGGGGGGCTTCTATGTAGGCGGCGGGGGGCCTTCTATGTATGCGGCGGCGGGGGGGGGGGGGGGGGGATCTATGCATCTATGTATGCGGCGTCGGCGGTTCTGTATGTGTGTAGGTGCTCTCCTGTGTGTGTGTGCCTTCCTGCCTGCATGTGTGTGTTCAGTGTGGCTTTCCTTGCGCGGCGACGTGCGCGCTCACGAGATACAATCTCCGGCTGGAGAAGCTCGTGACAGTCTGCTGTCCACATTCCCCCAAAAGTGATTGCATAAGTTGTCTCGCCCTAGACAGCAAAAAGCTTCGCTTTTTGCTTTCGTCTAGGCGAGACCTAAAAAAACAGACTAAGAACTTGCGGATCAAGTTCCCATTCGTGGATGTTTCTGACAACTGAGCAGATCCGCAATCTGTGTATCCCTTGAAGATGTTCTGCTAAGAGGTATATTTTTTGAGGAATGGCCCATCTTCATATGCTTTGCGCTGCGCGTGAAAGCTGCAGTGTGTCCCCCCTCCCCCCCCCCCCTCCTGTTTTGGTACATAGTACATTGTCATATTGTCTGTACGGATGATTTTAATTCGAGGTGATTGATGTGGAGCAGTTTGTTGATGGGTCCAGATACCCTGAATGGTATGGTTTAAGAGATTACTACCCCCCCCCCCCCCCCCCAAGCTGGTGAGCGATATGTCCGTTGTTAGTACCATCTGTTGAACCGGGTCTAGGAACGGCTGCCCTTTGGAAAGGTTTTGTGTGTTCCACCACTGCAGAGAGCGATGTGTGCGGCTATCCACCATCACCAGATCGGTAAGTTGACCTTGAGACTGGTTCCACTGATGAGCTAAGCATTCCTGTAATGAACACATTTGAAGTCTTGCATAAGATAAGAATAAAATGCAAGAGGCCATCATCCCTATTAGTGGCATAAACACTTGGGCTGGTAGTGAGTGTTGAGGTTGAAATTTTGTTATGAGAGCTTGCATGCTGGCTATCCTGGCAGAATTGGAATATGCAAGGGCTTTTGAAGTATCTATTGTGGTGCCTAGATACTGTTTGGTGTGGGACGGTTGAAGATGTGACTCGGTGAGGTTTGTGAATCCTGTCGTGCAGCAGCTGGATTGTTTGTGTGTGTGTGGTGCACACAATCGCTGTGTTACTTGGCTTTTATGAGCCAGTCATAGAGGTAAGGAAATCCATGAATGTGTTGTCTTCTCCAGTGAGCTGCTACTACTGCGAGACATTGTGTGAAGACTATGGGTGTTATAGTCACTCCGAATGGGAGCACTTTGAACTGGTAGTGCTGACCGTCCACTAAGAACTGTAGATATTTCATGCGAGCAGGGTGAATAGGAATGCAAAAGTAGGCATCCTGGAGATGTAGTGCCAAGGAAATCGGCTTGTTAGAGCAATGGGAGAGTAACCATGTGAAAGTGGTCCGGTTGTATGTACAGGTTTAACAGTCTGAGGTCTAATATTGGCCGGAGAGTACCGTCCTTTGGGATGAGGAAGTAAAGGGAGTAAACCCCTGTACCTTGATGGTGTACGGAAACCGGTTCTATAGCATGCTTTTGCAAGAGAGAGAATCTCTTGTTTTAAAAGTGTGAGATGTTCTGTGGACATTGAACATTGTTTGGGAGGTATGTGTGGAGGGGTAGAGGCAAGTTCCAGGCAGTAACTATATTGGATAATTTGTCTCACCCACCTGTCTGTGGTGATGGAATTCCAGACAGGTAGGAACTGGGACAGTCTTCCTCCGACCGGAGAGGAAGGGTCTGTGGGGGTGAGAGGGCGGAGAGGAGTCACTTGTTTAGTAGGGGGTGCGGGTGTTATTACTGCTGCCTCTTCCTTTGTTATTTCCTCTGTAACCCCCTCTAAAATATCCTCTGTTAGAGGAAGTTTGAGTCGGGCTATTGTAGGAAGAAGTGTTGTCTTTCCCCATGGTTATGGAGGCTCCCCTTTAAAAGGAGCGACAAAAGGAACCTCTAGTTCAGGGGTCTCCAAACCAGTCTTGGAGGGCCGGATCCATGCCAGATCTTTAAAATTACCACATGTACCTCAATGGGGATATCCAAAAAATCTGGAATGGATCCGGCCCTCAAGGACCGGTTTGGAGACCCCTGCTCTAGTTGTTGGTAACTGTAGGGACCCCATGGACTTAGCTGTGTCAGTGTCTTTTTTCATCTTCTCTAAAGAAGTCTACAGTAGGTCCAAACAAGTATTCTTGATCAAAAGGCTGATTAAGAATTTGAGACTGGGGGGAGGAGCCAAGATGGCGACCGCGACGGCTGCTTAGACGCCCGGCTCAGGGGGCCTCCTCGCCCCGCTCCCGCATCCTGACGCCCATCCTGAACCAGGACCGCATTTCTATTAATGCGATGTTTTCCTGTCGCTGGCGGTGGTATCCCGAGATTCCTGCGAGCTCGGAAACCGAAGAACTCTCCTCCCGCGATACGCGGCCTTTTTAGTGCCGAGACAGGGGCGTTGCGTGCGGAGCACAGCCGGACAACACAGCATCAACATCGGTCACTGGAGTGTGATGATTCGATAGACCCGAGCTTAGCAACGCCCTTTCAGATTGACCTGTGGTACGCTCCGGGACTGGACTGAGCGCCGTAAGTCTGTGGGCTTTTTACAGTTTATTGACCCTTGGCGTATAGTTCAGCCCGGCCATTGCCCTAGTTTCTCCGTGAGGAGTGGCCCTCCTAGGAACTTAGAGAACCCGGCCGACATTCTTGGGGGCCTCGGACAGTGGCATTTTGTCTGGCGATTTGACCTGAGAGAGGTATCCGGGTGGTTGGTGCTAAACTGAGTGAGGAGCTACATCACGAGAGACGGACATTGGCCCAGACACGCACGATGGAGCCCACGGTTCGAGACCTCCGTGCTGCTCTCGGCTCCCTCCATGCCGCCCTGGAGGGAGGAGCCAGAGAGCTTGGACAGAAGCTGGACGCCATTGTTGTCCCATCGGTGAATGGGAGCCCCGATGATCCTCAGACAAGTGATGCCACTCACGATTTTGCACCGGCACCGAGGGTTATTGCTGCACAACTACAGTTGGCTACGTGGGGGGCCCTGGCAGGTATGAGGGACGGGTTCCACTCTGCCGATTACACGAGTGCTGCGTGGGGGCTTGGAACTACACCGCAGGCGGAACATTTCCACAGAACAGTGCTTTGCCCACCCGAGTTGCACCTCCTTTGCACCCTGTTGATGTGGCTCTCTATCCTCTGCAGCCCTTGCTGTGTCGTGATTTGAGAGGGTGGCTTGGAACCTTGTTATCGGACCTGGACATTCGTATGTTGTGTTTTGTCGGTTCTTTGCTGCTGGAGTCTCACGAGGAGTTGGTTTTGCTTTGCTTTCCTGGCGCTTCGGATCGTGTGGGATTGTACTGTATGGCGAATGTTCATTTGACGTGTACAAATGGACGGGTTAGAGCGGGTCAGGGGTGAATTTCTTCCAGATGCCAAGGGACGGATGCCTAGCCAGCGACTGAGAGGGGTGTGCTTTATTGTTTTGTTCTTAATAATGCTATAGTCTATTGACACTCCCCGGGTTTATTTAAGACCGATCCTGGGCTACTTAGTGCGAGCGGGGCGGGGGAAGGCCGGGGCCCGGTCTTGATGGCTCTCCTCCGCTTTTTCCCTTCTTTGGGGTTTTCACTTAGGGGGCGACAGGCACGCTGGTAGGGGGGTAGGCCGTAGCCTCTTCAGATGTGCAGGGTGGGGGGTTGGGAGAGGTGGGGTTTTTAGTTTTGTGTATTCCTTATTTCTATGGCCCTCTTTCTTTTGCTGTGCTCTTTCTCTGCTATTGTCTTCGTTCACGGGTTTTCCCTTCTATCTAGTGTAAAAGTCTTTTCTTCTCTTGCTGTATCTATATTTCGGGTACTCGTTTTATGGGTGACAGGCACGCTCCTGGGGGGGGGGGGGGGGGGGGGGGGGTTGGGGAGGTAGGCCGTAGCCTCTGCAAGGGTGCAGGGTGGGGGATGGGCTTTTTGTTTCGTCCTCTTAGTTACTATGGGCCTTCTTTTTTCTCCTTCTCTTTCTCTCTTGTTTCCCTTATCTGTCCTTTCTTCTTTTGGGTCAGTATGGTGGGTCAGCGTGGTGCCTCTTGCTGTTTTCGCTCACTGCTGTGATGCAAAAGGTATTAGGGTTGTCCCACGCTCATGGGGTGGGCGATGACTGGTGCGACAAGTGAATATGTACCCCCTTATCCTGTTAAGTGTATTTTAGCACCGGTATTCTGATTATCTGCTTTGTTGCCATCCTGATGTGTGAATTGCCCACTCGTTGTCTTTGTTCGATTGTATAGCATCTGATCCTTCATATTCTTAAATTTTAAAATGAACCTTATCTACTCCTGCATCTCAGTGGTCACGTTCACCTTAAGTGCTACACGGAATATTTGCTGTTTTTCTATCGGTGGACTGCTGAGTTGTCGTATAATTTGCGTATATGATGCAAATTGATGTCGAGGCCGGCCAGGATGGTTGTAGGCCGTAACTGTATGCTATTACTGCACAATAAAGGTTTAAAAAAAAAATAAAATAGAATTTGAGACTGAACCTCCTGCTTAAAAACAGATATGCATAGCAATGTGGGCCTGTGCAGTAAAACACGTGTATTAACAGCACGAGATGCGGCCGAACGGGGCTAGGGGCCAGGCCCCCGGTTTGTCCGCCCCCGAGAGAGCACTATAACGCTCAGCAGCTAATGTCTCTTCGCCCCCCCATTGGGGAGAAATGTAAGCACAGTATGAGGCTGGGGAACTCTGACAAGAAATGTATGTTCTGCCCTTTTACTATCAGCCGCCAGCGGGAGGTCAGATGTAAGGAACAAACACTGAATCTTGCCCTTATCAACTGCCGGTCATTAGCTAAGCATAGGTTGGAACTCGGTGACCTCCTGCTGGATGGACAGGTAGACTCCCTCTTCCTTACCGAAACCTGGCTTTCTAACACCTCGGCTCCCGACATCATAGCTGCTCTCCCGCCAGGGTATGGTATTAACAGAATGGACAGGCAGAAGGGAAAAGGGGGTGGGATTGCTATAATCCACAAACACTAGCTGACATGCACCTTGGAGAACGCAGAAATTGTGGACAGTGAGACGGGCTCCTTGTCCATATCTGCGTCCCATAACCATATTCTCAAGGGACTTCTGGTTTATAGACCCCCAGGACCAGGGGCGCGGTTCGCTGCTCATTTGATTGAGAACTTAATGCAGCCAGCCCTTCGGTACGAGAGACTCCTTATTTTAGGAGACTTGAACCTACATTTTGATGACCCCTTAAGCGGGGAAGCACAGGAACTTCGACAAGAGCTAGCTGGAATGCAACTTATGCTAAAATCCGAGCTACCTACCCACTGCCAAGGCCACCTTTTAGACCCCATTTTTTGCTAACTGGAACATGCTTTTCGTAACCCCTCCCATTCCTGTGATCTGGTGGACCATTATTTGGTCACGTTCAGAGCCGGAGTACCTGAGCTCACAGTACGGGATGAAATGGACACGAAAATTAGATGGAGAAAATGGGCTAAGTTCTCAGTAGAGGCATTCAACAAGGCCTTTGGCAGGGACGGCCCACCAAGAGGGATGGGAGTGGATGTAGCCTGCGAGGCATTAGATAGGCGCATTACTGAAGCTCTGGACTGCACAGCACCTTGGTCACACAGGGCCCCTCTGAGAAAGTCCAAATCTGCACCCTGGTTTAACGCGGAACTTGGAGACAAAAAGAGATTTAAACAATTGGAGAGGCTGTGGAGAAGAAGCTACTCCGAATCAGAGAGAAACATCTATAAAGCTAGCCGGAGGGAATACCATGCTCTAATCAGGAAGGCCCAGAGAATCTACTACTGCAGCAGGATAGAGGGAGCTGACAACTAAGAGGGAACTGTTTATGGTCTACAAAGAGCTGTCAGACCTGTCTAGTACAGGTACCCCTATGCTGAGGGGTTCAGTAGAATCCTGCAATCAGATAGAGTATTTTGCCAATAAGGTGGATAAAATCTATTCCACCTTTCCGGACACGGCCAGGGTAAACGACGGAAAAGACGTTGCCCCCGTAAACCCGGGCAGGAACCATCTAACTGCTTTTGAGGTGCCCCCGCGGGAGACCCTATGTCAGAAGTATCAAGTCAGGCTCCCCTGCAGACCCTGCACCCCCCAAAGCACTTCATGGATGTGTGGAAATTCTTGAGCCACATATCACACAACTATTAGAACTCTCCTTTGAATTAGAGCAGGTGCCTAAATCATGGAAAGAGGCGGTGGTTCTGCCTTTGAGGAAAAAACCAAATGTCAGTATGGAACAACTTGACAACCTACGCCCCATTTCGCTTCTTCCATACTTTGCAAAGATTGCGGAAAAGGCAGTCAATAGACTCCACTGAGTCAGCACTGCTCTTGTCAACTGAAAGCTTGAGGAAACATGCGGATGAGGGTCAAACAGCGGCACCGATCCTGCTCGATCTGAGCGCCGCGTTCGACACTGTGGCTCACCACACTCTGCTACGGTGTCTAAAGAGGGGAGGAGTGGTAGGCAAAGCATGGGAGTGGCTGGAATCTTTTCTGGCTGATTGTAGCTTCCAAGTGGCACAGGGTCCCTTACGATTGAACAAAATTAACCTAAAACAGGGAGTACCCCAGGGATCCAGACTCAGCCCAACTCTATTTAATCTGTATGTAGCTCCGGTTGCTGACATCACTGACAGATTTGGGATAGAAGTAGTATCCTATGCGGATGACACGCAATTGGTGGTGACACTGACACAAACTAAGGAGCAATGTGCCACCAACTTCAATGCGTGCATGCAGGAACTCGCCACGTGGATGGCGGAGAACTGCCTTAAATTGAACGGAAATAAAACGGAGGTGCTGATTGTGGGCAGGGCCCCCTCAGTATGGACCTCGGCATGGTGGCCCTCCACGCTGGGCAATCTACCCCATTCCCAGCAATCCAATAAAAAACCTTGGTATCTGGCTGGACAATAAGATCTCTTTCGAGCACCAGACCAAACAAGTGGCAGGCACTTGTTTTGGAATGCTGAGGATCCTCAGAAAAACCCTGAACCTCCTACCACAGTCGGCTAGACAGACTCTAATCCATGCCGTAATCACATCTAGACTGGATTATGGAAATGTCTTATACTTGGGAGCCAGTGCCAAATGCTTACAGAGGTTGCAGCGCGTTCAAAACGCAGCGGCCCGTCTGATTCTGATGCTCCCTAAGAGAGCGTCAGCTAAGAAAACACTTTCTACCCTGCACTGGCTGCCAATCAAGGAACGGGTGGTCTTTAAAGCACTCTGTGTAGGCCACCGGATCTTACAGAGGAAGGGCCCTAAGTACCTTCACAATATGCTTGAACCCTGTAGTCCGACGCGCCAACTGAGATCTAGTGGAACTGGGCGAGTCCAGGTCCCAAAGTTCTCCAGAGCTAGAATGTGGGGAAGATCCTTTAGAGTCATGACTGCTACCTACTAGAACAAACTCCCACAGAGATTACGACTTGAAACATCTGAAGCGGTTTTACGCAAAGAGCTCAAAACCAGCCTGTTTCCCACTAGCTAACTTACGCGCTAGGGGGCTCCTAGATCTCTGCTCTCCAGTCTGTCACTCAGTCTGACTTCTTAGCGCGGGGACACACTAGCTAGTGTAACCATGCGCTTTATAAGGTTCACATAAATAAATAAATGCTGTGTCCGCTGCATCAAGAGCACATCTGATAGAGGTGTTCGTAATTAGCTTTCCCTCTTGTATGAGGTTGTTAGCTTTAAATCTATATTGTTCTGAAAGATATTGCAAGAGTGTCTCAAGCTTATTGTAATGTGCTCTATCATACCCGGCCGGCAAAGCTTGGGCGTTGGCAATGCGCCAGTAATTTGCCGCCGATGACGCAACCCATTTACCAGATGAGTCCAATAATTTAGATTCTTTATCCGGAGGAGGGACGTCACCTATTTGGGAATTTGCCCGTTTACGGGCATTTGACACTACTAGAGAATCTAGAGGGAGTTGCCCCTTGATATAAGCTGGATTATTTGGAGCTGGTTTATATTTTTTATCAACCCTGGGGTAGAGAACTCTAGGCCTGACAGGGACTTTAAATACACCAGGGGCATGCTTAATCATACCTTTTAACATAGGTAAAGTATTTGTTGACTTTTGTGATTATGTAAAAGTCTCTAATAAAAAATCTTCCTTAAAGGGTCTGAGTGTACTTCTACTCCATGATATATGGCTGCTCTATTTAGGAGTTGCGCAAAACCTACGTTGTCGTCTGGAAGGGATGGTTTAGATGGATACAAGTCTGGCTCAGGTATATCTGGGATATTAGTATAATAATCCTCCCACGGGTCAGGTTGTGGGAGACTGTGGATATCATCATCATCATCCCTTGTTAGTCTCCATCGCCATCCCCACCCCCAAATTCCTCTTAATCATCTTGTGGTGCAGGTGAAGGAAGTAGAGGAGAGAGTGCTGGAGAAAGAAGTATATTTGGAAGATTTGAAGAAGGAGTAGAGGGTCTGAAAGGTGAATTTGCTATGTCTTCTTTAAGGGTATCTCGGGTGCCTCTGAGGTGTCCAATTTCCTTTTTTAGGTGGTATTGTGATGACATGGCCAGTAACAGGGTCAATGTGTAGAATCTGTTGTTTCGGATCCAAGGGATCTGGTTGAAACTGTTCCTTTGAGCTATTGTCTTTTTGGCACCGAAGACTCAGAGTGGTGCTTTGGTTTAGGCTCTGTAGCTTTAGGAAGTGTCTTGGTCTCCTTATGCTTCGGTGAAGTTAAGTCAGAAATCTTTTTCGGCTCTTAAGATTTGACTTTTCGGTTCCGAGGGCTTGTCCTCTGTGTTTCGGTGCCGAAGCACTCGGCATCGAAGCAGTCTTCGGTGTCGATAGAACCGGGCGTGACACTGTCTCTGGTTTTGTTTCGGTGCCCAAGATGGTTTTCGGTACCACGATGTGGCTGGCTCGATCCCAAGCCCCCTGGAGGCTCATCTCTGGACTTCGGAGCTTGGCCCGAGGGCGGGGTATCTGAAGTATTATCATGTGTGGACCTGAGCCCAAAGGTGAAGGTGTCACCGGAGCCTTGCATTTCATTTTGGATGGGGCAGGGCTCTGGATCTGGGTACTCACGATCCTTTGACCTGGAGAAACCGTCTGATCCTCTGCATTTGATTAGTCGGCCTCGGAGACGCTGATGTCTTCATCCTCCGGTTCTTGTGGAACATCGGGCCTGCATCAAAGATGTTGTCCAGCGCCGAGGTAGTTGATTGAGACATTACGTGACGTCGAGCCCGGCGATCACGTATGGTTTTCTTTGATCTGAAGGAAGCACAGGCCTTGCAGTCTGTCCTAGTGTTCTTGAGAGAGGCAAAGGTTACAGACCTCGTGGAGATCAGTGTGTGTGAATTTAGCACCACACAGGGGGCATTTTTTTAAAAGGAGTTCTTTCCATTGACTACCGGGCCTGACGGCGCAGAAAGGCCAACGGCCCGCGTCGATGACCGGAATCAAAGGACTTGATTAATTTTTTGGATGCACTTCGAAGGGGAACGTGATTGAAACAATACCGTCAAGTGGTGAGGGATTGCGCAAAGGGGGATCGAGTACGACACCGACCCGCACCAATTTACGTCTGAACCCGATGGCGGAAGAAAACAATCGGAGGATGGAGTTGATGCTTAAGCGCACTATCGTCCTAAGGAGGAGTCACCTATCTCGTGACTACAAAGAACTTCTTTCAGTACAACAACAAAGTGCAAACATCCGAGCCCAACACCAGGTGGCGATCTATGCACAAGTATATATTCTGCCGCTCATATGCCTCGAACATAAAAGTTAGAAAATACTGCAACTGCTAAAGGCACCCAGGGAAGAGAGAGGGGACATGTCATTCTACAGAACTACATGCCATAAACAGATGCTTAACAAGGTAAGTAGCATTTTCAATTTGAGGCATGTGTTGCTGTAGATACACATGCTATGCTATGTATATACCACACCAAAATGAAGTATAGTGTGCAGCGGTATAGCAGAGGCTAAATTAGTACTACTAACAGCTCTCTTTATGGTAGTGTGGGCGAGCAGTTAGGCTTATCGAGAGGGTATGTTAAGCATTATTTTATTCACTGAATCATGGACTCTACACACTCAGCGACATAATCCAGACCAATTAGGTAAGTATAAAAAAGGTATACTTGTGTTTTATTTTAAAAGCAAGCAGGACTTGGCACGGGTAAGTAAAGGAAAATGCTACTTACCAGTATGAATCTGTTCTTGGCATGTAGAGCTGCAGAGTCCTACACTTAGCAATAGATCGCCACCTGGTGTTGGGCTCGGATGATTGCAGGTTGTTGTCTTCTTGGAAGAAGTCTTTGTAGTCACGAGATAGGTGACTCCTCCCTTGGACAATACTGCGCATGGTCATCGACTCCATCCTCAGATTGTTTTTCGCCATGATGGGAAATGATGGAGTTAGTAGACGTAAAGAGAAAGGATGTCCATGCGTGTGCATCTAAATGAGATGAGTACTGGAACGGATACAAGTCCCGTGGAGGCGGGAGGGCGTGTAGGACTCTGCAGCTCTACATGCCAAGAACAGATGCATACTGGTAAGTAGCATTTTCCGTTCGAGGCATACGAGCTGCAGATCCTACACTTAGCAACGATTGTGCAGCAGTGTCTCCCCTAGCGGTGGTCGCTTGTATCCGTTGCAGCATACTGAAATAGTGTTTTAAGGACAGCTTGGCCCACTGCAGCTTGCTGCTTGGCTTGCACATCAACACAATAGTGTTTAGTGAAGGTGTGCATTGTAGACCATGTTGCTGCCTTGCATATGTCCTCTAGTGGTATGTTTCCTAAGAAAGCCAAAGAGGCTCCTAGTTTGCGAGTGGATTGTGCTCTAGGAGGAACTGTTCGTGTACGTTTAGCTTTTTGATAGCATATTTGAATACACTTTACAATCCATCTAGCAATTCCTCCTTTAGTTATGGGATTGCCTTTGTGTGGGGGAAAGAAAGATACAAATAGTTGTTTTGTCTTTCTGAAGGATTTAGTCAGGTCTGTGTAATATAGTTGAGCTCTTCTAACATCTAAGGTGCGTAAGGCCCTTTCTGGTTCCACGTCGCCATGAGAGGATTCTGTGAAGACTAGCCCCCGCAGTCTGGAAGTACTCCTATCGCGAACTCTCAGAGAGATCTGTTCGACCTTACCCGGGCCCTTGAAAAGAGAACGTATGCCGTTGAAGTCTCCCGTCCAACACCGTCCTTCAAACCCAGACGCGGCCATGATCACTAGCTAATTATCGGGAATCCATCCCTGCTGTTTAAACGCTGCCCCAGGAAGCGAAAGTTATGAAACTCGACTCCCGGCCGGCCTTTGACTGTTAGACGTGGCCTCCATGCCCTTGACAACATCAGGAATCCTTCCCTGCTGGTTAAACGCTGCCCTAGGAAACATAAGTTATGAAACTCCGCTCCCGGCCAGCCTCTGACTGTTAGACGTGGCCTCCATGCCCTTGACATCATCAGTGTGACTCCTCAAAATCCGAGCATTGGATACATGAAGTTATAAAGACCTTTTGAATGGAGCTGTATACCGGATTCTTTTTCCAATGCTAGTGAAAGCTTGTGTGTTCCTCTCCCCTACCATCTCTGCCAGCCCTGACGAAGGTGCCCTACACCGAAACGCGCGTTGGCGCTACCACCAAGAACGGCAATATTATTCATTCTAATCTGCCCTTTCATAGTTGCACCCCCGTCCATGCAACCATAAGTCCAGCTCTTTGTTGCAGGTCACGCGAGATCTACCCTTGTGAATTGGTTGAATATGTATGAGTGTGAATGACCCCACGAAGGTGTGAGTCTGTTGAGCCCCCTGTAATGTGCCGGAGTGAGTGGAACACCTAACTCTTTGGAGAATGTTTTTCCCTATATGAAATGATGAACTTTATTGACTGTATTTATTAATTCCGGAATCTGTTACCTGTGAATGTTTTTTAGAAATGACTGATTGCATAAAAATCAATAAAAAAAATATATATTTTCCACAAAAACATGAACTGAATGCTATCTATTTGTTGCCTCTGTATCCTCCTCTAAAGTATCCTTTATTAGAGGAGGTTTGCGTGTTTGTTTTAAAAGATGAAGTGGTCTCTGTGTCTGTTTGCGCCTCCTCTATAGAAGGAGCGGCGAAAAGAAACCTTTATTTTGGATTGTAACGCACCCATAGACTTAGCTGTGTCTGTGTCCTTTTTCATTTTCTCTACTGTGTTGTCTATCTCCGGCCCAAACAACTGGTTTTGATTGAAGGGCTGGTTCAGGATGGTAGTTCGTACCTCTGGTTTAAAACCTGAAATGCGTAACCACGCATGACGTCTGAGAATCACACTAGTATTGACTGCTCTGGATGCTGTGTCAGCTACATCTAGTGCGCATTTAATTGAGGCATTGGATATTAGTTTGCCTTCTTGTAAGAGCTCTGCTGCCTGATCTTTGTATTGATCAGGGAGATGTTCCATTAACTTTTCTAGTTGGTCGTAGTGAGCCCTGTCGTAGCGTGAAAATAAGGCTTGTGTGTTTGCTATGCGCCATATGTTTGCTGCTTGTGCAGCAATCCTTTTTCCCGACGCATCAATAATTTTTGATTCCTTGTCAGGCGGGGGTTTGTCACCAGAAGTTTGGGAATTGGCTCTTTTACGTGCATTTGACACTACCAAAGAGTCTAGTGGCAGATGTCCCTTAATATAGACCAGATCAGCTGGTGCTGGTCTATACTTTTTTTCTACTCTGGGATTTAGCACCCTACATCTTACTGGATCTTTAAAAATGTCCGATGCATGTTTAATGACCCCTTTGATCATAGGTAATATTTGAGTAGACCTTTGTGACTGCTCAAAAGTGTCTAGTAAGAAATCCTACTCAATGGCATCAGAGTGCATGGACACCCCATGGTAAAGGGCAGCTCTGTTTAATAAATGATTAAACCCAATACTATCTTCTGTAGGGGAGGGTTTTGTTGGGTAGTACTGAGGCTCAGGGATGTCTGGTGTAAAACCGTATGCCTCGTCCTCCTTGGGATATTGGGGGTTGACATCCTCATTTAAAGGGTATGTTGCGTCATTGCCCCCACCTACATCATACTCTTCGTCAGTGTGGTGTGATGATGCAGGAGATTGAACTGGAGAAGTTATAGGTTCAATGTAAGGATTAGGAGAGGAAGAAGGTGAAGGAGAGGAAGGGTGCATTTGAGAAGTTGCAGTCTTTCTTTTTGGCAGGAACCACCGGTGGAAGTGGTGTGTCTGCTGGTCTTTATTATAGGGAATTGCTTCTGGTCTTTTCTTATATCGAATTGCTTCCACATGTCCAGTTTTTGGATTAATATAGATCTTTTTTCTGTTTAAGATCTGGCTTACACAGTTCTTGCTCTACAATCTTTTTTGGCGTCGATTTTTTCGGTGCCAATAGAGTTTGATTAGTGTTCTTTGCCTTAGAAGGAGTGATCGAGTCCTGTCTGGTAAGTAGAGGCCTGGATAACCAGGCTCTCGGGGGTGGGGTGGGTGGACAAGAAGCAAGGGTCGCCCGGAGCCGGGCGGTAGTATCTGGCCACGTTCCTATCCACAGGCTGACCTGTAGCGGGCCTGGACCAAGTGCCCAAAAGAACGTCACACAAGGCCTCATTAAACGGCAGCAGAGGCTCAGCCGAGCTTGCCTGCGGTTTAAGGACCTCAGTGAAGAGGTAAGTCCTCACGGCCGCGACGGGGAGCTCCAGGCTCAAGGGCTTGGCCGCCCGCATCAACACTACACTTTAGGCAGCCCCCTCCTCCGTAGCCAAGGTTGGAGGGGAGACAAAACCAGTGTCTGGCGAAGTGCCCAGTCCACTGGCATCCCCAAGCTCACATGTCCAGTCCTGCTGAGACTGGCACTTCTGTGCCAGAGGGTCCACAGACCCCTCCCAATCCCCCTCGTCATCCATCACCTGAAATTCAGGGTCAAAGGATGGGGTCGGTTCGTGGAAATAAAAATCTCCAAACTATGTCGAGAGCGGCATCCAGCGGCGCTGCTCTGGCGCCGGAACTGAATCTAGGGCAGGATTGGGGACGGCGTCGCCCGTAGGAGGCGCCGGGGGTGACACTCTAGGGGCCGGCGTCTGAGGTCGACCAGCGACGACCCGGATCCGGAAGCGGATCCAGTGAGGGCATGCGGCGCCGGGACCGAAGTCGCCGGTGGCGTCTGGGCCAAAGCATCCGGCGGCGGAGCCTTAGCACCTGACCCGCTAGGCCCCCCCAGCCAGGACCGCTGGGCCCGAAGGCGCCACGGAGCCCAGCAGATGAGGGAGGGACCTCATGGCCATGAGGTACCGCTCGACCTCAGGCGTTGCATCGTGCCCAGGGACCGGAAGGTGTGGGGCAGGATGCGGCACCCGCGACTCCGTCGGAGCCACGTGGGTGGTGTCACCCGAACCCCCAGCCACGTCGCGCGAGCGTCGGGGTGGGTCGGAAGAGCTATGACGCCTTTCCGACCTCTCATGCCTCTTACCTGAGGATCTTCATTCCGAAGACCGATGCAGACTCTCTGAGCTACGAGGGCTCCGACCTCGCGACCGGTCCCTCGACCTCCTGTGTTACTGGGACCGGGACCTTGAATGGCGTGGGGCAGGTACGGTCGTTGTGGTCGAGGCCTAAACACTGAAGACACCAGCGATGGGGGTCGGTAACCGACATCATTCGGTTACACTTGGATCAGGGTTTGAACCCGGGCATCCCTACCGGCACCGTAGGAGTCGAACGACTCGAGAAAAAACAGATCAAAAGATCAAAAAAGTTTAGTCAAAAAAGTGACTAAGGGGTAGAGCTTTTCCGGATATGCGCTAGCTGGCGTGGAAAAAAGAAGAACTGACGTCACCCCACGAGGGCGGCGTCTAAGTACTCCAGTGACGTCATTCCGGCGCCTAAGACGCAGATGACGGGCGCGGAGCCGCGGATGACGCCTACCGACGCGCAGGGGTATTGCTACCCAAAGTTTCCAGATCCAGTCTGACGCCTGGGTATATTCTAAGGTAGGGAATCTATCACTAACGTGTCTCTTTCAGATACCTGAATTTTCTTTCATTGGATAACATTGCCAGATTTACACTGAAAAGTGTGAACTTTTAAAATACCTTTTTATTCCTTAAAATCATTGCAGTAACCAAAACGTTTTTACTAAACTGTTTCCAGCTTAGACCCCAGGACTGAATCTAGGATCCAGTTCTGGACTCACAAGTGAATATGCTACTTACCAGTATGCATCTGTTCTTGGCATGTAGGGCTGCTGACATTCATATCTGTGCATAGATCGCCGCCTAGTGTTAGGTATGGATGATTGCACATTGTTGTCCTGGAAGAGTCTTCGAAGTATCACGAGATAGGTGGCTCCTCCCCTGGACTACAGTGCGCATGGGCATCCTCTCCATGCTCAGATTGTTTTTTGCCATTGTGGCAGAGATGGAGTGTAATACAGTGAGTGATGTCCATGCTCCATAGTAATTCAAAGTGCTACAGCTGCTACAGGCGCCGGGGAGGAGGGCGGGCGATATGAATGTCAGCAGCCCTACATGCCAAAAACAGATGCATACTGGTAAGTAGCATATTCGGTTTGAGGCATGTGGGCTGTCTAATTCATATCTGTGCATAGATTATATAGCAGTCCCTCCTGTTAGCGGCGGCTGCCCGTGCCAGCTGCAGCAGTCTGAAAAAGAGTTTTGAGAACAACCTGTCCTACAGCTGCCTGCTGTCTTGAATGCACTACTACGCAGTAGTGTTTCGTAAATGTATGTGTGGTGGACCATGTGGCTGCTCTACATATCTCTTCTAAAGGAATATTTCCCAGGAAAGCCATGGATGCTCCTAACTTACGTGTGGAGTGTGCTCTTGGAGGAATGGTTAGTGTGACTTTAGCCTTTGCGTAGCAAATCTGTATACACTTAACGATCCATCTGGCTATTCCTGCTTTGGAAATGGGGTTGCCTTTGTGCTGTGGAGAAAAGGCAACAAATAGTTGTTTTGTTTTCCTGAAATCCTTTGTTCTGTCTATATAGTACATAAGAGCTCTTTTGACGTCTAATGTGTGTAGAGATCTCTCTGCGACATTTTCTGGATTAGGATAGAAAACAGGCAGTTCTATGGTTTGGTTCATGTGGAACTGCGAAATCACCTTAGGCATGAACGTAGGGTTGGTGCGTAGTACAACTCTATTTGCGTGGACCTGAATGAATGGCTCTTGAATGGTTAGTGCCTGGAGTTCACTAACTCTTCTTAGTGAGGTAATGGCTACTAGGAAAGCAACTTTCCAGGTAAGAAATTGAATCTCACAAGAGTGTAGAGGTTCAAAAGGTGGTCCCATCAGTCTGGTGAGGACCACATTCAGGTTCCATACAGGTGAAGGTGGGTGTCTGGGAGGGATCACTCTTGAGTCCCTCCAGAAAAGCTTTAATGGCAGGCACTCTGAATAGTGAGAGGTGCTGCCTGTTTTGAAGATAAGCTGCTATTGCGGATAAATGTATACAAATGGAACTGTACGCCAGATTACATCTGTATAAGTGCAACAAATAACAGATAATGTTTTGAATAGATACATCCAGTGGGTCAATGTCATTATTGTTACAATATATGACAAACCTCTTCCATTTAGCCGCATAACATGCTCTGGTTGTGGGTCTTCTTGCCTCCTTGATGATGTTCATGCATTCTGGTGACAAGTTGAGGTAGCCAAATTCTAAGACTTCAGGAGCCAGATCGCCAGGTTGAGCGGTTGCAGATCTGGGTGCTGAATTTCGCCATGGCTCTGCGTTAAAAGTCTGGGTGTTGGCCCCAGTCTTTGATGCGGTACCACGGAAAGTTCTACTAGCGTGGTGTACGATGGCTGGCGTGCCCACGTTGGAGCAACCAGGATGAGTGTCGAGTGTTGCTTCAGCTTGCGTGCCACCAGCAGTATTAGAGGCACTGGGGGAAAAGCTTACGCAAACCTGCCTGACCAGTTCACCCATATCGCATTGCCCTGTGACTGCGGATGTGGGAGCCTGGCGGCGAAGCTTTGGCATTTTGCGTTTTCCCTTGTGGCGAATGTGAGAAGGTGGCCTGATATGCAGTGCTCACTATTCTAGTGAACACTATGTATCAGTCCAGCAACCCTTATTGATGATTGGTTGTAAGTCAACCTTATAGACCAGCTATCCTAGTAGCGTGGATACGAGCAGTCTAAGGCTAAAGACTCGAGAGGGCGTGTTAAGCCAGCTGTTTACCACACATATACCCCTTGAATACCAAGTGAAAGGACACCACACAAGTGTTATGAAAATAAACAGTTATTTATTTAAAGATCACAACAGCCCTGTACTCGTTATGAGGACAGGGTACTAAGCACAAACCAAAACTCTTACAAAAATACTTAAGTTAGCACAGTATATACAAATGCCCGAGGGGCACGGAAAACCATATACTCTGAAAGTGGAATGCGAAATTCCTAGCAGGTAAGTACAGTACTAATAGCTTTTGGAATCGCTAGGACTTGACTAGGGAATCGTTAGATTACTTCTAGGAGGCCTAGGGGACTCGGGTGCAGTGTGTGCACTCTCACGCGAGATGCGGGACAAAAGTCTATGGTAGCTAGGAATTAGAAAGTTAGTGTTCTCGGGCGAACCCGACCTGGTAGGGAGAAAACGAAAGTAGATTCTGACCCTTGGATAGTGAGGCTATGCTGGGGCACCGAAATGCCGAAGTTACCTAGCCCAGGGGCTGCAGCTGCATAGGTCTGAAAAGACGTCGGGAATCCTCGTAGACGGACCAGGAGCCGGAAGAAAAGATGCTGGCCGGTGACCAGTGAAGAAAGTTCAGTTGGATCCAAGCCTGGATCTCGAAGAAAGATGACACCTGAAAGCAGAGGGGACCAAGTTCGAGACTACTAGCCAGTAGTCAGTGGGCACCAGGAGGGCACCGGATGGTAGCCACCTCGACAAGGTGAGTGGGTGACGCTTGACTCGAAGATCTCACGGACCAGGAGGCGTTGTCGGCGACCAGGATGGAGGATCGAGCTGTCCCACGAAGATAGAAGCTGTCGGCGTCGCTGGACCCAGGATTGGGCAACAAAGCCTTGGCAAATTCAAGCCCACGCGGTGGACCTAAAATGGCGTCTGGAGTGGACCAGGAGGGTCCGGGGTGCCTCTCTTGAGGAAGGAAGCAAGGGCCAGCCTGGAGCAACCAGACCAGCAGTCGTGAAGTCGTTGGGCGTCGTTCAGAGGGCCACAAGCCAGCCGGCTAGTAGCCAAACAACGCGGTGCACAGCTAACAGCAGAAGGGCCCCACGCAGATCGTGGAGATGCAGGGGGGCTGATCTTGGGTGCTGGAGCTGCGCAGGGTCGGGGCTTCTCGGACCCCAAAGCACTCACCAGTGGAGGACACGGTGGGCTTGCAGTAAAGATGTCGTGCAGTCTTGGCGATCGTCGGTCCCTTGAGGTCTCGTCGCACTCACGGTTCTCAGCTTGGCTGTAGAGGTGAGTAGAGGTCAGAGGTGCCAGGGAAGCCGGGTCTCGTCGAGCTGGGTCGTCGGATTCGTGATGAAGGACTTGCAGCAGACCGCAGTGTTCTTTAGGATGGTGCCTGCGGATGCAGGGTGACTACTCCTTAGCCACAAGGGAGATTCTTGAAGAAGAAATCGTGAAGTCCTTTCGAAGAAAGTGGTATCTTGATTCCAAAGATGATCTAATTTTAACAGGGGGCCCGCTCCTATCTTTATACTAAAAAAGGGGGCTGGCCCGGTGACTAGGTCCTGCCTATGGGTGGGACTAGGTGGGGGGTGGTTACACCCCTCAGCCATGCCGGACTTCCCCAGGCCAGGGGCTGGTGTGCCCCTGGAACTGGTTCAGACCGGCCTATGCGTAGTGAGCACCGGGGTGCCACTCAGCAGTCACCTTCCTGTAAAGCCCTGCCTACCCAGGATACACAAAACCATGTCTGGGACGGTGCTAGCACCGCCCCTGACAGGAAACCCTTTGTCCAGGCTCCCCTCGCTGGAAGGACTCCCAGCTGTAGGGGGTCAGACTCGTGTCTGTGGTGGCAGCATCCATTTTGTGGAGCTGAGGCTTCAGTTAACTTTAACCGGGGTTCATGGTTACATACATGTCGTGTCCCTCTAGAAGGGTGGAATGCTAACCCCGTCGCCAGAATTGGCGAGGGGTTAGTATTCCAATTCGTATGACACCTTACTCGACATGTTTTGATAAAGCAATACCAAAGATAGCATTTAACCGCGAGGATTATAATGCACTTAAGAGTATATGGTATGCGATATCATGGAACAGCTATTAGGACTTGATTCCGCAAGCTGCAGACAGGCTCAGCTCATGCCAGAGCACCATCTCACATGATTCCAAGCACTCTGCCTTCAGGATTGTCAAGGCCTGCCATAGGAGTGACTGATAGGAATCTGTGTGTCCATTTTAGGGTTAGGTATAGGTATACTACACCTACAGCAAAGGGTGATTACACGACTTTGCCCCAGCTGTCATGCAGCCAGTTGTGTCAAATTTAGGAGGCCAGCCAGGGGTGGCACAATACGTGCTGCAGCCCCTGGCAGCCCTGGGTACACCTATGCCCTGAGTTACAGGGTCTGATAGGGTGGCCCAGTACCAATTGGAAATGTACCTAGGGTACATGGAATCCATTTTAAAGAGAGAGCAGTAGGCCTGGGGTCCTGATTGGCAGGGTCCCAGGTCGACTATGTCCAAAACCAGCTAAAACACAGGGCAAAAAGTTGGGGGCAACCATAGTCAGGAGGTACCTTCCTACAGCGAATAGGTCTATCTCTGGATGACCCCACTGCTGGAAGTACAGCTGGAGTACTGATGGATGCATCTCCCACTCGTGCATCTGGTGGCTGTGTCTGCTGAGCAGATCCGCCATCTGGTTGTCTTTGCCCAGGAGGCGTTCCGCCATGAGGAAGATGTTCCTCTGAATGGCCCACTTCCACATGGTCTGAGCCAGATGAGACAACTGTGGAGGGTGTGTTCCTCTCTGCTTCTGTATGTAGTACATGGCAGTCATGTTGTCCGTCCGGATGAACAAGACCTTGTTGCACAAGTGTACTTTGAAAGCCTTCATTGCCATGAAGATTGTTATCAATTCCAGAAGGTTGATATGCATCTTCTTTTGCTGTGCTGTACATAGTCCCTGCACTGTGTAATGGAGGACATGCGCTCCCCATCCCAGGAGAGATGCGTCCGTCGTCCGTATAATTTGTGGCACAGGCTCTTGGAACAGATGGCCCTTGCAAAGGTTTTGTGGGTTCCACCAATGCAGAGAGTTGAATGCCCGACCGCTCACCAACACTAGGTCTTTTAATTGTCCTTGAGCCTGATTCCACTGACGTGCCAAGCACTCCTGAAGCCGACGCATTTGTAGTCTCGCATGCGGGAATATGAAGATGCAGGAGGCCATCATGCCTAACAACTGCATGAACACTTTTGCTGGAAGCGAGTGTTGAGGTCTGAATTTTTGTATCAGCAATTGCATGCTGAATTTGGCTGAGCTTTGGCTGCCAGAGTGTTTGTCGCGCCCAGGTACTGTCGCACGTGGGCGGGTTGAAGATGTGACTTTGGATAATTCAGCGAGAATCCCAGATTGTGAAGAAGATAAATGGTGTGGGACATGTGGCTGGCACACTGCTGATCTGTCTTTGCTTGAATAAGCCAGTCGTCCAGATAAGGGTAGACATGTTTGTGCTGTCTCCTTAGGTGTGCTGCTACTGTCGCCAGGCACTTTGTGAACACCCTGGGTGCCGTTGTTACTCCGAAAGGGAGGACTTTGAACTGATAATGTTGATTCTGAATAGTGAACCGGAGATACTGTCTGTGTGATGGGTGTATGGGTATATGGAAATACGCATCTTTTAGATCCAGTGTTGCGAGGAAGTCTCCCTGACTGAGTAACGGCAGAACCTGCTGTAAGGTGAGCATATGAAAATGCTGTGACAGAAAGTATCTGTTTAGAGGCCTGAGGTCTAGTATAGGTCTGAGAGACCCGTCCTTTTTGGGTATTAAAATATACAGAGAGTACACCCCTGAGCCTTGGTCTTCTACAGGCACGATCTCTATGGCTCCTTTTGCAGCATGCTGATGACCTCCTGCTGCAATAAGTGTAAGTGCTCTATCTGGCTAAGAGTGCCTGAGTGTTGGAAATGCGCCAGATGTTAGCTGCCTGCGCAGCCACCCTCTTTCCTGAAGTTTCCAGTACTTTCGACTGTTTGTCAGGAGGAGCATCACCTGTAGTCTGGGAGTTTGCTCTCTTACGTGCATTAGAAACAACTAATGAGTCCAATGGCAACTGTCCTCTTATATAAGTAGGGTCCACAGGTGCCGGTCTATTTCTTTTCGATTCTTGGGTTTAATATCCTAGCCCTGGTGGTTTCCTTAAAAATGTCACCAGCATGCTTAAGGACCCCTTTTAGCATGGGCAGGGTCTTGACTGTTCTTTCTGAAGTGGAAAAGGTGTCGACTAGAAAGTCTTCCTCCACAGGGTCAGCATGTAGTTGCACGTCATGGTTACTTGCCGCTCTTTCAATAAGGGCGTTAAAGGCAGTAGTGTCCTCAGTAGGAGATGTTTTTACACTGTATACATGTGTGTCAGGGGCAGTCTGCGGATCCCTTGGGTCAACCGGGTCAGCCCATGGTTGGTTTTGATTATCGGGATCATTGTCCACATGATAAGTGTCATCCTCATTATTGTCATCCCCCACATCCACATCTGAGTATGTGGGTGAAAAAGACTGAGGTTCCTGTCCATAGGATTGCAGAGGTTCCACAAGAACTGGTGATGTGGTTGAATCCCTCTTCTTCTTTAATGGAATCTTATATGACTCCATGGGTGTTTCTGGTATTATTTTCCTCTTATACATGGACAGTCTACCAGTGTCCGAGTTGATGAACTGCCTCGACTCCTGTTCTTCGGGCTCTTCTGTAGCCCCTATTCCCATCGACACTTCTTTAATGGCTCCGATACCCTTTTTGGGTTCGAACATCTTCGGTTGCACCATCGGTGGCAACCCGAATTTGATTGGTGCCGATGCGGTCTGAATTTTCCCCGACCAACTTCGGGGTTGGGGCCTTCTTCGGTCCGACCGCCGTAGCCTTTTCTTTGATACGTTGGATTGACTCAGACACCTGTTTGGATACGAATGGGGTCAGCTGTGTCGACTGGACAGGGTCCTTGGAGCCAGTCTGTCTTGGTCTCGGGCCTTGTCTGAGGATCTACCCCTTCTCTCGGTTCGAGCCTTTTGTCTGTGTCGACTCTCTTTGGTGCCGACTTCGTCGGTTCGACAGCCTTGACCTTGGTCTTCGGTGCACCAACCTTCGGCTCGACGACCTTTTTGAACTTCTCGGTATCGATGGCCTTCTTCTGTTTCTTCGGCTCAGAGGGGTTTGAGGTCTTGGAACCGACCAGAGTGAGCTGCACTTTCGGTTTCGTTTTTGGTAGTGATGCTTTCGGTTTTTTTGGATCGACCGATGGCATTTTCGATACCGATGGCTCTTTATATATGTCCATAGCCGGGCCTGTATGCGGAGCTGTAGAACGATTCGATAGATCTTGGGTAAGGCCTTGAGGCGATCCCTCGACCTGAGCCTTATTGAGTGCTTCATCGTTGGCCCCCGTATCGACGGTTGGGCCTAGCTCCTCGCCTGAGCTATCTTCTACGGCCCCAAGGGCCTCTACGTCGTCTCCTACCTCATCGACGACGTTTTCTTCTTCCAATATCTCTTCATCTTCGGCGTCATACTCCGAGTGTTCTTCCCGATCCTCCAGATCAATGACCTCTTCGTCTTCGGTCCCGAAGAGGTTTTCTGGATTAGGCGCTGATCTCTGCGACTCTAATCGAGCCGCGCGTCGAATCCGAAGAGTTTTCTTTGACCTGAACCGGGCTTCGTTTTGATCCGGGGACAGGCACTTGTTGCACACCGGGTTGACATCGATGTGCGGGTATTTTGCATTGCAAAGTGGACACCTCTTGAATGGGCTTCTTTCCATCGTAGATCGAAGATCAGGTCGAGTGTGGAAAAGAAAAACCGTCTGATTCCTCGATGTCCTCTCGAAGCAAAGTTACCGGTACCGAACAAAACGATACCAACGCTGTCGAAAGCCTTTTGGCTTTGTAGAAAGTTTTCCTAACTTGAGCTAAGATAGTAACATCTGAACCCAATGGCAGAAAAAAGCAATCTGAGGATGGAGAGGATGCCCATGCGCACTGTAGTCCAGGGGAGGAGCCACCTATCTTGTGATACGTCGAAGACTCTTCCAGGACAACAATGTGCAATCATCCGGACCCAACACTAGGCGGCGATCTATGCACAGATATGAATTTAGCAGCCCACATGCCTCAAACCTATATTTTTATATACAAAACAATTAGCCTAGAGTTCAGTTCTTGAGTGTGAGAGACCATTTGCTGACTGAGTGTGCACAACAAATGCTTCACACTGTCCTTTGATACTGCCTTACTGCTAGACCAATCTACTATTTTAAAGAGTAAGGTTATATCTAACGTCAGCCTCTGCAAAACCTTTGGAGACTGGGGACTCTATACATACTGTACCTTACTTTGGTGCAATATATACAGAGCTACTTTCTTACAATCAGTCCTCATCCAATGGTACTGCAGTGGCCTTTTTATTGAGGACTGGACAAACTATTCTTTCAAGAACAGATAAGTGATTCTAGATCCAATCACTTTCATTTACATCTGCAAGGTCTAAACTAGATTTACCAATCATGAAACAAACCTGAAAACAACTTCTTGTTTACCATCTGACAACTTCTCTCTGCTCTAGGTACAGACGTTAAATGTAATGCTCCTCTTAGCTGAGGGGGCTCTTGCATGCATAAAGTGTCTCACTTCTCTCATGTAACGTTTTGCTCTTCCCACAGATGTATACGTTACTTACTATTCCAGCTCCGTTCCAAGTTTCACAGCAATATCCTCATACTCCTGCCTGTTTTTTGCAATTAGTTCTGGACAACCAAGGCAGGTGAGCTGTGATGCAGCTACTCTGGATGCAAGCGTTTCTCCTAAAAATAAAGGTAAATTTACTTGTACCAAAATGAAAATATATACTGAACTTCAAACAAAACATTTAATTAAACCAAGTGGAAAGCAGTGATGCAGAAAGAGCAAACTTGGAGATACACACACTGAAAACACTGTCCACGTGTACTACAGAAAACAGATCTTTGTTGAAAAGAACACAGAATCCTATCCTTAACCGTGTTTGAAACACATGATGTGATAAACATGCTCCGACCCCAGTAATCAAAATCCATCCATGTGCAAGCTCTGATGTGTGAATGACCCTGACCCAAGATCAATAATCTGTCACTTCTGAGTTGAAGGTTAACTAGACCACACCATCACAAAGCTGCAAACTGCATGCTGCAGCGCTGTCTCAACTATGCTTGGTTAGAAAACCACTTCCACTCCATCCATATTTTAATATGGCACACCCTCAGGTGTTTAGTCATGCATACAGACTGCAAGGGCCCCAGTCTCCTCAAATGGCCTGGAAGGCAAAAAGAAAAGGAGAACTTGACACGCTGTACAGTACGTAAGACCTCTAAATTTAGCAGTAAGCATTGGAAGAAAACTTACAGTGGGGAGCTAGAGGGGGCAGTATGCGATTTCATGGAAGAAATATTTCATTTAATCCCATTACAGAATAACCATTTCACCTAAACTGTTACACGGAAATTTGCAGGATGAATGGCCTTTCAATGCACAGAAACCAGTTCATAGAAAGTCATTTTTGGAAATTGTCATTTGCATGTTTATTTTTTTAAGGCGTAAAAGCAAAAGGGTGCAGGTCTTACTTTCAGATTTTTCTTTTGTCTGAGGTACGTATTTCAACGCTTTCAAGTGGCATTTTTGGGTTAATATTTTTACACTTTACCATTACGCTGGATGCAATTAATTCCCTCACCTCTCAATACACAACCCCATCTATCTCTGACCCCTTCATTCAATCCATCCTAACCCCCTAAAGACCATTCACTACACCTAAACATACCCATCAGTGATCCCTAACCTCCAACAGTTCTACCCCTACACTCCACTCATCCTTGAACCCTAGAATGGTTTCTAGACAAACTCCACATACCAAACTCCTAAAACCGGTCACCAACTTGTCATTGAACCTTAAAAATCCTCACCAGCCCTAAACTCCACCCAGCCCTAAATCCTATAAACTCCTCAGCACCGCTAAACTCTATTCATACGGGAATGCTAAAAACTCCTCAGCAGCTCTATCCATTCCTGATCAGTAAAAAAACCACCACCCTTAAACTCCACTCGTTCCCGACCCCTAAAAAACCCTTTCCGCACCTCATCTCCAACCACTTGCTGATCCCTAAAACCCCCTCATCACACCGAATCATCCATTCCTGAACCCAAAAACCTCTGAACTACACCCAAGTATAATGTAATTTTTAATTGTCCTTGAAGGATTAGGTTACTTACCCTGTAAGCATCTGATCTTGGCATTTAGTGCTGTAGATTCACATGCTTTGCATATGACCGCCATCTAGTGTTGGGCTCGGATGAATATAAGTTGTTTTTGTTCCAAGAGCTTTCTTGCAAGTCATGAGGCTGTGACGCTCCTCTTTGAAATACTGTGCATGGTCATCTACACCATCTTCAGATTGATTTGCCATGGTTAGGTGAGAACATAAGAATGCTGTGTATGTAAGCACTGAGATGGCCATGCATAACTATGAAATAAAGTGTATCAACTGCAACCTACACAATTATTTGTGAGGAGGGTTGTCACATGTGAATCTATAGCACTACATGCCAAGAACAGATGCTTACAGGGTAACTAACCTAATCAGTTTGAGGCATGTGAGGTGTAAATACACATGCTTTCCATTAACTGTAAAGCAGTCCCTCTCCCTAGGTAGTGGTTAACTTGTGGGGGTTGAGACACTGGCTTGTTTAAATCCATCCACGCAATAATGTTTTCTGACGGTGTGTGGAGTAGACCATGTTGATGCTTTACAGATATCAGCAATAGGAATGTTCCCTAAGAACATATGGAAGCTCCAATTTTTCTTGTGGTGTGTGCTTTTGGGGGAACAGGTAAAAGTTGTTTAGCTTATGCATCGCACGTTTGGATGCATTAAACTATCCATCTTGAAATGCCAGATTTAGAAATTGCTTTCCCTAAATGAGGAGGTGCAAAGGAAACAAACAATTGTTTTGTTTTTCTAAATGATTTAGTCTTATAGATGTAATACATTAATGCCCTTGTGACATCTAAAGTGTGTAATGCCATTTCTGTAACTGTGTCTGGCTGTGGGGAAAAACACAGGTAAAGCAATGAACTGATTAATATGGAAGCTACTTTTGGTAGGAATTTAGTGTTGGTTCTAAGCACAACCCTGTCCTGTTGTTGAAAGAAAGGCTCTTCTAGGGGTTAAGGCCTGCATTTTACTGACTCTTCTAAAATAAGTAATGGCAATTAAAAAGGCAACTTTCAATGCAAGATATTGCAATTGACAAGACGGTAATGGTTCGAAAGGAGGGCCCATTCATTTTGTTACAACAATGTTTAAATTCCATTCTGGAGCAGGTGGAAGTTTAGGGGGAATTATTCTTTAAGTCCCTCCATGAAAGCTTTTATAACAATCCTTTTCTTAAATCTTTTTTTTTTTTTTTAAACAATCCTTTTCTGGATTCACATGCTATGCATCAGATTACGTGGCGGTTTCTCCCTTCTTGGTGAGGCTGTGGTAAAAGGTAGAATTTGCGAACGTGTGTTGAAGTACCTATTGTCCTATTTCTGCTTCCTTATTTATTTGTATGTCCATACAGTAAGGTTCAGTGAAGGTGTGTGGCCTAGCTCATGTAGCTGCTGCACATATAGTGTCTATGGGCAAATTGGCTATAAATGCCAGTAGCTCCCTTCGTCCTAGTTGAGTGAGCTGTTGGTTGTACTGTTAGTTCTTGGTTTGCGGTGGTATAGCATAGTTGTGTGGTGTAGACTATCCATCCTGCATATATTGCCTTTGTGACAGTGTTAGTATGTGAATAGGCAACAAATGCATTTTGTTTTGCAAGTTTGTTCTGTTTTCTGTAGCTAGTACAGTAGTGCCCTCCTTACCTCCAGGGCATGGAGGCTTCTTCCCCCTCTTGCTTTGATATTTGCATATCACTTTTGGTAGGAATTGTGGGTTCGTTTTTAAAATAAACTTGTCCTAATGGATTTGCATGTATGGTTAGCACTTGTAACTCACTCTTCGTAAGGATGTCATGGCAATTAGAAAAGCTGTCTTTAAAGCGATGTTTGAGGTCTGCTTTATGCATGGGCTCAAACGGTTTTGTCATTCGTTGTGTGAACACTGTATTTAACTACACATGGGGACCGGAGCTGTTCTAGGGAGTGCAATTCTTTTGGACCCCTCTAGGAACCGTTTTATGACCGGCCCTGATGTGCTTTGACTGAGTGTGCCCTGAGCTCCTGCCAATCATGTTCCCAGGGCCTTTGTTCTTCCCCTAAAACTGCATTGAAAACAAAACCTAATTGGCATCTCTGCCCACATGTCAGCCCCTATTAAAGGGCACCGTGGGGTACCCAGGGCACTGTGACCAGAGAAGGCTCCTAAGGGCTGCAGCACCCTTAGAGGCCCTGTACCCTGACACATACACACTACATTTGCAGGCTGCGTGTCTTGGTGAAGAACTAAGTGAGGAGTCGACATGGCACAAATCTGTGTGCCATGCCTACAATCCACTGCCCTGGCATAGGTCAGTCACCCTACTAGCTGGGTGCGCCCTATGCCAGTGGTGAGGGTACAGGTGCATGAGCCCTGTACCCCTACAGTATCCAGGTCCATTCCTGGGCACTGTGAGTGCAGTGCTGCCATTAAGAGTATATGGTAAAGTTTCATTACGAACTCCACAGCACCATAATGGCTACACTGAAGACTGAGATGTTTGGTATCAAACTTCTCAGCACATTAAACCCACACTGATGAGAGTGTGGGATATAATGTGAAATGCACAACAGAGGGCATCTTAGAGATGCCCCCTAAAACTCTACCAACTCCCAGTGACCGGACTAAGTACCTGCCACCACCAGACATGTTTCTGGACCCCTGGGTCGAGAGCTGCTGCTCTAGGGGTCCTGAAACAATGCACATCCTGGGACGAGGTTCCAAGCCTCCTCTCCCAGGACGGGCAGGGTTCACGAAGGAGAAGCTTCAAAGGCCTACCGCGTTTGTGAGCCTCTCCAGACCACTTGCTGTACTCAGCAACTGGTCACCACTGGTTCTACCCCCCACTTTTGGCGGTAGACCCGGTGGGAAAAACAAAGTGAGGAAGAGAGGTATGCCCAACTATACCCCTAAGGTGGTGTAGGCGAGGTGAAGCACAACCTCGAGTCCCTGCCAACCAGGGACAGGCTCCCCCCACCCCCTTCCACTGGAGAGTGGCAGAATAGGGGTGTGCCCACCCCAGGGAAGGGACCTGTTGGTCCCTGCCCTTTACAACCCTTTAACACCCTTAAATTTAGTATTTAGGGGCTTCCTGAACCTTCCTTCCTCAGATACAGCAACCACAAGAAAAGAAGGAAAAGAAGCTGTGCAGAGCTAACAAGAGGACGATGCCCACTGACTTGGCTCCAGCCCTACATGCCTGTCTCCCCTAGAACCTGCTCCTGCGAAACCCGGCGTGTCCAGCAGCCAGCAACCTCAAAAATCCCGGAGGACCTGCCTGCATTCACTTTACAAGCTGTTTCTCCTGTGAACACCAGACGTGTTTTAACTGCAGCTTCTGGTGCCAGCCAGAAACCGCAAATCTAGCACTCTGCACCCATCAAGCCCGGCCCATGATTGAGTGAACAAACACCACGAGGAGGTCCCCCCGGCAACCCCTGACCTGCCTCAAGCCTCCAGACAATGCCTGCAGCCTCAATCCAGAGGACCCCCCCTACCTCGACCAGAGTGGGTAAGAAAATCCGACGTCTAAAGGCACCCCTGCACCCAACGGCCTTGTGTCCCCAACCCAGCGGTGCCTAACCATCCGTCTACATCCCAACTTACCCCTCAAAGTGGTGGTCACTCCAGGAAGATCCTCGTCCCCGACCTGTAGTGTTTTTGTCACGGGTAATCACCATTGAAATCAACAGGGAACCCGACCTCAAAACAGCACCCTGCACCCAGGTGCCCTAGCGCCGCAGAGGGTGCCCCTTCGGTGCTAACTTGGTCCCCAACTTGCCCTGAGCTTAACCCTAGGAGCTTTGCTCCCACAACCCTGTGGCCTGCTTGCCAGCTGCCAACACTCTGCACCCGGGTGCCCGCGTGCCGCTGAGGGTGCAATAGTGCATCACTGACCCTGGGAGATTCCTAGACTCTAACCCCAGAACCCCAATTCAAAAGACTATTACTTACCTTGAAACCGATAACTCATTTTTCCTGGGGGGAGGAGGCTTGGAACCTCGTCCCAGGATGTGCATTGTTTCAGGCCCCAGAGAGCAGCAGGGCCTTGACCCAGGGGTGCAGAAACGTGTCTGGTGGTGGCAGCTGAAAGCAGCCACTCAGCATGGACACTAGAGGTAGGTTAGTTTTCAGTCCCACCCAATGTCCGTCCCATGGGACGGATGGTTCCAATCTTTTTCTTTTTTGTTGCCAACTAGAGACCTACGATAAAAGTATCAGAGACAACACCTGAGCTTGATCTCTGGAACCTCAGCTTGTCGAACAGGTTGAAAATTCTTTGGGAAATACACGAAAGTGAGTATATAACGGACATTTTTTGTATACTGTAGGAAAGGTTTGAGAGGAACTCCAATACGTGAAGAATTTAAGAGTACTTTTGTGTTCTGATTGTACTGTTCAGAACACTGTTGAAATGTACGTCATAGTCTCCTCCTGCACAGCCTATGAAGAAGCGGGGTCAGCCGTTATTAAGAGTAGTAAATCTATTCTAGAAAGGTCAGTTGTTGGAACTTTTCCATTAAGGAATACGTCTCACACTGGGTGCCACATATGATTATTACAAAGTGTTCACAACCTAATCTTTGCACAATTATGTTCTTGGTCTGTATTCTCACTTCTTTTTTGTCCTTTTAATTGTAAGACAACTTCTTTTCACCCTTTGAAATAGAATTTCATTCTTTGATCAAGAGAGGATCACGCATTTGTTTTCATCCCAATAACTAAGCATTTTCTCTGGAATCTTTTTCCTTCTTGGCTCACTTAATATTTATAAAAGTACCAGTTTGCAGATTATGTGTTGGACAATGTTTTTATAGATTTGGCTACTTAAGATATTTAGATAGTATGTATGAATTTCTGTCATTATCTTTGCAGTCTTGAGAAAGTCACTGGATGTGACCAAACACGTGTCTGCTGTTCTTGTGCCCAAACCAAACACAACAAAACACAGCATAGCTAAACAAAACAAAACCTACCAAACACAACAAAACATAGCATAGCATAGCATGCAGCATCACTCAGCACCACCACAGCATCACTCGGGGGCACCACAGCATCACTCGGGGGCACCACAGCATCACTCGGGGGCACCACAGCATCACTCGGGGGCACCACAGCATCACTCGGGGGCACCGCAGCATCACTCGGGGGCACCGCAGCATCACTCGGGGGCACCGCAGCATCACTCGTTCGCTACCACAATATCACTGAGCACCATCACAGCATCAATCTGTGCAACCATTCAACAACACCTGGTTCAAATATGTTCTCTCAATGTTTCAAGCTTTATTACAAATGTAACAAAAAGATGTTAATATTTCACTTCTGTTCTTGGCTTTTCGTCACAATAAAATACACTGAACATAATCTTCACAAAAGTTATTTGCAAAAGTTTAAGCTATTGCATTTATAAATTACAAAGTTTAAGTTATTGCCATTATAAATTACAATAACTTATTCAACTATTATTTAAAAAAATTAAAAGCCATTGTTTGTACTATCAATACATGTAAGTCACATAAATGCAACACATATTGCAATACAAATACTATAGGTGTCACATTTGCGAAAGTTATAACTATTGGTATTGTAAATGACAAAGCTATTAATTTCGCTATTTTCAAAAACTAAACAAATAAAAAAGGTGTCATTTACAATACCAATAGCTCAAACTTTCCTAATGCGAGACCTATTGCATTGCAAATGCTTATTATTTTGTGTTGTCTTAATTATTTCCTGAAATTGTGTTTTTAAATGCTTTACATACCTGTCTTTGAAGTTAAGCCTGTCTGCTCGCAGCCACGTTACCAAGGGTTGAGCATAGGAATACTGTTCTAAGACCTATGCTGAGTCTTACCATGTGCCAGTGGCAGACCTACATTTGCCCCTACCAATAACCCACTTTCCAACAAGAGGGTAATCAAAGGCATTGTTCATTAATGGTTTACACATCACTAGAAAAAGAACATGTATTTCAACACATTTTCTTTACAGTAGTTATTTTAAAATGCTAGAATCTAGTGCACATAATATTGGCAACCACAGAAAATAAAAAGCAGCTAGGCCTTTAATTAACAGTGAAAAAGGGAATTATAACATCACAATGTGTAGCCCTTGACACACACTGTGCTATCTCTAAGTGCTATGTGCTAGTTCTAGCAGATGAATTAATAAGCCTGAAATTCGGTTGTGGTGCGCACAGCTGGACAGCAGGGTTTGTTGTCTGGAAGAGTTGTGAGCTTTTTTTTCAAGCTCCAGGCCAAGACGTATGAGATTGCGTCTTTGCCAGAACACAATCCTAGCACCAGTAAATAAAGCAGAATGGAATGTGTTGCAGAGCCTGGGACAGTTTTGTTGGAGGCTTCTTTGGTCGAGATGGTGTCTGGTGCTCTGCTAATCGGAATTTGCTATGTGCTTCTGTGGTCTGGATGAGGTTTCTCTCCCACCTAAGTGGTCAAGTGATAGTCCTTAAATACTGTACCTTATCGGAGATGGAATTTGCAATACTGTAGGAATGTGCCCCTTTATGCATGGTTACCCCCCTAACGTTTTCCCAGATACCCGATGTCAACTTGACTGAGTGTGCCCTGGGTCCCTGCCGATCAAGTTCCCAGTGCATGTCTTCTTTCCCCAAAATATACCTTTAACTCCACAATTGGCACACCGCTGTTATATCCCCTCAAATGTGGAACCTTAAGTTGACTTCACAAAAATGTATCACCAATGTATCACAGACAAACAGATGAAGTTGTACAAAAAGCTTTTTTTTCTTTAATTTGTGCAAATATCTTAAAACATGACAATTACAGTCAAGACGGTATAAACCCCTATTTTGCGATCCATACAAATGGGGAGCTATTGTACAAAGAACTTAATGCTACAGTCTTGATCAAGATGGGAGGGTGTGGGGTTGTGGGGGTGGGATTGGGAGGGTGTGGGATTGGGAGGGTGTGGGGTTGTGGGGGTGGGATTTGGAGGTTGTGGGGTTGGGATTGGGAGGGTGTGGGGTTGGGAGGATGTGGGGTTGGGATTGGGAGGGGGTGGGGTTGTGAGGGAGTGAGGGCGGTGGGTTGTGAGGGAGTGAGGGCGGTAGAGTGAGGGAGTGAGGGCGGTAGAGTGAGGGAGTGAGGGCGGTAGAGTGAGGGAGTGAGGGCGGTAGAGTGAGGGGATGGTAGAGTGGTAGAGTGCGGGGGTGTGAGTGGTAGAGTGCGGGGGTGTGAGTGGTAGAGTGCGGGGGTGTGAGTGGTAGAGTGCGGGGGTGTGAGTGGTAGAGTGCGGGGGTGTGAGTGGTAGAGTGAGGGGGTGCGAGTGGTAGAGTGAGGGGGTGCGAGTGGTAGAGTGAGGGGGTGCGAGTGGTAGAGTGAGGGGGTGCGAGTGGTAGAGTGCGGGGGTGTGAGTGGTAGAGTGCGGGGGTGTGAGTGGTAGAGTGCGGGGGTGTGAGTGGTAGAGTGCGGGGGTGCGAGTGGTAGAGTGAGGGGGTGCGAGTGGTAGAGTGAGGGGTGCGAGTGGTAGAGTGCAGGGGTGTGAGTGGTAGAGTGCGGGGGTGTGAGTGGTAGAGTGCGGGGGTGTGAGTGGTAGAGTGAGGGGGTGCGAGTGGTAGAGTGAGGGGGTGCGAGTGGTAGAGTGAGGGGGTGCGAGTGGTAGAGTGAGGGGGTGCGAGTGGTAGAGTGCGGGGGTGCGAGTGGTAGAGTGAGGGGGTGCGAGTGGTAGAGTGAGGGGGTGCGAGTGGTAGAGTGCGGGGGTGCGAGTGGTAGAGTGCGGGGGTGTGAGTGGTAGAGTGCGGGGGTGTGAGTGGTAGAGTGCGGGGGTGTGAGTGGTAGAGTGAGGGGGTGTGAGTGGTAGAGTGCGGGGGTGCGAGTGGTAGAGTGAGGGGGTGCGAGTGGTAGAGTGAGGGGGTGCGAGTGGTAGAGTGAGGGGGTGCGAGTGGTAGAGTGCGGGGGTGCGAGTGGTAAAGTGCGGGGGTGCGAGTGGTAGAGTGCGGGGGTGCGAGTGGTAGAGTGCGGGGGTGCGAGTGGTAGAGTGCGGGGGTGTGAGTGGTAGAGTGCGGGGGTGTGAGTGGTAGAGTGCGGGGGTGTGAGTGGTAGAGTGAGGGGGTGTGAGTGGTAGAGTGAGGGGGTGCGAGTGGTAGAGTGAGGGGGTGCGAGTGGTAGAGTGAGGGGGTGCGAGTGGTAGAGTGAGGGGGTGCGAGTGGTAGAGTGAGGGGGTGCGAGTGGTAGAGTGAGGGGGTGCGAGTGGTAGAGTGAGGGGGTGCGAGTGGTAGAGTGAGGGGGTGCGAGTGGTAGAGTGCGGGGGTGCGAGTGGTAGAGTGAGGGGGTGCGAGTGGTAGAGTGAGGGGGTGCGAGTGGTAGAGTGAGGGGGTGCGAGTGGTAGAGTGAGGGGGTGCGAGTGGTAGAGTGAGGGGGTGCGAGTGGTAGAGTGAGGGGGTGCGAGTGGTAGAGTGAGGGGGTGCGAGTGGTAGAGTGAGGGGGTGTGAGTGGTAGAGTGAGGGGGTGTGAGTGGTAGAGTGCAGGGGTGTGAGTGGTAGAGTGCGGGGGTGTGAGTGGTAGAGTGCGGGGGTGTGAGTGGTAGAGTGCGGGGGTGTGAGTGGTAGAGTGCGGGGTTGTGAGTGGTAGAGTGCGGGGGTGTGAGTGGTAGAGTGCGGGGGTGTGAGTGGTGGGGGTGTGAGTGGTAGAGTGAGGGCGGCAGAGTCAGGGCGGTACAGTCAGGGCGGCAGAGCGAGGGCGGCAGAGCGAGGGCGGCAGAGCGAGGGCGTGAGGGCGGTAGGGTCAGGGCGGTAGAGTGGTAGAGTCAGGGCGGTAGAGTGGTAGAGTCAGGGCGGTAGAGTGGTAGAGTCAGGGCGGTAGAGTGGTAGAGTCAGGGCGGTAGAGTGGTAGAGTCAGGGCGGTAGAGTGGTAGAGTCAGGGCGGTAGAGTGGTAGAGTCAGGGCGGTAGAGTGGTAGAGTCAGGGCGGTAGAGTGGTAGAGTCAGGGCGGTAGAGTGAGGTTTTTTAAATAGTAAAAGGTTATTTGGCTAATAATACCTATAGACCCTTAACTCATGACATCATCACCTCGGGTAAATAGTGCACTCTGAATTCTGAATATACTCGCCTATTATCACTTATCCTATCGGTGCACAGCGCGTGCAGTTCTGGGTGGTAGGGAGGGTGCTGCGTGAGGCAGTACTGGGCATGTACAACACAGAAACACCATGTCCGAACTCAAACATCTGCCAGGGGTAACGTCATGAGAGCAGGGGGCGAGGATAGATTGCATCCCTGCAGGCTGGGCTAGGTTACCTCCCAGGGTAGTGCGCGAGGTTGACATCTGTATCCTCTCCCCCACTCGGCCATCCTGGAATCCCCGCCCCACTGCTGCCACAGTTTATTTGGAAAGAGTATGTTTGTTTAGCGAGGTGATGTCATGTGTTTGTGTGTGTGTATGTATGTGTATAACACGAGGGTGGCGCGTGGCATGTGATGTAGAAGAGGGGCGTCGACAGATGGAAAAGGGTGGAGGCCGGAGAACAAGAAAGAGGCTGTGGGGGCAGATACGACGCAAAAACGAAAGAAAGAGCGAAGGGGGTCACAGAGGAGGTATACTGAGGTAAAGAAAGAAAGAAAACTGAAAACTGAGTGAAAGGAAAGAATACGTAAGGCAGAACTAAGACAACCGAGAAAGGGAGCACAGGGACAAAATAGTGAGTTACAATGGAGAACTAAGGAGAGAGCGAGAGAGGGAACACCGGTGATGGAAACTGAGGGAAACAAAGAAATGGGTAGAGAGAATGGAGAAGTTAGGGACAAAAGGGAATATAAGCCGATGATGGAGGAAGAATATGCAATAGAGAATGGACAGGCAAAGGAGGGGGACATGAGCTAGGGGGGGCATAAATGGGGAAGAGAAAAGATATGAAAACGGAAATAAACAAATGAGCACAAAAAAAACAAGCTCTCAGCATTGCATGGCGTGGGAGCGGCTTCCTTTGAAGTCGGATGCCGAGGCTCAGACAAATGGTGTGGGATGTGGCTGGCAATAGTGTGGGTGTGCGATGTGCACACGCCTGGCTCACATGAACTGTACGCGATCCGCAGCTAGGTAGACTTTTCGGACCGCTTACTATAATCTCGCCTATCCATCCCTACGGGATAGAATATGCGAGACCTAAAAATGCAACACCAGTTTATAAACATAAGTAATCTTTTTATCTTTTAAATGACACCAAAACGAAAAAATCCACTGTAGGGAACCAGAGATGTGAATTTGTAAAGATTAGTCACTTTCTAGTGCTTAGAAACCAACAGTGCGCCTTTTAGTCATTTAGTTTTGTCTGTCAGGGTCACACCTTTATAAATTGTTCTGAAGAACTTTCTCACTACAGTGCTGGGCCGCCTCCTTCAGCAAGCAGGGTCCAGTTAGAACACCTTCCTGGAGTTTTGCTTGCGGGTCCTAAAGTATCCCACACACAATCCAAGGTTCTGGAATCTCCAAGAGGGTCCTTGAAAGTGGGAAACTTTAATTCCGCAATCCACTTGAACAAAACCCTTACAAATCCACTGGTACTCCAGGCTTAGAATTTTTTGTGGGGCTGTCCAGGTGAGCTCTGTTAACCTGTAGCTTGCAGGGAGTCCACAGAGTCTTTTTTCAGCAAGGTAATCCACAGGGCTGCAGTTTCACTTGGTGCAGTCTTCAGAGGTCAGGCCTTAGAAATCTTTGCACAGCAAGCTTCTTTTCAGCAGGGCACTTCTTGCTTCAGTAAGTTTCAAGCAGCAGATCTGGAGGGCTCTGCCCCTCTCAGATACGTATTCAAAATTCTCTGGGTCAAGCACCAGGTCACTTCTGACCAATGAGAGCAGGGCAACTCCTCATAGTTATGACCACATCCTGTTGAGTGTGGCATTATTTTGTCAGAGTGCATCATTCTTCCAAATCTATAATGGCTGATTTTCCAGCGAGGAGATAAGAGCTGGCTACACACACCCCCTGGGATGGCTTATTTCCATGGACTCTCCCCCTACCATCGGCACATACCTTCCTTAAGCCTAGCCCTGACTCTGGATTAAAAGTGTCAGAGTAAAACTTAAACCCAGGCCTTCCCTCTGCCTTTGAAGAGGATGGTTTATAACTCCACCCCCTGGCCTGGCATCCCTATAGACCAGCACACTGCACTCCCAGCAGAGTGATTAACCCTAGGGGTTCCTTATCAACTCTTCAAAGCAGCCTGGCTAATCCACTTAACTCTGACCAATCAGGGCAGACCATTGGAAGGCTGAATTTGGACTTACAAACAAGAAAGTCTTATAACTTCTTGTATGTATACTTTAGGAGAAATTCAACAATATTGTTGGATTTACTGCCACCATTCTGGGAAGTCTTTGAATGGTCCGGCTAGTTAGTCCTCTATCAATACTTATTAATCAATAACTTCCTACTATGTTAACCTATGGGACATGGGGTTTGCAATGGGGAAAATGACTTGGGCCAGTTTTCTATCACCAGGGCTTATAAAAACATTTTATAAGCATTTCCCCAATTTCTACAGGACCCACACTCCATGTGCAACTAGGGGAGACTTCAGGGGTTCTGAATCTGCATAAATATTGCAGATCCTCCACGCCCACTTCTTCTAGCATCAAAGTCGAATTTGAGCAGCTCTTTAATAGAATGTGGGGAGTGAAATGTAAAATTTCACTTTACCCAGGCATATAAAAACTAAATTTATATGGGCGTACCTTATAGATAACTGACCCCCATCCCTGGCATACTTAGGGGTGGGCCTGGGGGTCCCAAATATGCAAAAACATGGTAGATTTTTAATTTTAAGGGCCACTACACCCAAAGTCGAGTTTGGGCACAATGTAAGGTTTAAAAGCTGTCCTGGCAACCAGTGCTGCTTTTAAACTGACCTCGGGCTTCAGCACTGCACACATGCTGGTGCAGAGAATCTGCTGGCCTCTAAACTGCCATGCCCCAGGATACTGGAGACTTCTAGGTAGTTTCAATCCCCTGCCCCATTACATACTAGGGGCTTATGGGGTAGGTCATGCCAATTACAGCGGTACCCCACCAATGCATAGTGTACCCTAGTGTATGTTGGGTGTCTTAATTATTATTCTAATGTGTTCCTTTTAGCTTGGCACTGGCCCGGGGCCTGGTTAAACAGAGCCCAGGGTCAGTCAGAGTCAGTTACCACCAGTTCCAGTCAGCAAAAAAGTTGGGGGGTGCACAGGATGACTTTGCAACACTTCTCTCCGTTAGCAACCTAAAAGCATTGACACCACCTCATTTATGTACTGGGTCGAGTCCTGCGGGGCAACAATCGCCTGTTTTCAATTTCAGTGCTGGTTAACAGAACCAAGTTCACTTGTTTAACCTGCGGTGTGGAAAACTGTAGAGCTTAGCCAGTTGATACCGTTCATTATTCCATTGATGGTCTATAATGCTGTAAGTGAAATGTCCACCTTCTACTGATCAGAGTTGTGGGAAAACTTTGCATACTGGAACCTCTCTGTGACGATCCAGACCCAACGGCGGAAAAAAGAATCTGAAGATGGCGACCAAAGGAGGGAGCTTCCCGAGGAATCGCGCAGATGTCACAGGACACCAAATGGTGGGACGTTGACGCCCACCTGGGCTACGAAAAACAATGCTAAGATTCCGGACCCAACCACTAGACCGCGGAATAATGCACAGCATAGTGAATCCATACAGATTCATGCTGCAAAACTAAAATGTCCACCTTCTACTTATCAGTGTTGTGGGAAAACTTGGCATACCCTGGTCCACATCAGGGTCATACCCAAATAATGCCTTTTGCCTTCGATAGTCGAGGCAGATTAAGGATCTGGCTACAGACTAACTGGCTGCTGTTTTATAATCTTGTAGCAAGTCATAGGTTTGGAGTGGTTGCATGACTGCTCATTATCAGAGACAAGCTCTGGAATCCGGTCTGGAGTAGTCTGCATATGTTCTGACAGAAAGGATTGGGCTGCATCCAGGGCCCAGAGTGGAAGTGTGCACCTGTGTCAGAACAGGAAAAGGAATGGGTTCCACAGGGTCAATCTGTATGAAGGAAGGGCCTGCCAGTGGACACCTTGCAGTCTGTGGGGCTCACAGGCATGCCAGAGAGCCATAAGCATCTGAAAGAGCTAAGCCATGGCCTCCTTGAAGGTGGCCATTTGCAGCAGGGTCTATAGTGGCTAGGGAGATTTGGGGTGAGCAAAGACCACTTGCAGGACCAGATTCAGAAGACACTATTGGGTATGATCTTTTGATTGTTGCCCATGTCCCTGCTCACATGATTTCAAATGCTGGGATTGGGAAGACTCTCCTTAAGCTTTCTTGGCATTATGGCGCATCTTCAACTTCCTGAAGACTTGGAGTGAGAATAGAAGTTCACACTGGACTGGCTTCTTGAACAGCATCACACGTGGCTTTACTGCTATGCTTAAGTCATGAATGGAGCTCCAATCATGAAAGACACATTGTACGGGTTTAAGACACACATCTGATCATGAAGTTGTGGGACAGCTTGAAGACTTTCCTGTCACAGTCCAGGTACATTGTGAAACTGCTGGAAGACAGAGCTGGGAGCAACACTCAGTCAATGGGCATGGACAGAAAGACCCTGATGTCAGCGTACAGGAGTGGTACTTATATGGAGCCCTGCTCTGGAATCTTCTGGGTAGTAGTCTCTCTACAGAGTCAGCACTCGATGGTGCATTGCTGTGAAATCCTCTGGATCCAGTGTGGTGCCCCAGGAGGTTCTAAGGGTTTAGGAACCTGTGATTAGATGTATCCATCAGAAATGAAAGTGAAAAAACTAATTCTGCATTTTATGGCTGCCTTTGAGTGCTGATGAGAGCATGAACTTGTTTGAGTCACACCCTTGCTAAAGAGTCCTAATATACAGCTACCTTGTGCCTTCTACTATTGCTGATGCTTGGACATTGTACTTATCAAGTCCCTGGCATTATATCATCCCGGTGAGAAGTTGGCCTGATATATGATGCTCACTACAGGGGTGTGGAATTTTTAAAATAGTCTACTTGTCCAGGGGACTAAAGGAAACAGAAATCTACTTGTCCTGTAAAGAGATCAACTTGTCCTAGCTGTTGCCTAAATGGATCTGCTGGTCTACGGGTTTTATTCTCACACACACCATAGGCTTGCATATCCCCATACACGACACAGGGATTGGTGACGTTACAACGCAGGCTATTACAACGCCTGCTGTTACAACGCGGTTTTTACATCGCATACCACTACAACGCATAGTGCTTTTAAGCGCTGGATAGTTATTTATTTAATTTACTATTCCAACTCCAGTCCCCGTGGATAGTAGGGAAGGTGTTGGATAGTAAATTAAATATATTCCCTATCCTAGAGCGCCCCCCAGCGCAAGGCGTTGTAATGGTTTGCGTTGTAATGGTTGCGTTGTAATGGTAGTGCGTTGTAATAAATGCGTTGTAAGTGATGTTTCCCACGACACAGAGTTATGAGTTCCTTCTCTCAACTCTTAGAGTATAGCATAAATTCCCTTCAGCCTCTATTTCATGAACTTTCCATGCTTAGTGTGTTGTGGTGTGAGAGCAGGGGGTGCTCTCCCACCACAGCCTACGTGTTCCCTTTCATATATTTTCTCACAATGCAGTCTTCCATTATGTTTCACTATTTCCTCAATTTCTTTCATTGCCATTTTCTCATCACAGGTCCAAGCTTACCTTATAGTATCCACTCTGTTGCCAGCAACACCATTCCCTTTTGCTTCCAATCTTTCACCACAGGCTGACTCCAGAAGTCTTGCTATATCAGCCACCCACCTTAAGCTGCATACCTTTTTTTCATCAAATTTCTAACCATATGCAGGCTGTTCTGTCTGCACAGCTACTCTTCTACCATACTCTACATGTTTCATTTTCTTCTACTATTTTAACAAAATCTCCATTCCACTTCACCTAATCCCTGTCATTGCAGACTCCATTTCATTTCCACATCCTACCAGAGGCCCGTTCCCATTCTTCTCCAGCACACTGGCTTGAAATCCTCGTTTGTTTTGTGGCAACTGCTCCTTCTCACTTTACACCTACTCACAGACCTTAGGCTTCTTAGAACTCCATTTTCAATATGTGAATTGAGCTGTGCTTGCTAGTGGTAAAACTTCTTCACTAAATGAAAATGAAGTCAGAGGGGAAAACCCGTGCATCCAACCATCTATTATTGCACTGGAAAGACAGACAAAACAAATGTATTTAATAGTCAGTTCAAGTGGCAATAGCCACTATGATAATGCAAAAGAAATAATGGTTATGTTTTTTGGCACTAGCATAAGTGGGAACTAAGGGGGCTGTGCTTTGTTTTCTGGGACTTGATAAACATATACCAGACGGTCCTTAATTGTTTACCGACAACAGTGTTAAGAAAAGTGGTCCATGTTAGTTGCTGATGCAGTTCAAACACAATGGTGGATGAAGGTGCAGGATTTTCTTTTCCTAACAAAATACAGGTCCTGTTATCCTGACTTCATTTGGAAATGTAAAGGGCAGGCAGATGTTGCGGCTATAAAATGTTCTGATAGCACAACCCCCGCCATCAGTCATGACACATTAATTAACCAGTGAGAAAGAACACTCCACTCTGAGGCAGATTAGAAGTTGGAAACCGTGCATTAGATTTTTTTGTGTGCACATTTAACTGTAAAATGAATTGGCATACTCTTTTAAATAGACCTGTAAAGACAAATACTTCCTTTTTAGTTACGATTCCACAGGTCGATCTAGAATTCACCCTGCATGTGAGGATGTGTAGAGTCATTGCTTCTTGCATCCTCTGTGTTTACAGTGTAAGGCAAGAGGGGGGGTCGGGGCTGTAGTCCATATGGAAACTTGATCTGCAATGCTGCAAACAATCGCAAGGCAGACGTGTGGGTTTTCCATGGCAGACTTGGTTACCTAATGACTAAGTAGTGACGGTGGCACTTGAAGACTGACACTGCGTTCCCATCAGCTCCGTATTACATAAACAAATCTTTCATACTGCCTAAAGTACTTAATTTTTTCTCGCTCCAATGTTGAATTTTTTTCAAATAAGTTCTTTCTTGGGCTCTTCCTAAAGTGCTTCACGACCTGCAGAAGGCTTGCAGACTCCTAACAGCACAGTCAAGTAAAGATCTGTTTTACGCTGGCTCAGTGGGAATTCAAAATTATCAGATGTGTTTGGGGCTTTGATTCTGAGCAGAGTCGACTGTGTCCTGTGTAACGTTCATGCATTTCTCCATTGCACTTGTATGCCCTTAGCGCCCTGGGCTCGTAAACACTAACATGGAGCAACATTTTTAAACCAAATAGGACAACTGCACGCCAAAGAAAAGAAGAACATATTATAAGTTCCTAACCGAGTACACCATCGAAGAGAGGGGCTAAAGGTCCACACGTTTACTAAACTCAACAGCTGATCTCAGCCTCGAGAACAGACTCGGGTTTCCAGCAAATCAGAGAGTGTAAAACATTTCCTTCCACTGGCGAGATTTGCCTCCACGTTTCTCATAGATTGTATTCAGAATCGCCTCAGTGCTGGTTCTGTTTACCGTATTTACGGGTTAAAACAGTTACAGACAAGGAATTTTAGGCTGCTCGTTAAAAATAATTGACAATCAGGTGTAGCAGTGTAGAAAGAATGTCTGCTTGCCCATCGGACAAAATGGAGTTTAAAACTTCTTGTCTCTGACTAAAATCCACATGTTCCGGGCGTCGGGCGATATAAATTCCCCACCCCTGTCACTAGTTCTAGTGATCACCTTGTATCAATCCAAACAACAGGTATGTGATTGGTTGTAAGTCAACCTTTTAGACCAGCTATCCTAATGGTAGCATGGACAAAGCAGTCTTAGGCTAAACCCTTTTGGCATGTGAAGCCAGCTGTTTTACCACATATAACCCCTTGAATACCAAATGAAAGGACACGAAACAGGTTATGATGAAAATAAACAATATATTTATTAATAACAAACACTCTTTATGAGGTCAGAGGGCTAAGCACATGACAATACTCTTAAGAAAAATACGTTAAGTTGCACGAGTTACAATGTTGCCTTAGGGGCGCAACAAACCATATACTAAACAAGTGGTATAAGGAAGTCGATAGAAGGAATGGAGCTGTCCAGAGGCTGTAGGATCGCTGGGACTACACTATCCTAACTTTAGGTAAGTAATAGGAGGCCCACGGAACGAGTGTGCAGAGTGTGAACTCACTCGCGAGATGCTTAACAAAGTCAATGGACAGTACAGTTTACGAAAAAGGTGAGTACGGACAATCCTGACTAGTTAGGACTAGAACGACTGTGAATCTGGACACTAGGAGAGTCAATCTACCCTTGAGCACCGAAATGCTCTTGTTACCTCACCCACAGGCTGCGGGTGCATAGGTGCGAAGTTGTGTCAGGTTTCTGCAATGAAGTCTATGGAGCCTGGAAGAAAAGATGTTGCAGGCCCAGGAGGAAGATGTCCGGTGTGATCCAAGGGTGGATCAGGGAAGCTGAAGACCTGAAAGCAGAGGGGACAATGTTCAAAGTCACTAGCCAGTGACGGGAGTGGAACCAGGAAGGAACCAGATGCTGTTGTCGCGATCAGGTGAAGAGTGGACGCTTGACCCTGCAGCCACGTGGACCAGGAGGTGTCTTCGACGACCAGGATGGAGGCACGAGCTGTCCCACGCAGGCTCTCGCTGTCGGCGGTGTTGGTTCCGGATTAGGCGTCAACAGGCCTTGGCAAAGGCAACCCACGCGGTGAGTGGAAAAGGCGTCTGGTGCGGACCAGGAGGGTCTGAGGTACTTCTCTTTTGGAATCAAGCAAGGGCCAGTCTGAGCAACCAGACCAGCAGTGTTGATGTCGTGGATCGTCGTCTAGGAGGCCACTAGCCAGCCGGCAAGTGACCAGACAACGCGTCGAGCAGCAATCAAGCAAAAGGGCCCCACACAGATCTTGTGGATGCTGGAGGGCTGATCTTCTGTGCAGGAGCTGCGTGGGGCTGGGGCTTCTCAATCCCCAAAGCACTTTGTCGAGGATACCTCCGAAGTCGTGCTGGAAGCAAAGTGCAGTTTCGTCAAGATGGCCGGTCCCACGTGTCTCGTCGCACCCACGGATCTCAGCTGTGCTGCAGATGTAGGTTGAGGTCGGAGAGGTCTGGAAGTCCGGGTCTCATCGGGCTCTGAAGTCTGGATCCACTCGGGAAGACGACAAAGTGAACTGCTGGAACGCTTGATGGTGCCTGCTTGTGCAGGGTGGTCACTCCTTGGCCACAAGGGAGATTTCTTCAGTCTTCTGTGGAGCAGAACGTCGAAGTCCATAGTTTCTTCTTGTAGATTCAATTCAGGATAATCTAATTTGGAATGGGACCAGCTCCTACCTTTATTCTCCTAAAGGGGGCTGTACTATCACTAGGTCCCTCCTATGGGTGGGACCAGGAAGGGGGGGTGGTTACACCCCTATCCTTTGTCCGGTTTCGCGCCAGAGTGGGGCTGGAGTGCCCCAGCAACTGGTTTGAACCGGTGTATGCACAGGGCACCTCGTGTGCCCCAGGCATGTCTAATTCCTTTCAGCACCACTCCAGACAGAATTTTGTGTATTAACAAAAACATGTCTGGGGAGGTGCTAGCACCTCCTAAGGCAGGAAACCCTTTGTGCAGGCCTCCCTCGCTGGAAGGACTCCCAGCAGCAGTAGGTCAGACTTGTGTCTGGTGGCAGCATCCATTTTGTGATGCTGAGGCTCTAGTTTAACACCTTGGCTGCTAGCAGTTTTCCCGTCCTGTGCTGCAAATTGCCATTTTGCTGGTGTCCTGACGAGCTCAGCTCGTCATCAGCACAGCTCAACCGTGGATCATGACGAGCTGAGCTCGTCATCAGCATCGAAAGGGTTAACTTTAACCGGGGTTCACAGTTACATGCATGTCGTGTCCCTCTAGAAGGGTGGAATGCTACCCCCGTCGGCAGAATTGGCAAGGGGGTAGTCCAATTCGTATGACACCTTATTTGACATGTTTTGATAATGCTATGCCAAAGTTAGCAATAACCTTGAGGATTATGATGCACTTAAGAGTATATGGTATAGAGTTATCATGGAAACAGCTAAAGGACTTGGTTCCGAAAGCTGCAGACGGGCTCAGCTCATGCTAGAGCACCATCTCACATAATTCCAAGCACTCTGCCTCCAGAATTGTTAAGGCCGGCCATAGGAGTGACTTATAGGAATCTGTGTGTCCATTTTAGGTTTAGATATAGGTATACTATATCTAAAGCAAAGGGTGAATACACCACCTTGCCCCAGCTGATTGATCAGCCAGTTGTGTCAGATTTGGATGGCCATCCAGGGGTGGCATAATACATGCTGCAGCCCCTGGTAGGCCTTGGGTTCACTTATGCCCTGGGTACCTATGGTACACTGTACAGGGACTTACAAGAGTGACCCAATACCAATTGGTAAATGCACCTAAAGTACATGGATGTCAATTTAGAGAGAGAACAGCTAGGCTGTGGGTCTGATTAGCAGGCCCACAGCCAGGGAAAGTCGTAAACCAGTGAAGCAAAAAGCAAAAATCTGGGGTGACCATAGGATTGCAGACCCTACTCTCCTACAATCCCTACTCTACAAAGTGGCGTTAATTGTTTACTGGTACAGTAAGCGTTAAATCGTGCAACACATTGTAAATGAACATCTTGTGTACAGGTATGTCATTAACTCCAAACCCAAATAATATACCGTAAGAAATAGGCATGGGTATGGAAACAATTTTCAAGTCAACTACTGAGCTAGTGTACAAGGTGCAATTAACTAAAGTCACTCGCTTGGATTAGATTCAGAAAGGGCTAAAAGTCATATGAAAACTTGCCTCACAGAATCAAAAGTATCTGCCCATGTTGCCAGCAGTAAGGGCTGGACAATAATGGGTAACACTCCCCATAGGCAGAAAAAGAAGGTACTGCCAGTGAGATGTGGATGAGACTGAACTTCAGTGATGCACACTATCAGCAAAAAGCATTCTGCATGTGTAAAGCACACTCATCTCAGACTGTGAGCCAAACCAGGTTTCTGCACAGCCTCAGATTCAGCACAAGACAATCCCACCCCTTCACAACACCCTGTAGTATGTATTCCTGCGCAAGTCAGGTACCATGACACTGTAGAATTAGATGGTAGCTATACTGGGCCCTATGAATTCTATGTATTAAACAGAAGCACAACCCTCCCAATTCCTTACGTAAACCAGCACAACACTAAACAGACGAGCATGCAGAAACTCAAGCAAGAGATATATTACCGGGCACCCAAAAAGACAAAATCATCAAGGCATAAAACAAATTACCGTCACTATATTTCAGACAGTCTTTACAGAGGGACAACAAGTGAAACACACAAATGCAATCCTAATTGAAATCAAAGTAATAAAAATTCAAATTACCTGAAGAACAACCCCTGTTGAGCACAACTAAGCTTTCCGTTGGTTCCTTACCTGGCATAGTGACCATGGGCGTTCCTGCCCAGAGCACATCCATGCCAGTGGTGTGCCCGTTACAGAGGGGAGTGTCTAGACAAACATCGGCCAACTGGCCTCTCCTCACGTGTTCCTCCTTGGGGGCAACAGGAGAAAAGATAATCCTGCTCTGAGGAAGACCCATGCTTTGGGCATACTGCTGTATATTTGGTTCTCCCACAGCTGGAAACCGTAGTAGCCACAGTACGCTGTTCGGGACACGTTTTAGAATCTATAAAAGAAAAAGTAAAGATTATATTCAAACTTAGCAAAGTCCTAAAATTCCAAAAGAATTCAATTAACTTAAATGTCTGCTGGGTTTCAGACTTTTACAGCCATATATATTCTACAGTAGTGAGTAGAAAAGCAAAGGAATATGCTACTTACCAGTATGCATCTGTTCTTGGCATGTAGGGCTGCTGACATTCAAATCGGTGTATAGATCGCCGCCTAGTGTTGGGTCCGGATGATTGCACATTGTTGTCCTGGAAGAGTCTTCGAAGTATCACGAGATAGGTGGCTCCTCCCCTGGACTACAGTGCGCATGGGCATCCGTTCCATCCTTAGGATTGTTTTTCGCCATTGTGGCAGAGATGGAGTATAGTACAGTAAGAGATGGCCATACAAAGAGTGAATGCTAAAGCTGCGACAGGCACCGGGGAGGCGGGTGGGCGATATCAATGTCAGCAGCCCTAAATGCCAAGAACAAATGCATACTGGTAAGTAGTATATTCCGTTTGAGGCATGTGGTCTGCTGAATTCATATCTGTGCATAGAATGTATAGCAGTATCTCCCCTTTGGTTGCCCGTGCCAGCGGCAGCAGTCTGAAAAAGAGTTTTGAGAACAGCCTGTCCTACAGCAGCTTGCGGTTTGGAAGGTACATCTAAACAATAGTGTTTGGTAAATGTATGTATGGTTGACCATGTGGCTGCTTTACAAATTTTGTGTAAAGGAATATTTCCTAGGAAAGCCATGGATGCCCCTAGTTTGCGTGTAGAATGCGCCCTAGGGGGAACTGTTAAGGTGCAGTTTGCCTTTAAATAACATCGTTGAATGCACTTAACGATCCATCTGGCTATACCGGATTAAGAAATAGGGTTGCCTTTGTGTTGCGGTGAGAAGGCAACAAACAACTGTTTTGTCTTGTGAAATGCCTTAGTTCTATCTATGTAGTGTAGCAGAGCTCTTTTGACATCTAGAGTATGTAAGGCCCTTTCAGCAACTGTCTGTGGGTTTTGAAAGAACACTGGCAGTTCTATTGTTTGATTTATATGAAAATGGGATACCACTTTTGGCATGAATTTAGGGTTTGCTCTTAGAACTACTCTATTTGCATGTTTTTGGATGAATGGCTCTTGAATAGTTAGGGCTTGCAGCTCGCTAACTCTTCTAAGTGAAGTAATGGCAATAAGGAAAGCCACTTTCCAAGTAAGAAATTGTAGTTCGTATGAGTGTAGTGGTTCAAAAGGTGGTCCCATAAGTCTAGTTAAAACAATGTTTAGATTCCAGACTGGTGAAGGTGGGTGCCTTGGGGGAATTACTCGTTTAAGTCCCTCCATAAATGCTTTAATTGCTGGCACTCTAAATAGTGAAAGGTGTTGCCTGTTTTGGAGATATGCTGCTAACGCAGCTAAATGTATCCTGATGGATGAGTAGGCTAAATTGCAACGTTGTAGGTGCAAGAGATAGCAAATGATGTTCTGTGTAGAAGCATCTAATGGGTTTATATTGTTGTTACTGCAGTAAATGACTAATCGTTTCCACTTAGCCGCATAGCATGCCCTAGTAGTGGGTCTTCTTGCCTCTTTGATAATATTCATGCAGTCTGGAGGCAAGTTCAGGTATGCAAACTCTAGGATTTCAGGAGCCAGATCGCCAGGTTCAGCTGTTGCGGATCTGGGTGTTGGATTTCCCCATGGCTCCGAGTTAGAAGATTGGGTGTGAGTCGCAGTATTTGATGAGGCACCACTGACAGTTCTAGGAAGGTTGTGTACCATGGTTGCCTCGCCCATGTGGGAGCAACTAGGATTAGCGTCAGTGAATGTTGGCGCATTTTGCGTGCAACTAGTGGTATTAATGGAGCTGGGGGAAAAGCGTACACAAATTTGCCTGACCAGTTCATCCATATCGCATTGCCCTGCGACTGCAGATGTGGGAACCTGGCGGCAAAGTACTGGCATTTTGCGTGTTCGCTTGTGGCAAACAGATCTATCTCCGGTTGTCCCCACTGCCGGAAGAATGGTCGGAGCACATTGGGGTGAATCTCCCATTCGTGCATCTGTTGACTGTGCCTGCTGAGCAGGTCGGCTACTTGATTGTTCTTGCCTGGGAGGTGTTTTGCCATGAGAAACCTGTTCCTCTGAAGAGCCCATTTCCACACACTTTGCGCTAGATGCGACAGTTGTGGGGAATGTGTTCATCCCTGTTTTGAATATAATACATAGCTGTCATGTTGTCCGTCCGGATCAACACAGTCTTGTTGCATAAGTGTTTCTTGAACGCTTTTAGTGCTAGAAAGACCACCGTCAACTCTAGTAGGTTGATGTGCATCTTCTGTTGTGTAGTCCAGAGACCCTGGACTGTGTAATGCAGGACATGGGCTCCCCAGCCTTGCAGGGATGCGTCCGCCGTCATCACTATTTGTGGGACAGGCTCCTGGAACAGTCGCCCTTTTCAAAGGTTTTGTGGATTCCACCAATGCAGAGAGTTGTATGCCCAACTGGTCACCAACACTAGGTCTTTTAATTGCCCCTGAGCCTGGTTCCACTGCCTTGCTAGGCACTCCTGTAGCGGACGCATGTGTAGTCTGGCATGAGGGACTATGAATATGCAGGAGGCCATCATGCCTATTAGTTGCATGAACACTCGAGCTGGCAATGAGTGTTGTGGTTTGAACCTTTGGATTAACTTTTGCATTCCATTAATACGTGCTGTGTTTGGATATGCCTTTGCTGCCAGTGCATCAATTGTAGCTCCCAGGTACTGTTGTACGTTGGAGGGTTGTAGGTGTGACTTTGGCTAGTTAAGCGAGAAACCTAGACTGTGCAGGAGATGAATGGTCTTTAAAATGTGGCTGGCACATTGCTGGGCCGATGGCGCTTGTATTAGCCAATCGTCCAGGTATGGGTACACATGAATGTGTTGTCTCCTGAGATACGCCGCCACTGTTGCTAGGCATTTTGTGAACACCCGTGGAGCTGTTGCTACACCGAATGGCAGGACTTTGAACTGGTAGTGTTGTCCTTGAATTGTAAACCTGAGATACTTTCTGTGAGCAGGGTGTATTGGTATATGAAAGTATGCTTCTTTGAGGTCTAGAGTTGCTAGGAAGTCTCCCTGCCGCAGCAGTGGTAAGACTTGTTGCAGAGTGAGCATGTGAAAATGCTCTGACAAAACGTACTGGTTGAGGGGCCTGAGGTCCAATATTGGTCGGAGAGACCCGTCCTTTTTGGGAATGAGGAAGTATAGTGAGTATACTCTTGTTCCTTGATGTTTTAATGGGACTGGTTCTATGGCCCCCTTTTGCAGCATACTGATGACCTCTTGCTGCAATAATGTTATATGGTCCTTTGACATTGGACGGTGTACGGGTGGTATGTTGGGTGGTGTGGATGTGAGTTCTAGGCAATAGCCATGTTGGATAATTTGCCTGACCCACTTGTCTGTAGTGATGTTTAGCCAGACTGGTAGGAACTGTTGTAGTCTTCCCCCGGCTGGTGTTGTATGGTACGGGGGTAGTGCCACGAAGTCACTGTTTGGGATTAGTGGAGGATCTATTGGTATTGCCTCCACGCCCTCTGCCTTTATTATTTCCTCGGTGTCCACCACGATTTGTGTTTTTATTGTATGTGGACTGCGTATTACTCTTGTATGTGGAGGATTGCTGCGATGTATTACCTCGTGCTCCTCCTCTGTAGTTTGAGCGACGAAAGGAGCCTCTGTGTTGTTGTGACTGAAGAGCCCCCATTGACTTTGCAGTCTGTGTCCTTTTTCATTTTGTCCAGAATTGAGACAACTGCTGGACCAAATAAAAAATCAGGATTGATTGGCTGGTTAAGAAATGTGGTCTGGACCTCACTCTTAAATCCAGATATCCGAAGCCATGCGTGTCTCCTAAGCAGTACGCTTGTGTTGATAGATCTGCAGTGTTTGGAGCACACTTAATGGAGACATTGGTAATGAACTTTCCCTCCTGTACAAGTTCATCGGCCTGCTGTTTGAAGGGCTCAGGTAAGTGGTTCTAAAGTGTCATAGGGCGCTCTGTCGTATCTAGCCAACAAGGCTTGGGTATTGGCAATTCTCCAGGAGTTTGCTGCTTGAGCAGCTACTCTCTTGCCTGATGCTTCTAAAACCTTTGACTCCTTGTCGGGAGGAGGAGCCTCTCCAGTAGTTTGAGAATCAGCACACTTACGTGCATTGGAGACTGCCAGTGAGTCTAGAGGCAGTTGTCCCCTGATGTAAGTAGGGTCTAATGGTGCAGCCCTATACTTTTTTTCAATTCTAGGGTTGATGACTCTTGCCCTAGCAGTGTCTTTGAATATTTCATTTGCGTGCTTTAGGACCCCTTTCAACATGGGAAGTGTTTTGACACTTTTTTCTGATGTTGCAAGCGTATCAAACAAAGTCTTCCTCTATAGGATCTGCATGCATTTCTACATTATGGTAGAGCGCTGCTCTATCTATTAATGAGTTGAATGCCACTGTCTACTGTAGGTGATGGCTTAGCTGGGTATGCAGGTGCGTCTAGAATGGGTTGAGCCTCATCAAGGTCTGGGTCAACCCCCCATGGTTGTGAGTTGGGGTCTACATCTGGGTTTTGTGGATATCCAAAATTACCATCTGTGTCCTGATCTACATCTGGCTCGTAGTCAGAGCGTGTAGGAGTAGTAGGCATAGCTGGAGAGATAGGCTCGAAAAGAATAGGAGAGGTTGCATAGTCTCTTTTCTTTTTGAGTGGAATAGTAGAAAAGTCTTCAGCAGGGGCTGGTCTTTTCTTCCATTTGTAAACAGTCACTTTCCCAGTATTTGGGTCCATATATAGTTTACACTGATCTTCTGTAGAGGGGTCTGGATGGATGATCTCCTCTTCCACAGTCTTTTGCTGCCTTGGCGCCGAGGTTTGCGGTTTGACCTTTTTCGGTTCGATGCCTTTTTTCGGTTCGACCGGTTTCGGTGCCTGGATCAGCTTTTGAGGCTTTATGGGCAGTGTCTGTCCGATCGGTTTTGTCGGTGCGACGGATTTCACAGGTTGCATCACTGCTTTTGGGCCGATTGGTTTTGTTGGTTCGATAACCTTTATCGGGTGTTTCGGCTTGTTCGGCTGTAGAGGTGTCCTCGGAGCCTGTGGTTTCAGCTCGATGCCCTTCTTCCTATCAATGGGCTTCGGCTCAACTGTTTTTGGTTGGTCTACTTTAGGGTTCGCTTTCGGTTAGACGACTGTTTTGGGCGTAGCCCTTCTGGTTTCGTAGACAACCTTTTGTCCCTTTTCGGATGTTGAACTGTATTTGTTCGAGTCGATGGGCCTAGGCTTCGAAGGTTTATATGGAACGCAGGACTTCGGCTCAGCACCCTTTGTGTTTATCACCTTCGGTTCGACGACGTTCAGTCCGAAGACAGTCTTGCCGATGACTTTCGGGTGAACCGCTCTTGGATGACGTGTCTCAGAAGGCTCTTTTTGTATATTCTTAGCCGGGCTGTATTGCGGGGCTATAGAATCAGTGTTTAGATCTTGGCTAAGGCCTGTTGGCGATGCCTCGACCTGAGTCTCTGATAATGGCGTAGTGTCTGTGTCGGGCGGTGTACTCACGGTTCGCCCCCCGTTGTCATCGGAGTCGTCCTCGACAGCTACGATGTCTTGGTCATACTCCCCGACCGACGATTTGTTCTTCGTCGTCAATATAATTGTCAGAGTCGTGCTCGGATCCTTGATCCTCTTCTTGATCCGAGTCTTCGACGCCACCTAGTTCTTCCTTGTCGAAGATATTCTCTTGCTCCGGTGCCAACCTCTGCATCTCTTGCCTTGCCGCCCGCCGATTCCGGATCGTCTTCTTGGACCGGAACTGGGAACAAGCTAGGCAATCGCTTTCATTATGATCTGGCGATAAACATTTGTTGCATACAGGATGCTTATCTGTATGCGGAAACTTTGAGTTGCACTGCGGGCAGTATTTGAATGGATTTTGTTCCATCGACCGTCGGTCCACGTGGCATCGAGAAGGCCAAACGGCCCGATTCGACGACCCGATTGTGAAGAAAGCTTTTCGGTACCGATCGAAAACAATAACCGACGAATCCCAAGGCCTTTTGGCCTTTTAGATAAGTTTATTTCGATTCTAAACTTGGAGTACAGGAAAATGCATCCGAACCGCCGAGCACCTCTACTTCCAGATACACACCGACCCAAAGACAACCCTCAGAGTCACCCTCGTCTACAGACCCCCAGGACCACGCACACAATTCAGCGAAGACATCACAGACTTCATCAGCCCGCACGCCCTCCCCTCCGCGGACTACATCCTCCTAGGGGACCTCAACTTCCACCTGGAGAACAACAAGGACCGCAACACCGCCGCCCTGCTGGACAACCTCGCAAACCTCGGACTCAAGCAACTGGTCAACACCCCCACTCACTACGCCGGCCACACGCTTGATCCCGTTGTCTCATCCAGCAAGCACATCACCTCAGCCACTCCACCGGACTTCACTGGACCGACCACAGCTGCGTCCACTTCAGCTTCAGAAGAACAACGACCCACCACCACCCACAACAGGTTCCTCACAGGAGCTGGAGCAAGATCACCGCCGAGCAGCTCACCACCTCCCTCAGCCAGAAACCGCCCGCCAGCACAACGGACCCCAACGAAGCAGCCCGCAACTTCACACAGTGGCTGACTGCCTGCGCAGACTACCTTGCGCCACTGAAGAACCCTCCCAGCAGACCCAGAAGCAAGAAAGCCACCTGGTTCACCGACGAACTCAAGGACTCCAAGAAGAACTGCCGCACCCTCGAGAAAGCCTGGCTCCTCGACCAGACCACAGACAACATGACCACCCTCAAACAAGCCACCCGCAAGCACCACCAGCTCATGAGCACCACCAAGAAGAAATCCCTGAAGGAACGACTGGACAACAACGCCCACGGCAGCAAGGAACTCTTCAGCATCGTCAAGGAGTTCTCCAACCCCAGCACCGGCAACAACGACACTCCTTCACAAGACCTCTGCGACTCTCTCGCCTCGTTCTTCCACCGCAAGATCGCCGACATCCACAACAGCTTCGGCGCACCATCCACGCACCCTACCGTCGAACCAACGCCCCCCACCGCCACCCTCCGCACATGGACCACGGTGACCACTGAAGACAGCCCACACGATGAACACCATCCACTCCGGATCTCCAACCGACCCCTGCCCCCACCACATCTTCAACAAGGCCGACTCCATCATCGCACCCCAACTCCGGGACATCATCAACATCTCCTTCAACACCGCCACCTTCCCGGAGAGCTGGAAGCACACCGAGCTCAGCGCCCTACAGAAGAAACCAACAGTGGACCCCACCGACCTCAAGAACTTCAGCCCCATCTCGCTCCTCCCTTTTCCTGCCAAAGTCATCGAGAAGACCGTCAGACAGCTTGCCGCCTTCCTCGAGACGAACGGATCCCTTGACCCCTCGCAGTCCGGTTTCCGAGCCAATCACAGCACCGAGACCGCCCTCATCGCAGCCACCGACGACATCAGAACCCTGCTCGACAACGGGGAAACAGCGGCCCTCATCCTCCTGGACCTCTCCGCAGCGTTCGACACTGTCTGCCACCGCACCCTAGTCCAACGCCTCAGCAACACAGGTGTCCAAGAGAAGGCACTGGAATGGATCATCTCGTTCCTCGCCGGAAGAACACAGAGAGTCCGCCTCCCCCCGTTTCGATCCGAGGCCACCGAAGTCATCTGCGGCGTACCACAAGGATCATCACTCAGCCTCACCCTCTTCAACGTCTACATGAGACCCTTTGCAGCCATCGCACGCCAACACAACCTCAACATCATCTCCTACGCCGACGACACCCAACTGATCCTCTCCCTCACCAGAGACCCCGCCACCGCCAGAACTAACCTACACGAAGGGATGAAAGACGTCACCGAGTGGATGAAGAACAGCCGCCTGAAACTGAACTCAGACAAGACGGAAGTACTCATTGTGGGACCATCGCCCTCCGCCTGGGACGACTCCTGGTGGCCCCCAGCCCTGGGCATCCCTCCCAAGCCAACAGACCACGCACGCAACCTGGGCTTCATCCTGGACTCCTCCTTCACGATGACCAGACAAGTCAACGCCGTCTCCTCAGCATGCTTCAACACCCTACACATGCTCCGCAAGATCTTCCGATGGATCCCGACCGAAACCAGGAAGACTGTCACCCAGGCACTCGTCACAAGCCGACTGGACTACGGAAACACCCTCTACGCCGGAACCACAGCCAAGCTACAGAAAAGACTCCCAAAGCATCCAGAACGCCTCAGCCCGACTCATCCTGGACATCCCCCGACGCAGCCACATCTCCGGCCACGAAAGACCTGCACTGGTTCCCCGTCAGCAAGAGAATCACGTTCAGACTCCTCACCCACGCACACAAGTCCCTCCACGACCTGGGCCCCAAGTACCTCAACGACCACTTGACCTTCTACACGCCCACCCGCCAGCTACATTCGACAAGCCTCGCCCTCGCCGCCGTACCACGCATCCGAAGAGCCACTGCCAGAGGACGATCCTTCTCCTACCTGGCAGCCAAGACATGGAACTCCCTCCCCACCCACCTTCAGCTGACCCAGGACCATCTCACCTTCAGGACACAACTCAAGACCTGGCTGTTCGAGCAATAGCAGACCCTCCTTCCCCCAAGCGCCTTGAGACCCTCCGGTTGAGTAGTGCGCTATACAAATGCTATGATTGTTTTTTTCCTCCATTGTGTTCAATCAATCAATCTAAAGATGGAGGATGCCCATGCGCACTGTAGTCCAAGGGAGGAGCCACCTATTTGTGATACTTCAAAGACTCTTCCAGGACAACAATGTGCAATCATCCGGGCCCAACACTAGGCGGCGATCTATGCAGAGATATGAATTCAGCAGCCCACATGCCTCGAACCATTTATACTCGAGACATTACTTTTGCCGCCTCCACCAGACCATCACAAGGTAACCTTCTTATGATAATCTACACACTACACCAACCCATCCTCTGTTAATCAACCCACACTGCCCAATCCCATGACAATCTGCACTGTACAGCCCCCATTTTACAATAATCACTACACAGCTCCACAGCCCTATTCACTCATGCATCACGCTGCACAAGACTATGAAACCAATGACTCAGTGATAATGGTGGTAGGGTCTAGTAGGGCTTGTACAGAAAACTTTACTGTGAATGGGCGTCAGTGTTTGCTTGTGACATCTATCTCTATCGAACCCACAATGCCCCTCTACATAACCATTATTTTAGATTTGATATATATAAATATATATATATATATATATATATATATACATACAGCCCTTGAGACTCATTCTAACTTTTAGCGATCAGCATCAGGCTATTAGGAGAATTATTACCAGGAATTGGCCTCTGATTAAGAACGATCCAATTTTGGGGGAGAAACTCACGTTCCCCCAATTTGACTTTCAGAAAAGCTAACTCCATGAGTAACACCTTGGTTTCCAGTAGTCCTGAAATTAAATCTTCTACAGACTGGCTGACGAAAAGTAAGGGCTTTATCAAATGTGCTGTTTGTAAAGCATGTAAGCAGGGTATTAACAAGACTGAATATCATAGCCCATTCCATAGTACACCTAGGAAAATAGATAAAAAACTTACATGCAAAACGGAATATGCGATCTATGTATTGGAGTGCCCCTGCGGATTAAAATATGTAGGGAGCACTAGACCTCAGTGTCATAAGAGAGTCCTTCAACATCTACGGGCTATTAAAAATGGGGATGAATCATACCCCGTGGCTCGTCATTTTTCTGCAGTTCATGCAAAGGATTCTGATCTGCTGAAATATTACATTGTTGATTGCATCCTACCCCTGAGGCGTGGTGGTGACAGAAATGCTAGATTAAGATTGGAAACAAAATACATTCTTGAGATGGACACTAAGAGCCCCAATGGGTTGAATTCAACGGAAGATTTTTATACGTTTTTATAAATCTATATCGGAAGTTTAAGGTGGTTTTAAAGCTGTATATATCTTCTAGTGTCCTTCCATAATGAATAAGTCAATATGCCGCATGTAAAATGAATTAATTTTAAGTATTTTATATTTTCTATTTTTGTTCAAAATATCTTGGGTTTGGGTGGTGAATACACTGTTCTGATATATATCGAGTTGGTGGATGATTAGAAGTATGCCCACTTGGGCTTTATTCAAGAGAATTCACTCTCATGTTCCTGCAGGGGCAGAGGCTTAATACAACCCTCCTCATGTGCCAGTCACGGATGTGACTCATGTTTGAGTGAACTAGACCCATTATTTGAAGCAGCCGTGGAGGACTTTTGTAGCATAGATTTTTTAATCATGCGTTTATTTTAGAAAGTTCCTTTTATTGAGGTTGTTTTTTAATAATGGAATGTTTATCAGAAATAATGAATTTAATTATTTATTGATGTTTTTTACTCGATGTAGCAAATATTTATTGTAAATGTTTACTCGAATTGCGAATTTGCACATGATTTTGGCACGTTTTGCACTTAAATTTTATTGTATTTAACAGCAATATTTGCACAGGAGGTTAGCACAACAAGCCAAAGCCAAATAGTACTGTATTTTACAGATATAACTGCATTTAAGCAGGGACTGAGTCTTTCATCCATGTTTAGCACATTGGTAATTGCACTGTCACTTTAAAAAGTGTTGATCTGCCCATGTGATTGTCATGTGATCAAGGTACGAGAGGGACCGAAACGCGTCATGGCGGTGGTGTTGGGCGAGTAACCACAATATAGGAATATTTAGCACAATTTTGGGTCTGCATCGTCTCTTGGGATTCGAATCCTGTGTGCTAGAGGCGAAATCAGGATATATATATATATATATATATATATATATATATATATATAGAGATATAGAGATATAGAGATATAGAGATATAGAGATATAGAGATATAGAGATATAGAGATATAGAGATATAGAGATATAGAGATATAGAGATATAGAGATATAGAGATATAGAGATATAGAGATATAGAGATATAGAGATATAGAGATATAGAGATATAGAGATATAGAGATATAGAGATATAGAGATATATAGAGATATATAGAGATATATAGAGATATATAGAGATATATAGAGATATATAGAGATATATAGAGATATATAGAGATATATAGAGATATATAGAGATATATAGAGAGATATAGAGAGATATAGAGAGATATAGAGAGATATAGAGAGATATAGAGAGATATAGAGAGATATAGAGAGATATCACGAAGACGAAACCAATTACCAAAAAGCCTTAAGCATATATCACAAAGCTATACGATCTGCACGCAAGAACCATGTTACCTCACAGTTGGAGGCAGCTGGTAACGATTTTAAAGTTCTGTACCAGATTGTTAACACTTTTTTAAAACCCGTAGCATGTGAAAGTGCAGACATAGCGTCACAACACCTCTGCGATAACATCTCGAACTTTTTCACTGAAAAAATTGATGCCATTTATGAAAAAAAAGAGGCACTTATCCCTGCCACGACTAGCCAGGATAATCAAACTCTGGTACAAACTGTGCCTACTAATTCTTATTCATTTAATGATTTCCCCGAAATATCCTTACTAGAGGTTCAGAAGCTGCTCACGGACATCAAAAGTGGGAGTCCAACTGACCCACTTCCAGCCAGGCTTATGGGTCCTTTAGGGAGAACACTTGGTCCTGACATTCAGAGACTGGTGAATCTCTCACTTACAACAGCAAATGTCCCACAGCAGTGGAAAACGGCCTTATTTAGACCAATTAGGAAAAATATATCTTCCCCCTGGACCAACATGTCTAACCTTAGGCCGATTTCCCTACTACCATTCTTAGGGAAAATTATCGAGAAGTACACCAACAAACATCTTTCTAACTACCTTGAGCAATCAGACAGCCTTGATCCATCACAGTCAGGTTTTAGGCAAAAATACAGCACCGAAACGGCCCTGCTGTCGATAACGGACGATCTACGTATGTACCAGGACAATGGTTATTCCGTTGTCCTGGTGCTACTTGATTTATCGGCAGCGTTCAATACCATCTCACACAACATCTTGATCGAACGACTGTCTGAGTGGAATCGGCGGAAAGGCACTGGACTGGATTAAAAGCTTCCTCTCCAACCGCACCCAACGTGTCACCATGGGTGAGTTTAGGTCGGAAGAGGTCAAGATCACCAAGGGGGTCCCGCAGGGATCGTGTTTGAGTTCGACCCTGTTTAATACCTATGTGGCTCCCCTGGCAGAAATAACCAGAGCCTTAGGCTTCTGCCCAGTGTCGTACGCTGACGATACGCAGCTACTCTTCCCCTTTAAACAACTTACACCGGAGATTATACAATCTTTCTCCGATGGGATGAAGGCAGTAGCGCGATGGATGTCTTCCAACTTTCTTCAATGTAATGTTGGGAAGACCGAGGTGATGCTCTTCGGTAAAGCCAGGGTCCAATAGTCCCCTGATTGGTGGCCTCTGGATCTAGGCCCAGTCCCTGAGCCTAAATCAATAATCAAGAACCTGGGGGTACGACTGGAACCGGAGTTGACCATGAAACAGCATGTCAACATCACTGTGGGATCTTGTTTCCACGTGATAGGTCTCCTCCGTAGGATATTTCCTTTCCTTCCCGACTCCCACAGAAGAACTTTAGTTCAGGCTTTAGTGATCAGCCGTCTTGATTATTGTAATGGTCTTCTGGCAAATGCTAATGAAGAGGTTCTAGACAGTCTGCAGGTAGTGCAGAATACAGCAGCCAGGCTGGTGCTCAATGCACCTCCTAGATCTCCATCTAAACCTTTATTACAAAAACTTCACTGGCTGCCCATACGTCTACGAGTGAAGTTCAAGACCTGTTGTATTATTCATAAAAGTCTTAATGAACTAGGACCAGAATATTTGGCTAGAAAATTTGTCCCATATGTTCCTGCCCGCACCCTTAGGTCCAGCGAACAGCTGCTATTAAATGTACCTAAGATCAGTAAAACCAGGCTAGGCGGCAGGGCCTTACATGTGATGGGTCCCAATTTCTGGAACATGCTCCCACTTTCATTGAGACAATGCTCTAACCATCTTCGTTTCAGAAAGAATTTGAAAACGTTTTTGTTTCGTTCATTTTAGCTAATTTCCCTTTCGTGGGATTCTGATTCTCTGTCCCAATAAATTTAATATCTTTGCTACCTCTATAGTTTCTCAGGCAGGCTGTCATAAGCGCGGAGATACTCCTCCGGGAGTTTATTCATAGCGCTATAAAAACCAGCAAACAAATAAATAAATATTAGAGCTATCACGGGTAAAGATCAAGCGCACCCGGTTGCTAGACATTTTGAGCAGTCGCACAACAGCAATCCCAATTTGGTGCAATATTATGTAATCGGCATGGTTGACCCCATGAAACGGGGTGGCAACCGAGAAGCCAAACTTAGTCTCCTTGAGACATGTTACATAATAGAATTAGACACTATGCATCCTTTGGGGTTGAACTCTAGCGAAGATTTTCACACCTGTCTGTAACCTATTTTAGAACTGCATTATATAATGCTGCTATTCTTTTAAAAGTCTGGGTCCTCTGCCTTTTACATCCTTTTGATATATTAGTAACTGAATTTGATTAGGATCTTCTTTTATCAATATGGGCTCATACTGAAAAAGATGGAGTTGACTGACAATATTTAAATAGGATTTGTCTAGAAGTATTTTTTTTCACAACATAGGGTTTGGGGTTTTCACTTTCTAGTGGAAGTACACAGCATCAGTATTAGATGGCTTAGGCTATAGTTTTAGAGATGCTAGGTGACAAGATTATTGGCTCTTGCACTTTTACACAATTTCAGATTTAATAGTATATTATGCACATATATTTCACATTCAGTAATTTGACAATTTCATAGATTCGAACCAACACGGAACTAAATAATGCCCACTTGGGCTAGATTCAGTGTTTACAATAATGGTGCAAGTCAAACATCACAGTCTAGAAACGGCCACTTGGGCTAGATACAGTCTGTTTAACATAATTATATGTAAGGGCAACATGATTGCACACAGCGTTTTATTTTTTCATATGATGAAACCCATTAAATAGAGTTATATATATTTTTATATTTCTATTTTTGCAAAAACTTGTGCTTTTAATATCAATTCAATGAGCGAAAACATTTTTTTAATTTAAAGTCTACAATTTTTGGTTATTCATAATTTAACATTTAAAATGTATGTTGCTGCTATTATATTGCTGCTATAACATCGTTTACATACTTTGCTGAAATTACATTTGTGAGATTTGCACATCCAGTCGTTAATAGGCTGCTACTTCGTCTTACATTCCAAATGTATTTTGCTGCTAATACAAAGCGGCTATATAACTGTTTACATATTTTGTTTACAGTGCGAAATGTGCATATTTAGTTTTTACTAGGCTGCTATCCATATTTTGCTGTTATTTCAATGGTTGTGATGAATATCTAAAATACCCTGCACTAATTTTTGCTTATTTTGCACAAATCCAATGACAATTTGTTTGATGTAGTAATTCTTTACGGTCTATGACGGACTGGGTCAAATGCCACTTCCTGTATTTGCACTAAGTAACCTCCGCCTCCATGACAATGATTCATGTGATCAAGACCCAGTGGGGGTCAAAACGCGTCATGGCAGACAGGCTGGTCGACAATTTGAGCAAATAAACTTGATTGGTACGAATTTACGGGTCCACTTCTCGTTCTTGCCAGGCTAACGGCAGTTGAAAAGCGGAGGGGGGGGGGGGGGGGAGGGATATATATATATATTCAAACACAAAAGGTTACCCTCGTGAGGATGCCGCTTTCAATAGGGTTACCGCACTCAGCGCCGTAGGTAGCAGTTGGGTGAGCTGGCTGCCCCATTTCTTTAGGCCAAACGCGTTTCGAGCTCCCTTGAGCTCTTGTTCACTGGCGAAAAGGAAACAGGATGCGGAGTAAGAACAGCTGTTTTATTAGCATTTGGAGTCCCGCCCCAGTGGGCATAGGCATGCTGGTCATGGTAGTTCATAGCGCTGTCCCCGGACTCTCAGTTCATCAAACCCAGTGGATGCCGCTCCTGCGCCCTTAATAAAATAGTTGTTCCTTGCTAGGAGAAAGGTGTTGTCAGTACTGCTTCCCTCAGCCAATTTCATCCTATGGCTCAGGCCCCCGATGTCCTCGTAGCACTCGTGTTTGCAAGCGCCAAGGATCCGCCTCTCAGCGTCAGAGCATCCTCGCGGCCGGGCACAGCCGCTTAATTTATTCAAACACAAAAGGTTACCCTCGTGAGGATGCCGCTTTCAACAGGGTTACCGCACTCAGCGCCGTAGGTAGCAGTTGGGTGAGCAGGCTGCCCCCTTTCTTTAGGCCGAACGCGTTTCGAGCTCCCTTGAGCTCTTGTTCACTGGCGAAAAGGAAACAGGATGCGGAGTAAGAACAGCTGTTTTATTAGCATTTGGAGTCCCGCCCCAGTGGGCATAGGCATGCTGGTCATGGTAGTTCATAGCGCTGTCCCTGGACTCGCAGTTCATCAAACCCAGTGGATGCCGCTCCTGCGCCCTTAATAAAATAGTTGGGTTTGATGAACTGCGAGTCCGGGGACAGCGCTATTAAAAGATCCACACTTCATGGGTCTCGGGAGGGGGGTGGTGGCGACAATGGCACACCGCCCGCAACGCCAAACACCCGCTAGGCACCTAACGCTCTCCTTGAACTGGATCAATCCACGGGGGAACCGGACCCCGTGGATTAATACACAAACCACAGGTTCCCTAATTTTGTTTGAACCCTCTTTTTTCTGGTTTGTTCTTTTTGCACATTTTTTGACACATAATTCTGTCTTAACTTTCACGTCCTCTGGCTAGGGTAGGCCTTAGCGCGCCTATACCACCGAGGTACACAATTACATGGTCCTGACGAATGCCCAGTAACACCCATACACCTAAAGGGCAGAAACACGTTGACCCCGTTGTAATTTAAAAGGGGAAAACACCCAACACATTAGTTGGTATATTTCCCTACACATACTTTTAACCAATACCCAGCTAACCACGGAATAAAGTTTTTTGTTTGGTAAAGCGGTTTGGTATTTTTTAAACTCACTTTTTTGCACACTTTGTCACAAAAAAACCCCGCTCCGCAGTAACCTGGCGTAGCAGCACACCAGGGAGGCATTCGGTTTCTCCTGGTGGGCCCAATGATGAAGCATGTCACCACCCAGGGTGGTGAGTGAGGGCTTACAAGAAATCCCTGGGAAATTCCTGTTCAGGTTGATTTGACTTTCCCATCTCTGTGCTGGACACTACTACCCCTGTGTGGACACTCTTCTGTTTGTAATTACTTCCCGGGGGACCGAGAGTGCCCCTTCTCTTCCTCTCTCTCTCGTTGTTGTTATTGTTGTCTGTCTGTAGCAACACCCTCTGCCTGTACAGTCTTGTCTGGAAGGCTTTCAGTGCAAGGAAGATTGTCTTCAGTTCTAGGTAATTGATGTGCTTTGTCGCATCTGCTGGCGTCCAAAGACCCCTCACCTTGAGTTCCTCCATGTGAGCGCCCCATCCCTTCAGGGATGCGTCCGTGGTGATGGTCACTGTCGGAGTTGGGAGTGTAAGAGGCTGTCCCCTTGTTAAGTTCTCCAGGGTCCACCATGCCATCTCCTTCTGCACTGCGTGGGTCACCACCACAAGATCCTCCCAACTGCCCGAAGCCTGTGACCATTGTTCCTGCAGCCATTCTTGCATGGGTCTCATGTGGAGCCGCACACTCGGCACTAGGTGGATGCATGATGCCATTATCTCCATGATCTTGCTCGCAGTCCTCACTGTCCGAGCTTGCCCCTTCCGGTATAGGCGTGTTTCCTTGACCAGTGCCCTTGCTCTCTTCTTGCTGGGGAACACTTTGCCCTGTAAGGTGTTGATCTCTGCCCCCAAGAAGATCTTCACTTGCTCCGGCTCCATTGATGATTTCTTCCAATGGACGGAGAACCCCAAGTTTATGAGTGTGCTCGTCACTGTATGTGCATGCTGCTTGCACTTCTGGTACGAGTTTGCTTTCACCAGCCAGTCGTCGAGGTAAGGGTATACGTGTATCCCCTGTCTTCGTAAGTGCGCTGCGACTGCCGCGAGGCACTTCGTGAATACCCTCGGTGCTGATTTCAGTCCGAAGGCCAGCGTTGTGAACTGGTAGTGGCCTCCTCCGATTGTGAACCTGAGCATATGCTTGTGCTTCTCTTTCATCGGTATGTGTAAGTAGGCGTCCTTGAGGTCTATCGTGACCATGAAGTCTCCGACCTGCAACTGCGGCAGCACCTCCTGCAAGGAGGTCATTTTGAACTTTTGTGTTCTTATGAATTTGTTGAGGAACCTCAGGTCTAGGATGGGTCTCATTTTGTCGTCGACCTTTGGTACTAGGAAGTACGTTGAGTATATTCCCTTGTTCCTTTCCCTGAAGGGAACTCTTTCTATGGCCTTTTTTTGTAGAAGTTCTTGCACTTCTTCCTGGAGCCTCGCCAGTTGTTCTTTTGCTGGTGGCTTCCCCCTTGGTTTTCTGTTTGTTGGTTTTCTCTCCAACTCCAAGCAGTATCCGAATTGAATGATGTTTAGGATCCATTTGTCTGATGTTATTTCTCTCCATTCCTGGAGATAGAATTTTAATCTTCCTCCCACTGGTGTCATGTGGTCGTAGGTCATTAGATTGTCCTGACCCCTTCGTACGTGGTGCCCCCGGGATCTTTTCTGTGGTCGGGCAACCGGGGGAGTGTGAAGTCACTTCGAGGTGGGCTGCTGCCCCCCTCTTCTATTCTGGCCACGTCCATTTCTCCCTCGAAAGGACTGACCCCTTGGTTGGTATTGCCAGGACTGCTTCTGGTGACCTTGCTGAGCCTGCGAGTCTGCCTGGTGCGTCTGCTGGAAGGCCTGGTGCGATGTACCTGGCTGGTTTCACCTCTCCCGCCGGGCCTCCGTGCCTCTTCTGTTGCCTCTGCTCTCCCGCCGGGCCTCCGTGCCTCTTCTGTTGCCTCTGAACTGCAATGCCCCATGGATCTTGCAGTCTCGTTATCTTTTTTGAGTTGGCATAGTTTGTCGTCAACCGTTGCTCCGAAAAGCATTTCGCCGTTGAACGGTGTGTTCAGGATAATGTGTTGTACCTCGGGTTTGAACCCTGAGATCCTGACCCAGGCGTGTCTCCTTTCCGTGACACCCATCATCATTAGCCTGCTGGCGGTGTCTGCTCCGTCCAGGGCAGTCTTAAGGCAAGAATTTGCCGCGTTCTTCCCTTCTTCGATCAATTTTTCGGCCTTCTGCCTGGCATCCTGGGGTAGGTCCTTCACCAAGTGCCCCAGCCCCTCCATGATCTGGTACATGTGTCTGTTTAACAGGGCGTTGGAATTAGCCATGCGCCAGTGGGTCGCGGCATTTCGCTCGATCCTTCTCCCCACCAGATCCATCCTCTTGCTCTCCTTATCCGGCGGTGGGCCCGAGGTAGTAGATACGCTCGCCCTCTTCCTAGCTGTGGCCGTGATAATGGAGTCAGCGGAGACATCGCCTCGAATGTAGGCCGGGTCCTTCGGGGAGTGTTTGTATTTTTTCTCTGTTCTGGGAGTTACCGCCTTGCATGTTGCGGGCTCTTTGAACGCTTCCTTTCCCTGCGCCAAGACGCTCTCGAGCATTGGGAGGAACTGGCTTCTTGTTTGCGTTGGGAGCAATGTCTAGCAGGAAGTCTGCTTTCTGCTTTTCTTCGTCGAGCTTTAACTTGAATGCAGTCGCGGCAGATTGTATCGCCGAGTTGTATGCCCCGATGTCGTCCGGCGGCGAGGGTCTCGAGGGGTATGAGTCGACCGCCTCCTCCGGGCGCTCGGTGTCGACGTCTAGGTAATCCACCTCACGTGGGTCAGAGGTGACCGACTCGGCGTCCACTCTACTGCCCTCTTCGTCCTCGTAGCTGAAATCCTCGTAGGGATTTTCTTCAGCTTCCCGGTCGTCGACCATCTCGTCGCTAGGCACATGGTCGTCGACGTGTTCCTCTTCCTCCTCGACCAGATCTAGCACGGCGTGCTTGGTCTTGTGTGGAATCGTGAAGGCACTCATCTCGGCGGCGACCTCCTTTCTCCGCTGCAAGAGGCTTGCCATCTCTGCTTCCAGCCGACGTCTTTTCCTTTCCACCTCGGCCGCGTTTTCGGCTTCGGAACGTTCGGCTCCTCTCTTCGGCGCCTGGTTTGGCGTCGAGATTTTCGGCGTCGACGGCTTGGACGTCGAACTGGCTTTCGGGTCCTTGGACGTTGCAGAGGCTTTAGGGTCTTTCTCCCTCGACGTCGATCGGTCCCTTTCGGCGACGATCTTCGACGCTTTCTGCTGGTCAACAGCCTTCGGCGCCAGGGACTCCTTCTCCGAGGATCCGCTGGGCCTGCTCGTGGTCGCGGACGGCAGATGTTGCTGCGTCGGCGCCTTCGGGCTCTTGGCCTCGTGCTTTCGAGACTCAGAGTCTCTCGTGTTCTTGTGGGACGTCGAGTCTCCTACCTTATCAGGTGTCTTCTTGTAATCGGTCTCTACGACCGTGTAGCCGTCATCTTCGGCGGCAGCGTTGTCCTCCTCCTCTGAGGACATCCCCAGCTCGTACAGCGATGGCGTCGGGGATTTTCCTCCGAGGGCGGCGTGTGCTACCCTCTGTCTCTTCCTCACACGGAGGGGTCTTCTGGGCGAAGACGGCGCAGGCGTTGCAGTCCTCGCTTCTGTGTTCTACCGGTAAGCAGAGGTTGCAAACCGGGTGCTGGTCTTTCTGTGCGTACTTGTGTCTGCAGTTTGGGCAGAACTTGAACGGCGTGTTGTCCATCCTCGTGCGTTCAGGCCTCCCTGAGCGCGTGGGCGTCGACGATCGTCGAAGTTCGAGGTTTTCACCTTCTTTCCTCTTCGTCAATGTTTTGTGAAGTCTTCTTTAGTCTTCTTCTTCCAATATCTCCTCCAACTTCCACTCTTTTCAGTACTTTCTCCAAAAATGTCTGGAGCCCAACGGGAACGATCCAGACCCGACCGCGGAAAAAAGAATCTGAAGATGGCGCCCAAGAGTGGGAGCTTCCGCAGGAAGCATGCCGACGTCACCGGAAATGCACCCGAGGAGGTGTGACGCAGACGCCCACAAGGGCTACAAAAACAAAAAAAAAAACACCAAAGAAAAGACTACGAATACGGACCCAACCACAAGACCACGGAATATGCACAGCATAGTGAATCCAGAAAGATTCACGCTGCAAAACTGAACGTCCCAAAAAACTGCTGGCATAGGAAACAAAGAACTGCTATGTGTTTCTGCACTCCTTTGTCCTTTCTATATAGTGCATTACTGCCCTCCTGGCGTCCAGTGTGTGTAGTGCTCATTCTGTGCTTGTGGCGGGGTTTTTTTTTTGGAAAAAACTAATAGTTTACCTGTCGGTGTAGTTTTGCAGCTTGAAGATCTTTCTGGATTAACTATGCTGTGCATATTCCGCAATCTGGTGGTTGGGTCCGGAATCGTAGTCTTTTTTTTTTTGTAGCCCAGGTGGGCGTCTACGTCCCACCATTTGGTGTACCTTCGGTGACGTCGGCATGCTTCCGGCGGAAGCTACCACCCTTGGGTGCCATCTTCGGATTCTATTTTTTTTTTCTGTCTCTTTTTTGTTTTCTGTGTTTAGTGAATCCATGGCTATGTTTGTTAATCTTTTTTTTTTACGTAATTCTTTTCACGTATCTTGTAGGCTTCAACTTTCTTTTTCTATGCGTTTCCACCTTCTTTTCCAGCCTCATCTTCAAGCTGCAAAACTACACCGACAGGTAAGAAACTATTCGTTTTGCAGCGTGAATCTTTCTGGATTCACTATGCTGTGCATAGATTTTGTAGCGGTTTTTGTTACTTTTGTGGCGGTTGGGTGGAAGATGACTGTTGGTTGTTAAATATATGTTGAAGCACTTTTTGTCCTACTTGTGCTTCTTTGTTCATTTGTACATCCACGCAATAGTGCTTAGTGAACGTGTGCACTGAAGCCCATGTTGCCGCCAGGCATATGTCCTGAATTGGTGTGTTGGCCAGAAAGGCAATTGTTGCTCCTTTCTTCCTGGTCGAGTGGGCCTGTGCCCCCTCCTGTTAGCTCCTGCCCCGCTTGCTTGTGGCTGAATTGTATTGTCTGCGCGATCCATCGAGCTATGGTGTTTTTAGTCACTGGTTTACCCATGTAACTGTTTGCGAAGGATACGAAGAACTGTTTTGTCTTCCTGTGTCCCTTCGTCCTTTCAATGTAGTGCATCACTGCCCTTCCTGCATCCAGAGTGTGGAGTGCCCTCTCAGCGCTTGTAATGGGGTTTTGGAAGAAGCTCGGGATCTGAATACTCAGATTCATGTGGAACCTTGATACCACCTTCGGCATGAAGTGCGGGTCTGTTCTCATCACGACCCTGTCACTGTGTATCTGGATGTAGGGTTCCTGCAGTGTTAGAGCCTGCAGTTCGCTCACCCGCCGTAGCGAGGTGATTGCTACCAGAAAGGCCGTTTTCATTGTCCGCATTTGCTGTGATGCTTTGTGGATGGGTTCGAAAGGTGCTTTCATGAGCTCTGTCAGTACCACATTAAGGTTCCAAGCCGGTGGCGGCATTCTTTTTGGTGGCGCTATTCTTTTAGCCCCTTCCAGGAATCTTTACGACTTGAGATGTGAAGAAGCTTCTCCCTGTTTCTCCTCTTGTGTATGCCACAATCGCTGCCAGGTGTATCCTTAGCGAAGATGAGCTTAGCTTAGCCTTTATTAGGTGCGTGAGGTACCTTAGCAACGTAGATTCCCTGGTCAGTTTTCTATGTAGTTCTTTCTTGCAACACCATTGAGTGAATCTTTTCCATGTTTCCCCATAGCACTTGCGTGTGCTGGGCCTTCTTGCCTCTCGCAGCACCCGCAGGGTGCTCTCTGGCAGTTTTAGATGCGCAAACTCCAAGTCCTCAGGAGCCAGGCTGAGAGGTTGAGGCTCTCCGGCTCTGGGTGTAGAACTTCTCCGTTTCCCATGGAGAGTAGGTCTCTTCTTTTCAAGAACTTGGGGGGGGGGGGGGGTTGGCCTGCGCCATCTCCATTATCTGAGAGTACCAGGTCTGCCTGGCCCATTGTGGTGCCACCAGGATGAGAGTCATGCTGCTAGTCATGCATTTGTTGAGAACCCTGGGGATCAGTGGTATCGGGGGAAAGGCGTAGGCAGATGTTTTTGACCAACTTATCCATAGGGCATTCCCCTGTGATAGTGCCTCTGGTTGCCTGGATGCAAATTATTGGCATTTTGCATTCCGGCGTGTTGCAAACAGGTCTATTGTTGGGGTGCCCCACCTCCTGAATAGTCTCTCAGTTTCCTGTATATTGAGTTCCCACTCGTGGGATGCTGAAGTCTGGCCCATCTCCAGATTTCCTGTGCCAAGCTTGACAGAGGGAATGATTGAGTTCCCCCCTGTTTGTTGATATAAAACATTGTTGTGGTGTTGTCTGTTTGTATCAGCACCTTCTGGCTGTACAGGTGTTTCTGGAAGGCCTTGAGGGCTAGCAACACTGTTTTCAGCTCCAGGTAATTGATGTGTCTGACCGCATCGGTAGGGCTCCACAGACCCCTCACTCTGAGCTTGTTCTTGTGTGCGCCCCATCCCTTCTGGGATGCGTCTGTGGTGATGGTCACTGTTGGGTCCGGTGGGGTTAGAGGTTTCCCTATTGTTATCCTTTCTTTGGTCCACCACCTTATTTCTTCCTGCACCCTGTGCGTTACAACCACTAGATCCTCCCAACTTCCTGTAGCTTGTGACCATTGCTGTTGTAGCCACTCCTGGAGTGGTCTCATCTGTAGGCCTACATTGGGGACCAGGTTTATGCATGACCATCATTCTCAAGATTTTGCTCACTGTCCTCACTGTCAGAGCTCGCCCCTTCTGGTAGTGACGTTTCTCCCTCGGTAGGCTGAGTATCCTCTTTTCTCTGGGTAACACCCTGCATTGGACGGTGTCGATTTGTGCAACCAGGAAGATCTTCACCTGCTCCGGTTCCATTGAGCATTTTCCCCAGTGTATGGCGAATCCCAGGCCTGTTAGCGTTCTTGTGACCTGCTCTGCGTGATCTTCGCATGTCCTGTAAGAGCTTGCCTTTATGAGCCAGTCGTCGAGGTAGGGGTACACGTGTATCCCCTCCCTTCGCAGATGTGCGGCCACTGCCGTGAGGCATTTGGTGAACACCCTTGGTGCGGACTTGAGACCGAAAGCTAGGGTTGTGAATTGGTAAGGATCCTGGTTCACTGTGAATCTTAGCATGTGCTTGTGCTGCCTGTTCATGGGGATGTGCAGGTACGCATCTTTGAGGTCTATGGTGGACAAGAAGTCCCCGGCCTTTATCTGCGGGATGACCTCTTGTAGGGACGTCATCTTGAATTTTTGAGTCTTTACATATTTGTTTAGGAACCGTAGGTCCAGGATTGGTCTTAGGCTTTCGTCCACTTTTGGCACCAGGAAGTAGTTTGAGTACACTCCCCTGTTCCGTTTTTTGAATGGGACCGTTTCGATGACCTCTTTGAGGAGGAGTTTTTGAGATTCTTTTTGGAGCAATTGCAGCTCTCTTCCCGAGTGCTCTCTTCTCTTTGGCTTACTGTTTGGTGGATTCTTTACCAGCTCTATGCAGTATCCGAACTGCATGATGTTTAGTATCCACTTGTCTGTGGTTATTTTTCTCCACTCCTGGAGAAAAAATCTTAGCCTGCCTCCTACTGGTGTTACATGTTCCTTTGTGTCTAGTCCGTGTAGCCCTCTCCTCTTTGTTTTTCCGTGCTCCTCCGCCGGAGGGTTCGAGTGGGTGAGCACCTTTTCCCGTGTGCAGTCACTTAGAGGGGGGTTCACCGCCTCTCCTCTGTCCACGTCTGTTTCCTCTTGATCGAAAGGACTGGAACCTGTTCTGGTAGTTCCAGTTTTGCCTCTGCTGGCCCTGGTTACCTTGGTTGTCACTCTGTTGGCCCTGGTGGAACGCCTGGTGTGATTCTCCTCGCTGGTTTCCACCCCTGCCGTTCGGCCTCCATGTAGGAGTGCCCCTTCTCATGCCCCTGAATTGCAGGGCCCCCATGGACCTTGTCGTCTCGTCGTCCTTCTTCAGTTGTGTGAGCTTCTCATTAACTAGGGCTCCGAACAGTGTTTCACCATTGAAGGGTGTGTTCAGGATGTTCTGAACCTCAGCTTTGAAGCCTGAGATCCTGAGCCAGGCTTGCCTTCTCTCTGTGATGCCTATAGCCATCAGTCTGCTGGATGTTTCAGCCCCATCCAAGGCTGTCTTCAGGCACGAGTTGGCAATGCTTTTACCCTCTTCCACAAGGTGTGATGCCCTCTCACGGTATTGCTCCGGGAGGTGCTTGAGCAATTGGCCCATCTCATCCTAATGCTGGTATTGATGACTGTTCAGGAGGGCGTTGGAGTTCGCCATCCGCCAGTGCGTTGCGGCGTTCCTCTCTATTTTCCTGCCCGTTAGGTCCATCCTCCTGCTTTCCTTGTCAGGTGGAGGCCCAGATGTTGGGACGTTGGCCCTCCTTCTGGCCGTCGCAGCGATTATTGAATCTGCTGTGACAGACCCCTTGATGTAAGCCGGGTCCTGGGAGGAGAACTTTTATTTCTTTTCCGTCCTCTGCGTTACTGATCTGCATGTAGCCGGGTCCTTGAAGACTTCCTACCCCTGGTCTGTGATACTTTTCAGCATGGGCAGGAATTGGCTTCTTTTCTGCGTGGGGAGCAATGTTTCCAGCAGGAAATCTGCTTTTGGCTTCTCCTCCTCCAGCTTAACCCCATAAGCTGCTGCTGCCTTCCTGACGACCTCATTGTATGCCCCGATGTCATCCGGCGGCGAAGGCCTCGAGGGGTATGTCTCCACAGCCTCCTCCGGGTTTTCGGCCTCGATGTCCTGCCAATCCTGGTCTTGGGCCGTCGAGGAACCTGAGCCGTAGCTTGACTGCTGTGCCCCGTAATCACCTGTGTAATAGAGGTCCTCTGCCTCTTCGTGCTCCGAGGGCTCCGTTTTCGGCGGCTCTTCGACGTCGAACTCCCCGTGCTCCTGCACCTCAGCGACGACCGTTGCCGGCCTCGAGGGGATCTTTTAACTTCTCATCCGTTTATCGAAGTCTTTCTTTCTCTGAAGGATGTTCTCCATTTCGGCCTCGACCCTTCTTTTCATGCTCAGCATTTCTGCGGCCGGCTCATCGAGCGTTTCAGCTGCTCTCTTTAACGGCGGCGTGGACGTCGAAGCTTTCTTCAGCTCCTTTTCTTTCGAAGTCGAAGACCCTTTTTCGGGGGCTTGCTTCGACTACCTTTGCTTTTCGCCGGTCTTCGACCTCCGGGAGTCCTTCTCGAAGGATCCGCTGGGCTCTTTTTCGGAGGATGCAGCTTCGGACATCGAACTTTTCGGCGCCAGTGATCCTTTCAAGGCTCTGGACTCTGACTTACGAGAGACCGCCTCTGGCTTTCGAGGCCCTGTGGGAGTTTTCGGGTAGACTCTCCTACCTTGTCAGGCGTTTTCTTATCGGTCTCTGCGACCGTGAAGTCATCTGGACCTTTGGCGATGTTGTCCTAGTCATCGGTGGAGAGGCCCAGTTCGTAAAGCGTCGGGCCTGGCCCTTGCCCTGCATTGTGTGGTGAGCTGTCCTCTGTTTCTCTCAAACCCTGAGTGTCTTCGGCTTGAAGACGAAGCAGGAGTTGCAGTCTCTGCTCTCGTGGTCGATTGGCAGGCAGAGGTTGCAGACCGGGTGCTGGTCCTTCTGCGCGAACTTGTGGCAGTTTTTGCAGAATTTAAAGGGTGTCTTGTACATCCCTGCGCTCAGGGGGCCCCCTGTGTGCGCATTCCTCCAAGGACGTCGAAGATCTCAATGTTCTTCCCTTTCTTCGTTGTCTCTTCTCTGATGGTCTTCTTCCAATCTTCTCAGGTCTTTACCGTCGGAGACTTGTTATATTTCCTCCTTTTCTCCTCCAAAACTTCTGGAGCTTTAAGCGACGATCCAGACCCAATGGCGGAAAAAAGAATCTGAAGATGGCGCCCAAGGGTGGTAGCTTCCGCCGGAAGCATGCAGACGTCACCGAAGGTACACCAAATGGTGGGACGTCGACGCCCACCTGGGCTACAAAAAAAAAAAGACTACGATTCCGGACCCAACCAGCATAGTGAATCCAGAAAGAGTCACGCTGCAAAACTAGGTATTTGAATTGTTTGTTTGATGTGGAACCGTGACCCCACCTTTAGCATGAAGTGTGGGTCTGTTCTCATTACAATCCTATCGTGCATTTGTAGGTAGGGCTCCTGCAGTGTTTGCGCTTGTAATTCGCTTACTCTTCATAGTGATGTGATAGCCACTAAGAAGGCTGTCTTTAGCTTGAGCATGTGCAGTGACGCATGACACCATCATTCCCATTAGTTTGCTCACTGCCACAACTTGCTCCTTGCAGTACAGACGTCTTTCCTTCAGTATTGCCAAAATCCTCTTTGTGCTGGGGAACACCTTGCATCTCTGCCCCTAAGAATATCTTCACCTGTTCCAGCTCTATTGACAACTTTCCCCAATGGATTGAAAAGCCCAGTTGAATTAGTTTTTGTATCACCTGCTGGATGTGTTTGCACTGGCTGTAGGAGCTTGCCTTCAACAAGCCAGTCGTCGAGGTAGGGGTACACATGTATTCCCTGTCCCCTTAGGTGAGCTGCTACTGCTGCTAGGCATTTTGTAAACACCCTTGGAGCTGACTTGAGGCCGAATGTGAGCACTGTGAACTGTTAGTGAGTCTTGCTGATCTCAAATCTTAGTAGGCATTTGTGTCCTTTGTTGATGGGGATGTTCAAGTATGTGTCCTTTAAGACTATAGTTGCCATGTAATCCCCTTCCTGTACCTGGGGTATTACTTTTTGCAGAGAAGATATTTTGAATCTTTGTGTTCTTATGAACTTTTTTAAGAACCTTAGGTCCAAGCTAGGCCTTAGTGTTTCGTCCACTTTTCCTACGAGCAAATATTTGGAATAAACACCCTTTCCTTGTACGGTACTATCTCTAGTGCCTCCTTGTTGAGCAGTTCCAGAGCCTTTAGTAGCAAGAGTGAAAGTTATTTTGCTGAGTGCGCCTTGTGTTTTGGCTTCTTGCTGGGAGGATGTTTTAGTAGTTCTATACAGTAGCCGTATTGTATGAGGTTTAGTATCCATTTGTCCATTGTGACCTTCGATTCCCGGAGGAAGTTCCTTATTCTGTCTTCTACTGGTGTTATATGTTCAGGGAACTGTTTGTCTTGTGAAATCTGTTCTTGGACTATTCTTCTCTTTGGTTGCCCCCCTAGAGGTGTTATCTGGGTGGGTGTTTGCCTTTCGGCGAAGTCACATGGAGGTGGGTAGTTGCCCTCCCCTCTGTGCCTGTGCTCGTCTGTTTGAGAGACATCGAAAGGACTGCCCTCGTGGCTGGCACTGCCAGTTCTGCTGCGGTCCCTGCTGCTGTTGGCCATGGCAGTTTCCCTGCTAACATTGTTGGAAGGTTTGGTGCAAGGTACTTGGTAGGTTGCCTCCCCTACCATTTGTACTTCTTGAGGGCGTACCCCTTGTCATCCCTCTGAACTGTAGTGCTCCCATGGACCTTGCAGTTTCGTTATCCTTCTTGAGTGGAGTAACTTTTTGTCAACTGGTGTCTCAAAAACTTGTTCTCTGATGAAGGGGTGTGTTCAGGATGTTGTTCTGTACCTCAGACTTGAAGCCCGAGATCCTAAGCCATGCGTACCTTCTCTTCACCCCAATCATCATCTGCCTGCTGGAAGTCTCCGCTGCGTCCAAGGCCAACTTTAAACATGTGTTTGCTATGTTTTTCCCTTCCTCTACCAGGTGGGTTGCCCTCTGCTGGTACTGATCCGGTAGGTGCTTCAGGAGTTGCCCTACTTCCTCTCCCAGTGCTGGTATGCTTTTCTGTTGATTAGGGCATTGGAGCTGGCGATGCGCCATTGAATTGCTGCACTCTGTTCTACTTTCCTCCCTGTGAGGTCCATTCTCCTACTCTGGAGGGGGTCCTGCATTTGTAGGCACATTGGCCCTTTTCCTAGGTGTTGCAGTAATTATTGAATCAGCTGGCACTGCTCCCTGAGTGTATGCAGGGCCCTTTGAGGAGTGCTTGTACTTCTTTGTTCTCTGGGTCACAGATTTACATATAGCTGGCTCCCTGAAAGCCTCTCTGCCCTGGTCCACCACACTAGGGAGCATGGGCAGGAATTGACTCCTTGTTTGTGTGAGTAAAGAGTCTCCAGGAGAAAGCAAGCCTTGGGCTTCTCCTTCTCCAATTTTACCCCATATGTCTGTGCAGCATTCTTGACCACCACATTATAGACCCCTATATCGTCTGGTGGTAAAGACCTCGAAAAGTATGAGTCTACACCTTCCGACATTTCGGCATGGAGGTCATGCCACTCCAAGTCTTGCACACAAAAAAAAAACAGCACAGAGGCAACACAAGGTACAACAGCATAAATGCTATAAAAGGCAAGGATTTTGCCGGACTCTTCAATGGCGTCAATCACAATATTTTAATAGTTGCTTTGTTCAAAACATTGATGCACCAATGCAGCCAACGTGTTTCACCCTGAATAGGGCTTCCTCAGGGCAATAGACAACTGTACCGCGGTTCAAAATAGTTTCTTTAGCTGCGCAGTTGGAGGAAATTTGTCAAATGTAAAATTTATGAAGTATGTGAGGCACTTGAAGTATATTATTTCGTCCAGTCCCAAAATACGCTAAGTTGTCCACTGTGGCAAGTTGAAACAAAATAGGTAGAATTTCCAGATAGTGGACTCGAAGGTACAGAAACATTTGGTGGGACACGATCTTTCATGCTCCCGCCATCACGGAAGTAGTGTGTCCAAGTCTAGCGCCTCCGAGGACGTCGAGTGAAGGGAGGTTAGCGGCTCCTCCTCGCCTTGTCCCCAAAGTAATACAAGGCTTCTTCCTCCTCTTCGACCGGTTCAGGCGTTTTCAGCGGTTCAGGGTCTTCAAAGCCCATTTCGACCTCTGGCTTCGGTGAGATTGTGTGCTGACTCATCTTGTCGAAGTCCTTCTTCCAATGCAGGATGTTCGCCATTTCAGCTTCGAGCCTCCTTTTCTTTCTTTCCATCTCAGCAGCCTGTTCGGCGTCGAGAGTGAACGCTTCACAGTCGTCGACGTGGTCATCGAAGCAGTTGTTGACCCTTCCTTTCTCGGCTTTAAGGAGTCCTTTACCGGCACTTCCTTCAGCAACCTTGATTTTTCATGGGACTTTGCCATCTGGGAATCCTTTTCGAAGGATCCGCTGGGGTGTTTGTCTCTGGGTGCAGTTGCTTTCGTCGAGTGTTTCAACGGCACTGTTTACTTCGAGGACTTGGTCTCACTCTTTTGAATGTCGGTCAAGTGTTTGGGAGTCGTCGACTCTTACCTCCTTCGACGTTTTCTTATTGACTTCAACCACCTTGCAGTCCTCTGGTCTTTCAGTGATGTTGTCGTCCTCCCCACTGGAGAGGCCCAAGTCTCTGAGCAATGGACGTGGCCCCTGCATGGTGTTGTTCGCCCTTCTCTGCCTCTCTTACTCTCAGGGTCTTGGGTGTGAACTCCAAGCAACGTTGCAGTCCTTGCTGTTGTGGTCGAGCTGCAGGCAGAGGTTGCAGACTGGATGCTGGTCCTTCTGGGCGTATTTGTGGTGGCAATTGGTGCAAAACTTGAAGGGGGTGTGTCCATTCCTGCACTCTGGGAGCCCCCTGTGTTCGAATTCTCATGTGAACGAGTTCTCTCGAAAATTTCTTCTCCTTAGTAGTCCCGGCAACCTGGCTTGTAGTTGGGTGCGATGATAACCTTCAATTGTGTTGATTTTTTTCAGTTTTCCGTCGATTCCTTTCCCAAAACTCTGGAACTAGAATCTGAAGATGGCGACCAACAATAGGAGCTTCAGGATTAAGCTTGTGCGAAGTCACAAAAGACACCAATTGGTGGTATGTCGACGCCCAGCTGGGCCACGAAAAAGGAATGAAAAAAGGCTACAATTCTGGACCCAACCACTAGATGGCGGAATAATGCACAGCATAGTGGATCCAGAAAGATTCAAACAGCAAAACTGTTTTGATTTGCTATCTGAAATCTATTTAATATTCACATGCTCTGCATCAATTATGAATTTCCTCCAGTGGGAAAGATGTGAAAAGATGTTTTTCTAAAATTGTCGAACTGCAACCTCAGGTCTCTACTTACAAAATGGTGTTTTCAGTAAGTGTGTTGTTAGGACCATGTGGCTGTCCTATAGATATCTCACATTGGGATTTTGGCTATGCATGCTTAGCTGGCCTTTCTTTCTGGTAGGTAAACTGTTCCCCAGGCCTGGCTTAAAGTGTATTATTAGCCAATATTTTTAACTATTATCTGGCGATTGTGTTCTTGGTTAGTTCTGTGCTAAGAATCTGGTGAATACCGTCCAAAGCATTGCTTCTAATGTGGTGTGTAAAATGCACCTAACTCAGGTGTCCTGACTGAGTGGTTGCTCACCAGCTGCCACCACAATACAGGTTTCTGGACCACTAGGTCGAGGGCCTGCCGCTCTTGGGGTCCTGAAACAAAGCACAAACCGGGACGAGGTGCCAAGCCTCCTTCCCCAGGATGGGCATGGTCCACGAAGAGGAAGCTTCAAAGGCTTGCCGCCTTTGTGAGCTACCCCAGACATTTGGTGCTCCCAGCAACTGACCCCCACCGGTTCTGACCCCCACTTTTGGGCAGGAGAATCAGCAGGAAAACTAAGAGCAAGCGAGACGTGCCCACCTTTGCCAACTTCCATCCCTCAGGTGGGGGAGGCGAGGTGAAGCACAACTCTGTCCCCGCCATCTTCCAGATGGGGGAGCCAGGCAACCAGAGTGAGGCTTATGGCCCTCTCCCACTGGTGGGTGGCATAATAGGGGGTGTGCCCACCCCAAGGATGGGACACATTGTTTCCGACCTGTAGCTACCTTTAACACCCCTAAGTCTAGTATTTAGGGGAACCCCAAACATTGCCTCCTCAGACAAGAAGAAACAAGAAGGACACCAACTAACTTGTCCCCAGCCCTACCGGTGTGTCTAGACCTCTAACGACTACAGCGAAATCCCGGATTGTCCTGCAGCCAGCAGCCCCCAAGAATCCGGAGGACCTGCCCTGCCTTCCCAAACTAGACTTTGCCTCCCGTGAGCACCGGATTTACACACAGAGTGGCTCCGGTTAAATCTGTAAGTCTGCACCCGACGCCTACGGCCCAAGTATGAGTGGCCCAACACGACTGGGAAGTTTCCCCCACGATCCAGACTTCGGATCTGGTGATTCCTGATCTGCCTCAAGTCTCCAACCGACACTTCCAGCCCCTTTCTGGAGGATCACCCCAACCGCAAGTGGAGCTGGTAAGAAAACGAGATGCCTAAAGAAACCCCTGCACCAGACGTTCCACAGACTTGGGTGGCCGATGGGGTCGAGCATTCCCAGGCATTCCAACTTACCTCTCCAACCGGTGGTCACCTCCAGAAGATCGCTGTCCCCGAACAGAGGCCCTGGGCACCTGGTTGGCAGGAGCACAGGGCACACTCAGTAAAAGCACATCAGCAGTTCAGCAAAAAGTGGAGGCATACCAATGCAAGAAAGATGGACCTCTCTCACAATTTGGTTGTTTACTCCTGGAAGATGTTCTGCTAGGAGATACTGCTAGGTGGTTCAAACACTATGGGCCACCCAGATTTTTTTCTTTTAGAGCACCTAATTGTTGATACAAAAACAATTAGAACAGTGGGACCTTCTAGCTGCCAGCACCTAACATTATCACTCCAACAGAAATATCCCTTCTGTACTTTTAAGGGTCAGTGTGCACACACATTAGCACCCACCGTCACAGTGCTTGTTCCCTCAGGAACCCAACAGTTTGAACCAAAAGCAAAGGTGCACCACACAAAAAAATTAGATCAGTAAGAACAATCATAAAGTCCATCTATACTACTATTATAAAGAGAGAACTTGCACCTTTAGGCAAGGTAAACTCGGGAACTATAGCGCCAATCTACACACCCAAGACATCTTAGAAAACCTCAGGGCAAGCAGAAGGACATAGGCTACATAAAAATAAAAATAAATCGTTTTTTAAAATATTAAATACATTTTAAAAAGTAGTCCCTTGCAACTAGCGCCGACCGCGACGTCTGCGTGAGGGGAGGAGCGGCGTTGACCACAACCAGGAAGAGCGGAGGACAACAGCGCCGGTAGGAGCTGCGAGAACCGGAGGAGCAGTGGCGGTGAGAGGTACGTTGATGGGGCGGGAGGCGGGAGGGAGTCGGCGGGCGCACCGCGCGGGCTGCTACCTAACTTTAAAACTAATGTTTATGGAGTCCGGGCGGGAGGCGGGACGAAGCACTGCTACTTAACTTAATTCGAGTCCGGGCGGGAGGCGAGCGGCCGACATGCTTCTTGCAAGGGAAAATGTGGCATCGAGAGACGCCCTCACCCGTAGAAATACAAGAACATCCTCTGCTGCCTAGGGAATACAGGCCATTAATATTAGCTATAACTGCAGGTCAATGTTCTGCTTCCTAGAAAATATGAAGCATCAACTGCAACAGTCAGTGCCAGACACGCAGGCCCTGGTCCTGCTTCCAAGAGAATATGTGGCATCAGCAGCAGCCATCAACGTTAGAAATTAAAGATCTTCTAGCAAAGGAATATGTACCATCACTACAAGGCTAAAACTACAGGTCCGTGTTCTGCTTCCTAGGGAATAGGGTTCATCAAGGGCAGCCCTCAGTGCTACAAAAGCAGGCCCCTCGATAACATGCTGCCCCAGCCACCTTCAGCCCCGGGGTAAAAATGCAGCGCCCAGCCCCCTTCTGCCCCAGGCAACGCTGGGGCGGGCTGCTAGTATCTAATAACAAGAGAAAAGGGTTCCTGAGTTTTTCCTCTCTTCATTTCATTTTTCATAGAAAACAGAGTCCAGTTCAAACATACATTACAGCCGACGCGTTTCGTCCTAGTACAGGACTTCTTCAGGGCACTGGCTAGTAGTGGAGTCAACGATTTCCAAGGGCTGAAGAGGACTTTAATTTTTCTGTTCTTTAGGCTGGTTCCCGACTGGCAAAATATAATATCAAGACTTTAGAAGCAGTCTGTACAAGAGCCATGACTGGTCAATAATTACAATGCCATCCCGCAAATCTGGAGTCCATTATTTGCCTCAGAATAATTGCGATGAAGATGAAGTTCAGATTAAACCTATAGTAAATGGTCTTCAAAGTGTCACATGAAGGTCTAAGGATAGGCTGGATAACACCAAATGATGAGAAAAGGCTTGAGTGATGGAAAACACCACTGGATCTATATCATCTCCAAATGGACGAAGCATCCCATCACCAAGCAACTTCTCGCTGGTAGCCCGAACAGGCAGGAAAACTATCAGCTGCAATATAATAGTTGCGATCACCGGCAAGTGCTTCAATACGTCGCAGCAAGGGAAAGACCTCGAGCAGGAAAACCTAATTGTTGAGCTTTTACTGTGGGGAATCTTCATAAGTTGGGACTCACCCACGGTGAACTCAGGATGTATGAGACTGCATGGGGATTTTACTGGTGGCCCCTTGGCTTGTCCAGGCCACTGCGCAGCAGCTGGAGTAAGGGACACCAGGCTGGTTACATGCAGACACATGTACATGCGTGTGCACACGTGTAGGGGCTGCGCAGGGGAGATTCCTAGGGTACGCAGTATAGGAGCAGCTACAGAGTGAATGATATAGCAGGACTTATGCAGACTTGGGTGGTGACATGGAATAGGCTTTATACACTGGAAAGAAACATGCCAGGGCTCTGCGTCAAAAGCTTGGGTGTGAGGTGCAGCCTTTGATGCGGTACCACAGAGTTCTAGAAACGTGGTGTACTATGGTTGGCGCGCCCACGTTGGAGCAACCAGGATGAGAGTCATCGAGTGTTGCCTCAGTTTGTGTGCCGCTAGCGGTATTAGCGGTGCTGGGGGAAAAGAGTACGCAAATATGCCTGACCAGTTCATCCATTTCGCATTCCCCTGCGACTGTGGGTGTGGGAACCTGGCGGCAAAGCTTTGGCATTTTGCGTTTTCCCTTGTGGCGAATAGGTCTATCTCTGTATGACCCCACTGCTGGAAGTACGGTTGGAGTACTGATGGATGTATCTCCCACTCGTGCATCTGGTGGCTGTGCCTGCTGAGCAGGTCCGCCATTGGATTGTCCTTGCCTGGGAGGTGTTCTGCCATGAGGATGATGTTTCTCTGAATGGCCCACTTCCACATGCTCTGAGCCAGATGAGACAACTGTGGAGAGTGTGTACCTCCCTGTTTCTGTATGTAGTACATGGCCGTCATGTTGTCCGTCCGGATCAACACTACCTTGTTGCACAAATGTACTTTGAATGCTTTCATTGGCATGAAGATAGCCATCAGTTCCAGAAGGTTGATGTGCATCTTTTTCTGCTGTGCTGTCCATAGTCCCTGCACTGTGTAGTGGAGTGCATGAGCTCCCCATCCCTGGAGAGATGCGTCCTTCGTCAGTATAATCTGTTGCACAGGCTCCTGGAACGGTCGGCCCTTGCAAAGGTTTTGTGGGTTCCACCAATGCAGAGAGTTGTATGCGCGACCGGTCACCAACACTAGGTCTTTCAATTGTCCGTGAGCCTGATTCCACTGACGTGCTAAGCACTCCTGAAGCTGACGCATGTGTAGTCTCGCGTGTGGGACTATGAAGATGCAGGAGGCCATCATGCCTATCAACTGCATGAACACTCGTGCTGGAAGCGAGAGTTGTGGTTTGAATTTCCGTATCAGCAATTGCATGCTTTTGATCCTCACTGAATTTGGCTGTGCTTTGGCTGCCAGAGTGTCTATTGTCGCGCCCAAGTACTGCCGTATGTAGGCGGGTTGCAGGTGGCACTTTGGGTAATTCAGTGAGAATCCCAGATCGTGAAGAAGGTGAATGGTGTGGGACATGTGGGCGGCACACTGCTGGGCCGACTTTGCCTGGATTAGCCAGTCGTCCAGATAAGGGTAGACGTGAATGTTCTGTCTCCGTAGGTGTGCCGCCACTGTCGCCAGGCACTTTGTAAACACCCTGGGTGCCGTGGTGACTCCGAAAGGTAGAACCTTGAACTGGTAATGTTGATTTTGGATGGTGAACCCGAGGTATTTTCTGTGTGACGGGTGCAGTGGAATATGAAAATACGCATCTTTCAGATCTAATGTTGCGAGAAAATCTCCCTGACTGAGCAATGGTAGGACCTGCTGCAGTGTTAGCATGTGAAAGTGCTCTGATAGAATGTACTGATTGAGGGGTCTGAGGTCCAGTATGGGTCTGAGGGACCCGTCCTTTTTTGGGATTAAGAAGTACAGTGAGTACACTCCTGTACCCTTTTGTTCCACAGGCACGAGCTCGATTGCTCCTTTTTGCAGCATGGCTAGTACCTCCTGCTGCAATAAGTGCAAATGCTCTGTGGACATAGGACGGTGTCTTTGGGGTATGTTGGGTGGAGTGGACGTTAACTCCAGACAATAACCGTACTAGATAAGCTTTGTGACCCACCTGTCTGTGGTGATGGACTTCCAGACTGGCAGGAACTGTTGAAGTCTCCCCTCGACAGGTGTTGTATGGTCGGGGGCAGTGACAAGGCTTCACTGTTTGTTATCGGCGGAGGACCTGGAGCTGTTGTTTCCACGACCTCTGCCCTTGGCGCTGTTTCCAAGATAACCACCTCTACTTTGTTTGGTGTATGTGGTTTGCACGCCACCTTTATTGTACTGTGTTTGCTGGTACAGCTGGCCTCTGGAAACACCTCTATTGCTTGAGCGACGAAAAGAACCATCCCTGAACTGATGCGACCGTAGAGCCCCCATAGACTTTGCAGTCTCAGTGTCTTTCTTGATCTTCTCCAAGGTGGTGTCCACCTCTGGGCCAAATAGATGGTCAGGGTTTACTGGCTGATTCAGAATGGTGGTCTGTATCTCTGGCTTGAACCCGGAGATTCTGAGCCAGGCATGTCGTCTCAACATGACACTAGTGTTAACGTCTCTGGCCGCGGTGTCTGCTGCGTCTAGTGCACATTTGATAGAAGCATTTGATATGAGCGTTCCTTCCTGTATGAGCATCTCAGCTGCCTCCTTATATTCATCTGGTAGGTGCTGCAACAGGGTCTCTAGTGTGTCGTAATGGGCCCTGTCATACCTGGCTAAGATTGCCTGAGTGCCGCTTGAGCTGCCACCCTTTTCCCTGATGCCTCTAACACCTTAGATTCCTTATCTGGGGGGAGGAGCATCACCCGTTATTTGTGAATTAGCCCTCTTCCGGGCATTAGAAACAACAAGAGAGTCCAACGGCAACTGTCCCTTAATGTAAGTAGGGTCCCCAGGCGCCGGTTTGTACTTCTTTACAATCCTGGAGTTTATCACCCTGGCTCTTGTAGGCTCCTTAAATATTTCCCCAGCATGTTTCAAGACACCCTTCAACATAGGCAGAGTCTTGACAGTCCTCTCTGAGATGGAAAAGGTGTCAAAAAGAAAGTTCACTTCAATAGGGTCAGCATGGAGCTGGACGTCATGATTCTTGGCTGCCCTTTCAATGAGTGCATTAAACGCTGCTGAATCCTCAGTAGGCGACGTTTTTACAGTATACACATGTGTCTGGAGCAGTGTGTGGATCCCCAGGGTCAGCAGCATCTGCCCAAGGTTCATTAGTATCCTCTGGATCAGTATCCACAGGATAGCTGTATTAGTCATTATCACCTTCCCCAGTGTCCACATCTGAATAAGTGGGCGAGACATCATGGCCACGTGGAGATACAGGTTCTACAAGAACAGGTGTTGTAGTAGAATCCTTTTTTAGTGGGATTTTATAGGACTCCATTGGATGTTCCGGTGCAATCTTTCGTTTATAAAGAGAAAGTCTGCCTGAAAGCTAAAACAAGTTTTGTTTTATACACCTTTAGATTATTCTATAAAGACAAAGCCCTGATGAGAATCCGTTGAGGGAACATACCAGATTCGAAACGCGTTGGCGCAAAAGAGAGTAGACATCAGTTTACTAATAGACTAAAGAATTAATTTATGGTCTATTTTTTGGAAAAGAATAGTTAATTGTATTGATTTATTGTCTATTTTTGGTTTTCATCAATTGTCTATTCTAACTTGGAGTCCATAGCGTGACTTATCTTTACAAGAAAATGAATGCTTGTTGTTTGTGTATATATCAAAACAAATAACTGTTGGTGTATTTATGTGATGTTATGAAAATGTTTTGTGTTGTAAATAATTGTTCTTATGTGTGAGCAAAATAATACGAAAAGTGTTCTTTTCATATATGAAAAAGAAAAAAAAGATGAAAATAATAAACAGAAGAGAGTAATAGCAATATACCCAAATAAACCCAGGAGTTCCACTTGGTTTTTTCCTCAAAATAGAGGACCCAAAACAATTGTGCAGTTGGCATTCAGTTTTTTCGAAGTATAACTTATGGTCCAGCCGACTGCACGTCCCAGGACCTGACTCCCCCTTTCTTTACCTTCATCATCCCCGGCATCGAAGATGTCCACTGGTTCAGGTGCAGTCTGCTGGGCTTCCTTGAGCGCAGCGCGCCGATGCAGAAGTGTCTTCTTGCATCGAAAACAGGAACAAGCCATACAGCTGGCTTCATCATGATCCGGCGACAGACACTTGTTGCACACCGGGTGGACGTCGATGTGGGGATATTTCGAGTTGCACACAGGACATCTCTTGAACGGGCTCCGTTCCATGATGGGTCGTCGATAAGGCCTCTGGAGTTGACCGGGCCTTCAGCGTCGAAAAGCACGCGGCTCTCATGGATATCCGGCTCTGGAACTGAGCTGGAACAGAACTGGGCACCGATCGCAAGACAATACCGACGAAAAAAATAAAGGCCTTTTGGCCTAAAGAAACTTTTATATCGATTCCGACCTGAGGGAACCAATAGGCATCCAAACCCAAAGGCGGAAAAAAACAATCTGAGGATGGAGTCGATGCCCATGCGCACTGTAGTCCAGGGGAGGAGCCACCTATCTCGTGATACTTCGAAGACTCTTCCAGGACAACAATGTGCGATCATCCGGACCCAACACTAGGCGGCGATCTATGCACAGATAGGAATTCAGCAGCCCACATGCCTCGAACTGTTCTGACAGGATGTACTGGTTTAGGGGCCTGAGGTCCAATATGGGTCTAAGGGACCCGTCCTTTTTTGGGATCAAGAAGTACAGCGAGTACACCCCCGTACCTTTTTGTTCCACAGGCACAAGCTCTATGGCTCCTTTTTGCAGCATGCAGACTACCTCTTGCTGCAATAACTGTATATGCTCTGCGGACATAGGACGGTGTCTTGGGGGTATGTTGGGTGGAGTGGATGTTAACTCTAGACAATAACCGTACTGGATAAGCTGCCTCACCCACCTGTCTATAGTGATTGAGTTCCAGACCGGCAGGAACTGTTGTAGTCTCCCTCCGACTGGTGTCATATGGTCGGGGGGTAGTGACAAGACGTCACTGTTTGTTAGTGGCGGAGGATCGGGAGCTGTTGTTTCCACGACCTCTGCCCTTGGTGCTGTTTCCAAAATAGCCACCCCTATTGTTCTTGTTGTAGGTGGTCTGCGTGCCTCCTTTTCTGTACTGTGTCTGTTGGGACACCTGGCCTCTGGAAGCTCCTCTATTGTTGGAGCGACGAAAAGAACCACCCCTGAACTGCTGCACTGTAGAGCCCCCATAGACTTTGCAGTCTGTGTCCTTTTTTATTTTTTCTAAGGTGGTGTCTACTTCTGGGCCAAATAAGTAATCAGGGTTAACTGGCTGATTGAGTATGGTGGTTTGTATCTCAGGCTTGAAGTTTGAGATTCTTAGCCAGGCATGTCTCCGTAACATAACGCTTGTATTAATAGCCCTGGCTGCAGTGTCTGCTGCGTCTAGCACACACTTAATAGACGCGTTGGATATAGGTTTCCCTTCTTGTATTAGCATTTCTGCTGCCTCCTTATACTCATCAGGCAAGTGTTGTAACAGGGTCTCAAGTGTATCATAATGAGCCCTGTCATATCTGGCCAAGAGTGCCTGTGTGTTGGAGATTTGCCGGAGATTTGCCAGACATTGGCCACTTGAGCTGCCACCCTTTTCCCTGAGGCTTCTAGCACTTTAGATTCCTTGTCAGGGGGAGGAGCATCACCCGGCTTAACACGCCCTCTCGAGTCTTTAGCCTTAGACTGCTCGTATCCATGCTACTAGGATAGCTGGTCTATAAGGTTGACTTACAACCAATCATCAATAAGGGTTGCTGGACTGATACATAGTGGGCACTAGAATAGTGACCACTGCATATCAGGCCACCTTCTCACATTGGTGGCAGCGGTGGGATTCGAACCCACGCCTCCAGTCTCTCCGGAGGCGTGGGTTCGAATCCCACCGCTGCCACCAATGTGAGAAGGTGGCCTGATATGCAGTGGTCACTATTCTAGTGCCCACTATGTATCAGTCCAGCAACCCTTATTGATGATTGGTTGTAAGTCAACCTTATAGACCAGCTATCCTAGTAGCATGGATACGAGCAGTCTAAGGCTAAAGACTCGAGAGGGCGTGTTAAGCCAGCTGTTTACCACACATATACCCCTTGAATACCCAGTGAAAGGACACCACACAAGTGTTATGAAAATAAACAGTTATTTATTTAAAGATCACAACAGCCCTGTACTCTTTATGAGGACAGGGTACTAAGCACAAACCAAAACTCTTACAAAAATACTTAAGTTAGCACAGTATATACAAATGCCCGAGGGGCACGGAAAACCATATACTCTGAAAGTGGAATGCGAAATTCCTAGCAGGTAAGTACAGTACTAATAGCTTTTGGAATCGCTAGGACTTGACTAGGGAATCGTTAGATTACTTCTAGGAGGCCTAGGGGACTCGGGTGCAGTGTGTGCACTCTCACGCGAGATGCGGGACAAAAGTCTATGGTAGCTAGGAATTAGAAAGTTAGTGTTCTCGGGCGAACCCGACCTGGTAGGGAGAAAACGAAAGTAGATTCTGACCCTTGGATAGTGAGGCTATGCTGGGGCACCGAAATGCCGAAGTTACCTAGCCCAGGGGCTGCAGCTGCATAGGTCTGAAAAGACGTCGGGAATCCTCGTAGACGGACCAGGAGCCGGAAGAAAAGATGCTGGCCGGTGACCAGTGAAGAAAGTTCAGTCGGATCCAAGCCTGGATCTTGAAGATAGATGACACCTGAAAGCAGAGGGGACCAAGTTCGAGACTACTAGCCAGTAGTCAGTGGGCGCCAGGAGGGCACCGGATGGTAGCCACCTCGACAAGGTGAGTGGGTGACGCTTGACTCGAAGATCTCACGGACCAGGAGGCGTTGTCGGCGACCAGGATGGAGGATCGAGCTGTCCCACGAAGATAGAAGCTGTCGGCGTCGCTGGACCCAGGATTGGGCAACAAAGCCTTGGCAAATTCAAGCCCACGCGGTGGACCTAAAATGGCGTCTGGAGTGGACCAGGAGGGTCCGGGGTGCCTCTCTTGAACAAGGAAGCAAGGGCCAGCCTGGAGCAACCAGACCAGCAGAAGAGTTGTCGTCGGGCGTCGTTCAGAAGGCCACAAGCCAGCCGGCTAGTAGCCAAACAACGCGGTGCACAGCAAACAGCAGAAGGGCCCCACGCCGATCGTGGAGATGCAGGGAGGCTGATCTTGGGTGCTGGAGCTGCGCAGGGTTGGGGCTTCTCGGACCCCAAAGCACTCACCAGTGGAAGACTCGGTGGGCTTGCAATAAAGATGTCGTGCAGTCTTGGCGATCGTCGGTCCCTTGAGGTCTCGTCGCACTCACGGTTCTCAGCTTTGCTGTAGAGGTGAGTAGAGGTCAGAGGTGCCAGGGAAGCCGGGTCTCGTCGTGCTGGGTCGTCGGATTCGTGATGAAGGACTTGCAGCAGACCGCAGTGTTCTTTAGGATGGTGCCTGCGGATGCAGGGTGACTACTCCTTAGCCACAAGGGAGAATCTTGAAGAAGAAATCGTGAAGTCCTTTCGAAGAAAGTGGTATCTTGATTCCAAAGATGATCTAATTTGAACAGGGGGCCCGCTCCTATCTTTATACTAAAAAAGGGGGCTGACCCGGTGACTAGGTCCTACCTATGGGTGGGACTAGGTGGGGGGTGGTTACACCCCTCTGCCATGCCGGACTTCCCCAGGCCAGGGGCTGGTGTGCCCCTGGAACTGGTTCAGACCGGCCTATGCGTAGTGAGCACCGGGGTGCCACTCAGCAGTCACCTTCCTGTAAAGCCCTGCCTACCCAGGATACACAAAACCATGTCTGGGACGGTGCTAGCACCGCCCCTGACAGGAAACCCTTTGTCCAGGCTCCCCTCGCTGGAAGGACTCCCAGCTGCAGGGGGTCAGACTCGTGTCTGTGGTGGCAGCATCCATTTTGTGGAGCTGAGGCTTCAGTTAACTTTAACCGGGGTTCACAGTTACATACATGTCGTGTCCCTCTAGAAGGGTGGAATGCTAACCCCGTCGCCAGAATTGGCGAGGGGTTAGTATTCCAATTCGTATGACACCTTACTCGACATGTTTTGATAAAGCAATACCAAAGATAGCATTTAACCGCGAGGATTATAATGCACTTAAGAGTATATGGTATGCGATATCATGGAACAGCTATTAGGACTTGATTCCGCAAGCTGCAGGCAGGCTCAGCTCATGCCAGAGCACCATCTCACATGATTCCAAGCACTCTGCCTTCAGGATTGTCAAGGCCTGCCATAGGAGTGACTGATAGGAATCTGTGTGTCCATTTTAGGGTTAGGTATAGGTATACTACACCTACAGCAAAGGGTGATTACACGACTTTGCCCCAGCTGTCATGCAGCCAGTTGTGTCAAATTTAGGAGGCCAGCCAGGGGTGGCATAATACATGCTGCGGCCCCTGGCAGCCCTGGGTACACCCATGCCCTGAGTTACAGGGTCTGATAGGGTGGCCCAGTACCAATTGGAAATGCACCTAGGGTACATGGAATCCATTTTAAAGAGAGAGCAGTAGGCCTGGGGTCCTGATTGGCAGGGTCCCAGGTCGACTATGTCCAAAACCAGCTAAAACACAGGGCAAAAAGTTGGGGGCAACCATAGTCAGGATGTACCTTCCTACAGTCTGCAAGTTCGCTCTTTTACGAGCATTAGAAACAACAAGAGAGTCCAATGGCAACTGTCTCCTGATATACGTAGGGTCCACAGGTGCTGGTTTTTATTTTTTCTCATTCCTGGTGTTTACCACTCTTGCCCTTGTGGTCTCTTTAAACAAACCCCCCAGGATATAGCGGCATGAATTAGCAAATTTAGAGGCACAAAAATTGAAATTTAGCAGCACAAATATGGAAATTTAGCGGCAATTTTGCGGCATTTTATGTGGCCATTTTTCCCACAACAAACACAAATATCGTACTTTTTGTAGTTATTTAACAACATGAAGCACACGCGCACACACCCCCACACACATCTTCTACCATCTCTCTCCTTTCTACCCGCTCTCGTGCCCTCTTCTCTCTTCCCCTTCTGTTTCCTCACTCCCTCATCTTCGACCGCTATCTTCCTCTCTTTCTCCCTGTCCTCTCTCTCCATTCTCTCTCCCACATTTCTGTCTGTCTCCCTCTTTCGCTTTTCTCTTTCTTATCACCCCCTTTCTCCCCTCCCTCCACACTCTCCCCCGCCTCTTTCCTTCATGTCCCCTTCCTATCACCCACACCTTCTCTTTGCTTCTTCGCTCTCCCCATTTTCCAACTCCTCTCTCCTCCTTATCCTCTTTCCTTCTACTGCCTTACCTTCACCTCGGTTGTGCTTATCTAATGCTTCTCTCTCGCTGCTCTCCCACCTCTTTCCCAATTATCTCTCTCGCTTTCTCTCCCACTCCTTTTTTCTCTCTCTCCTTACCCTGTCCCTCACTGACCTCTCTCCTTCTCACTCTCACTGATCTTTCTCACTGCCCTTTCTTTCCCTCTGTCTCCCTCGTTCACCTTTATCCCTCCCTCTCTTTCTCACATCACTTCCTCGCTCTCGGATTCTCTTTCCTCGCTCTTCCCTTCTTTCTCCTCACCCCGTCCTCCATATGTCGCACCCCATCTCCTTCTGTTTCTTTTTCCTTTCTCTCTCTCCCTCTCTCTGATTCCGTTTCCTCTTTCTCTCCCTCCACTCTCCTTTTCCTCACTACCCCCTAGCTCTGTATCTCTTACCCTCTCTCTCTTTCTCCTCAATTCCCCTTGTTCCCCTCACCCATCCTCTCCCTCCCTTCTCTCATTCTCACTCCCTCTCCCGCTCCCTCCACTCTTTCCCCTCACTTCACCCTCCACTCTTTCCCCTCACTTCACCCTCTCCCATTTTGTATCTCATACCCTCTCTTTATCCTCACTTCCTTCTCTTCCCCTCTCCCCACCCCGCTCTGTAACTCATCCCCTCTTCTTGTTTCTGTTTCCTGTGTCTCTCCCTCCATTCTCTCTCCTCACCTCTCCCCGTTTTGAATCTCGTAACCACCCCCCCTTTCCATATGACAACTACTGCCTATCCCTCCCCCGGGTGCTACAAACTGCTTGCCAATGCCTAATCTTTCCAGCCTCGTTTGCCACCCCTTACAAATGAGCTCCCAATATCACTCCTCCGATTGCCTCGCTTCTGAAATGGAAACAAAAAACAAAAGCAGCTGTTCTGCCGTTCGAAGCCATCCTGGGTTTATTTAGGCGCTTCAATTACAACCTGGACGTGGACGCGCTGCTCGGAGCCGGAAGCTCGCCTGTTGGGCCAACAAAGGCTTTGTCTGCTCCCAGCAGGCGAGACGAGCAGCCGCGTTCATTATCACCCGCAGCATTATTAAGATTCTTCCATCAGGACCCCTAATATCCCGCTGCAGAAGAGGGTGCAGTTAAAACCCTTGCTCAAATTTAAATCACTACCGTAGCTGCCTGAGAGCCTGCCGTGGTGCACCACGCGATCATGTGATGCATTTTTCATTTTTGCGACCTAGTCAGACCCCCCTCGACCTCCTCGCTCCTTCTCGCCGCGAAATCTAAGGCGGAAACGGCGCAAACGGCAAATTTCGCGGGCTTTTTGGCAAATATCGCTGCATTTCCCGAGATCGGCCGATTTCGCGATTTTTTTGCAAATCGCGAAATCGCGATAAGCTGGAGGGTCTGTTTAAAGAAGTCTCCAGCGTGTTTCAGGACACCTTTTAGCATGGGTTGAGTCTTGACAGTTCTCTCCGAGGTTGAGAAGGTGTCAAATAAAAAGTCCTCTTCAATAGGGTCAGCATGGAGCTGGACATCATGATTTTTTGCTGCCCTCTCAGTAAGTGCGTTAAACGCAGCCGTGTCTTCTGTAGGTGATGTTTAAACAGCATAGATATGACCGTCCGGGGCATTTTGTGGCTCCCCTGGGTCAACAGTGTCTGTCCAGGGTTCAGTGTGGTCTTCTGGATCAGTGTTTACAGGATAACTGTAATCCTCATTGTCACCATCCCCTGCATCCACATCTGAATGTGTGGGTGAAAAAGGAGCAGGTTCTTGTCCATACTGTAGTAGAGGTTCAAACAGAAGAGGTGATGTTGCAGAATCTCTTTCTTTAATGGAATGTTATACGACTCCATAGGCTGTTCTGGGGCGATCTTTCGCTTGAAAATGGAAAGTCTACCAGTCTCAGCGTCAATGAATTGCCTCGACTGATCTTTCTGCAGAGGCTGTCTATGCTTGGTGGCCCCTTCAGTAGTTGTAGGCTTTGGCCCCATGGACACCTTCTTGGCCGCTTCGATGCCCGTCTTAGGGGCGAACGCCTTAGGTGCCACTGGCGGCGGCAGTGTAAATGTAATCGGTGCCGACGACTTCGGAGGTCTACTGACTGTCTTTGGGGGCTGAGTGGCCTTCGGTCCGACAGCAATAGCCTTCTCCTTAATGCGCTGCAGCGAGTCCGACACCTGCTTCGAAAAAGAGGCGGATGGTTGTGTTGACTCGACGGGGTCCTTAGAGCCACTGCTTGTTTTGGACTCTAGGTCTTTACTGACCTTTGCTTTGTCGAGTCGACGTTTAGGATCGAGAACGTTCTGTGTATTGAGTCCTTTGTGTCTACGGTCTTCGGCGCCGACTTCTTCGGGTCGATGTCCTTGACCACCTTCTTCGGTGCCCCGGCCTTCGGCTCGACACCCTTTAGCGACCTCTCCTGGTCGATAACACTTTTGTTTTGTCGGAGCCGATGGTTTAGAAGCCTTCGACCCGACGAAAGTAATGTGTACTTTCGGTTTCGATTTTGATTCCGGTGCTTTCGTAGTCACCGATGTTTTTGGTTTCGATTTTGATCGATCAACCGATGGCTCTTTGGAATTGTCCGTAGCCAGGCCTTGAGGCGAGGCTGTAGAACTATGCGTTTGATCTTGGGTAAGGCCTCGTGGCGATCCCTCGACCTGAGCCTTATAGAGTGTTCCAGTCTCGGCCCCCATACCAACGGTTGGGCCTAGCTCCTCGCTCGAGCTATCTTCTACGGCCCCAAGGGCCTCATCGTCGTCTCCTAACTAGTCAACGACGTCTTCATTTTCGACCATTTCCTCATCTGCGTCGTAACTGGAGTCAATCTCTGATGCAGGATCAGACAGGTTCCCTTGAACTTCCTGCTCGACTCCCTCACCTTCCTCGGCATCGAAGATGTTCATCGGGTCAGGTGCCGTCTGCTGGGCTTCCTTCCGCGCCGCGCGTCGAAGGCGAATTGTTTTTTGGATCGGAACCGATAACAAGCCATACAGCTGGCTTCATCGTGTTCCAGGGACAGGCACTTGTTGCACACCAGGTGGACATCGATGTGAGGATACTTGGAGTTGCAAACGGGACATCTTTTAAAGGGGCTCCGTTCCATAATGGATCGTTGATAAGGCCTCTGGCGTCGACCGGGCCTTAGTGCTGAATAGCCACGCAGCTCTTCTTGACATCCGGCTCGAGGATAGAGCTGGAACAAGTACTGGGCACTGATCGCAAAGACAATACCAACGATAACTAGAGGCCTTTTGGCCAAATCTAAAGTTTTTTATCGATTCCGAACTTGAGTTAACAAATATACATCAGAACCCAATGGCGGAAAAAAACAATCTGAGGATGGAGAGGATGCCCATGCGCACTGTAGTCCAGGTGAGGAGCCACCTATCTCGTGATACTTCGAAGACTCTTCCAGGACAACAATGTGCCATCATCCGGACCCAACACTAGGCGGCGATCTATGCACAGATATGAATTCAGCAGCCCACATGCCTTGAACTAGAGAGTATACTCTAGTGCCTTGATGTTGAAAAGGGACTGGCTCTATGGCACCCTTTTCCAGCATGGATAGCACCTCTTGTTGTAACAGCGTGATGTGTTCTTTGGACATTGGATGGTGTTTGGGTGGTATGTTGGGTAGAGTAGAAGTGAGTTCCAGGCAGTAACCATACTGGATAATTCACCTGTCTGTCGTAATGGCGTTACAGACTGGTAGGAATTGTGTTAGTCTGCCTCCGACTGGTGTTAAGTGGTCTGGAGGGAGTGTGAATAAGTCACTGTTCGTTGGCGGTGGAGGCTCTGGAGCTATTACCACCACGTCTTCTGCCCTTGGTATTGTTCCCTCTATAACCTCTGTTGGAGCCTTTATTAAAGGTGCCTTGAGTAGTACTTTTAAATGATGAAGAGGTTTGGGATGAGTTTCCTCTGCCTGAGCTTCGAAAAGAGGAGCGATGAAAGGAGCTCCTAGACTGTTGAAATTGAAGTCAGCCATGGACTTAGCGGTGTCAGTATCTTTTTTCATCTTTTCTAAGATGGTATCAACTGCAGGGCCAAACAAGTTGATTGAGTATGCTAGATTGCACCTCATTTTTAAAACCCGATATGTGGAGCCAGGTATGCCGGCGTAGCAACACACTAGTGTTAACAGACCTAGCGGCTGTATCAGCTGCATCAAGGGCGCATTTTATGGATGCGTTAGTGATGAATTTCCCTTCCTGTATTAGATTAGCTTTTGATTTATAGGATTCTGGTAGATGTTGTAATAATCCCTCCAGTTCATCATAGTGTGCTCTGTCATAGCGTGCTAGGAGAGCTTGTGCATTGGCAATTCTCCAGGTATTTGCTGCCTGAGGGGCAACTCTATTCCCTGAGGCTTTTAAGATTTATGACTCCTTGTCAGGAGGGGGGGGGGGGCATCACCTGTTTGCAAATTTGCCCTTTTCCTAGCATTAGAAACAACTAGAGAGTCTAGTGGTAACTGAGACTTGATATAAGAGGGGTCTGTAGGGGCTGGTTTATATTTCTTTTCAATTCGTGGATTGAGGACACGCTCTCTGGCTGGGTCTTTAAAGATGTATGGTGCGTGCTTTAGTACTCCCTTTAGCATAGGGAGTGTACGTACACTTTTCTCTGATGTTGGGAAGGTGTTTGTAGGAGAGTAGGGTCTGCAATCCTATGATCACCCCAGATTTTTGCTTCACTGGTTTACGGCTTCACCTGGCTGTGGGCCTGCTAATCAGACCCACAGCCTAGCTGTTCTCTCACTAAATTGACACGTGTACCTTAGGTGCATTTACCAATTGGTACTGGGCCACCTTATCAGACCCTGTAACTCAGGGCATAGGTGTACCCAGGGCCTACCAGGGGCTGCAGCATGTATTATGCCACCCCTGGCTGGCCATCTAAACCTGACACAACTGGCTGCACGACAGCTGGGGCAAAGTGGTGTAATCACCCTTTGCTTTAGATATAGTATACCTATATCTAACCCTAAAATGGACACATAGATTCCTATCAGTCACTCCTATGGCAGGCCTTAGCAATCCTGAAGGCAGAGTGCTTGGAATCATGTGAGATGGTGCTCTGGCATGAGCTGAGCCTGTTTGCAGCTTGCGGAACCAAGTCCTAATAGCTGTTCCATGATATCGCATACCATATACTCTTAAGTGCATTATAATCCTCGCGGTTATATGCCAACTCTGGTATCGCTTTATCAAAACATGTCGAGTAAGGTGTCATACGAATTGGAATACTAACCCCTCGCCAATTCTGGCGACGGGGTTAGCATTCCACCCTTCTAGAGGGACACAACATGTATGTAACTGTGAACCCCGGTTGAAGTTAACTCGAGCCTCAGTATCACAAAATGGATGCTGCCACCACAGACACCAGTCTGACCTCCTGCTGCTGGGAGTCCTTCCAGCGAGGAGAGCTTGGACAAAGGGTTTCCTGTCAGGGGCGATGCTAGCACCATCCCAGACAGGGTTTTGTGTATCCTGGGTAGGCAGGGCTGAATAGGAAGGTGACTGCAAGTGGCACCCCGGTGCTCACTATGCATAGGCCGGCTTGAACCAGTTCCAGGGGCACACCAGCCCCTGAGCTGGGGAAAGTCCGGCATGGGAGAGGGGTGTAACCACCCCCCTTCCTGGTCCCACCCATGGGCAGGACCAAGTCCCGTACCAGCCCCTTTCTTTAGTATAAAGGTGAGAGCGGGGACCCTTCCAAATTAGATCATCTTTGAATCCTGAAACTACTTTCTACGAAAGGAACTCAAGACTTCTTCTCAAGATTTCTCCCTTGTGACTAAGGAGTAGTCACCCTGCATCTGCGGGCACCAACTAAGTAACCTGCGGTTTGCTGCACGTCCTTCCTCCGGAACCAGACCGACCAGCACGACGAGACCCGGCTTCCCTGGCACCTCTGACCTCTACCTGCATCATCAGCCCAGCTGAGATTCGTGGGTGTGACGAGACCTCGAGGGACTGGCCATCTCCAGAACTGCACTACACTTATCCAGCACGACCACCGAGGGATCCTCGAGTGAGTGCTTTGGGGTTTAAGAAGCCCTAACCCTGAGCAGCTCCAGCACCGAAGTCCAGCCCCCCAGCATCGACGAGATCTGCGTGGGGCCCTTCTGCTCTTTGCTGCTCACCGCGTTGTCCGGCCACTTGCCTGCTGGCTTGTAGCCTCTTGACGACGAATGACGACATCTCCATCGCTGGTCTGGTTGCTCCAGACTGGCCCTTGCTCCCCTCCAACAGAGGAGCACCCCGGACCCTCCCGGTCCACTTCAGACGCCATTTTGAGTCCACCGCGTGGGCTTGCATTTGCCAAGAGTTGTTGCCCCAATCCTGGGTCCAGCGACGTCGACAGTAGATACCTCCGTGGGACAGCTCGCACCTCCATCCTGGTCGCCGACAACGCCTCCTGGTCCGAGAGACTGCAGAGCCCAGCGTCGCCCACTCACCTGGTCGAGGTGACTTCGTCCGGTGCCATCCAGGTGCCCATCTAATCACTGGCTAGTGATTCAGAACTTGGTCCCCTCTGCTTACAGGTATCCTTCATCACCGATCCAGGCTTGGATCACATCGAACTTCATCACCGGTCGCCTGCCAGCAACTTCTTCTTTCAGGCTCCATAGACTGCAACGAGGATTCCCGACGTCTTTTCAGCCCTATGCAGCCGCAGCTCCTGGGCTAGGTAACCGGAGCATTTCAGTGCTCCAGCATAGCTTAACTATCTAAGTGTCCAGATCCTTTTTCGTTTCAGCTCTACCTAGTCGGATTCGTCCGATAACACTAACTTTACGAAATCTAGCAACCATAGATTTTGTCCCGCATTACGCGTGAGAGTTTCCACTCTGCACACGACGTCCCTAGGCCTCCTGCTTCTAAGCTAAGGGTTCAGCATTGTAGGTCCAACGTTTCTAAAGCCTATGAGAGTAGTACTTACCTGCTAGTAATTTCGCATTCCACTTCCATAGTATATGGTTTTTCGTGCCCCTCGGGCATTTGTGTAAATTGTGCGACTTTCGGTATTTCTTTAAGAGCTTTGTATTGTGCTTAGCGCCCTGTCCTCATAAAGAGTCCAGGGCTGTTGTGTTCTAAATAAATATCCTTTTATTTTCATAACAACTTGTGTGGTGTCCTTTCACTTGGTGTTCAAGGGGTATATGTGATGGTATAACAGCTGGCTTAACACGCCCTCTAGAGTTTAGCCTAAAGACTGCTCTTGTCCATGCTACTAGGATAGCTGGTCTATCAGGTTGACTTACAACCAATCATCAATAAGGGTTGTTTGGACTGATACATAGTGATCACTAGAATAGTGAGCACTGCATATCAGGCCAACTTCTCACAGTGTTAAATAGGAAATCCTCCTCTACAGGGTCAGTGTGCATGCTTACGCCATGATACTGAGCTGCTCTGTCAACTAACTGGTTAAAGGCGACAGTGTTGTCAGTAGGAGATGGCATTGAGGAGTATGTCGAGGGATCGGGTATGGGTTGTGTAATATATGGGTCATCATCGTCATTCTGATCGTCCCATGTGTGATCCTGGTTTCATTGATCATCGTGGTCTTCACCCATGTCTTCTCCCTCAGTGTGGAGGTGTAGGAGAATATGGAACATAAGGCATGTGAGGTGTGAAAGGTCTAGAAGGGGATGTCCCAAAGTCCTTTTTCTTAGGAGGAACAGGAGAAGGAGCCTCAGTGTCCAGTCTTCTCTTGCTCTCATTGTAAACTGCTATATGTCCTGTATCGGGTTCTATATGGTCTATTTTGGTCTGGACTCACTGGATCAGGCTGAAAGAGCTCTTCTTCCACTGTCCGTGGCTTCGATGTTTCTGGATCAGTCGCTTGCTTGTTTTTATTTTTCTGTTGAGCTTTTGTCGGCTCGGCGGTTCTCGGCTCGACGGCCTTGGTCGGGTCGACGGCCTTTTTCGGGTCGACAGTCTTTTTCCGATCAACGTCCTTCTTTGGTTCAACGGTCTTTTTCGGATCGACATTTTTTAATGTCTGCGTCCGTTCTCGGCTCTGCAGCCATTTTTGAGTCGACGGCCTTTTAGGTAAGTATTTTGCTCGGTCCCGGGGTTTCGGAAGGCTTGGGTATTGTCTTCGGAGCCCAGCGGAAGGGGGGCTTCTGAAGCAGTGTTTCGGTCACGGCTAAGGCTTTTAGGCGATGCTTTGACCGGAGCCTTGTCTGGAGGTGGAGGCAGGGAAGGGGCTTTGGTACTCATGGTTTGCCCCGGTGGGATGTCATCGGAGTCCAACTAGTCTTCTACTGTGACTAGTTCCAGGTCGGAGTCCACTGCCTCTGGGAGTTCATGTTCGTCGTCGAAAATGTTTTCCGGTTCAGGTGCCTGTCGCTGCATCTCTTGTCGAGCAGCTCCTCGGTTCCGGATAGTTTTTTCGACCGGAACTGAGCACAAGCTGGACAGTTTTCTTCGTTGTGCTCCGGAGATAGGCACCTGTTGCATACTGTATGCTTGTCGCTATGTGGAAACATGGATCGACATTGTGGGCATCTTTTGAACTGGGTCCTTTCCATCAGCAGGAGGCCCACGTGGGGTCAAAAAGGCCCAACAGCCCACGTCGACTACCAGAGATAGATGGAAAGAGTTGTCGAGTCGCGGGATACCGAGCAGAAAAAATACAGTCAAAAGTATAAGGTTTTTGGCCTTAGAAAATTGGAAAAAAATCGGTCCCAAAGTTGGAGTTGTCGAAGTGTATCCGAACCCAATGGCGGAGAAAAACAATCTGAAGATGGAGAAGATGCCCATGCGCACTGTAGTCCAGAAGAGGGGGGGGGGGGGGGTCACCTATTTCGTGATACTTCAAAGACTCTTCCAAGACAATAAGGTGCAAACATCCGGACCCAACACTAGGCTGCGATCTATGCGAAGATATGAATGTCAGCAGCCCTACATGCCAGGAACAGATGCATACTGGTAAGTACCATTTTTCGTTCGAGGCAAGTGGGCTGCTGAATTCATATCTTAACAGACTGTATAGCAGTATCTCGTCTAGCGGCGGTCAACTGTACCAGCTGCAGCAGTCTGAAGGAATATGCTACTTACCAGTATGCATCTGTTCTTGGCATAGAGGGCTGCAGAGTGGTACATTTATGAATAGATCGCCATCTGATGTTGGGCTCGGATGATTGCACTTGTTTTTCTCTTGGAGAAGTCTTTTCTAGTCACGAGGCTGGTGACTCCTCCCTTGGGCGATAGTGCGCATGGGCATCAGTTCCATCCTTAGATTGTTATGCCATAGTAGGGTTAGATGGAGTAGTATGATAGAATACAGAAAGATGCCCAAGTAAGTGTATCTAAATAAGATAATGTTGGAACAGACACAGGTTTCCGGGGAGGCAGGGAGGGCATGTACCACTCTGCAGCCCTCTATGTCAAGAACAGATTCATACTGGTAACACCCTTGGTGCTGTTGTGACTCCAAACGGAAGGACCTTGAATTGATAATGTTGTCCTTCTATTACAAATCTGAGGTATTTTCTGAGAGCTTTGTGAATTGGGATATGAAAGTAGGCGTCTTTTAGATCCAGTGTAGAAAGAAAGTCCCCTTTCTTCAGTAAAGGAAGTACCTGTTGGAGAGTGACCATGTGGAAATGTTCCGAATTTATGTATGCATTGAGAGGTCTGAGGTCTAGTATAGGCCTTAGAGATCCGTCTTTTTTGGGAATTAGAAAGTATAGAGAGTATACTCCTGTTCCTTGTTGATGTTGTGGAACCTCCTCTATCGCATGCTTTTGTAGCAGCAATAGTACTTCCTGTTTTAATAATGTCAGATGATCTTGACTCATTGGACGCTGTCTGGGGGGATGTTTGGTGGGGTAGCAGAGAGTTCTAGGCAATAACCATGTTGGATAATTTTCTCACCCACTTGTCCGATGTGATGTTTTCCCAGACAGGCAGAACTGTAATATGCGTCCCCAGACCGGTGTTGCATGGTCTGGGGGAGCTGCATGAAGTCACTGTTTTGGGGTAGGAGAGTTGCGGTTGTGGTTGTTTCCGTGACCTCTACCCTTGTTGTTGTTACCTCTGTAACTGCCTCTAGAAATACCTTTAGGTGATGTTGGTGTAAAAGAGGTTGATTGCTGGTTTGTGCCTGTATTTTTTGATCCGCCTCTATAGGTTGACCTACGAAAGCAACCTCTCTGAGATGGCTGTTGCAATGCTTCCATTGACTTAGCCGTTTGTGTCCTTTTTCCTTTTCTCCAACGCCTCATCTGTGCTGGAGCCGAAGAGTGCTTTCCCATCAAAAGGCTGGTTCAATAAAGAAGTTTGTACCTCCTGTTTGAACCCTGAGACCCTGAGCCATGCATGTCTTCTTAACATGATACTGGTGTTTATAGATCTTGCCGCAGTGTCTGCTGCGTCTAAGGCACACTTAATGGAAGTGTTGGTTATTATCTTTGTGAGAAGTTGGCTTGATATATAATGTTCACTATTCTAGTGAGCACTTTGTATCAGTCCAAACAACCCTTATTGATGATTGGTTGTAAGTCAACCTTCTAGACCAGCTATCCTAGTAGCATGGATACGAGCAGTCTTCGGGCTAAACTCTAGAGGGCGTGTTAAGCCAGCTGTTATACCATCACATATACCCCTTGAACACCAAGTGAAAGGACACCACACAAGTGTTATGAAAATAAACAGTGTATTTATTTAGATCACAACAGCCCTGTACTCTTTATGAGGACAGGGTACTAAGCACACAACAAAACTCTTACGAAAATACTATAAGTTGCACAATTTACACAAATGCCCGAGGGGCACGGAAAACCATATACTACAAAAGTGGAATGCGAAATTACTAGCAGGTAAGTACTGGACTAATAGGCTTTGGAATCGCTAGGACTCTACTACTGAACCTTCAGATTACTAGCAGGAGGCCTAGGGGACTCGGGTGCAGAGTGTCCACTCTCACGCGGGATGCGGGACAAAGTCTATGGAGGCTAGTAAAAGCAAAGTTAAGGATATCGGACGAATCCGACTAGTTAGGCTGAAAACGAAAAAGGATCTGGACCCTTGGATAGTGAGGCTATGCTGGGGCACCGAAATGCCGAAGGTCTGCATAGGTCTGAAAAGACGTCGGGAATCCTCGTTGCAGTCTATGGAGCCTGAAAGAAGAAGTTGCTGGCAGGCGACCAGTGACAATTGTTCGGTGGATCCAAGCCTGGATCGAAGATGGAGGACACCTGTAAGCAGAGGGGACCAAGTTCTGAATCACTAGCCAGTGATTAGATGGGCACCAGGATGGCACCGGCTGAAGTCACCTCGACCAGGTGAGTGGGCGACGCTGGGCTCTGCAGTCTCACGGACCAGGAGGGGTTGTCGGCGACCAGGATGGAGGTGCGAGCTGTCCCACGATGGTTGCTGCCGTCGACGCCGCTGGACCCAGGATTGGGGCAACATGTCTTGGCAAATTCAAGCCCACGCGGTGGACCTAAAATGGCGTCTGGAGTGGACCAGGAGGGTCCGGGGTGCTCCTCTTTTGGAAGGGAGCAAGGGCCAGTCTGGAGCAACCAGACCAGCAGTGTTGTTGTCGTCTGTCGTCGTCGGGAAGGCCACAAGCCAGCGGGCTAGTAGCCAGACAACGCGGTGAGCAGCAAAAAGCAGAAGGGCCCCACGCAGATCTCGTGGATGCTGGGGGGCTGGACTTCGGTGCTGGAGCTGCTCAGGGTCGGGGCTTCTCGGACCCCAAAGCACTCACCAGAGGATCCCTCGGCGGTCGTGCTGGATAGAAGTCGTGCAGTTCTGATGATGGCGGTCCCTCGAGGTCTCGTCGCACCTACGGTTCTCAGCTTAGCTGTAGAGATAGGTAGAGGTCAGAGGTGCCAGGGAAGCCGGGTCTCGTCGTGCTGGTCGGTCGGATTCCGGAGGAAGGACGTGCAGCAAACCGCAGTGTTCTTAGATGGTGCCTGCGGATGCAGGGTGACTACTCCTTAGTCACAAGGGAGAAATCTTGAGAAGAAGTCGAGAGTTCCTTTCGTAGAAAGTAGTGTCTTGATTCAAAGATGATCTAATTTGGAAGGGTCCCCGCTCCTGCCTTTATCCTAAAGAAAGGGGTGGGTACGCGACTAGGTCCTGCCCTAGGGGTGGGACCAGGAAGGGGGGTGGTTACACCCCTCTCCCATGCCGGACTTTCCCCAGTTCAGGGGCTGGTGTGCCCCTAGAACTGGTTCTAGCCGGCAGATGCAGTGAGCACCGGGGTGCCACTTGCAGTCACCTTCCTCTAAATCCCTGCCTACCCAGGATACACAAAACCCTGTCTGGGATGGTGCTAGCACCGCCCCTGACAGGAAACCTTTGACCAAGCTCCCCTGCTGGAAGGACTCCCAGCTGTAGGGGGTCAGACTTGTGTCTGTGGTGGCACAATCCATTTTGTGATGCTGAGGCTCAAGTTAACTTTAACCGGGGTTCACAGTTACATACATGTCGTGTCCCTCTAGAAGGGTGGAATGCTAACCCCGTCGCCAGAATTGGCGAGGTGTTAGTATTCCAATTCGTATGACACCTTACTCGACATGTTTTGATAAAGCGATACCAAAGATAGCAGTTAACCGCGAGGATTATAATGCACTTAAGAGTATATGGTATGCGTTATCATGGAACAGCTATTAGGACTTGGTTCCGCAAGCTGCAAACGGGCTCAGCTCATGCCAGAGCACCATCTCACACGATTCCATGCACTCTGCCTTCAGGATTGTCAAGGCCTGCCATAGGAGTGACTGATAGGAATCTGTGTGTCCATTTTAGGGTTAGATATAGGTATACTATATCTAAAGCAAAGGGTGATTACACCACCTTGCCCCAGCTGTCGTGCAGCCAGTTGTGTCAGATTTAGATGGCCAGCCAGGGGTGGCATAATACATGCTGCAGCCCCTGGTAGGCCTCGGGTACATCTATGCCCTGAGTTACAGGGTCTGATAAGGTGGCCCAGTACCAATTGGATAATGCACCTAAGGTGCACGTGTCAATTTAGTGAGAGAACAGCAAGGCTGTGGGTCTGATTAGCAGGCCCACAGCCAGAGAAGTCGTAAACCAGTGAAGCAAAAAGCAAAAATCTGGGGTGATCATAGGATTGCAGACCGTACTCTCCTACAATCTTCCCTTCTTGTATCTGGCCTTTTTTGATGTTCCTTAGGGAGCTGTGTAATGAGTTTCTCTAACTCATCATAATGAGCTCTATCATAGCGTGCAAGTAGCGCTTGAGTATTTGCTATGCGCCAGCTGTTTGAGATGCTACTCTCTTGCCATAGGCATCTTTTAACTTCGACTCCTTGTCAGGAGGAGGAGCTTCTCCGGTTAGTGAGTTCGCCCTCTTACGAGCATTTGAGACTACTAACTAGTCCAGAGGTATTTGGCCCTTAATAAATACTGGGTCTTTTGGGGCTGCCTTATACTTTTTGTCAATTCATGGGTTTAACACCCTAGCCCTCACAGGATCTTTAAATATATCTGATGTGTGAGTGAGGAGACCCTTTAGCATTAGTAGGGTCCCTGAAGATTTTTGTGATAGTGTTTCTAAAAGGAAATCTTCTATCTGAGGTTCCGCATGTAAATCTACCTTGTGGTATTTTGCTGCCCTATTAATTGTGCAAAACCCGAATTATCATCAGGGGGAGAGGGTTTTGAGGGATACAGGTCAGGGTCATTACCATTATCTGTCACTGCATCATAATCTTCCCATGGGTCTGTATCTTCTGGGATAGTATTGTTATCATCCCCAGGAAGGTCCCCATCCCCTGTGTCACTTTCTACATCTGTTTGAGGTGTAGATGGTCTTGGTGTAAAAGGTCGAGCGATAGCTGGCAGAGCATGAGGAAGAGGAGAAGAGGGTGTGTCCATAGGCTGTGGAGAAAGGGGAGGAGTTGTATTTGTCCGAATTGTTCTCTTAGGAGGAGGAGCTTTCCCCTCTAACGGTTGGGTCTTCCTCTTTTTAGGTGGTTTGTCACCACCTTGCCAGTTTGTGGCTCAATGAACAAAGTCTTTTGTTTTGGATCTGTCTCTTGCTCCTGTGTCGGTACCGAAGCCTTTGGGTCAGATAGGTGCTTTTGCTTCTGTGTCTCAGTGTTATGTGTTTTCGGCACAAGAGTTTGCTAGAGTCCGATTTTTTCGGTGTCGAGGGAGTCTGACGTCGAAGCATGTTTTGGTTTCGACATGGAATGTTTCGACTTCGAGCTCTCTTTGGTATGGAGCGCCAATGTCTATGTCGACCGTTTCTCGGATCTGACATAATGGGAGACCGAGTGTTTCGGTTTCGTTGCCGAGCCAGAAGGCGCAGCGTCGGAAACTTTTTTCGGTTGTCTGACCGGGCTCGAAGGCGGGGTCGACACCAATTGGGGTCGGTTTTTTGGCAAAGGGACGTCGCCACTCACGGTTTGATGAACGTCAACTTCTTCGACATCAGACTCGTCCGCTTCTGACCCGACCCGTCCTCATCTTCCTCCTCCTCCTCGGAGTGTTCGTCCTCGAACAGTTCTGGGATTGCACCTGACTACATCCTCGAAATCTCGTGTCTTCGGGCTCGACTGTTTCTAATCGTCGACTTGGAGGAGAAAGCCGCACAGGCTTCACAATCCCTGGATTCGTGGTCAGGTGACAGAGGTTGCACACCTCGTGTAGGTCCTTGCGTGGGAATTTAGCACCACACGTTGGACATTTCTTGGAGTTCTTTCCATGGACTCCGGGCTGGACTACGGCGAAATAGGCCTCCCGGTCCCGTCGACGTGAAGAAATCTTCAGTGTTGACGTAGAAGCGCGTCGAAATGGGAATAAACTCGCGCTCGATAAACAATACTGTTGAAAGGGAATACGCGCCGAAATATAACTTTTTCCCGAAGTCGATCCGGAGCGCTTCGATCCTCATTCGAACCCGATGGCGGAAAAAAACAATTTAAGGATGGAGCCGATGCCCATGCGCACTATCGCCCAAGGGAGCAGTCACCAGCCTTGTGACTACAAAAGACTTCTCCAAGAGAAAAACAAGAGCAATCATCCGAGCCCAACACCAGCTGGCAATATATTCATAAATGTACCATCTGCATCCCATATGCCTCGAACAAAGAGTTTTAAGGACAGCCTGGCCTACAGCAGCTTGCTGCTTTGTTTGCAAGTCTACACAATAGTGTTTAGTGAAAGTGTGTACGGTAGACCATGTAGCTGCCCTACATAGGTCTTCAAGAAGAATATTCCCTAGGAAAGGCTTGGATGCGCCCATTTTTTGCGTAGAGTGTGCTTTTGGGGGGATCTGTTAAGAGTGCGTTTAGCTTTTTGATAGCATATTTGAATGCATTTAACTATCCACCTGGCTATTCCTGATTTTGAGATGGGATTACCTTCATGTTGTGGGGAAAAAGCAACAAACAGTTGCTTTGTTTTCCTAAATGATTTAGTCCTGTCAACATAATATAGCAGAGCTCTCCTTACATCTAATGTGTGTAGGGCTCTTTCAGCTACTGACTGGGTTTTGGAAGAAAACTGGCAATTCTATTGATTGATATGGAAAGTGAATATGACTTTTGGCATAAACTTAGGGTTAGTTCGAAATACTACCTTATTTGCATGTATTTGCATGATAGGTTCTTGAATGGTTAGAGCCTGTAGCTCACTCACTCGCCTGAGGGAGGTAATGGCAATCTAGAATGCCACCTTCCAAGTTAGAAATTGTAATTCACATGAATGAAGTGGTTCGAAAGGAGGTCCCATAAGTCTGGTAAGTACTCCATTTAAGTTCCAGACTGGTGAAGGCGGGTGCTTTGGAGGATTATCCTTTTAAGACCTTCCATAAAAGCTTTGATTGGGGGTACTTTAAACAGGGAAAGGGGTCGTCTGTTCTGGAGATATGCTGCTATAGCAGCAAGATGTAGCCTTATGGAAGAGTATGGTAGATAGCATCTTTGAAGATGCAAGAGGTAACAGATAATGTTTTGGATGGAAGCATCTAATGGATGGATTTGGTTATTGCAATAAATTACAAATCTTTTCCATTTAGCTGCATAGCATGCTCTAGTAGTTGGCCGTATTGCCTCCTTGATAATGTTCATGCAATCAGGAGGCAAGTGAAGGTATCCAAATTAAGACTTCAGCAGCCAGATCGCTAGGTTCATCTGATTGGGATCTGGGTGCCTGATTTATTCATGGTTCTGAGTTAAAAGATGGGGCGAGAGGCGCAGTCTTTGGTGTGCAACTACTGAAAGTTCTAGTAACATTGTGTACCATGGCTGTGTTGCCCATGTGGGAGCAACCAGGATCATTGTGAGAGACTGCTGGCGTAGTTGGCCTGCCACCAGCGAAATCAGTGGGGCTGGTGGAAAAGCGTATGCAAATCTGCCTGACCAGTTCATCCATATCACATTGCCCTGTGACAACGGATGTGGGAACCTGGCAGCAAAGTACTGGCATTTTGAGTTTTCGTTTGTGGCAAACTGATCTATCTCTGGAAGCCCCCATTTTTGGAAGAATGGCCAGAGAACTGGAGGGTGAATCTCCCATTCGTGTAGCTGTGTCTGCTTAACAGATCTGCTATTTGATGGTCTTTCCCTGGCAGGTGTTCTGCTAGGAGAAAAATGTTTTTTGGAATTGCCCACCTCCATATGCTCTGTACTAGGTGAGACAGTTGTGGAGAGTGTGTCCCTCCTTGTTTCCGGATGTAATACATGGCTGTCATGTCCGTCCGGATCAACACAGCCTTGTTGTACTAGTATTTCTGGAATGCTTTTAGTGCCAGAAATATTGTTAGCAACTCTAAGTGGTTGATATGCAGCGTCTTTTGTTTTATTGTCCAGAGCCCTTGGACTGTGTATTGAAGTAAGTGGGCTCCCCAAACGGTCAGTGATGCGTCCGCTGTTGGTACTACTTGTGGAACCGGCTCTTGGAACAGTCGCCCATTGGAAAGGTTTTGTGGGTTCCACCACTGCAGAGAGTTGTAAGCGCGACTGTCTACCAACACTAGGTCTTTTAGTTGTCCTTGAACTTGGTTTCACTGCCGTGCTAGGCATTCTTGCAGTGGACGCATTTGAAGTCGGGAATGAGGGACAATGAATATGCAGGAGGCCATCATGCCTATGAGCTGCATGAACACTCGAGCTGGCAAAGAGTGTTGTGGCTGAAACTTTTGAATGAGAGTCTGCATGTTGGCTACCCTGGATGGATTTGGATATGCCTTTGCTACTGAGGTATCTATTGTCGCCCCCAGATATTGCTGTACGTGGGAGGGCTGTAGATGTGATTTTGGGTAATTTATGGAAAAACCCAGACTGTGCAGCAGCTGGAGTGTCTGAGACTTATGGCTTGCACACTGCACGTACGAGTTGGCTTTTATGAGCCAATCGTCGAGGTATGGAAACACTTGGATGTGTTGCCTTCTGAGGTGTGCTGCTACTACCGCTAAATATTTTGTGAAAACTCTTGGGGCTGTGGTTACCCCGAAGGGGAGAACTTTGAATTGACCTATTGAGAACCTGAGGTATTTCCTGTGAGCTGGATGTATAGGTATGTTAAAATATGCATCTTTGAGGTCTAATGTAGCAAGGAAGTAACCTTGCTGGAGTAACGGGAGTACTTGTAGAGTAATCATATGGAAATGCTCTGAGAGTATGTGTTGATTTAGCGGTCTGAGGTCTAGTATGGGTCTGAGGGATCCATCATTCTTGGGAATTAGGAAGTATAGAGAGTATACCCCTGTTCCTTAGTGTTGAAAAGGGACTTGTTCTATTGCACCTTTTTGTAGCATGGAAGCGACCTCTTGTTGTAACAATGTGATGTGTTCTTTGGACATAGGACGGTGTTTGGGTGGTATGTTGGGAGGAGTAGAAGTGAGTTCCAGGCAATAACCATATTGGATAATTTGTCTCACCCACCTGTCTGTGGTAATGGAGTTCCAGACTGGTAGGAATTGTTTGACTCTGCCTCCGACTGGTGTTAGATGGTCTGGTCTGGAGGGAGAGTGATGAAGTCACTGTTTGGTGGCAGTGGAGGCTCTGGTGTTATTGCTGCCACGTCCTCTGCCCTTGTTATTATTGCCCCTATAACCTCCCCTGTTAGAGCCTTTGTTAAAGGAACTTTGGGTGTTGCTTTTGTATGTAGAGGAAGTCTGATGTGTTGCCTCTTGCGGAGCCTCTGTAGGAGGAGCGACAAAAGGAACCTCTATGTTGTTGAAACTGCAGTGCGCCCATAGATTTAGCAGTTTCGTTATCTTTTTTCCTTTTGTCTAAGATGGTATCTACTGCAGGGCCAAACAGGAAGTCTTGGTTAACTGTTTGGTTGAGGATGGTGGATTGCACATAGTTTTTAAAACCAGTGATGCGTAGCCAGGCGTGTCTGCGTATTAATGGACCTGGCTGATGTGTCAGCTGCGTCAAGCGCACATTTAATGGGAGCAGTAGTTATAAATTTGCCTTCCTGTATGAGGTCGTTAGCCTGAGCTTTGAACGGTTCTGGCAGGTGTTGCAGTAAACCTTCAAGTTGATTGTAATGTGCTCTATTATAGCGTGCTAGTAGAGCTTGTGTGTTCGCAATCCTCCATGAATTAGCAGCCTGTGAGGCTACTCTTTTGCCTGAGGCTTCTAATATTTTAGACTGTCAGGAGTGGGAGCATCTCCTGTTTGTGAGTTCCCTCTTTTTCGAGCGTTTGCTACTACTAGTGAGTCTAAAGACAACTGGGATTTAATATAAGTAGGGCCGCCTTATATTTCTTCTCAATCCTGGGATTGAGTAAACGTGCTCTGGCTAGATCTTTGAATATGTCTGGTGCGTGATTTAGTACCCCTTTTAACTTAGGAAGTGACCTGACGTTTTCTCAGAGGTAGGAAAAGTGTCAAATAGAAAATCTTCTATTGGATCAGTGTGCATGTCGACCTTGTGGTATTTTGCTACCTGTAGGAGAGTAGGGTCTGCAATCCTATGATCACCCAGATTTTTTGCTTTTGTTTCACTGGTTTACGACTTTCTCTGGCTGTGGGCCTGCCAATCAGACCCACAGCCTGGCTGTTCTCTTTCTAAATTACGACATGTACCCTAGGTGCATCTACCAATTGGTACTGGGCCACCTTATTAGACCCTGTAACTCAGGGCATAGGTGTACCCAGGGCTGCCAGGGGCTGCAGCATGTATTATGCCACCCCTGGCTGGCCTCCTAAATTTGACACAACTGGCTGCATGACAGCTGGGGCAAAGTCGTGTAATCACCCTTTGCTGTAGGTGTAGTATACCTATACCTAACCCTAAAATGGACACACAGATTCCTATCAGTCACTCCTATGGCAGGCCTTGACAATCCTGAAGGCAGAGTGCTTGGAATCGTGTGAGATGGTGCTCTGGCATGAGCTGAGCCTGTCTGCAGCTTGCGGAACCAAGTCCTAATAGCTGTTCCATGATATCGCATACCATATACTCTTAAGTGCATTATAATCCTCGCGGTTAAATGCTAACTTTGGTATTGCTTTATCAAAACATGTCGAGTAAGGTGTCATACGAATTGGAATACTAACCCCTCGCCAATTCTGGCGACGGGGTTAGCATTCCACCCTTCTAGAGGGACACGACATGTATGTAACTGTGAACCCCGGTTAAAGTTAACTGAAGCCTCAGCTCCACAAAATGGATGCTGCCACCACAGACACGAGTCTGACCTCCTGCTGCTGGGAGTCCTTCCAGCGAGGGAGGCCTGGACAAAGGGTTTCCTGTCCGGGGCGGTGCTAGCACCGTCCCAGACATGGTTTTGTGTATCCTGGGTAGGCAGGGCTTTTCAGGAAGGTGACTGCTGAGTGGCACCCCGGTGCTCACTACGCATAGGCCAGTCAGAACCAGTTCCAGGGGCACACCAGCCCCTGGCCTGGGGAAGTCCGGCAGGGGAGAGGGGTGTAACCACCCCCCTCCTGGTCCCACCCATAGGCAGGACCTAGTCACCGGGTCAGCCCCCTTTTTTAGTATAAAGATAGGAGCGGGCCCCCTGTTCAAATTAGATCATCTTTGGAATCAAGATACCACTTTCTTCGAAAGGACTTCACGATTTCTTCTTCAAGATTCTCCCTTGTGGCTAAGGAGTAGTCACCCTGCATCCGCAGGCACCATCCTAAAGAACACTGCGGTCTGCTGCAAGTCCTTCATCACGAATCCGACGACCCAGCTCGACGAGACCCGGCTTCCCTGGCACCTCTGACCTCTACTCACCTCTACAGCCAAGCTGAGAACCGTGAGTGCGACGAGACCTCGAGGGACCGACGATCGCCAAGACTGCACGACATCTTTACTGCAAGCCCACCGTGTCCTTCACTGGTGAGTGCTTTGGGGTCCGAGAAGCCCCGACCCTGCGCAGCTCCAGCACCCAAGGTCAGCCTCCCTGCATCTCCACGATCGGCGTGGGGCCCTTCTGCTGTTTGCTGTGCACCGCGTTGTTTGGCTACTAGCCGGCTGGCTTGTGGCCTTCTGAACGACGCCCGACGACAACTCTTCTGCTGGTCTGGTTGCTCCAGGCTGGCCCTTGCTTCCTTTTTCAAGAGAGGCACCCCGGACCCTCCTGGTCCACTCCAGACGCCATTTTAGGTCCACCGCGTGGGCTTGAATTTGCCAAGGCTTTGTTGCCCAATCCTGGGTCCAGCGACGCCGACAGCTTCTATCTTCGTGGGACAGCTCGATCCTCCATCCTGGTCGCCGACAACGCCTCCTGGTCCGTGAGATCTTCGAGCTCCAGCGTCACCCACTCACCTTGTCGAGGTGGCTACCATCCGGTGCCCTCCTGGTGCCCACTGACTACTGGCTAGTAGTCTCGAACTTGGTCCCCTCTGCTTTCAGGTGTCATCCATCTTCGAGATCCAGGCTTGGATCCAACTGAACTTTCTTCACTGGTCACCGGCCAGCATCTTTTCTTCCGGCTCCTGGTCCGTCTACGAGGATTCCCGACGTCTTTTCAGACCTATGCAGCTGCAGCCCCTGGGCTAGGTAACTTCGGCATTTCGGTGCCCCAGCATAGCCTCACTATCCAAGGGTCAGAATCTATCTTCGTTTTCTCCCTACCAGGTCGGGTTCGCCCGAGAACACTAACTTTCTCTTTCCTAGCTACCATAGACTTTTGTCCGCATCTCGCGTGAGAGTGCACACACTGCACCCGAGTCCCCTAGGCCTCCTAGTCGTAATCTAACGATTCCCTAGTCAAGTCCTAGCGATTCCAAAAGCTATTAGTACTGTACTTACCTGCTAGGAATTTCACATTCCACTTTTAGAGTATATGGTTTTCCGTGCCCCTCGGGCATTTGTATATACTGTGCTAACTTAAGTATTTTTGTAAGAGTTTTGGTTTGTGCTTAGTACCCTGTCCTCATAAAGAGTACAGGGCTGTTGTGATCTTTAATAAATAACTGTTTATTTTCATAACACTTGTGTGGTGTCCTTTCACTGGGTATTCAAGGGGTATATGTGTGGTAAACAGCTGGCTTAACACGCCCTCTCGAGTCTTTAGCCTTAGACTGCTCGTATCCATGCTACTAGGATAGCTGGTCTATAAGGTTGACTTACAACCAATCATCAATAAGGGTTGCTGGACTGATACATAGTGGGCACTAGAATAGTGACCACTGCATATCAGGCCACCTTCTCACACTACCCTATCAAGCAATTGGTTAAAAACAATAGTGTTGTCAGTAGGCAACGGCTTTGTAGGGTATGGGGAGGTGTCTGGGATGGGTTGTGTGTCATATGGATCATTCTGGTCATCCCATGTATCATCCTGTGCATGATGATCCTCTGGTTCATTAAAATCATCCTGAGGATCTTCCCCCAAGTTATCCCCATCATTATAATCTGAATTTGTAGGAGAGTAGGGCACAAAAGGCATATTAGGATAGTAAGGAGGAGGAGTAAAAGGCCTTGAGGGAGATGTCCCGAAGTATTTTCTTTGGAGGAACAGGGGAAGGAGTGTGTGTCCAATGGTCTCTTTCCGGTGATAAACTGTAATGTGTCCTGTTTCAGGGTCTATATACAGTTTAGGTTGTTCCTCAGTTACTGGATCAGGATGGAAGAGTTCTTCCTGAACTGTCCGTGGCTTTGGCGCCTATGTTTTTGGCTTTGTGACTTGTTTGTGGCCTTTCGGCTCGAGGGCCTTTGGTTGTGGAGTTTTATTCGGCTTGACTGTTGCTTTAGGGTCGGTAACCTTTTTCGGTTCGATGTCCTTTGTTGGTTTCACAGTCTTTTTCGGACCGGCGACCTTGTTTGGGTCGACGACCTGTTTCGGATCGACCGGAGCTTTTGGTTAGATACGTTTTTTATGCTCGAAGGCTTTTTTCGGCTCAAGGTTTTTGGTCGAGTCAATGGCCGATTTCGTCTCGACAGGCTTTGTGGTGTGATCCTGTTTTTGTTGAACGACACTTTTTAGGATCGACAGCCTGCTTTGGTTTTGGATCGACGACTGGTTTTGGTTCGAGGCTCTTCTTTGGCTCGATACCTTTCGACTCGATAACCTGTTTGGGTTGGGCGACCTTCTTTGGTGCGACCACCTTCTTGGGTTCGACGACCTTCTTCGGATCGACGACCTTCGGTTCGACAACCCTCTTGGGGTCGATAACCTTCTTGGGGAGAATGGTACTCGGTCCTGGGCTATCATAAGGCCTGGTTTTTAGCTTTGGAGCAGAGCCGGGTCTTCTGAAGGAGCTGGTCGATCTTGGCTAAGGCCTTGAGGTGATGCTTCGACCAGAGCCTTATCTTTTGAGATAAGAGGTGTTGGGGGCTGGGTACTCACTGTTCGCCCCGGCGAGATCTGGTCATCGGAGTCTGACTGGTCATCAACAGTGACTATTTCTAGATACGAGTCCGCCGCTTCTGGGAGGTCGTGTTAATCATCGAAGATGTACTCCGGTTGCGGTGCCGGCCGCTGCATCTCTTGCCTAGCGGCCCGTCGATTCTGGTCTTCTTCGAACGGAATTGGGCACACTCTGGGCAATTTTCTTCGTTGTGCTCTGGTGATAAGCACTTGTTGCATACTGTATATTTGTCAGTATGCGGGAATTTGGAGTGGCATTTTGGGCACCTTTTGAACAGGCTCCTTTCCATCGACAGCAGGCCCACGTGGCGTCGAAAGGCCCAACGGCCCGCATCGACGAGCGGATCGAGATGGAAAGTTTGGTTGAGTCAAAAAGTACCGAACGAGAACAATACCGTCGAAGTAGAAGGTCTTCTGGCCTTAGAAAATAGTTTAGTTTCGGTTCCGAAGTTGGAGTAGAGGAATGACATCCGAACCCAATGGCGGAAAAAAACAATCTGAGGAGGAAGAAGATGCCCATGCGCACTGTAGTCCAGGGGAGGAGTCACCTATCTCGTGACACATCGAAGACTCTTCCAGGACAACAAGGTGCGATCATCCGGACCCAACACTAGGCGGCGATCTATGCTAAGATATGTATTCAGCAGCCCACATTCCTCGAAAAAAAAAAATATATATATATATAGGCGTCTGCTGTAAAAAGCTTGGGGATCAGGATAAGCAGTGACATCAATGAAAACCCAGATTAACTCAGTGGCCTCTGCTTGCTTCTTCCTACGTAAAATTAAGAAAATCAGGATATTTTTTTATCAACAGAAGCACTCACCTTGGTTGTCTTAGCGCTCATCACCTCACGATTAGACTATTCCAACTCCCTTTATGTTGACATTCCTGCGTATCAAGTGCGGCGCTTGCAATTAATTCAGAACCACACTGCCAGGTTAATTTTCAATCTCCCTGTTCGTCAGCATGTGAAGCCTCTGCTGAAACAACTTCATTGGCTCCCGGTGGTTCAAAGCAGCACCTTTAAACTTGGATGTACAATACGCAAGGCGCTTTCAAAAAATGGTCCGAAGTTGATTGCCGAAAAAATACAGAGGTATATTCCTCCTCGTACCCTTCAATCATCTAGCCACAACCTTCTGTTCATTCCTAGGTTCAAGCGCATCAAACAATGGGGACTTAGGTTCTATACGTTAGCTTCCTAACTTTGGAACTCCATCCCCCTATCAATACGCACTACTGACGCTCATCTTCAGTTCAGAAAACAACTGAAAACCTGTTTTTTTATCAAAAGCTTACAACGAATAGCCCACTGACTTAGCTCAGATCTGCCATGTCCCAAAGCGCCAAGAAACCAACCCGGTGAACGTTGCGCTATATAAGCAATTTAACATAACATAACATTTTAAATGTCCCACCACTGATCCTATGGGCACTGCACGTCTGCACAGTTTAAGAGTAATTAAGAACCTACTGGAGGAATAAAGTTGTTATTAATGCTGAGAACTTATCGGAAAGCACTTTAACCTTATGGGACATTTTGACTGAGACCCATGGAACCAACTGTGTTTGTGTTTTCCCAATTGCTATCAAGCATATTAAACACCTGGGCCAAGCTCAAGAATTTAGGATTAAAGGTTGGGAAATTCGAAGGGTGTGTTCTACATGCCCTTCCTCCAAACTAGTCATTTTGGTATGACACTCTATTGACCCAGTACCTAAGTGGTCAAAGGATTTCTGATGTACTCCGATATTTTCTTTAGTAGCCAACAGTTTATCATACAATGGATCGTCTTTTTCTTTCCCAGGGAGGCCCGGTCTTCTGGTGGAAAGCTGTACCTTTGTAGACCGAATCTCCTGAGGCGGAAAGCCGGGAGAAGCACCAATTGCTTTTTACTGTGTTTGCTGTGTTTTTAAAACCAAACCTTAATCTGTTGATATTTCGCGCTGACACTCGACCTACCTGGGTATTCCTCCCGCCCTCACCGACGCCGAGGCTGCTGGCCACGCCCACTCTTAGGCCACGCCCCCTCCCGCCCTTCTAGCTTCATAAGCGCTGATCGCTAGCGCTTCGTGAAGACCGAATCTCCTGAGGCGGAAAGCCGGGAGAAGCACCAATTGCTTTTTACTGTGTTTGCTGTGTTTTTAAAACCAAACCTTAATCTGTTGATATTTCGCGCTGACACTCGACCTACCTGGGTATTCCTCCCGCCCTCACCGACGCCGAGGCTGCTGGCCACGCCCACTCTTAGGCCACGCCCCCTCCCGCCCTTCTAGCTTCATAAGCGCTGATCGCTAGCGCTTCGTGAAGACCGAATCTCCTGAGGCGGAAAGCCGGGAGAAGCACCAATTGCTTTTTACTGTGTTTGCTGTGTTTTTAAAACCAAACCTTAATCTGTTGATAAGCAGCACTTTCCGGGCTCGGGCTCGGGCGGACAGGTCAGCGTTCTAGTGGCCCCTACGGCCTATAAATGTGTATAGGCCAGCGACCGCGCAGCGGACGCGTGCAGCGGGCGCGCCGGAAGCGCGCCGAAGTCGAGCCAAAGTCAAGCCCGTCTGCGCCCGTCCGCGACTGGACGGGGCGCGGGGCCATAAACCCTGGCTCACCGACATCGACCATCACAAGGTATGGCAGGCAAGAGCTGCTGGATATACGCTCCAACATCCCTTTATGTGATAAACAACCGATGCATGTCCTATCGCTAATAAACTGCTCCTCTTGCACTTTTTCCCCTGTCACCCCTGTCACCATTCAGAAACCGGCCAGTGATAGTAATACAATAAAGTCAGCTCTGTTAAATTGCAGATCCCTCCGAAAACATAGCTTAGAAATTTTTCATCTACTGGAGGACGATACTATCCAAATTCTGTTTCTTACAGAAACATGGCTGGATGAACACTCCGAGCCTGATATCATACAAACCCTTCCTCCTGGCTTCGTCCTTTCCAGATTGGATAGGAAAGATGGCAGAGGGGGGGGCATTGCGATAGCCACTAAAACCCCATTAGAATGTACCCTCTCTTCTACCATGATTGACCACTGTGAAGCGGCCACTTTCACCATCACCACTCGTCCCAATCATTCCCTCTCGGGTATTCTGGTGTACCGACCCCCTGGACAACTGTATGATTTCACTCCTACTCTGGTAGAAGCCATCACTCATCTTGCGCTCAAAAAAACCTGCATTCTAGTGCTTGGTGACTTTAACGTCCATTTTGACGACCTACTCAATAAAGAGGCGGCGGATATCAAATCAGAGCTACTCTCCTTAGAACTAGAGCTAAAAAATACCGATCCTACCCACCACCATGGTCATCTACTAGACCCGGTATTTGGAAATTGGAAGGGAATTCAAACCTCTGCTCCTCAGCCAATTCCTTGGTCTGATCACTTCATAGTGCCAATATCCATTCAACTAGAAAGGTCTGAGCAGTACAAACAAAGCTCACAACGTTTCAAGCGTAGAAGATGGAAAAATTTCTCCATTGACTCCTTTTCTAACATCATACAGGATGCTGGCCCCCCAAAAGGATCTGATAGTGAGACAACCTATGCTCACTTACAGGATAATATCACTAAAGCGCTGGATGCTACCGCTCCCATTCGTACTACCACCAATGCCACAAGAACTAGAAAAACTGCCCCATGGTTTAGTCAGGAGCTCCAGATCGCGAAAACAGCGTGCAAAAAGCTCGAAAGAGATTGGCGTGTCAATTTCTGCCCTGAAATAAAAACCAGATATAAAACAGCACAAAAAGATTACTACAGAATGGTACGTACATCTAAAGCTTCCTACTATAATAAGCGGATCCAGGAAGCTGAGAACTCCTCTAAAGAGCTTTTTCTGATCTATAAGGAGATCTCTATAGTTGAGTCCAACCCCACTCCCCAGAATGATTCAGTGGATATTTGCAATAAGATTGCCAAGTATTTCTCCGACAAAATCACCAACATCTATGCTAATTTTTCTAGCAACATAAAATCTGGCAATGACTTCATAGAGAATGATGCTTATATAAGCACTCCCATCCATCTAAGTACCTTTTCTGTACCTCCAACCGAAACTCTAACTAAAATCTGTAAGAGTATTAAGTCTGGTTCACCACGCGATCCCGCCCCTCCTAAAATTCTAACGGCCAGTCTCCCGGCCCTGGAACCGCATTTCAGACATATGTTGCAAGTATCATTCTCTACAGCTACTCTCCCCGCGGACTGGAAAAAAGCTATAGTATTCCCTATTAAGAAAAAACCTAACCTGAGCCAGGATATATTGGAGAATCTACGTCCAATTTCTCTACTCCCTTACCTCGCTAAATTAGCTGAGAAAGTAGCTAATGCCCAACTTATGAGACATCTTGAAACACAAGAAACCTTCCATCCCTCACAATCGGGCTTTAGATCAGGCTTCTCCACAGAGACAGCACTCCTAAGAGCTACTGAAACTCTGCGGGAGGGAGCGGACATAGGCAAAACCATGGCCTTGATCATGCTAGACCCCAGTGCCGCGTTTGACACTGTAGCCCACTCCATACTGCTACAGTGTCTAAACAGAGCGGGAGTCACAAAAGAGGCTCTAGGATGGCTGAAAGCTTTTTTAACCAACAGAAGCTTTCAGGTCCAAAGAGGGACCTGTCTCTCGGACAGCCTAACCTTAGAACAGGGGGTACCTCAGGGCTCGGCCCTGAGCCCCACCCTGTTCAATTTGTATATGACACCTTTGGCAGAGGTGGTCCAATCGTTCGGCGTGGAGCTTGTCTCCTACGCCGACGATACACAACTCCTGATCTCCCTGTCCCAATCCCCCTCCTCGGAGGCCGATAACTTCAAATCCTGTATGTGCAAGCTGGCCATATGGATGAATGAGCACTGTCTCAAATTAAACGGAACAAAAACAGAGGTGCTCATTATAGGGGGAAACAACACCAATTGGACCAAAGACTGGTGGCCTACATGTCTGGGACCAATACCTACCCCCAGTCAGGAGGCCAAGAATTTGGGTGTCTGGATTGACAACAAACTCTCGTATGACAGTCATGTTAGAAAAACAGTTGGAAAATGTTTTGGAGTTATGAAGACGCTCAGCCGCACCATGGACCTACTCCCATTGAGTTCCAGGCGCACCATGACACAAGCTCTGATCACTTCCCGCATTGATTACGGGAATGTGCTTTTGTTGGGCACTTCTGAAAAAAACATTAGAAAGCTGCAGGTCCTGCAAAACTCAGCGGCACGCCTTGTGCTCAGACTCCCGCGCAGAGCTCCATCTAAACCTTCCTTGGATGCTCTGCATTGGCTGCCCATTAGAAAGAGGCTAATTTTCAAGGCACTCCTCTGGTGCCATAGGATCATTCATCAGAGAGCACCCTCCTATTTGTCCGACCTAGTTTCCCGTTATGAACCCTCCAGATCTCTACGTTCTAAGGGAACAGGCTTGCTTAAAACCACACGCCCAAAAAGAGCCAGACTTGGAGGCAGGTCCTTTCGCACTCTTGCGGCCAAGGAGTGGAACACCCTCCCCATGAATATTAGACAGGAAAAAAGCGAAACATCTTTTAGGAAACTTCTAAAAACACATCTTTTCATCAGCTAATTTCACTGGTTGCTGCCTGTCTCTTCTTCCGCCCAAGTAATACTCTCTCCTAAGCGCGGGGACACGCCGGGAGGCATCACCAGGCGCTTTATAAACTCCTATAATAATAATAATAATAATACCTTTGGTGCAGAACAGAGCATTTAAAGAAGTCAGAACCAGAAGGGTGAAAAACAAGAGACCAGATTGGTATCAACAATCTATCAACAATCTTATAAAGCGGGGAACTACTTCCGGTGTGGGTCTCAAGCCAGGGGTTGGTCAGACTGCAGGTCAGTCGAAGAGCTAAGTCTTGAGGTCCTTCCTGAATTGCGGTAGCGTTGGTGATTGCCGGAAATGCAGAGGCAGGGAGTTACAGATCTTTTCAGCGAGGTAGGAGAAGGATCTCCTCCAGCTGGGGTCTTGTTGACCCGTAGGACGGTGGCCAAAGACTGTTGGGTGGAGCAGAGATGTCTGGTGGAAGTGAAGGAGAGGCTGAGGATGAGGTATGCAGGTCCAGCGTTGTGGAGGGTTTTGTAGGCATGCGCGAGAATCGTGAAGGGGATTCTTTTGTTGACAGGTAGCAAGTAAAGGTCCATCAGGTGGCCAGTGATTTAGTTGCAGCGTGGAATGTTCAGGACGAGTTTGGCAGAGGCGTTCTGAATGGTATGTTTTTTCCCCCAAATGACTCTGGCTGATACTGGCATAAAGTGCGTTGCTGAAGTCAAGCCTGCTGCTGACAAGCGCAGGGTGATAGTTTTCCTGGTGAGGATCCATTTGAAGAGCTTACTCAGGAGGCGGAGGGTGTGGTAGCAGAACAACAAAATGGCATTGACTTGGCCGAGAATTGAGGGTGAAATCCAAGGTGATGCAGAGGTTTTGTGTGTGATGGGTGGGGGCTGTTTACCTGTGAGTTTTCCTGAGGGGGGACAGTGTGTTGGCGTGGTCTGAGCGAGCTACAACGGTGGAGGTTGCTTGCTTGGGTGTTGGCATCTATGTGTGTTTGAGGTGAGGTCTTGCTGAGGGAGGGGGTGAGCTGGTCTTCGGTGATTTGTACCAGCTTCTACAATGATATTTTTGGGTGTGGTACCGTGCAGTGGGTTTGGTTAAGGAGAAGTGAACACAGTGGTGGTCCGTCCAGTGTGACTCGGAAGTATAGCTGGCGAGGATGTTGTTGCTGGCTGAGAATATGGGGGTCGAACGCGTGTCCTGCCGAGTTGGTTGGCTTTGTGATCAGTTGAGACCGATTGTGGCGAGGTTCTCCAGTAGGGATGAGGCTTTGTGGTCCTTAAGGTTCTCCAGTTGGAAATTAATGTTGCCAAGGAGGATGTAGTCCATTGACACCAAATTGTGGTGAGCAATGAAGTCTGTTGGGGCTTCACTGAAGGGAGGCAGGGGCTGGGGGTATGAAGAGGAGAGTGCCCGGAGGGTGGCATTAGGATGGGACTGGATCTTGAAGTGGAGGTGCTCCATGTTGGGGGAATGGTCATCGGAGCTGGCTGTGAGGCACAGGGTGAACGTGTACAATTCCTCCCTGTAAGTTGACGCAGTCCTTGTGGGCGATTAGTAGCCGTGTGGGATGGCGATTGAGATATCCAGGACACAGCTGGACTTCATCCAAGTTTGTGAAGGAGACATCGGAGGAGATGGAGTCGAGCAGGTCCCAGATCTCCACAGTGTGTCTTCTGAGGGAACGAGTTGAGTAGGATGCATCTGAGGTCTTCTGGTCCAGTTCTTGAGGGTTGTGAGGTCGGTGAGTCTGGTGCTTGAAGGTCGACAAAGATGTAGTTGCAAGAGCAGGAGGTGAACGGGCTTTAGGTGTTCTTCCGCGACCAGAGGTGGCAGGTAAGGGTAACATCTGGTGTTGAGAGCCTGGAGGGGGCTGGCGTCGCAGTGGTGGAAGGTCCAAGGATCAGATTCTGTGGCACTGGGTGCGTTTCAGGCAGGGATGAGCTTGCCTTTGGTGCGAGAGCAGCACAGCGGCCACCATTAGGTATTGCGAGGGGGAGGGCTGGACAGCTGGGAATCAGCGCTGGAAGGGGCGGTAACGAGCAATGGCAGGGACACGGCAAGCAAAACGCACAAAAGTAAAAAGTACAGAATTGAGAAAGTGACCAAAGAGCAGAAAAACTAAAGATGAAAGGAGGAACAAAGAAGTAAGAGGAGAAATGGCAGAAAGAGAGATAGAGTAGTAGCATAGCAGAGATACTCCCCACTGGAACACCAGGGAGGAGGCGGCGGCGGGTGCCTGCTGATGGAGGAGGGCCCCGAGCTCGCAGACCTGCAAGGGTCATGGGCAGCAGCTACCAGGCGGAGGTGTGCAAAAAAGGGAAGCAGTTCACTGTTTAGTACATTGTGGGTTTCCAGACAGAAAAGAATCAGTGATAGTACTCAGCTTTAATTTACTGGTCAAACTAAACAGTTAGGCAAGTTAAGGAGCATTAGAGCAGGATCTCAAAGGAAGCAGATCATTAGAGAATAATAAGATACAATGAGAGTAAGGAAACGTTACCTGTTTGCTAGTTCTGAGCACTGCTAATTTAAATGTGCAGGATCATGTACAATAAATCTGGTGAAGAGAATCACAAATTCTAGCAAAAGATTCTCCTGCTTTAAAAATACAACATACAGTTGTAAGGTGTTCTCTCATGTATAAAAGCAATGATCTGGACAACCCACCCTCGCTTCCCCATTCAGTGCCCCTGCAAGTAAGTGCAGCTGCATTCGGGGGCAACATCAGGAAGTAACAAACACAGAATTAACCCCGAATGCCAAGTGATCACAGAGGTAGTTTATCCTGTTACTTACATTGGCCCACATCTGCAGTGTAGAGGGGTCGATCTTGTAGAGTTGGTTGAAGTTACAGTACACCACAGCATCTTCTGGCAGACCATACTGTGAACGAGTAGTGACTATTATTGTGCGGGGTACTTCCTCACCAGTTGCAGCCTTATTGTTGATCTGGAAAAATAAGAATGAATAAGTATTTATTTCAACTGAGTTATCACAGTAAGGAATTCATCCTTTAGGTATATTTTGGCAGCCTAGTGTAGGAAAGAGCCCCTTTTTGGATGGTTGCACTCCAGTTTTTGGATGATGTTTGATGCTCCTTGACCAAGTGTGCCCTAGGTTCCTGCTAATCAGTGTAAGAAACTGGCTCTACATATACTGCACCAAAGTGAGGTACAGTGTGTATTGAGTCCAAGGGTCTCCAGAGGTAAGCAGAGGTTACTCTCTATTTGGGGTAGAGTGGTGGAGCAGTAAGGCTGTATGAGAGGACCGTGTTAAGCATTTGATGTACACACTCAGTCAGCAAATTAATTTACACACACAAGAACTGAAATCTAGGCCAATTGTTTTTGTATAAAAATAAACTGTTTATTTTTAAAACCAAGCAAGCCTGGTACAGGTAAGCATTAAATACTTTTCAGTAACAAGTTAATGGATATAGAACAGTTTGAAAATGCTACAGGAATTGTACTTTATTTGTACGATTTTTAAAGAATATCTTTAGTTTTCAAAACTCCACACTTAGTCGTTTTTTAGAGGGAAAAATTGACAATTTTATCCTATGGAGGAAAAACAGGTTATGGGTTTGCAGGTAAGTAAACAACTATGGGAGTTAAGGCTCTGGGGTTGGACTCTGTAGTGTCTCCCAGGGTCAGTGATGCACAGGAATTGCACCCTCAGTGTTACTAGGGTGGCCAGTTGCAGAGTGTTGAGGCTCAATGTCATCCTATGGGGGATAGGGGGTCTCCGGTCGGTGGCTGCTAGCAAGCAGGCCACAAGGCGGTGAGAGCAAAGCTCCTAGGGTTTAGCTCAGGGAAAGTTGGGGACCAAAGTAGCACCAAAGAGACACCCTCTGCGGCGCTAGGGCAGCTGGGTGCAGGGTGCTGTTTTGAGGTTGGGTGACCTGTTTCCAATGGAGAACGTACGGGACAAAAACACTGCAGGCTCGGGGACTAGGATCTTCCAGGTGCGACCACCACTTCAAGGGGTAAGTTGGGATGTTGAGGGTTGATTAGGCACCGTTGGTTTGGTCACACAAGGCCATGGAGCGTCGGGTGCAGGGGTGACTTGGGACGTCTATTTTCTGACCCACTCCGGTCTCCAGTAAGGGGGGGGGGGGGGGGGGTCCTCTGGATTGAGGTTGCAGGCGTCGTCTGGAGGCTTGAGGCAGGTTTGGGGTCGCCGAATCTCGGGTCAGGATACCCGGGGGGACCTCCTCGTGGTGTTTTCCACTCTAGCTCGGGCCGGGTTTGGCAGAGCAGCGTGGGCTGGATTCACGGTTTCTGGCTGGCACCAGAAGCTGCAATTTAAACACGTCCGGTGTTCACGGGAGAAACAGTCCTGAAAGTGAAGGCAGGCAGGTCCTCCGGAGTTTTTGAGGTTGCTGGTCGCTGGACATGCCGGGGTTTTGCAGGAGCAGGTTCGAGGGGAGACAGGCCTGTAGGGCTGGGGCGAAGTCAGTGGACGTTGTCCTCTTGTTAGCTCTGCACGGCTTCTAGTCCTTCTCTTCTTGTGGTTGCTGCATCTGAGGAAGGAAGGTTCAGGGTGCCCCTAAATACTAAATTTAGGGGTGTTACAGGTAGGTAAGGGGCAGGGACCAATGGGTTCCTTTCCTGGGGTGAGTACACCACCTATTCCGCCACTCTTCAGCCTGGTTGGCTGGGTCCCCCCTATCCTCAAGATGGCGGGGACTTGAGGTTGTGCTTCACCTCGCCTCCCCCACCTTAGAGGTGGAGTTGGCAGAGGTGGGCACAGCTCTCTTCCTCACTAGTTTTTTCCGTCGGTTCTCGGGCTCAAAGTGGGGGGTAGAACCAGTGGGGACCAGTTTATGAAATCAACAATGGTCTGGAGAGGCTCACAAAGGCGGTTTGCCTTTGAACCTTCTCCTACATGAACACTGCCCATCCTGGGGGATGAGGCTTTGTATCTTGTCCCAGGATGTGCATTGTTTCAGGCCCCCCGAGAGCGGCAAGCTCTCGACCCAGGGGTCCAGAAACATGTCTGTTGGTAGCAGCCTAGGCAGCCACTCAGTCATGTCACTGGATGTTGGTCGAGTTTCAGAGGAAATCTCTAAGATGCCCTCTGTGGTACCAGTCGGTGTAGTTTAGCAGCTTGAAGACTTTCTGGATTCAATATGTGGTGCATCATTCCGCCATCTAGTGGTTGGGTCCGGAATGGTCTCGAATTAATTTTTTCGTGGCCCAGGTGGGCGTCGCCATACCACCATTTGGTGCCACTTTGTGACGTAGACGAGCTTCCTCCGGAAGCCCCCACCTTTGGTCACCATCTTCGGATTTCTTTTTTTAAATTTGGTTCTTGTCCTTCAATATTCTTCCTACGGTCTCATCTTTCTGGCAGAGTAGGGTGGGATCGCGAGTGAATCCAGAAAGTCTTCAAGCTGCAAAACTACACATGGGATAAGACTATTGCAGCGTGAATCTTTCTGGATTCACTATGCTGTGCATAGACTTTGTAGCGGTGTGAGAAAGTGGCTCTATATATACTGGACTATAATGAAGTACAGTGTGTATAGAGTCCACCAACCCCAGAGGTATACCAGAGGTTAAAGTCAGAACTGACCTTACTCTCCAAAGTGGTAGCTTGCTCGAGCAGTAAGGCAATACCAGAGGACAATGTAAAGCATTTGTTATACACACTCAGTCAGCAATAGGTTTCACACACTCAAGGACTGAACTCCAGGCCAATTGTTTTTTATATCTACAGATATAGGTGTTTTATTATTAGAACCAACAGTTATACAAATACACTTTTCTTGTTATGAGTTCTCATGTGATTACTTGGCAAAGGAGCAATAAAGTTTGTGCACACAATTAATGCAGTATTGGCAGTAAGCAACACAATCCTGAAACACACTATAGCATTGAGCTCAATGGGTTTTCCACATGTAAGTACAGTTGATTACTATACATATTACTTTAGTAATCCTCCCAGAACTAGATCTTAGATTCGGTCCAGGGGTCCAAGCTGAAACCAGATTAGCAAAAACTTTTCGTTACTGTAGTGAATTTTCAGGAATATAAAGCTTTTAAAAGTTCACACTTAGAAACTTTTCAATGAAATCTGACAATGTTATTCAATGGGAGATAATTCAGGTTGCAGGTAAAGTACGATCGCGTTACTTTTGTAACCCAGCACTGGTCTCCTAGGGCCAGCTCTGGGGTCTTAACTCAAAACAGGTAGGTAATTGCGTGTCAGTATTTCGTGTGATTTTTAAAGAATATTGAAAGTTTTCAAAAGTAGACAAAAGAAATTTCATAGAAAAGCAGACAACGGGTTCCTATGGAGAAAATACAGATTACTAGTAACCCCGCTAGGGATTACTTTTGCGGTTCAGTACTAGGCTGAAAGGTACAGAACTGGCTTCTCGCCGGATCACAGACGAGTACTTCGGAATTTGGCTGATTTTATGTGAATATTTTTAGATTTCAAAACTTCACACTTCGAAAATGTTTGAGTCAATGAGCCAATGTTATCCAATGGCAGGTAAGTAAATTACGTTCAGGGCATAGACTCAGGGGTCCCCCAGGGTCAGGTAAGTACAGTTAGTGCACTCCCAGCAGCACAGGGGCGGCCGGGTGCAGAGGTAGGTAGGCCCAATGATATCCAATAAGGGAAGGGGGGCCTTCGGATGGTGGCTGCTGGCTAGCAGGCCACGCGGCTGTGAGAGCTGGGCTCCTGATCACTTGCTTAGGGCAAGGGGGAGAAGTAGGATAGGACACAGGGGTCACAGACAGCGGCACTCGGGCGGCTGGGTGCAGGGTGCTTTTGAGCCTTCGGGCGCTCAATGTTATCCAATGGGAAAGGTCAAAAAGGAACAAAGGCTGCAGGCTCGGGGACGGAGACTCTCCAGGGGCGACCAGCACTTCGAGAGGTAAATTGGGATCTTGGAGCACAGGTAGGTACTTTAAAGTGAGGCACAGGGGGCTGTAGGGCGTCGGGTGCAGGGGTGTCTTTGGGTGTCGGAAAAGCTTACCCTCGGCTGGTCGCGGTTGGGGTGGCCCCTGGTTCTGAGTCTGCAGGTGTCGGCTGGTTCGTCGAGGAGGGTCTTTGGACACTGGACTTCGGGTCTCAGTCGCCGGGGGGACGTCCTCGTGGACTTGGTTCGGTTGGGTCCGGCCCAGGCTCGGAGGGTGCAGAGTGGGCTGGTCCGGAGCTTCCTGGCTGGCACCAAGTGGGTTATTGCAGCAGAGCCTCTGCTGATCAGAGTCCCAATCTTCAAGAGGGTCAAGGCAGGCAGGTCCCTCTGGGTGTCCCAAGGTTGCTGTCCGCGGGAATCGCCGGGTTTTAGGCAGGTGCAGATTCCAGGATCAACAGGCCGGTAGGGCTGGGGACAAGTCAGTTGTCCTGTTAGCAGCTGCACGGCGGGTCTTCTTGATCTTTTTGGTATCGGGAGGAAGGTTCAGGGAGCCCCTAAACACTGAATTTAGGGACGTTACAGGTAGGGCAAGGACAGGGACCAATGGGTCCTTGTCCCGGGGTTAGTACACTCCCAAGCTTGCTCCTCTCCTGTGGGAGGGGGGCAGGAGCCTACCTGTGATTGGGCAGGGCTCCCCATCTTCAAGATGGCCGGAGCCCAGGGTCGTGCTTCACCTCGTCTTCCCCACCTGAGGGGTGGTGTCGGCACAGGGTGGCACCCCCCCTTCCTGACGTACTTTTTTTCGCCAGTCTTCCCGCCAGAGTGGGGGTCAGGACTGGTGGGAGCTGGTTGCTGGGTACAGCAAATGGTCTGGAGAAGCTCAGAGGCAGCATGCCTTTGAAGCTTTCCCCTGCTCATCTTGGGGGAGGAGACCTAGCACCTCGCCCAGGATGTGCATTGTTACAGGCCCAGGAGAGCGGGGGCTCTCCTACCCAGGTGTCCAGCAACATGTCTGTTGTGTGGCAGCCTCTGCAGCCACTCAGCCGGACGTGGATTGTAGCGAATAGTTTCTTACCTGTCATTGTAGTTTTGCAGCTTGAAGATCTTTCTGGATTCACTATGCTGTGCATTATTCCACGGTCTAGTGGTTGGGTCCGGAATCATAGTCTTTTCTTTTTGTTTTTTGAAGCCCAGGTGGGCGTCGACGTCCCACCTTTTGGTGTCTTGCCTGTGACGTCGGCATGCTTCCTGCGGAAGCTCCCACCCTTGGGACCCATCTTCGTATTCTTTTTTCCCTGTTTGTGTTCTGTTTCTGATAGTATGGCAATGTCTGAATATTTGTTTCACCGCTTTTTCCTTCAAGTATGTTCAAGTCCTTGCCCCGTTTTTACCATCTCTTAATCCAGTCTCATCTTTCAGGCGGAGGTGGGTGGGTTCGCTAGTGAATCCAGAAAGATCTTCAAGCTGCAAAACTACACCGACAGGTAAGAAACTATTCGTTTTTGCAGCGTGAATCTTTCTGGATTCACTCTGCTGTGCATCGACTTTGTAGCGGTCTGTTATCATTGTGGCGGCTGGGTGGAAGATGAGCTTTGATTTTTGAATATGTGTTGAAGCACCTTCTTTCCCACTTGTGCTTCCTTGTTCATTTGTAGGTCCACAGTGTAGTGTTTTGTGAACGTGTGCACTGAAGCCCATGTTGCCGCCAGGCATATGTCCTGAATGGGAGTGTTAGCCAGGAAGGCTATTGTTGCACCCTTTTTCCTGGTTGAATGGGCCTGTGGCCCCTCTGCCAGTTCTTGCCCAGCTTGTTTGTGGCAGAATTGTATTGCTTGTGCGATCCATTGTGCAATTGTCCCCTTAGTAACTGCTTTTCCCATGAAACTGTCTGCGAATGACACAAAAAAATGTTTTGTTTTTCTGTGTTCCTTAGTTCTCTCTATGTAGTGCATGACAGCTCGTCTGGCGTCCAGAGTATGCAGTGCCCTTTCTGAGTTTGTTGTTGGTTTTTGGAAGAAACTAGGTATTTGAATAGATTGGTTGATGTGGAACCTAGACACCACCTTTGGCATAAAATGTGGGTCCGTTCTCATCACAACGCTATTGTTGTGAATTTGTATGCAAGGTTCTTGCAGCGTTAACGCCTGTAACTCGCTCACCCTGCGCAGCGAGGTGATTGCCACCAGGAAAGCAGTATTCAAGGTTAACATTTGTAGGGAGTGTAGGAAGGTACCTCCTGACTATGGTTGCCCCCAACTTTTTGCCCTGTGTTTTAGCTGGTTTTGGACATAGTCGACCTGGGACCCTGCCAATCAGGACCCCAGGCCTACTGCTCTCTCTTTAAAATGGATTCCATGTACCCTAGGTGCATTACCAATTGGTACTGGGCCACCCTATCAGACCCTGTAACTCAGGGCATGAGTGTACCCAGGGCTGCCAGGGGCTGCAGCATGTATTATGCCACCCCTGGCTGGCCTCCTAAATTTGACACAACTGGCTGCATGACAGCTGGGGCAAAGTCGTGTAATCACCCTTTGCTGTAGGTGTAGCATACCTATACCTAACCCTAAAATGGACACACAGATTCCTATCAGTCACTCCTATGGCAGGCCTTGACAATCCTGAAGGCAGAGTGCTTGGAATCGTGTGAGATGGTGCTCTGGCATGAGCTGAGCCTGTCTGCAGCTTGCGGAATCAAGTCCTAATAGCTGTTCCATGATATCGCATACCATATACTCTTACGTGCATTATAATCCTCGCGGTTAAATGCTAACTTTGGTATTGCTTTATCAAAACATGTCGAGTAAGGTGCCGTACGAATTGGAATACTAACCCCTCGCCAATTCTGGCGACGGGGTTAGCATTCCACCCTTCTAGAGGGACACGACATGTATGTAACTGTGAACCCCGGTTAAAGTTAACTGAAGCCTCAGCTCCACAAAATGGATGCTGCCACCACAGACACGAGTCTGACCCCCTGCAGCTGGGAGTCCTTCCAGCGAGGGGAGCCTGGACAAAGGGTTTCCTGTCAGGGGCGGTGCTAGCACCGTCCCAGACATGGTTTTGTGTATCCTGGGTAGGCAGGGCTTTTCAGGAAGGTGACTGCTGAGTGGCACCCCGGTGCTCACTACGCATAGGCCAGTCAGAACCAGTTCCAGGGGCACACCAGCCCCTGGCCTGGGGAAGTCCGGCAGGGGAGAGGGGTGTAACCACCCCCCTCCTGGTCCCACCCATAGGCAGGACCTAGTCACTGGGTCAGCCCCCTTTTTTAGTATAAAGATAGGAGCGGGCCCCCTGTTCAAATTAGATCATCTTTGGAATCAAGATACCACTTTCTTCGAAAGGACTTCACGATTTCTTCTTCAAGATTCTCCCTTGTGGCTAAGGAGTAGTCACCCTGCATCAAGCGGGCACCATCCTAAGAACACTGCGGTCTGCTGCAAGTCCTTCTTCACGAATCCGACGACCCAGCTCGACGAGACCCGGCTTCCCTGGCACCTCTGACCTCTACTCACCTCTACAGCCGAGCTGAGAACCGTGAGTGCGACGAGACCTCGAGGGACCGACGATCGCCAAGACTGCACGACATCTTTACTGCAAGCCCACCGTGTCCTCCACTGGTGAGTGCTTTGGGGTCCGAGAAGCCCCGACCCTGCGCAGCTCCAGCACCCAAGGTCAGCCTCCCTGCATCTCCACGATCTGCGTGGGGCCCTTCTGCTGTTTGCTGTGCACCGCGTTGTTTGGCTACTAGCCGGCTGGCTTGTGGCCTTCTGAACGACGCCCGACGACATCACCGCTGCTGGTCTGGTTGCTCCAGGCTGGCCCTTGCTTCCTTCTTAAAGAGAGGCACCCCGGACCCTCCTGGTCCACTCCAGACGCCATTTTAGGTCCACCGGGTGGGCTTGAATTTGCCAAGGCTTTGTTGCCCAATCCTGGGTCCAGCGACGCCGACAGCTTCTATCTTCGTGGGACAGCTCGATTCTCCATCCTGGTCGCCAACAACGCCTCCTGGTCCGTGAGATCTTCGAGCTCAAGCGTCACCCACTCACCTTGTCGAGGTGGCTACCATCCGGTGCCCTCCTGGTGCCCACTGACTACTGGCTAGTAGTCTCGAACTTGGTCCCCTCTGCTTTCAGGTGTCATCTATCTTCGAGATCCAGGCTTGGATCCAACTGAACTTTCTTCACTGGTCACCGGCCAGCATCTTTTCTTCCGGCTCCTGGTCCGTCTACGAGGATTCCCGACGTCTTTTCAGACCTATGCAGCTGCAGCCCCTGGGCTAGGTAACTTCGGCATTTCGGTGCCCCAGCATAGCCTCACTATCCAAGGGTCAGAATCTACTTTCGTTTTCTCCCTACCAGGTCGGGTTCGCCCGAGAACACTAACTTTCTACTTCCTAGCTACCATAGACTTTTGTCCGCATCTCGCGTGAGAGTGCACACACTGCACCCGAGTCCCCTAGGCCTCCTAGAAGTAATCTAACGATTCCCTAGTCAAGTCCTAGCGATTCCAAAAGCTATTAGTACTGTACTTACCTGCTAGGAATTTCACATTCCACTTTCAGAGTATATGGTTTTCCGTGCCCCTCGGGCATTTGTATATACTGTGCTAACTTAAGTATTTTTGTAAGAGTTTTGGTTTGTGCTTAGTACCCTGTCCTCATAAAGAGTACAGGGCTGTTGTGATCTTTAATAAATAACTGTTTATTTTCATAACACTTGTGTGGTGTCCTTTCACTTGGTGTTCAAGGGGTATATGTGTGGTAAACAGCTGGCTTAACACGCCCTCTCGAGTCTTTAGCCTTAGACTGCTCGTATCCATGCTACTAGGATAGCTGGTCTATAAGGTTGACTTACAACCAATCATCAATAAGGGTTGCTGGACTGATACATAGGGTTCACTAGAATAGTGAGCACTGCATATCAGGCCACCTTCTCACAGGGAGGCCTTATGGATCGGTTCAAAGGGAGCTTTCATGAGTTCTGTCAGTACTAGGTTGAGGTTCCACGCGGGTGCTGGTAACCTCTTTGGCAGTGCGATCCTCTTTGCTCCTTCCAAGAATCTCTTTACAATTGGTGAAGTAAAGAAGCTCTTCCTGGTCTCTCCTCTAGTGTACGCTACTATGGCTGCCAGGTGTACCCCTTAGCGAGGATGAGCTCAGATTAGTCTCAAGCAGGCACGTGAGGTATTTAAGCACTGTTGAGTCTCTTGTTATCTTGTTGTGCAGTTTTTCCTTTCGGCACCATAGTGTGAACCTCTTCCATTTGGCCACGTAGCACTTTCACGTGCTAGGTCTTCTCGCCTCTCGAAGTACCTTCAGGGTGCTCTCAGGTAATTTAAGGTGTGCGAATTCTATGTCCTCAGGAGCCAGGCTGCCAGGCTGAGGCTTTCTGGTTCTGGATGCAACACCTCTCCGTTTTGCATGGAGAGTAGGTCTTTCCTCCTCCCAAACCTGTGCGGTGCACTCTGTGTCATCTCCATAATCTGCAAGTACCAGGTCGGTCTGGCCCACTGTGGTATAACCAGTATCAGGGTCATGTTGCTTGTTCTGCACTTGCGGAGTACCCTGTGTATCAGGGGGATCGGCGGAAAAGCGTAAGCAAATGTCTTTGACCAGCTTATCCATATGGCATTCCCCAGTGACCCTTCCTCTGGTTGCCTGGATGCGAAGTACTGGCATTTTGCATTCTGGCGTGTTGCAAACAGGTCTATTGACGGTGTTCCCCACCTGTCGAACAGTCTCCTTGTCTCTTGGGCATTGAGCTCCCATTCGCGTGAAGCCGATGTCTGTCTGCTGAGTCAGTCCGCTTCCACGTTGTCCTTCCCTGGTAGGTGAATGGCCAGTAGATCTCTTTTTAGTGGGATGGCCCATTTCCATATTGCCTGTGCTAGTTCTGACAGCGGGGCTGATTGTGTTCCTCCCTGCTTGTTTATGTAGAACATCGCTGTTGTGTTGTCAGTCTAGATCAACACGGTTTGGTTGTACAGCTCTGTCTGGAATGGCTTTAGTGCGAGGAACACTGTCTTCAGCTCTAGGTAATTGATGTGTTTGACCGCATCCACTGATGTCCACAGACCCCTCACTGAGATTTTTCATGTGTGTTCCCCATCCCTTCTGGGATGCTTCTGTGGTGATGGTCACAGTTGGTGTTGGTGGCGTTAAAAGGCTTCCCTTTTGTTATGTTTCGAATATGCACTTACCAGTATGCATCTGTTCTTGGCATGTAGGGCTGCTGACATTCATATCTTGTGCATAGATCACCGCCTAGTGTTTGGTCCGGATGATCGCACATTGTTGTCCTGGAAGAGTCTTCGAAGTATCACGAGATAGGTGGCTCCTCCCCTGGACTACAGTGCGCATGGGCATCGACTCCATCCTCAGATTGTTTTTAGCCATTGTGGCCAAGATGGAGTGAAACTAAGTGAATGATGACCATGCTAAAAGTATACGTGAATTCCGCAGCTGCTACAGGCGCCGGGGAGGAGGGCGGGCGATGTTAATGTCAGCAGCCCTACATGCCAAGAACAGATGCATACTGGTAAGTAGCATATTCGGTTCGAGGCATGTGGGCTGCTGGATTCATATCTTGTGCATAGAATACATAGCAGTCCCTCCATTAACGGCGGCTGCCTGTGCCAGCTGCAGCAGTATGGAAAAGTGTTTTTAGAACAGCCTGCCCTACAGCTGCCTGCTGTTTGGAGTGCACATCAACACAGTAATGTTTTGTAAATGTGTGTGTGGTAGACCATGTGGCTGCTCTACATATGTCTTCCAAAGGAATATTTCCAAGGAAAGCCATGGAGGCCCCTAACTTTCGAGTGGAGTGGGCCCGTGGTGGAATAGTGAGAGTGCGCTTGGCTTTCAAATAGCAGATCTGAATACATTTAACTATCCACCTGGCTATACCAGCCTTGGAAATGGGGTTACCTTTGTGTTGTGGAGCAAAGGCAACAAAGAGTTGTTTAGTCTTCCTAAAATCTTTGGTCCTATCAATGTAATACATTAGGGCCTCAAGTGTGTGGAGCCTTCTCTCCGCCAGTGACTCTGGATTTTGGAAGAACACGGTTAGTTCTATAGTCTGGTTGATATGGAACTGAGACACTACCTTAGGAAGGAATTTAGGGTTAGTGCAAAGCACCACCCTGTTAGAATGAATTTGAATAAAAGGCTCTTGGATAGTTAGTGCCTGGAGTTCACTAACTCGTCGCAGAGACGTAATCGCTAAAAGGAAAGCCACTTTCCATGTCAAGAATTGAATCTCGCAGGAATGCAGTGGTTCAAAAGGGGGACCCATCAGCCGGGTGAGGACCACATTGAGGTTCCACTACGGAGCTGGTGGAGTCCGCGGAGGAATGACTCGTTTGAGTCCTTCCAGAAAGGCTTTAATGGCAGGCACCCTGAAGAGTGAGAGGTGCTGCCTGTTTTGGAGATAAGCAGCCATTGCAGATAAATGTATGCGAATGGAAGCATAGGCTAGATTACATTTGTACAGATGTAAAAGATAACAAATGATGTTCTGAATAGATGCATCTAGCGGGTTAATGTTGTGGTCTGCACAATAAATGACAGACTGCTTCCACTTTGCCGCATAGCATGCTCTAGTGGTGGGCTTCCTTGCCTCCCGGATGATGTTCATACAGTCAGGAGGTAAGTTGAGGTAGTCAAACTAAGATCTCAGGAGCCAGATCGCCAGGTTGAGCTGTTGCAGATCTGGGTCCTGAATGTCGCCATGGCTCTGCGTCAAAAGCCTGGGTATGAGGCGCAGCCTTTGATGCGGTACCACGGACAGTTCCAGAAACGTGGTGTACCATGGTTGGCGAGCCCACGTTGGAGCAACCAGGATGAGAGTCATCGAGTGCTGATTGAGCTTGCGTGCCACCAGCGGTATTAGAGGTGCTGGGGGAAAAGCGTACGCAAATTTGCCTGACCAGTTCATCGATATCGCATTGCCTTGCGACTGTGGATGTGGAAACCTGGCGGCGAAGCTTTGGCATTTTGCGTTCTCCTTTGTGGCGAACAGGTCTATCTCTGGATGACCTCACCTTTGGAAGTACGGGTGGAGTACTGATGGATTTATCTCCCACTCGTGCATTTGGTGGCTGTACCTGCTGAGCAGGTCCGCCATCTGATTGTCCTTGCCTGGGAGGTGTTCTGCCATGAGAAAGATGTTCCTCTGAATGGCCCACTTCCACATGCTCTGAGCCAGATGAGACAGCTGTGGAAAGTGTGTCCCTCCCTTCTTCTGAATGTAGTACATGGCTGTCATGTCCGTCCGGATCAACACGACCTTGTTGCACAGATGTACTTTGAAGGCCTTTAGAGCCATGAAGATTGCCATCAGTTCCAGAACATTGATGTGCATCCTCCGTTGCTGTGGTGTCCATAGTCCCTGCACAGTGTAATGGAGTACATGAGCTCCCCATCCCTGGAGAGAAGCGTCCGTCGTCAGGATGATCTGTGGCATAGGCTCTTGGAACGGTCGCCCCTTGCAAAGGTTTTGTGGGTTCCACCAATGCAGAGAGTTGTATGCCCGACCGCTCACCAACACTAGGTCTATCAACTGTCCGTGAGCCTGAGTCCACTGACGTGCTAAGCACTCCTGAAGCGGACGCATATGTAGTCCCGCATGCGGGACTATGGAGATGCAGGAGGCCATCATGCCTATCATGAACTGCATGAACACTCTTGCTGGAAGCGAGTGTTGAGGTCTGAACTTCTGTATCAGCGATTGAATGCTGTTGACCCTCACTGAATTTGGCTGTGCTGTGGCTGCCAGAGTGTTTATCGTCGCACCCAGATACTGCCGTATGTGGGCGGGTTGCAGGTGGGACTTCGGGTAATTCAGTGAGAACCCCAGATCGTGAAGGAGGTGAATGGTGTGGGACATGTGGGCGGCACACTGCTGGGCTGACTTTGCCTGAATGAGCCAGTCGTCCAGATAAGGGTAGAGGTGAATGTTTTGTCTCCTCAGGTGCGCTGCCACTGTCGCCAGGCACTTTGTAAACACCCTGGGTGCCGTGGTGACTCCGAAAGGCAAAACCTTGAACTGGTAATGTTGGTTTTGGATGGTGAACCGGAGGTATTTTCTGTGCGACGGGTGCAGCAGAATGAAAATACGCATCCTTTAGGTCTAAAGTTGCGAGGAAATCCCCTTGACTGAGCAACGGGAGTACTTGCTGCAGGGTCAACATATGAAAGTGCTCCGATAGAATGTACTGATTGAGGGGTCTGAGGTCCAGTATGGGTCTGAGGGACTCTTCCTCCTTTGGTATCAAGAAGTACAGTGAGTAAACTCCTGTGCCTCTTTCTTCCACAGGCACGAGCTCGATTGCCCCTTTTTGCAGCATGACTAGTACCTCCTGCTGCAATAAGTGCAAATGCTCGGCAGACATAAGACGGTGTCTTGGGGGTATGTTGAGTGGATGTTAACTCCAGACAATAACCGTACTGGACAAGTTTTGTGACCCACCTGTCTGTGGTGATGGACTTGCAGACTGGCAGGAACTGCTGAAGTCTCCCCCCGACCGGTGTTGCGTGATCGGGGGGCAGTGACAAGGCGTCACTATTTGTGGTTGTTGGCAGAGGATCTGGAGTTGTTGTTTCCTCTGCCCCTGCCCTTGGTACTGTTCCCACGATATCCACCACGATTCTGTTTGGCGTAGGTGGATTGTGTGTTGCCCTTATAATACTGTGTGGTTTGTGAGCTCTGGCCTCTAGAAACACCTCTATTGCTGGAGCAACGAAAAGAACCACCCCTGAATTGCTGGGACTGCAAGGCCCCTATGGACTTAGCAGTGTCAGTGTCCTTCTTTATCTTTTCTAAGGTGGTGTCCACCTCTGGGCCAAACAGATGATCAGGGTTAACTGTTTGATTAAGAATGGTGGTCTGTATCTCTGGCTTAAATCCCGAGATTCTAAGCCAGGCATGTCATCTCAGCATGACGCTAGTGTTGACGGCCCTGGCCGCGGTGTCAGCCGCGTCCAGTGCACATTTAATAGAAGCATTCGATATTAGTTTCCCCTCTTGGATGAGTATCTCAGCCGCCTCTTTGTATTCGTCAGGCAGGTGTTGCAACAGGGTTTCCAGTGTGTCATAGTGTGCCCTGTCATACCTTGCTAGAAGTGCTTGTGTATTCGAAATGCGCCAGATATTGGCCGCTTGAGCCGTCACCCTTTTCCCTGATGCCTCAAGCACCTTTGATTCTTTATCTGGGGGAGGAGCATCACCCGTTGTTTGAGAATTAGCCCTCTTCCGGGCATTTGAAACAACAAGAGAGTCTAGAGGGAGCTGTCCCTTGATGTAAGTAGGGTCAGTAGGTGCTGGCTTACACTTCTTCTCTATCCTAGGGTTTATCACCCTGGCTCTGGTAGGCTTCTTAAAAATGTCCCCAGCATGCTTTAAGACACCCTTCAACATAGGGAGAGTTTTTACAGTCCTCTCCGAGACGGAAAAGGTGTCAAAGAGAAAGTCCTCCACAATAGGGTCAGCATGGAGCTGGACGTCATGGTTCTTAGCCGCCCGTTCAATGAGGGCATGAAAAGCCGCAGAATCCTCAGTGGGTGACGTTTTCACCGCGTAGAGTTGAGTGTCCGGGGCAGAGTGAGGGTCACCAGGGTCAGCTCCAGCTGCCCAGGGCTCATTGACATCAGTGTCTGTGTAGACAGGATAGCTGTACTCATCCTCATCATCACCCTCACCAGCTTCCACGTCAGTAAGTGGGCGAGGCATTATGGGCAGGTGAAGAGAGTGGTTCCACAAGAACAGGAGTCTAAGTGGAATCCTTTTTCTTCTTCAAAGGAATCTTGTAGGACTCCATAGGCCTTTCCGGGGCAATTTTCCGTTTATGTAGGGAAAGCCTGCCCGTTTTGGCATCAATAAAGTGTTCACGTTGTTCCTCCAACGAAGATTGTCGATGCTTCTGGGTTGGAACCCCTGTGGTCGACTTCGGTACCGAGGGCACCATCTCGGGCACACCCGTTCCCAACTTCGGGGCGAAAGCCTTCGGCGCCACTTTTGGTGGAAACGTGAAATGAATGGGCGTCGACCACTTTTGAGGCATCTCAACCAGCTTCGAGGGTGGAGCATCTTTAGGGCTGACCGTCGAGGCCTTCTCCCTGATGCGCTGTAGGGAGTCGGTCACCTTGGTGAAAGCGGTGGACGGCTGCACTGAATCGCCGGGATCCTTCGAGGCACCACCAGACACGGACTCGTGGGTTGCACCGCTCTTGGCCTTATCTTGTTGGCACGGAGTCTCGTGAGCCTTCGGATCACCAAGCCCTTTATTGGCGCCGACCTTCTTCGGCACAGATTTACTCGACCACCTTGACTTGTGTCTTCGGCGTGGCAGACTTAGACTCGACGCCCTTGACTTGCGTCTTCGGCTCGACCACAGCCTTGTGCTTCGTCGGCTCAGAGTGCTTGGATCCGACCAAGGTAACTTGCACTTTCGGTTTCGTGGAGGGTACCGGTGCTTTCGCCTGCGTCGAGACCGCTGGTTTTGCTTTCGGTTGCGATTTCTCAGGGCGCGGCTCTCGACCCCGAAGGCGGGGCCGTAGAACCCATTGCAAGGTTTTGGGTAAGGCCTACTGGCGATCCCTCGACCTGAGCCTGTTGAAGCGGTACGGCCCCAATGTCTGTTTGAGTTAGCTCTTCACTCGAGCTATATTCCATGGCCCTAAAGGCCCCGTCGTCGTCTCTTACCTCTTCGACGACTTCTTCAGCCTCAAACATTTTAGCGTCGTAGTCTACCTCCGATGCGGGATTCGACAAATTTTCTTCAACTTCCCGTCATCTCCATCATCCCCGACATCGAAGATGTCCGCAGGTGCAGTCTGCTGGGCCTCCTGGCGAGTAGCGCGTCGATGCTGAAGCGTCTTCTTGGACCTGAAACGGGAACAAGCCATGCAACTGGCTTCATCGTGATCCGGCGACAGACTTGTTGCACACCGGGTGGACGTCGATGTGGGGATACTTGGAGTTGCACACGGGACATCTCTTGAACGGACTCCGGTCCATGATGATCAGTCGATAGCGTCTTCGACTGGGCCTTCCGCGTCGAGAGCACGCGGTTCTTTAGACTCCGGCTCGGGACCGAACCAAACAAGTAGGCACCGAACGCGAGACAATACCGATGAATAAGACTAAAGACCTTTTGGTCTTAAGAAAGTTCTTTATCGATTCCGACAGAGTGAACCAATATACATCCGAACCCAATGGCGGAAAAAAACAATCGGAGGATGGAGTCGATGCCCTTGCGCACTGTAGTCCAGGAGAGGATCCACCTATCTCGTGATACTTCGAAGACTCTTCCAGGACAACAATGTGCGATCATCCGGACCCAAAACTAGGCGGCGATCTATGCACAAGATATGAATTCAGCAGCCCACATGCCTCAAACCCTTTGTTCCACCATGATATCTCCTTGTGCACTGCGTGCGTTACAACCACTAGATCTTCTCAACAACCTGTAGCTTGTGACCATTGGTCCTGTAGCCACTCCAGGAGTGGTCTCATGTGGAGTCGTTCATTCGGCACTATGTGTATGCATGAGGCCATCATGCCCAACATCTTGCTCGCTGCCCTCACTGTCAGAGGACGCCCCTTCTGGTAGAGTTGCGCCTCCTTCACCAGTGCCAACGTTCTCTTCTCGCTGGGGAACACCTTCTACTGTACGGTGTTGATCTGCGCACCCAGGAAAATTTTTACTTGGTCTGGGTTCATTGAGGATTTTCCCCAGTGGATGGAGAAACCCAGGTCCATTAGTGTATCTGTCACTCGCCATGCGTCCGTTTGCATGTCTTGTATGATCTTGCCTTTACTAGCCAGTCGTCCAGGCAAGGGTATACGTGGATCCCTTCCCTCCTTAAGTGTGCTGGGACTGCTGCAAGGCACTTTGTAAATATCCTTGGTGCTGTTTTTAGTCCGAATGCCAGTGCCGTGAATTGTTAGTGATTTGTGTGGACGACAAATCTTAGCAGATGTTTGTGCTCGCCTGTTCATTGGTGACAATGAAGTCCTTGCCTTGTATCTGTGAAGGACCTCTTGCAGGGACGTCATTTTGAATTTTTGGGTTTTTATTTATTTGTTGAGGAACCTTAGGTCTAGGATGGGTCTCACTGTTTAGTCTACCTTTGGTACCAGGAAGTACGTGGAGTACAACCCCTTTTTTCTCTCTACGGGAGGTACAGGCTCGATAGCCTCTTTTAACAGGAGTTCTTGTGCTTCCCTTTGAAGCAGCTCTAGTTCCTTGTATGCTAGTGCTCTTCTTTTTGGTTTTCTGTTTGGTGGTGTCTTTTCCAACTCTATGCAGTACCTGTACTGTATGGTGTTGGGAATCCATCTGTCTGTAGTTATTTTCTTCCTCTCCTGGAAGAAACGGTTCAATCTTCCTCCCACCGGTGTTACGTGCTCTTGCATGTGTAGTCCGAGCCACTCCTCTTTTTTTGTATGTGTGCTCCACCCCTGGAGTTGAGAGGGTGTGCACTGGTAGTGTGGCAGAGTCACTTGGAGGTGGGTTGTTGTCCACCTCTTCTGTTTCCCCGGCCAGTCCCCTTCCTGCGAAAGGACTGGCCCCTCTGTTGGTACTGCCATTGTTGTTTTTGCTGGGCCCTGTTGCGTCTGAGTGTCGCCCTGGTGTGACTGGTGGAAGGTCTGGTGGGACGTTGCCGGCTGGTTTCCCCCTCTCCCGTTTGGTCTCCGTGACGGGGTTCCTCTTTTTGTTCCACTGAACTGCAAGGCCCCCATGGATCTTGCGGTGTCATTGTCCTTTTTCAGATGGCTGAGCTTTTCGTCCACTGGTGCTCCGAACAGTGTTTCGCTGTTTAACGGGGTGTTCAGGATATTGTGTTGCACCTCGGGTTTAAAGCCTGATATTCTGAGCCAGGCTTGTCTCCTTACCGTGATGCCCAGCATCATAAGTCTGCTGGCTGTGTCTGCAATATCCAGTGCTGTTTTTAGGGAAGTATTTGCCACGTTCTTCCCCTCCTCTACCAGGTGCGTAGCTCTTTGCTGGAATTCTTGTGGGAGATGTTTGAGTAACTGGCCCAGGTCGTCCAGGATCTGGTGTTGGTGTCTGTTCAGCAGGGCGTTGGAATTGGCCATGCGCCAGTGCGTTGCGGCATTTCTCTCGGTCTTCCTTCCAGTCAGGTCCATCCTTCTGCTCTCCTTGTCTGGAGGTGGTCCTGACGTTGTCGGGACATTGGCTCTTTTCCTTGCTGTTGCAGCAATGATGGAGTCTGCAGTGAGTGTTCCCTGGGTGTAGGGTGGGTCCTTGGGGGAGTGCTTGTATTTTTTCTCCGTCCTGGGTGTGACGGGTTTACAAGTCACCGGCTCTTTGAAGGCCTCTCTCCCTTGTCCTTTAATGCTTTCGAGCATTGGCAGGTACTGGCTCCTTGTTTGTATTGGGAGCAGTGTTTCCATGAGAAAATCTGCCTTCGGCTGTTCCTCTTCTAGTTTTACTTTGAGCGCTGCTGCTGCATTCTTGACGACTTCATTGTAAAGTCCAATGTCGTCGGGTGGCGAGGGTCTCGCCAGATATGTGTCCACTCCCTCTTCTGGACTCTCTGCCTCGATGTCCTGCCACTCTAGGTCCTCAGAGTATGAAGAGCCCTGAAAGGTACTCTGGTCGTCATCTTCCTCCTCGTAGTAGGGGGTCTCTTCTCGATATCCCGGATCTTCCTGGCCTTCCGACGGTGCTTCGACCTCAAACTCCTCTTCTTCCTCGACTAACTCGACCACCGGTGGCTTTGACTTCGACGGAATTGTATATGCTTTCATCTTTGTCAAAATCTTTATTTCGCTGCAGGATGTTCTCCATCTCTGCCTCGAGTCTTCTCTTCTTTCTTTCCATCTCGGCAGCTTGTTCGGCGTCGATTGGTTGTGCCAGTCTCTTTGTCTGGCTTGATGGTGCCGAGACGGGTTTCGGCGTCGAGATGGTTTCGGTGTCGAGATGGTTTCGGCGTCGAGACTGATCTTGCGTCTGTCGGCGCTTAAGAGGTCTTTGGCGTCGAACGTTCCTTTTTGTGGACGCTTTTCGACGACCTTGGTTGGTCGCCACCCTTCGGCGCCTGGGAGTCCTTCTGTGAAGATCCACTGGCCCTGGGTGTTGCTGCGGACGCCGGAGATTCCGGCGTCTGCGCTTTCAGGGTCTTTCCCTCGTTTCTTCGAGAGTCTTGGGCAGACGGTCGAGAGTCTTTCGGGCCTTTTTGGGGCATCGAGTCTCCAACCTTTTCTGGAGTCTTCCTATTATCAGTCTCTACGACCGTGTAGCCGTCTTCTTCGGCGACGTAATCCTCCTCGTCGGTCAATAGTCCCAGGTCTCGAAGCAACAGAGGTTGGCCCTTGCCCTCCATGGCGAAGTTAGCTCTTCTTTGCCTCTCTCTCACTCAAAGGGTCTTCGGCGTGAAGGCGGAGCAGGCGTTGCAGTCCCTGCTTTCGTGGTCGACCGGCAGGCAAAGGTTGCAAACTGGGCGCTGGTCTTTCTGTGCGTACTTGTGGTGGCAGTTCCGGCAGAAATGAATGGTGTGTTGTCCATCTCTTGCGTTCAGGGAGCCCCCTGATTGCGCATTCTCTTCTGGACGTCGAAGTTCCTCGAAGATCTTCTTCCTTAGTCGTTCCCTTCGATGCTGTAGTCTCACTTAGTCTTCTTAAGTCTTTTCTTCCCAAAAACTTGGTTCCTGGCTTCTCTTTTCTCCAAATCTCCGGAGCCCTCTCGGGACCGATCCAGACCCAACGGCGGAAAAAAGAATCTGAAGAGATGGCGCCCAAGTGTGGGAGCTTCCGCAGGAAGCATGCCGACGTCACAGGAAAGACACCAAAAGGTGGGACGTCGACGCCCACCTGGACTACAAAAAAAAAAAACAAAGAAAAGACTACGTATCCGGACCCAACCACTAGACCGCATAGTGAATCCAGAAAGATTCACGCTGCAAAAGTTAGGTTTTCAGTGGGCATCTCTATGATGCCCTCTGGTGCATTTTACATTAAATCTCACACTGGCATCAGAGCGGGTTTAATGTGCTGAGAAATTTGGTCCCAAACTGGTCAGTCTTCAGTGTAGCCATTATGGTACTGTGGAGTTCGTAATGACAACCTCCCAGCACCATATTCTCTTAATGGCATCACTGCACTAACAGTGCCCAGGAATGGCCCTGGGTATTGTAGGGGCACAGGGCTCATGCACCTGGGCCCACACCACTGGCATAGGGCACCCAGCTAGAGGGGTGATTGATGTATGCCAGGGCAGTGGGTTTGTAAATGTAAATGTAGTATACTTGTAAAGCGCACAGCTGCCCCAGCAATGGGGCGTCCCGGCGCTGTATAACGCTGTGGAACCCTTCCTGGCTCTCCCTGTGAGATGCCCTTCCTGGGCACCCCCAAGGTGAAGCCAGGCATCCCAGTGTTGTTGGGGCTGTTGTGGAGATTAAGCAAGCTATTACTAAGAGTTGCAGCTTGGGACCCATGATTAGAGTAGGCGCCGAGGCGATAATTATCGAGTCCGCGGACATTGAGCCCAAGACCCTGCCGCGTCAGGACTTGAACCCTGGTCCCGGGCCTGATCTCTGCTTCAGAGTCTGCCGCTCTAACCAGTGAGCCACACTTCTCCACATGTGGGCATGGCAAACAGGGATGTGTGCCATGTCGACTCTTTGTTTAGTTCTGTACTTGGGCACTTACCCTGCCAAAGGCAGTGTGTGGGTACCCAGGTACAGGGCCCCTAAGGGTGGCACAATAAGTGCTGCAGCCCTTAGGGGTCTTCCCTGGTCACCATGCCCTGGGTACCTAGTGTAACATTTACTAGGGGCTGATAGGTGGCCAGTGATGCCAATTGGGTTTTGTTTCAACACAGTTTTTAGGTAAGGAACTCAAGCCCTGGGTACCTGGTTAGCAGGAGCCCAGGACGCGCACAGTCAAAGCATATCAGCAATTCAGAAAAAAGTGCGGGCATACCAAGGCAAGAAAGATGGCACTTTCTCACACAAACCCCCCCCCCCCCCGCCCAAACAAAAGGTGATGAGACTAACCTTGCCCTAGGGAGTCTTCATTGTCTGAGTGGAAGAACCTGGAAAGTCCATCTGCATTGGCATGGGCAGTCCCTGGTCGGTGTTCCACTTCCAAGTCCATACCCTGTAGGCAGATGGACCATCTCAGTAGTTTGGGATTTTCCCCGTTCATTTGCATTAACCATCTGAGAGGTATGTGGTCAGCTCGAACCAGGAAGTGGGTCCCAAACAGGTAGGGCATCAACTTTTTCAGGGAACAAACCACAGCAAAGGCCTCCCTCTCAATGGCACTCTAATGCTGCTCTCTGAGTAGTAGCCTCCTGCTTATAAAAGCAACAGGTTGGTCTCGGCCTTCCTCATTTATTTGGGAGAGGACCGCTCCTATACCCAGCTCTGAGGCATCAGTCTGCACTATGAACTGCTTGGAGTAGTCTGGTGCTTTTAGAATGGGTGCGGAGCACATTGCTTCTTTCAGGGTGTCAAAAGCCTTTTGGCAGCTAACAGTCCAGTTTACTTTCTTGGGCATTTTATTGGATGTGAGTTCTGTGAGGGGAGTCACAATAGACCCATATCCCTTCACAAACGTTCTGTAGTACCCAGTCAAGCCAAGGAATGCCCTGACTTGGGTCTGGGTGGTTGGAGCTGCCCAGTCCAGGATGCTCTGGATCTTGGGCTGTAAGGGTTGGACCTGGCCACCCACAAGGTAGCCCATGTACACCACAGTGCCCTGCCCTATCTGGCATTTGGATGCCTTGATAGTCAGTCCTGCAGATTGCAGGGCTTGTAGTACCTTCCCAAGATGGATCAGGTGATCCTGCCAGGTGGAGCTAAAGACAGCAATATCATCAAGCTTCCAACCCAGTCAAGACTTAGTGCACCAACCTCTGGAAGGGGGCAGGGGCATTCTTTAATCCAAAAGGCATCACAGTAAACTGATAGTGCCCATCTGGGGTGGAGAATGCAGTTCTCTCTTTGGCTCCTGGGACCATGCCAATTTGCCAGTACCCTGCAATTAAGTCAAAGGTGCTTAGGAATGTGGCTGCCCCTAGTTTGTCTATCAACTCATCTGCTCTTGGAATGGGGTGAGCATCTGTCTTGGTGACAGAGTTGAGCCCTCTATTGTCCACACAGAACCTCATCCCTCTTTCCACCTTGTTAAAGAGGTTTGGGGACTTGAACCACTGGGCTAGCCCAGGGGCTCTCAGAAGGTTCAATCACCCCTAGCTCCAGCATCTTGCTGACTTCAGCTTTGATGCTTTTCTTGACTTGGTCTGATTGTTGATAGATTTTGTTTTTGACAGGGTTACTGTCACCAGTGTCCACATCATGGGTACACCAGCTGGTCAGACCAGGGGTCAAGGAAAAGATGCTAGCAAACTGCTGCAAGTCTTGCTTGCAGTCAGTCTGCTGTTGGGGAGTAAGGGTGTCTGAAAAGACTACTCCATCCACTGGCCCATCTTTTGGGCTGGAAAAGAGGAGATCAGGGAGAGGTTCACTCTCTGCTTCTTGTTCTTCATCAGTCACCATCAGCATGGTGAGGTCAGCCCCTTCATTGTAGAGCTTGAGGCGGTTCACATGGATAACCCTTTTGGGTGTCCTGCTAGTGCCCAGGTCCACTAAGTAAGTGACCTCACTCTTTCTCTAGGATAGGGTAAGGGCCACTCCATCTGTTTAGGAGAGCCCTTGTTGCTACTGGCTCCAAAACCACACCTGTTGCCCAGGTTGAAATTCAACCATGGCAGCTTTTTGGTCATACCAGTACTTCTGCAGCTCCTGGCTGGCCTCAAGATTTTTGGATGCCTTATCCATTTACTCAGCCATTCTGGACCTTAGGCCAAGCACATAGTCCACAATGTCTTGTTTGGGTTCTTGGAGAGGCCTCTCCCAACCCTCCTTTACAAGACAAAGTGGTCCCCACACAGGATGACCAAACAGAAGTTCAAAGGGTGAAAACCCCACTCCCTTCTGTGGAACTTCCCTATAAGTGAAAAGCAGGCATGGCAGCAGGACATCCCATCTTTTTTTGAGTTTTTCAGGGAGCCCCATGATAATACCTTTCAATATCTTGTTGAACCTTTCTAAAAGACCATTGGTTTGTGGGTGGTATGGGGTAGTGAACTTGTACTGCACCCCACACTCCTTCCACATGTGTTTCAGGTAAGCAGATTTTAAGTTGGTACCTATGTCTGAAACCACCTCCTTAGGAAACCCTACCCTGGTGAAGACACCTAGGAGGGCCTCGGCTACTACAGGAGCTGTAGTAACCCTAAGGGGAATTGCTTCAGGGTACCTAGTAGCATGATCCACTACTACTACAATAAATTTGTTCCCTGAGGCTGTGGGAGGCTCAAGTGGACCCACAATGTCCACATCAACACGTTCAAAGGGTACCCCCACCACTGGCAGTGGTATCTGGGGGGCATTGGGCTTGCCACCTGTCTTGCCACTGGCCTGACAGGTAAAAGCAGCTCACAAACTCATTCACTTTTTGGCTCATCTGGGGCCAGTAAAAGTGGCTAACCAGCCTTTCCCAAGTTTTGGTTTACACCCAGGTGTCCAGCTAGGGGGATGTCATGAGCTAAAGTTAGGAGGAACTCCCTGCACTTCTGTGGCACTACCACTCTCCTGGTAGCTCCAGGATTGGGGTTTCTTGCCTCAGTATACAGTAATCCCTCTTCCTAATAAGCTCTGTGGGTACCACTGACATCTCCCTTTGCTTCTGCTTGCTGCCTCAGGCTTTCAAGAGTGGGGCAGTCTCGCTGAACCTGGCACAGCTATTCCCTAGTAGGTCCCCCTGGGCCCAGGAGTCCAGCCTGGTAAGGCTCAAGCTCCATAGGCTCAGTTCCCTATAGGGTTTCCAACCCTCTCCCTGAGGAGAGTGGTCCTGAGAAGCTGGCTGTGTAGAAGCTGGTCCCCCCTCAGTCTTCTTGCTTTTTCTCTTGGTTGGTTGGGCCATACTTTCAGGCTCCAACCTCACTTGTTCACCCTTCTTTTTGCTCTGGGCTCTGGTTTGGACACACCAGTCTAGGGATACCCAGCATGGCTGCATGGGCTACTTGCTCAACCTCAGCGCAGGCTGAGGTTTCCAGGTCATTTCCAAGCAGACAGTCAGCTGGCAATTGTGGAGAGACCACGACCAGTTTCAGGCCAGTAACCTCCCCCATCCTAATGTCACCATAGCCAGAAGGCGTTGGGTGGTAATGCGGTCAGCATTGGTGACTGGGTAAGTTTTCCCAACCAGGTATTGCTCTGGGGAAACCAGCTTTTCCCTTACCATAGTGATGCTGGCACCTGTATCCCTCAGGGCTTCTACTTTAGTTCCATTAATGGAGGGGTATTGCAGATTCTGGTTACAGTTGGGTGGCCTGAATCAGTTTGTGACTTTATTATGCGGTATGATGGCGAGAGAGAGATGGATAATTAAACCCGTTTATATATAAGGGCAACTTCCTCTTCGCAACATAACCGGGTTATATCACTGCACTGTTTTTGAATCATAGACGGGCCGTTTCTCTTTATTACCTGCCATGCCATATCGACAATCTAAAATATATTAGAATTAACATCAAACTGAATTGATGTAATCGATAGTCTTTTAAATCGGGCCGTTTCACTCCATTATATGGCATTGGTATGTCGACAAATTAGAAGATATTAGAATTTACATCGAATGGAATTGATTTAATCGAAAGCAGTTGTTTTCAATCACCAGGAGCTCCATATATACTACATGGGTATTAACCCATAACAAGGGTGACCGCTTCCCATATGAGACTTACTGTACCTCTTCCATCCGGCCCCTAGAAACTAGATATCATAAAAACGTCAGTACAACATCAAGTACAACTATCAGAAATCTATATGTGCAATAGACGGCTACCTGATGAAGGCACGTATGCCGAAACGCGCGTAGTTGACACCTGCCGCACTGCCTCCATCAACTTCACGTCTATCGTTTTTTGTATATAATTGTGTTGGATATGATGAAATAATTTTTATGAAATAATTGTTATTAAATAGAAACTATTAATGGATATATGACAGGGATTTCTCTCTGCTTTGGACGCCGCTGCTACATTCTACAGAGCCTTTCGTTTTAATTCATTTCAACCCACATCTTGCGGTACCCGCTCCGCGGGTCCCGCTGCGAGGAAGGCGGACTCACAGCTTCAACGAGGGAAAGTGAGAGAAGCAGGGCTGCGAGCTGTTGCTGGCGCAGGACTACCTGTCCCAGGAGCGCCAGCAACCTCCCCAAATTGAGACCAGCTGGGGCGCTCTCCCTGCCGGCTCCTCCCTCGCACCAGCAGTGCTGATAAGCCTCTCCCCCTCTGCTTACCGGTGGATTTCTCTCTGCTTTGGACGCCGCTGCTACATTCTACAGAGCCTTTCGTTTTAATTAATTTCAACCCACATCTTGCGGTACCCGCTCCGCGGGTCCCGCTGCGAGGAAGGCGGACTCACAGCTTCAACGAGGGAAAGTGAGAGAAGCAGGGCTGCGAGCTGTTGCTGGCCCAGGACTACCTGTCCCAGGAGCGCCAGCAACCTCCCCAAATTGAGACCAGCTGGGGCGCTCTCCCTGCCGGCTCCTCCCTCGCACCAGCAGTGCTGATAAGCCTCTCCCCCTCTGCTTACCGGTGGATTTCTCTCTGCTTTGGACGCCGCTGCTACATTCTACAGAGCCTTTCGTTTTAATTCATTTCAACCCACATCTTGCGGTACCCGCTCCGCGGGTCCCGCTGCGAGGAAGGCGGACTCACAGCTTCAACGAGGGAAAGTGAGAGAAGCAGGGCTGCGAGCTGTTGCTGGCGCAGGACTACCTGTCCCAGGAGCGCCAGCAACCTCCCCAAATTGAGACCAGCTGGGGCGCTCTCCCTGCCGGCTCCTCCCTCGCACCAGCAGTGCTGATAAGCCTCTCCCCCTCTGCTTACCGGTGGATTTCTCTCTGCTTTGGACGCCGCTGCTACATTCTACAGAGCCTTTCGTTTTAATTCATTTCAACCCACATCTTGCGGTACCCGCTCCGCGGGTCCCGCTGCGAGGAAGGCGGACTCACAGCTTCAACGAGGGAAAGTGAGAGAAGCAGGGCTGCGAGCTGTTGCTGGCGCAGGACTACCTGTCCCAGGAGCGCCAGCAACCTCCCCAAATTGAGACCAGCTGGGGCGCTCTCCCTGCCGGCTCCTCCCTCGCACCAGCAGTGCTGATAAGCCTCTCCCCCTCTGCTTACCGGTGGATTTCTCTCTGCTTTGGACGCCGCTGCTACATTCTACAGAGCCTTTCGTTTTAATTCATTTCAACCCACATCTTGCGGTACCCGCTCCGCGGGTCCCGCTGCGAGGAAGGCGGACTCACAGCTTCAACGAGGGAAAGTGAGAGAAGCAGGGCTGCGAGCTGTTGCTGGCGCAGGACTACCTGTCCCAGGAGCGCCAGCAACCTCCCCAAATTGAGACCAGCTGGGGCGCTCTCCCTGCCGGCTCCTCCCCCCATAGCTCAAATAGTTCATTAGCAGTCGAAGGGTCCCGCTGCGCGGGAGGGCGCCGGGAGAAGCCCGGGACAAGGGCGGGACCGACTGCGACCGACAGAGACTGATAGAGGCTGGGCTGGGACACATCCCTTTTATCTTTCATTTAGGTTAATACTGGTAACATTTATACCCATTTATTACCATCCTTATTGTTCAATTTTATATTATTGATATTTATAGGATTGTATTGTGTCCCACATTCGCCCTCGTCCTTTATATATAAGATGACTACCAAGAAACTAAGATCCGGGCGAGTACTAGTTGGTAGAGCCTGTTCTAAAACCAAATCTAATCCTTTGCGAAATAGAAACGGGCCAGCCCTACAAGTAAAAAGTACATGCCAGTTATATTCATTATGGGATAAGGGTAAAGACAAAGTGGATCGAGAAGAAGTCAACTCTGAAAATACTATCATTAGTACTAAAGGTCAGGTACAAGACTCCTGCATGAATAAGATAGCTAGTATTTCGCCAGATATTACAGCTCCATCCCACACTGAAGTGTTAACCTATAAGAATCAAGAACAAGATATAGTTCTCCCTCCAGAAACCCAAAATCTGGTAACTAAAGTGGTAGATCAAGGTTCCCCATTATTAATTATAGCTCATAATCCTTCTCCCTTTTTAAATAATGATCAAAATATATGTCCTGGTTCGTCAACCCCGCTGCATATTCCTCCAGAGGACTACACCCTTCCTGATATTAATCTTGAGTCCCAGAAAGTTTCAACTCAGAATCTTACCCCAAGACAGGATATTATGGCTACTCCTATGTTGCATCTATACAGCAGCACACCCTCTCATAAATCTGATTTTTCTACCCCAGAAATGAATCTATTTGTTAGTCCCTCTCACGTCCAAAATCAAGATAAGGATCGACATAATTCATATGTACGAGAAAATAATGTAATCTCCGATTCCTTAACTACCCTAGAGCGACTAATTTCTTCTATTTTAATACTTTTGGAAAAATTAGTAAATGGATCAGATAATGTCTTTGATACAGTAACCCTGATCCTAAAGGCACTATTGAGTAATCATACAGGACTGGAAGATATCATCTATCCAAAAATAACAAATTCACCTCAAAATTTAGGTGAGGAACAACAATATGAAATAAAGGATAAAATAATTACTGATCTGCCTACTGCGTCCGATTCTCCGGGTAAGACTAATACAGACCTTATAGTCCCGATCCACTCTCCCATTCAAAGGAATGGGAATTTAATTAAAAATAATTGTGCCGCTCTTATTGGACAAGAGATTGAGACTTCTCCGCTTTTGGAGAATAAAGAGAGTAATACCCTACCTCCTATCTTTCCTATCTTTGTCCCTCAAACAAATAAAGAAACACTAAATTCGTTGGCCTTATTGGACAAAGCGCCTCCCTCAGATGAGAATAAAATCGAAATAAAGGTATCTAAAAAACAAAAAGGGAAAAAAAGAAAACTAAATCGTAGATTCTATAAAAAGAGAAAACGGAAAATTATTTTCGAAAATGTTAAAGATTCTCTAATGAACAACTCCAATCTGGTGGATTCGGATCCTAATTTATCAAATGAACTAGTGTCAAGTCCAAAGGTAACTTCTCCAGTAGTACAACAAGAACTAATAAGCCACACAAATCAGCAATATACTGATGTTCAACGTACCATTGTAAATGACTTAAATTTAATTCCCGCCTCTGATTCAGTTTCAAGAGCAATCCTTAATCCCTTGGCTATTCCTTTTTCACAAGTTGTTGTACCTGAAATTACATGTAAGACAGCCCCTAAGATTAGAGAACATGTAGATACTCTCTTTCTTGATTTTATTCCCATCTTTGATCCAGACCTGATTCTAAATAGATCTGTATTAGTTAATTGCTTTCAGGAAATAGAGAGCCTAAAATTAATCCACTCGGCAGATATAGACGTTGTAAATCTAATAACTTCGAATAATGGAAAGATAGCTCGTGTGAAATTTTACTCCAAATTGGTATTAAACCACATTCTTCAGTGGGCAGAAGAATTCCAAATAAGAGGAATTGATGTTGATACTCACATACCGGCCAAATTAGTCGGCCAAAATTGTAAAGGATTGTTAACCTATCAGGGGTTGAAAGCCTGTTCTTCGGACAATCTTCCTATAAAGAATGAAGAGTTGAAAATACGGATACAAAAAAATAAGCGACAAGTGATAGTCAATAATCCACTCCCGTTAAAACAGACTAGGGTAAAAGATGCTGATTTTGAGTGGAGTTGGTTACCCTCTATTCTGTCGAATAAATCGGGTCCTTCATTTGGAGTCAATCCTAATCTTTAGCGATAACTTAAAAATAATTTCATGGAACGTTGCTGGTTTAACCCAGAGTTCCGATAAATTGTTATTTTTAAACTCTTTAGATACAGATATAATCTGCTTGCAGGAAACCTGGCTAATAGGGCACTTTCCAGTCGTGAAAGATTATTACGTGCTAGAGAGTAGCGCCACTCCTATAAGAGGCCGAGCGAAAGGTGGGCTAGCTTGTTTGCTATCTAACAAAATTACATGGAATTATACCCACTTTGTAGATTCGAATAAATTATTCCAGGCGATCACATTAATAAATTTCCTGAATGATGGCTCGAACAAATCGGTCATAATAATAAATGCTTACTTACCTCCTGACTTAAAATATAACTGTGGTATTAAGAAGATCTGCTCCTTTATCCTTAATCTACAGGAATCTTGTCCCCCTCCATACATTATACTGGTGGGTGATTTAAATGCAAAAATATCTAATGGAGCTTTAGAGTTATTTAGAAATAAAACAAAGGAGGAAATGTTCCAGATACCAAAAGCCATATTCCCAAAGAACATTAAAACAAATAAAAGAGGGAAATTAATCCTAGAGAGCTTAATCGAAGCAGACTGTATTATAGCCAATGGGAGGTTTTCCTCTGACAGTCCTGCTCATTTAACACATAAATCAGGAAATGGTGGTTCGATTTTGGATTATGTGATTGTCGATAGCACATTTTTTAGTTTTTTGATGGACTTGGTAGTGTTAGCTACCGATCTTAGTGATCATAATGTCTTGATGTTGAAGTTGAATGTATCATCTCCTCATAAAAATCACTGGAAAATTGGGGATGATTTATTGAACTTTAATATTAAAAGCAGGAAGTGCTATTGGAACCCCGGGACTATTAAAAATCTGTCCAACTTACTGGAATATACAGTAGATAATTTAGCTTTATGGGAAGGCAGAGAATTAGGCTGCTTTACGTCATTTTTACAAATTTTAAAATTAAAAGCTCAAAAGCCACTAACAGCTAAGGTAATGCCCAAAATTCCCTCTGATCTCCTTAATTTAAATAAGGAAATAAATAAGCTGGTAAGGGCCCAATACCTTTTCCCCTCGCCAGACCGTAGACAAAGAATTTCACTTTTGAAGAGGAGAAGAAATAGGCTGAAGGTCAGATTAAAACGTCAGAAGGAAGATGCTCTTTGGTGTAAATTACGTGAAGCAGCCAAGAATGGTCGAACTAAGACCTTTTGGTCATTAATTGGGGAGGGTTGTGGGGTGAGAGCCAGACCCTCTCCGATATCAATAAATGAGCAGACTTGGGTAAATTTTGTTCAGGGTCTATATAGTAGTAATGGTGAGGAGTTTGATCTTAATAAATTGCAGGAAGATTTATGTCCTTATGATCCTCCATCCGAATTAGAAATTGAAACCGCAATTAAAGCTCTCCGCTCGTCCGGTGCCCTCGGCCCAGATGAAATTCCAATTTCAGTATTGAAATCTCATAGTGCCTTATGGGGAAAAATTCTATACCCCGTTTTTAAAGCTTGTTATAATAATGGCATTGTTCCACACTCTTGGAAAGGGAGCCTGTTAATCCCTATCTACAAAAAGGGCGCCAGGGATTCTCCTGAAAATTATAGACAAATAGCTCTCCTAGACGCTATAGGCAAGGTTTTCACCAAGTGTCTACTGAATTCTATAAATGACTGGGTGACCATGTCTGCAATTCTTCCACTAGAGCAGACTGGATTTAGAAAACAACACGGTACCTTAGATAACTCTACTGCTCTCCAAATTTTGATTGAAAAATATGTCACAGTCCGTAGAGGAGGTCTTTATGGAGCATTTATTGACTTCTCTACGGCCTTTGACAAGGTGGAAAGAGTTCTGCTTTGGAGTAAGCTAATAAAATTAGGAATGCCCACAAGCCTATTGAAACTAGTTATCGCACTCCATACAGACACCTGGTGCAGAGTTTTAATGGGTGGTGATAGAGGACTTTCCAGGATAATACCTACCAATAATGGGCTTAAACAGGGCTGCCTCCTGGCGCCCCTGTTATTTTCCCTATACATTGCGGATTTACCTAAAGCCATATTATCCACGAGCAATGGTATTGCCCCTGTATTAGGGGGATCATCCATCGCATGCTTAATGTATGCTGACGATATTTTAATTCTAGACCTCACCCCAAAGGGTCTGAATAATCGTTTAAAAAGTTTGAACTCCTACTCCGAGGCCCACTTTTTAAAAATTAATACCTCAAAAAGTAAAATAATGTGCTTCTGTGGAAGGAGAAAACCTAAATACAGCGATTATTTCTGGTCTGTCGGGGGTGAAAGATTAGAAGTAGTTAAATCCTACCCCTTCCTTGGGAAGATCGTCACGAGTAGTCTTTCAGAAAAAACCCATACAGAGAAGAATGGTAGGAAAGCTCTCGCTCAAGGGAGGAGCCTTATCTCCTTATACAAAGCGACAGGTCGGAGGCATTTTTCTATATTGCTCGAAGTCTATCGGGCAAAAATCCCCGCATCTCTAATCTACGGACTAGAAATTGTGGACATGGCATGCTGGAAATTCCTGGATTCTATTGAAGGAAGAATTCTTCGTAATTTAGCCTCTGTAAACACTGCAAGCTCTACGTCATCGTTACGACAAGAGTTTGGTCTGCGAAGTGCACGGTCCCAGGCAGTGGCGAGTGTGGTGCGATGGGTTTTTTATATTGCTGAAGGAAAACCTGGCACCCTGAGGTTTCAAATAAAAAATGAGCTGCTGGGTTCCTATAATGTTTACTCCTCTATTGTAAAAAACTTCAGACAGGCAATTTCTCTATTACAGATAGACGAACAAAGTCTTTTTACACTATCAGCTCCCCAACTAAAGTTATCTTTAAAGACCTCGTCTTGGGAGTTGAGTTTTAGAGCTGACAGTACGATCCGAAAGTCTAAGAGAGGAATGTTCCCCCTCGGTAACTCTTGTGAAATTAAAAAATTTCAACCATATTTAGGTTGGAATCTTCCTCATGCAGTTAGGCGATTTATTTTTTTGATAAGATATGATTTACCTCCATTGAATTGTTTATTATCTAAATGGCATGGCGGTACAGATATCTGTGACCTCTGTAAACTTTATCCCCAGGATTTATACCATGTAGTTTTTGTTTGCCCAGCCCTTATGGTACACAGACGAAAATGGGTAAAACCTTTGTGTTTTCAGCTGGGTATTTTTACTGCTTATGATTTCATTGTAGCTATGTTTAATCCTCCTAACGAAATGTTTTGCTTTAAATTGTTTTCCTTCTTTAAATGTTTTTTAACACTGTATTGACATTTCTATTTAATCATGTAATCAATGTTTTTCTTTTTTTCTTTTTTTTCTTTATTGCTAAACTGTTATGTGGATCTCGACAGAGTTCCGTTATCATAAAAATAAAAACTTGAAACTTGACTTTTAAAGCGGATTATGAGCTATATACAAAATAAGAAAATACATTTGGTTTGATTAATTATTTTGTGTGTATACATCTATTAGAATAGGATGGTTTCCTTTTGCTTCTGAGATATAATATGTGTTTGTGTTTTCTATCAGTACCTAGCTTAACTTTTTTCTTAAAATAGAGTTGAGTGGCCAACCAGCTACATTGGCAACCTCCATTTCTCCCAAGGAGACCAGACTAGCTTTAGTGTATTCCCAGATTTGCTCTGGGCACTCCTCTGATCCGATCTGTAAATTTACTGTCCCTGGAGTGGCCGTATTGGGTGCCTAAGGGGCTTGGTTGTAGGTGCAGTTTTTGTCAACAGTTAAATGTCCCAACTTCTCACAGTTGTTACAATAGGCCTTGTTATGATCAAAGTTTCTTCCTCTATAGCGCTGAGGCGCATAGGGAGTAGTTTAGGACCCACCCACCTGCACAGGTTTTTGAGGCCCTTTGTTAGACTCAAGACTTTATCTTGGGGATTCTCACCACCTTTCCCCTGGGGAGGTTTTGTGACCACTTTCTTTTGGTCACCCACAGTGTCCGTCGTTGTCGCCCTAGTCTTGACCCAGTGGTCTGCCTTCTTTCCCAATTCTTGGGGAGAAATTAGACCTAGGTCTACCAAATGCTGATGCAACTTTTCATTTGTGCAATTACTCAAAATGTGTTCCTTCATAAACAAATTATAAATTCCAGTAAAATCATGTACATTGTGTCCAGATATCCAACCATCCAGTGTCTTTACGGAGTAGTCGACAAAATCTATCCAGGATTGGTTCTGGGTTTGGTGAGCCTCCCGAACCTAATTGTATACTCCTCAGTAGTGAGTCCAAATCCCTCAATCAGAGTTTTCTTCATGAGTTCATAGGACCCTGCATCTAGCCCATAGAGGGTCAGAAGCCTGTCTACAGTTCCCAGAGAAGTGGCCCCCAGAGAGGTTTCTTTAGTTTTCTGATATCACAAGCCCTCTAAAAGGCTGTGAACCACTTGGTGAGGTCATAACCTTCCTCAAAATTAGGGACAATCCCTTTGGGGATTTTAGGATCATAAGATTGCTCTCTATCCTTGTTATTGGTATTGCTGCCACCAGAGATGGGGGCTAAGTCCATCTCTTTTCTTTCTTTTTCGAGAGCCAGGAGTTTGCTAAGAAGTGGTCCTCTTCATTGGGGCTTTCCCAAATGTATTCTCTGGGGCCCAGTCCACCTGTGTGGTTCTCATGCTCCCAAAGGCTGACTCTTGGGGTCCAGGGACAAGTGACCCCTTCTTCCCTAGGAATGATGGAGGGGATTATTAACATCCTTCTCATCCACTCCTTCCTCTGGCTGGGTGTCACCCTGCTCAGAGGGGTGGTCTTTTGCATACTCAGCCAGGAGCTCCTGGAGCCCTTGTTTGGTTCGATGCAGACCTGCAGCTATTTTTTTAAACTTTGCATAGGGCCCTCAATTCCTTGAAGTCCAGGTGCAATTAAGGTGTGAGGTAGAGTTCCTCAACCAGGTTTACATTATCTTCACTAACTGGGTTCTTTTGAGACATTCTAACCTGACAGTTCTAACCCTCTATCCTAGCTGGTAGTGACTTATTTTTCAAAAATTCTAATGGGACTTAAGCAAGGCCCTACCAGACTTTTAGTATTTTTTGAAAAGACCAATTTCAGAATTCTAAAGGAAATTTATGAGTTCTATTGTGTGATCAGATGGTAACCAAGTAGTCCAACAAATGCAAGTTTGTATCCCACCCCTGCCAGCAATGTGAGAAAGTGGCTCTATATATACTGGAATTGAATGAAGTACAGTGTGTATAGAGTCCATCAACTTCAGAGGTATAACAGAGGTTAAAGTCAGAACTGACCTTACTCTCCAAAGAGGTAGCTTGGTCGAGCAGTAAGGCAGTACGAGAGGACAATGTAAAGCATTTGTTATGCACTCAGTCAGCAAAAGGTTTCACACACTCCAGGACTGAACTCCAGGCCAATTGCTTTTATATCCACAGATATAGGTGTTTTATTTTTAGAACCAACAGTTATAAAAGTAAAATGCTACTTACCAGTATGCATCTGTTCTTGGCATGTAAAGCTGCAGAGTTGTACAATATGCATAGATCGCCACCTAGTGTTGGGCCTGGATGTTTGCAGTTTGTGGTCCTGAAAAGTTCTTTGGAAGTCACAAGATAGGTGACTCCTGCTTAGGACCACATTGCGCATGGGCATCGGCTCCATCCCCAGATTGTTTTTTGCCATTAGGGAAATGATGGAGCTTTGCAAATACAGGAAGGATGCCCGTGTAATTTGTATCCAATAAAGATAATACTGGAACAGATAAGGGTAGCCGGGGACGCGGGTGGGCGTGTACTGTTGCTTTGGCCAGGAGGACAGTCACTTGGATTGTCTCCCTGCCTGGAGACCCAGTGAGCTGGCTCGGGGCCCAGCCTTGCCCCCTGCCTGCTGCATTTCTTGAAGGGCTCTTGCTGTACTTTTGGAGCCTCCAGCGCCTGGAAGCGCTGTATTGGTTGCCTGCTAGCGCTCAGAGCACTTTGTTTTCCACTTATAGCGCTTGCCTAGCGCTTGGGAGCGCTTCATTTCCCTGAAGCGCCTGGGAGCGCTTGATCTTGGGGCCCCAGCGCTTAAGAGTGCTTTATTTTGTCTCTAGCGGCTGCCCACGCCGCATTTTGAGTGAGGAAAGCAGGTGCCCACCCTGCGTGTCGCTGCTTGTTCGCAGCTGCACACGCCGCACCTGTGGCCGTTTTGATTGCCCCGATCGAGTGCCCACCTAGATCTATTCTTTATTTAAAAAACAGCCGGTGCCCACCCGGCATTGCCCCTCGAAAATCACCGCCGCAGCCCAGGGGCATTGAAATAGTTGCCGGGCCGCTGCCTAGTGCGACCCGGAAGTGCCGCCTCCACGTCCCCAGGGCCGCGCTACTACTGGCTGCCCTCAGCAGCGCGACCCGGAAATGCCCGTGGCTCGCCTGGTTGTAGGTGGGACTTCTGGACAACAGGAAGAGGCCGGGAGCCCACCCCGCCTCCTCTGGAAGCTGCAGAGGAGTCCGGGCAGCCCACGCCTGAGAAGCCGAGCCGGAGGAAGAGACCAGGTGGAGCCGTCCTGGGACCGGTAGGGAGAGCCCTGCATAGAGAAGAAGAGCAGGGCCAGTAGAGAAGCCGGTGAGTGACCGGGAGGGAGCACACTGAGAGGCATAGCCCTCAAGGGCTCCAAGGCACTTTTCCTCCTCGAGTTCCCTGGAGGAAGGGGGCCCCACCCACGCCGCAGTTGCTGCCAGAGCCTGTCGAGGCTGCACGATCCAAGGCGGCATATGTTGTTGGAGCCACGAGTCTCCGGGGCAGTTTCCTTTCCCTGTTGAGCGGCCCCAGTTGGTAGAGGGCCGCTCCAGCGACTCCGGGGGCAGTGGTTTCTCTCGAGTCCCAGAGGGGGACTCCACCAGAGGCCCACAGCACCCCAAGTGTTCCCGGGTCTCCCGTGAGGGACCCCACCGCCCAGTGAGGCTGCAATTTGTTCTTGAGCCCTGAGAGAAGGCTCGTGGCGGAATTCATTGATTTAGAGTCCCCAGAGGGCGGACTCCAACGTTGGTGCCACATTTGCTCGAGCCCAGAGAGGCTCAGGGGGACAGCGTAATTGTTCAGAGCCTGAGAGGCTCCCACGTGGCCCCCTCATTGTCCACACAGCTGCCCAGCACTTCGTGGGCAGCTGCCACGTTTAGGCACCCTTGACACTGGGACACACGACATCCTAGCCCCAACAAGGCCAGAGGGCCTAGGGACTGTCACAGGTGGTGACTTATGTGAGTTTGGCTCAATTGTTCTTTTGCTGCACCTCTGAATGTGTTTTTATGCGTCAGGTGCTTTGTTTTTACACTGCTGAATGTAGGTTCTGCATCATGTGTTTTCCTCCCCTACACCTCTGAATGTGTTGTGATGCATCATGTGTAATGTGCTTATACCCCTACAGGTATTGTGATACGTAGGTGGTTGTTTTTCTCCTAGTACAGGTGGTGCTAGTGAGGTCCTGGTTCCCTGCGTGACCTGTTCCTAAGGTTGTTAGGATTGCGTAGGTGGTACTTACCGGTTACCAGTGATTATTGGTTGTGTGCTTTATGTTCTATTTTGTGCTACAGTGATTTATATTCCATGTTCTAAGTGCTAATTCTACCAAGTGCTAAGTTCTAAAAGTGCTGATTCCTGACAGTGGTCCAGGTGGCCCTGTCTTGTACATATCCCCTATAAATTCTGCCCTTGCCTGTTGGCACATTGTAAAGTGTGCGTTTTTATCTAATGTGTTTTGGTGTAATACAAAGGCTATTTTTATATATAACCTTGTGTGGAGTTTCCTTTGTTGTGGGCCTTGGGTGTTGCTGGGGTGTGTGCGCAAATACTTAACTCACATAGCCTACAAGTTTAGCCTTGCTGCTCGCGCCACGTTACCTAGAGGGTTAGCAGGGGTTATCTTGGCGTGTAACTCCCTTGCCCTGACTTTGGAGTGGTGGTCTCTGAATGACTTTGGCGCAAGCCCTGGCCAGCCAGGGATACCATTTCTAACACCTTCCAACTCTATGCAGTACCCGAACTGTATGATGTTGAGTACCCATTTGTCTGAAGTTATTCTCTTCCACTCCTGGAAGAAGTGCTTCAGTCTTCCTCCCACTGGTCTTACATGCTCGCAGGTGTTTAATTCGCATAACTCCTGTCCGTTGTGCTTGTGCTCCACCCTGGGAGTTTTTGCTTGGGTGGGCACATGGAGCTTGATTAAGTCACTTCGAGGGGGGCTGTTGTCCCCCTATCCTATTCTGTCCACGTCCATTCCCTCTCCCGCGAAAGGACTGGCCTCTTTGCTGGTACTGCCAGGACTGCTTTTGTTGCCCTTGCTGTGTCTGGGTGTCTGCCTGGTGGGCTTGATGGAACTCCTGGTGCGATGTTCCCGGCTGGTTTCCTCCCCTCCCGTAAGGTCTTCGTGATGGGGTGCCGCTCTTAGTACCTCTGAACTGCAATGCCCCCATGGATCTTGCAGTCTCATTGTTCTTCAGTTGGCTGAGCTTCTCATCTACTGAGGCACCGAACAACGTCTCTCCGTTGAACGGAGTGTTCAGGATGCGGTGTTGCACTTCTGGCTTGAAGCCTGAAATCTTGAGTCAGGCTTGTCTCCTTTCCGTGATGCCCATCATCATGAGTCTGCTGGAGGTGTCTGCTCCGTCCAGGGCAGTTTTGAGGCACGATTTTGCCACATTCTTCACCTCTTCGACAAGGGTTTCAGCACTTTGCCTGCATTCCTGAGGCAGGTTCTTTATTAACTGGCCCAGCTCTTCCAGGATCTGGTACTGGTGCGCGTTGAGCAGCGCGTTGGAATTTGTCATGCGCAAGTGCATTGCGGCAATCCGTTCAATTCTTCTCGCCACGAGGTCCATTCTCCTGTTTTCTTTGTCTGGAGGTGGCCATGAAGTAGTAGGCACATTGGCCCTCTTCCTTGCCGTGGCCGCGATGATTGAGTCTGCTGAGACCGAGCAATGAATGTAGGGTGGGTCCTTGGAGGAATGTTTATGCTTTTTCTCTGTCCTGGGAGTGACTGCTTTGCAGGCTACAGGCTCCTTGAAAGCCTCTTTCCCCTGTGCCATGACGCTTCAGAGTATGGGCAGGTACTGGCTCCTGGTTTGTGTGTGGAGCAGTGTCTCTAGAAGAAAGTCTGCCTTCTCCTTCTCTTAGTCGTTTTACCTTGAAAACTGCAGCTGTATTTCTGAGGACTGTTGTAAATCCCAATGTCATCAGGCAGCGAGGACCTCGAAGGATACGGGTCGACGCTTTCTTACGGGCTCTCGGTGTCGACGTTTTGCCAATCTATTTCCTGAGTTTCCGAGGATGCAAAACCGAGGAGCGTCCTGCGGTCGTCGTCCCCTTCATAGTCTTAGTAGGAGGCTTCCTCTTCTTCTGGTTCGTCGAAGGCCTCAACGCTCTCCGACTGTCCTTCGACGTCGTAGTCCTCCTCCTCCGTTATCGACCACCTGTGTCTTAGGTTTTGTCGGGATCATGAAGTCTTTCATCCATGTGTCGAATTCTTTCTTTCGCTGCAGGATGTTCTCCATCTCGGCCTCGAGCCGTCTCTTCTTTTTCTCCACATCGGCAGTGTGGTCTGTGTCGAATGGTTCGGCCTGTCTTTTCGGCGGACAGGTCGGTGCTGAGCCGACCTTCGGCGTCAAAGGTTTTGGTGCCGAGCTGACTTTCAGGTTTTTTGCCGGCACCGAAGAGTTCTTCGGGTTTTTTTCCCACTGCGTCGAACGCTCCTTTTCGGAGACGTTTTTTGCTGTACTCCAGCTCTCAGCACCGGGGAGTCCGAGGATCCGCTGGGCATGGGAGTAGCCGCGAACGCCGAAGTCTTCGGCGTCGGCGCTTGAGGGTTTCCCCTCGTTTTTTCGAGACTCCGGGTCTTTCGGGGGTCTAGGGGCCGTAGAGTCTCCTACCTTCTTCGGAGTCTTTGTATTATCGGTCTCTATGACCGTGTAGCTGTCTTCTTCGGCAGCGGCGTTCTCCTCTTCGTCTGATGATAGCCCCAGGTGTCGAAGGGACGGTGGCTGGCCCTTGCCCTGCATGTTGGCGTTGGCTACCCTCTGTCTCGCTCTAACTCGAAGTCTCTTCGGCGTGAAGGCGGAGCAGGCGTTGCAGTCCTAGCTCTCATGGTCGACCGGTAGGCAAAGGTTGCAAACCAGGTGGTGGTCCTTCTGCGTGTACTTGTGGTGGCAGTTACGGCAGAATTTGAAAGGAGTGTTGTTCATCTCATGCGTTCAGGGGGCCCCCTGAGCGTGCATTTCCCGATGGACGTCTAAGTTCTTGAAGTTCTTCTTTTCCTTCTTCGTCCTCTTCGATGATGTTGTCTCCTGTAGTCTTACCCAATATCTTTTCGTCCAAAAATGCGTATTTTTCTCCTACTTCCTCTAAAAAAAGTCTGGAGCCCTTTCGGGAACGATCCAGACCCAACCGCGGATAAAGGAATCTGAAGATAGCGCCCAGGAGTAGGAGCTTCCGCAGGAAGCGTGCCGACGTCACCGGAAATTCACCAAAGGTGGGACGTCGACGCCCACCTGCCCATCTTCAGCTCTACATGCCAAGAACAGATTCATGTGGTAAGTAGCAGTTTCCTTTCGAGGCACACGAGCTGCAGATTGCACACTATGCATAGATTATATAGCAGTACCCACTCTTAGCGGCGACCACCCCTACCTGTTGCAGTAGTTTGGAATAATGTTTTGAGAACAGCCTGGCCCACATTAGCTTGTTTTGTTTGCACATCTACACAATAGTGTTTTGTGAATGTGTGCGGTGTAGCCCATGTGGCTGCTCTGCAGATGTCATCTAGGGGAATGTTCCCTAAAAATGCCATTGAAGCCTCTATCGTTCTGGTAGAGTGGGCTTTAGGAGGAACAGATAGTGTACGTTTAGCTTTGTGGTAGCAAATCTGTATGCATTTGACAATCCATCCAGCTATTCCAGATTTTGAAATGGGATTGCCCTTGTGTGGTGGTGAGAAAGACACAAAAAGTTGTTTGGTTTTACAAAAGGGTTGTGTTCTTTCTATGTAGTATAGCAATGCTCTTTTGACATCTAAAGTGTGAAGAGCTCTTTCTGCTACTGACTGTGGTTGCGAGAAGAAAACGGGCAGTTCCAAGGATTGATTGAGATGGAATGGAGAAATGACTTTAGGCAGAAATTTTGGATTGGTACGCAGAACAACCTTATTTTGATGCATTTGCAAAAAGGGTTTGTAGGAGAGTAGGGTCTGCAATCCTATGATCACCCAGATTTTTTGCTTTTGTTTCACTGGTTTACGACTTTCTCTGGCTCTAGGCCTGCTAATCAGACCCACAGCCTTGCTGTTCTCTCACTAAATTGACATATGTACCTTAGGTGCATTATCCAATTGGTACTGGGCCACCTTATCAGACCCTGTAACTCAGGGCATAGGTGTACCCAGGGCCTACCAGGGGCTGAAGCATGTATTATGCCACCCATGATTGGCCATCTAAATCGGACACAACTGGCTGCACGACAGCTGGGGCAAGGTGGTGTAATCACCCTTTGCTTTAGATATAGTATACCTATATCTAACCCTAAAAATGGACACACAGATTCCTATCAGTCACTCCTATGGCAGGCCTCGACAATCCTGAAGGCAGAGTGCTTGGAATCGTGTGAGATGGCGCTCTGGCATGAGCTGAGCCCGTTTGCAGCTTGCGGAACCAAGTCCTAATAGCTGTTCCATGATAACGCATACCATATACTCTTAAGTGCATTATAATCCTCGCGGTTAAATGCTATCTTTGGTATTGCTTTATCAAAACATGTCTAGTAAGGTGTCATACAAATTGGAATACTAACCCCTCGCCAATTCTGGCAACGGGGTTACCATTCCACCCTTCTAGAGGGACACGATATGTATGTAACTGTGAACCCCGGTTAAAGTTAACTCGAGCCTCAGCATCACAAAATGGATGCTGCCTCCACAGACACAAGTCTGAACCCCTGCAGCTGGGAGTCCTTCCAGCGAGGGGAGCTTGGACAAAGGGTTTCCTGTCAGGCGGTGCTAGCACCATCCCAGACAAGGTTTTGTGTATCCTGGGTAGGCAGGGCTTTACAGGAAGGTGACTGCAAGTGGCACCCCGATTGCTCACTATGCATCTGCCGGCTAGAACCAGTTCCAGGGACACACCAGTCCCTGGCCTGGGGAAAGTCCGGCATGGGAGAGGGGTGTAACCACCCCCCTTCCTGGTCCCACCCCTAGGGTAGGACCTAGTCGCGTACCCACCCCTTTCTTTAGGATAAAGGCAGGAGCGGGGACCCTTCCAAATTAGATCATCTTTGAATCAAGAAACTACTTTCTACGAAAGGAACTCTCGACTCTTCTCAAGATTTCTCCCTTGTGGCTAAGGAGTAGTCACCCTGCATCCGCAGGCACCATCTAAGAACTCTGCGGTTTGCTGCACGTCCTTCCTCCGGAATCAGACTGACCAGCTCGACGAGACCCGGCTTCCCTGGCACCTCTGACCTCTACCTACCTCTACAGCTAAGCTGAGAACCGTAGGTGCGACGAGACCTCGAGGGACCGGCCATCATCAGAACTGCACAACTTCTATCCAGCACGACCGCCAAGGGATCCTCTGGTGAGTGCTTTGGGGTCCGAGAAGCCCCGACCCGGAGCAGCTCCAGCACTGAAGACCAGCCCCCCAGCATCCACGAGATCTGCGTGGGGCCCTTCTGCTTTTTGGCTGCTCACCGCGTTGTCTGGCTACCAGCCCGCTGGCTTGTGGCCTTCCCGAAGACGACCGACGACATCCCCACTGCTGGTCTGGTTGCTCCAGACTGGCCCTTGCTCCCTTCCAAAAGAGGAGCACCCCGGACCCTCCTGGTCCACTCCAGACGCCATTTTAGGTCCACCGCGTGGGCTTGAATTTGCCAAGACTTGTTGCCCCAATCCTGGGTCCAGCGACGTCGACAGCATCAACCATCGTGGGACAGCTCGCACCTCCATCCTGGTCGCCGACAACGCCTCCTGGTCCGTGAGACTGCAGAGCCCAGTGTCGCCCACTCACCTGGTCGAGGTGACTACCATCCGGTGACATCCTGGTGCCCATCTGAATCACTGGCTAGTGATTAAGAACTTGGTCCCCTCTGCTTTCAGGTGTCATCCATCTTCGATCCAGGCTTGGATCCATCGAACAATCTTCACTGGTCGCCTGCCAGCAACTTCTTTCTTCAGGCTCCTGGTTCGTCAACGAGGATTCCCGACGTCTTTTCAGACCTATGCTGCCGCAGCCCCTGGGATAGGTAACTTCGGCATTTCGGTGCCCCAGCATAGCCTCACTATCCAAGGGTCCAGATCCACTTTCGTTTTCAACCTACCTACTCGGGTTCGCCAGAGAACACTAACTTTGCCTTTACTAGCCTCCATAGACTTTGTCCCGCATCCCGCGTGAGAGTGCACACTCTGCACCCGAGTCCTAGGCCTCCTACTAGTAATCTGAAGGTTCAGTAACGTAGTCCTAGCAATTCCAAAGCCTATTAGTCCAGTACTTACCTGCTAGTAATTTCGCATTCCACTTTCATAGTATATGGTTTTTCGTGCCCCTCGGGCATTTGTGTAAATTGTGCAACTTGAAGTATTTTCGTAAGTTTTGTTGTGTGCTTAGTACCCTGTCCTCATAAAGAGTACAGGGCTGTTGTGATCTAAATAAATACACTGTTTATTTCCATAACACTTGTGTGGTGTCCTTTCACTTGGTGTTCAAGGGGTATATGTGATGGTATAACAGCTGGCTTAACACGCCCTCTAGAGTTTAGCCCGAAGACTGCTCGTATCCATGCTACTAGGATAGCTGGTCTATAAGGTTGACTTACAACCAATGATCAATAAGGGTTGTTTGGACTGATACAAAGTGCTCACTAGAATAGTGAACATTGTATATCAGGCCAACTTCTCACATTGGTGAGCAGCGGTTGGGATTTGAGCTTGCTGTTTTACCACACGCATTCTAAGAATATCTTGTGAAAGATCACATAAGTATAAGTACATATAACTTAGCTTAGAATAATGAGTTCTACTGAACCAGCTGTTGCAGTTTAACAAGGCTTAGCACACCTTGACTACAACTCTTAGCAAGGGATCAGTAGGCAAACAAATAGTGTAGGTAGGTGCATCACTTACACCACACTAGAAGCATGTCTAACCACGGAGAGTCATCAGAGACCCCTCTTGTGGTTGTGGACCCTCCACAGGTCCCTTCCAGATATGCTGCTCTTAGCTTCCAGGAGATGAGACAAATCTGTACATCCAGGAAGCTAAAACAGGGTTCTAACCCTACCATTCCTTTTCTGATTGGTCTCTTAGAGACTGATGCCAGGAGGTCTGCCAACACAGATCCTTCTCATCCAGATGGGAATTTGCCCCCCTTACAGGGTCCCTTTGATAACCATGACCATCCCCTCCAGGAGGCAGATGATGCTGAGGATGAGGATGAAGATGAGTTATCAGGGGAGGAGGCAGAAAAAGGTCAGGTAGAAGTCAGTAGACTCACTAGGACCAACTTAAGCAGGCATGAGAATGGATTTGGGGGACCCCCAGGGCCACTCTCAGGCAGACTTAACATTGGGAATGGACGAGATAGGTCTCTATCCAGAGGCTCTAACAGATCCATTCGAACCAATGGCTCTCAGACCTCTTCTCGTAGAGGGATGTCATCCCCTAAGAGAAGGGAGCATGAAGCTAAGATGAGGGAAGCCAAACTGAGGATTGAAAGGGAAGAACTTGCCCTGGCCAAAGAGAGGCTTGCCTTTGCTAGACAGCAAAAGTTAAGTGGACTAGATTCCACTGGTGGCAGCATTCTCCCAAGAGAAAAGGACAGGAGTTTAGACACTAGACACCTGAGTAAGATAGTGCCCCCCTTTAAACAAGGGGATGATATCCACAAATGGATGACTGCTTTGGAGAGGGCTTGCACTGTACAGTGTGTCCCCCAGAGTCAGTGGGCAGCTATCTTGTGGCTCTCCTTTGAAGGTAAAGGTAGAGACAAGCTCCTCACTACTAGAGCTGAGGATGCTAACAATTACCAAGTCCTGAAGAATACACTGATAGATGGGTTTGGCCTAACCACTGAGCAGTACAGGTTGCTGTTCAGGGATACCCAGAAAACTCAGTCTCAGGATTGGTCTGACTTTGTAGATTGTGCCACTAAGGCTTTGGAGGGCTGGTTGCTGGGCAGTAAGGTTACTGATTACACAGGATTGTATAATCTGATCATGAGGGAACAGATTTTAAACAATTGTCAGAACCAGTTGTTGCATCAGCACCTTGTTGACTCAGATCTGACCTCTCCCCAAGAATTGGGAAAGAAAGCAGACAGATGGGTCAGAACAAGGGTTAAGCAGAACAAGGGCCAGAACCAGGGTGGTCAGAAGAAAGCAGACCAGAAGGGTAAAGATACTAAGGGTGAACAAAATGACCAGAAGTCTTCAACAGGTCCCCAACAACCCAAAGAGGGTGGGGGTCAGGCTTCCCAGAAGAAGAAGAATCAAGAAGGCCAGTCAAAAAGGTGGTGCCAATACTGTAAAAGTAAAACTCACTGGTTTAGTGAGTGCACCAAGAAAGGAGGGCAAACTCCTGCCACTGCAGCCCCTAAGGCAACTGCACCCCCTAGTACAGCCAGCAGTGGTAGTGCACCTCCCAAGGGATTAGTTGGGTTAACCTTGGGTTCTGAGGGGTATGACAACTTAGTTGGCACACTCACTCAGGCTGTCCTTGTCTGTACAGGGGATAAGGATATATCCCCTGATGTCAGTCCCAATACTTTGGGCAAATACAGGCAGACACCTTTGATAAATGGCAAAATGGCTCAGGCCTATAGGGACACTTGTGCCAGTGTCACCATGGTGACACCTAACTTTGTGGACCCTGGACAGATCATGCCAGGTACAGATTTCCTGGTGACCAATGCCAGCAACGTCACTACCAGTCATAGTATGGAGATTGTTGCTTTCTCCTGGGGAGGGGTAAATGGCCAAAAGAAGGTTGTAGTTAGTTCAGACCTCCCAGTGGATTGTTTGTTGGGCAATGATTTGGAGTCATCACAATGGTCAGAAGTGGAGCATAGAACTCACATGGAGATGTTAGGCTTGCCAGCACATGTGCTTGCTGTGACTAGGTCACAGGCCAGAAGATGCCCCACTGAACAGGGGCTGGATCCTGGAACAATGGACCAGACACCTTCCAAGAAGAAGAGCAGTAGGGTTAAGGCATTGCCTTCCCCCTTGCCCCAGGTTGAGGATCAAGTCTCAGAGGAGGCTGACCTACAGGAACTGAGGGCAACTCAGCCTAAAGAATTTGAACTTGATCAAGTTGAATTTCTGGGCTCAGGGGGACCCTCCAGAGCAGACCAGGGGAAGGAACAGTTAGCCTGCCCTTCTCTTGAAACCCTCAGACAGCAGGGTGCTGCTGAGGCTGCAGGGAACGCCACAGGTGCCCACAAGGTATACTGGGAAGATGGACTCCTATACTCTGAGTCAAGAGACCCCAAGCCTGGTGCAACCAGGAAGCTGGTCATCCCCTCGTCTCTGAGAGGTTTCCTTCTCATCTTGGCCTATGATACTCCCCTTGCAGGTCACTTAGGCCAGAACAAGACTTGGGACAGAATTGTCTCACACTTTCACTGGCCTCACATGAATGAAGATACCAAGGAGTTTTGTTGCTCCTGTGTCACTTGCCGAGCCAGTGGTAAGTCAGGTGGCACAACAAAGGCCCCCCTTATACCAATGCCTGTGGATTGACATTGTTGGACCAATGGAACCCCAGACAGCATCAGGGCACAAGTTTATACTGGTGGTGGTGGACCATGCCACCAGGTATCTTGAAGCTATTCCCCTTAGGACCACTACAGCACCTGTTGTGGCCAGAGCCCTAGTTGGAGTGTTCTCCAGAGTGGGCTTCCCTAAGGAGGTTGTCTCTGACAGAGGTGCACACGTCATGTCAAGCTACGTAACTGCTATGTGGAAGGAATGTGGAGTCAACTACAAGTTCACTACACCCTATCATCCACAATGCAATGGGCTTGTTGAAAGGTTCAACAGGACCCTAAAAGGGATGATTCATGGACTACCTGAAAAGCTGAGGCGTAGATCGGATGTCCCGATTCCCTGCCTTTTGTTTGCTTACAGAGAGGTCCCACAGAAGGGGGTTGGCTTCAGCCCTTTTTAACTTCTGTATGGGCATCCTGTGAGAGGACCCCTGTGTTTGGTGAAGGAAGGATGGGAGAGACCTCTCAAAAAGCCTGCAACCAGCATAGTGGACTATGTACTTGGTCTCCGCTCCAGGATGGCTGAGTATATGGAAAAGGCATCTGAAAACCTTAAGGCCAGTCAAGAACTCCAAAAAGCTTGGCATGACCAAAAGACTGTCCTGACTGTTTATCAGCCTGGACAGAAGGTGTGGGTGTTGGAGCCAGTGGCCCCAGCAGCACTCAAAGACAAATGGTCTGGGCCCCACACAATCCTTGAGCAAAAGGGAGAGGTCACCTACCTGGTGGACCTTGGAACTCCCAGGAGCCCCCACAGAGTGCTCCATGTAAACAGGCTCAAAGCATATGTCGACAGGAAGGACATGAGCTTGCTCATGGCCACAGATGAGGGACAGGAGGAAGAGAGTGACCCTCTCCCAGACCTGCTCACTCAGAATCCTGATGATGGATCAGTAGATGTTGTCGTCTTTTGTGGCAGACTCTCTGAACATCAACAGAAGGATTGCAAACAAGTTCTTCAAACCTTCAGGCATATGTTCTCTCTAACACCCAGTCAGACCAATTGGTGTACCCATGAGGTTGACACTGGTGACAGCTTGCCAGTTAAGAGTAAAATCTACAGGCAGCCTGATCATGTTAGAGACCGCATCAAAACAGAAGTGCAGAAAATGTTGGAGGTGGGAGTCATTGAACCCTCAGATAGCCCTTGGGCTAGTCCAGTAGTTCTAGTGCCAAAGCCTCACACCCAGGGTGGTAAGAAAGAGATGAGGTTTTGCGTAGACTACAGAGGTCTCAATGCAGTCACTAAGACTGATGCCCACCCAATACCAAGGGCAGATGAACTTATAGATTGGCTTCTGCCAACTACTTAAGTACATTTGACCTGACAGCTGGGTATTGGCAAATCCGGTTAGCTGAGGATGCCAAGCCCAAGACAGCATTTTCAACCCCTGGTGGACATTATCAATTTGTGGTAATGCCCTTTGGTCTGAAGATTGCACCTGCCACCTTCCAAAGGCTGGTGAATCAAGTTCTCACTGGGCTGGATGACTTCTGTGCAGCAAATCTCGATGATATAGCTGTCTTTAGTTCCACCTGGGAGGATCACCTGGTCCACCTGAGGAAAGTGTTAGAGGCACTGCAAGCAGCAGGTCTCACTATCAAGGCCACAAAGTGCCAGATAGGGCAGACACAGGTTGTATACTTGGGCCACCTTGTAGGTGGAGGCCAAGTTCAGCCACTGGAGAGAAAGATACAGTCAATCAGGGACTGGGCTCCTCCAACCACCCAGACTCAGGTTCGAGCTTTCTTGGGCCTGACTGGTTACTACAGAAAGTTTGTCAGGAATTATGGGTCAATTGTGACTCCACTAAATGAACTGACAAGTAAAAAGATGCCAAAGAAAGTTCAGTGGACAGAAGGCTGTCAAAAAGCATTTGATGATCTAAAGCAGGCCATGTGCACAGCACCTATCCTCAAGAGTCCAGACTACTCCAAACCATTCATTGTCCAAACAGACGCTTCTGAGTTGGGTGTGGGAGCTGTTCTATCTCAACTGAATTTTGATGGTAATGACCAGCCCATTGCTTTTATAAGCAGAAGGCTGACCCCCAGAGAGAAAAATTAGTCAGCTATTTAGAGGGAGGCCTTTGCTGTGGTTTGGGCCCTGAAGAAACTGAGGCCATACTTGTTTGGCACTCATTTCAAGATTCAGACCGACCATAAGCCCCTCTTGTGGCTAAATCAGATGAAGGGTGAAAACCCCAAACTGCTTAGGTGGTCCATTTCCCTACAGGGGATGGATTTTACAGTGGAGCATAGACCTGGCACTGATCATGGCAATGCAGATGGGCTCTCCAGGTATTTCCACTTAGAGCAAGAAGACTCACCTGGTCAAGGTTAGTTTATTGTCCCAAAGTTGGGGGGGGGGGGGGGGGGTCATGTAGGAGAGTAGGGTCTGCAATCCTATGATCACCCAGATTTTTTGCTTTTGTTTCACTGGTTTACGACTTTCTCTGGCTGTGGGCCTGCTAATCAGACCCACAGCCTGGCTGTTCTCTCACTAAATTGACACGTGTACCTTAGGTGCATTACCCAATTGGTACTGGGCCACCCTGTCAGACCCTGTAACTCAGGGCATAGGTGTACCCAGGGCCTACCAGGGGCTGAAGCATGTACTATGCCACCCCTGGATGGCCATCTGAATCTGACACAACTGGCTGCACGACAGCTGGGGCAAGGTGGTGTAATGACCCTTTGCTTTAGATATAGTATACCTATATCTAACCCTAAAAATGGACACACAGATTCCTATCAGTCACTCCTATGGCAGGCCTTGACAATCCTGAAGGCTGAGTGCTTGGAATCGTGTGAGATGGTGCTCTGGCATGAGCTGAGCCTGTTTGCAGCTTGCGGAACCAAGTCCTAATAGCTGTTCCATGATAACGCATACCATATACTCTTACGTGCATTATAATCCTCACGGTTAAATGCTATCTCTGGTATTGCTTTATCAAAACATGTCGAGTAAGGTGCCGTACGAATTGGAATACTAACCCCTCGCCAATTCTGGCGACGGGGTTAGCATTCCACCCTTCGAGAGGGACACGACATGTATGTAACTGTGAACCCCGGTTAAAGTTAACTCAAGCCTCAGCATCACAAAATAGATGCTGCCACCACAGACACTAGTCTGACCCCCTGCAGCTGGGAGTTCTTCCAGCGAGGGGAGCTTGGACAAAGGGTTTCCTGTCAGGGGCGGTGCTAGCACCATCCCAGACAGGGTTTTGTGTATCCTGGGTAGGCAGGGCTTTACAGGAAGGTGACTGCAAGTGGCACCCCGGTGCTCACTACGCATCTGCCGGCTAGAACCAGTTCCAGGGGCACACCAGCCCCTGGCCTGGGGAAAGTCCGGCATGGGAGAGGGGTGTAATCACCCCCCTTCCTGGTCCCACCCCTAGGGCAGGACCTAGTCGCGTACCCACCCCTTTCTTTAGGATAAAGGCAGGAGCGGGGACCCTTCCAAATTAGATCATCTTTGAATCAAGAAACTACTTTCCCCGAAAGGAACTCTCGACTCTTCTCAAGATTTCTCCCTTGTGACTAAGGAGTAGTCACCCTGCATCCGCAGGCACCATCTAAGAACACTGCGGTTTGCTGCACGTCCTTCCTCCGGAATCCGACCGACCAGCACGACGAGACCCGGCTTCCCTGGCACCTCTGACATCTACCTACCTCTACAGCTAAGCTGAGAACCGTAGGTGCGACGAGACCGAGGGACCGGCCATCATCAGAACTGCACAACTTCTATCAAGCACGACCGCCGAGGGATCCTCTGGTGAGTGCTTTGGGGTCCGAGAAGCCCCGACCCTGAGCAGCTCCAGCACCGAAGTCCAGCCCCCCATCATCCACAAGATCTGCGTGGGGCCCTTCTGCTTTTTGGCTGCTCACCGCGCTGTCTGGCTACTAGCCCGCTGGCTTGTGGCCTTCCCGACGACGACCAACGACAACACTGCTGGTCTGGTTGCTCCAGACTGGCCCTTGCTCCCTTCCAAAAGAGGAGCACCCCGGACCCTCCTGGTCCACCCCAGACGCCGTTGCAGGTCCACCGCGTGGGCCTGAATTTGCCAAGACTTGTTGCCCCAATCCTGGGTCCAGCGACGTCGACAGCATCAACCATCATGGGACAGCTCGCACCTCCATCCTGGTCGCCGACAACACCTCCTGGTCCGTGAGACTGCAGAGCCCAGCGTCGCCCACTCACCTGGTCGAGGTGACTACCATCCGGTGCCATCCTGGTGCCCATCTGATCACTGGCTAGTGGTTAAGAACTTGGTCCCCTCTGCTTTCAGGTGTCATCCATCTTCGATCCAGGCTTGGATCACTTCGAACAATCTTCACTGGTCGCCTGCCAGCAACTCCTTCTTTCAGGCTCCTGGTTCGTCAACGAAGATACCCGACGTCTTTTCAGACCTATGCAGCCGCAGCCCCTGGGCTAGGTAACTTCGGCATTTCGGTGCCCCAGCATAGCCTCACTATCCAAGGGTCCAAATCCACTTTCGTTTTCAACCTACCTAGTCGGGTTCGCCCGAGAACACTAACTTTGCTTTTACTAGCCTCCATAGACTTTGTCCCGCATCCCGCGTGAGAGTGCACACTTGCACACTCTGCACCCGAGTCCCCTAGGCCTCCTACTAGTAATCTGAAGGTTCAGTAACGTAGTCCTAGCGATTCCAAAGCCTATTAGTCCAGTACTTACCTGCTAGTAATTTCGCATTCCACTTTCATAGTATATGGTTTTTCGTGCCCCTCGGGCATTTGTGTAAATTGTGAGACTTAAAGTATTTTCGTAAGAGTTTTGTTGTGTGCTTAGTACCCTGTCCTCATAAAGAGTACAGGGCTGTTGTGATTTAAATAAATACACTGTTTATTTTCATAACACTTGTGTGGTGTCCTTTCACTTGGTGTTCAAGGGGTATATGTGATGGTTTAACAGCTGGCTTAACACGCCCTCTAGAGTCTAGCCTAAAGACTGCTCTTGTCCATGCTACTAGGATAGCTGGTCTATCGGTTGACTTACAACCAATCACCATAAGGGTTGTTTGGACTGATACATAGTGATCACTAGAATAGTGAGCACTGCATATCAGGCCAACTTCTCACAGCCTTTATCAACCAATCGTCCAGGTACGGGTAGACAAACACCTTGTTCTTCCTTAGGTGTGCTGCTACCACTGCAATGCACTTCGAGAATGTTCTGGGCGCAGACTTCAGTCCGAATGGCAGTACTACGTACTGATAATGATTGGTGCAGACTTGGAATCGCAGGAACTTCCTGTGTTTGTGTGCAATGGGCACATGGAAGTACGCATCTTGTAGGTCTATAGCACATAGCCAGTCTCCCTGTTGCAAATGAGGATAAATCTGATGCAACTACAGCATTCGAAACTGCTCTCTGCAAATCCACTTGTTTGCCTGTCGCAAATCCAGAATGGGACTGAACTCGTTCTTGTCCTTCTTGCGAACCAGGAAGAACCGGGAGTACAGACCTCTTCCTCTTTGAGACAGAGGTACGTCTTCTATCGCCCTTTTCCTTAACAGGATATCTGCCTCCGCCTGGAGCTCGCGCAGCTGAAACTGCGAGCCGACCGGAGGAATTGATGGAGGCGGGCTGGTGAACCGAAGACTGTATCCATTGCAAACAATATTCAGCACCCACTTGTTTAGAGTTATTTTTCTCCACTCTGCCAGAAAAAATTGAACGCTTCCCCCCACCGGAGTGGGTAACGGATGCAGGGGAAGTAAAAACTCAGGGCCTATATGTGAGAAGTTGGCCTGATATATAATGTTCACTATTCTAGTGAGCACTTTGTATCAGTCCAAACAACCCTTATTGATGATTGGTTGCAAGTCAACCTTATAGACCAGCTATCCTAGTAGCATGGATACGAGCAGTCTTCGGGCTAAACTCTAGAGGGCGTGTTAAGCCAGCTGTTATACCATCACATATACCCCTTGAACACCAAGTGAAAGGACACCACACAAGTGTTATGAAAATAAACAGTGTATTTATTTAGATCACAACAGCCCTGTACTCTTTATGAGGACAGGGTACTAAGCACACAACAAAACTCTTACGAAAATACTATAAGTTGCACAATTTACACAAATGCCCGAGGGGCACAAAAAACCATATACTATGAAAGTGGAATGCGAAATTACTAGCAGGTAAGTACTGGACTAATAGGCTTTGGAATTGCTAGGACTACGTTACTGAACCTTCAGATTACTAGTAGGAGGCCTAGGGGACTCGGGTGCAGTGTGTGCATTCTCACGCGGGATGCAGGACAAAGTCTATGGAGGCTAGTAAAAGCAAAGTTAGTGTTCTCGGGCGAACCCGACTAGGTAGGTTGATAACGAAAGTGGATCTGGACCCTTGGATAGTGAGGCTATGCTGGGGCACCGAAATGCCGAAGTTACCTAGCCCAGGGGCTGCAGCTGCATAGGTCTGAAAAGACGTCTGGAATCCTCGTTGACGAACCAGGAGCCTGAAGAAAGAAGTTGCTGGCAGGCGACCAGTGACGATTGTTTGATGGATCCAAGCCTGGATCTAAGATGGATGACACCTGAAAGCAGAGGGGACCAAGTTCTTAATCACTAGCCAGTGATTCAGATGGGCACCAGGATGGCACCGGATGGTAGTCACCTCGACCAGGTGAGTGGGCGATGCTGGGCTCTGCAGTCTCACGGACCAGGAGGCGTTGTCGGCGACCAGGATGGAGGTGCGAGCTGTCCCACGATGGTTGATGCTGTCGACGTCGCTGGACCCAGGATTGGGGCAAAATGTCTTGGCAAATTCAAGCCCACGCGGTGGACCTAAAATGGTGTCTGGAGTGGACCAGGAGGGTCCGGGGTGCTCCTCTTTTGGAAGGGAGCAAGGGCCAGTCTGGAGCAACCAGACCAGCAGTGTTGTCGTCGATCGTCGTCGGGAAGGCAACAAGCCAGAGGGCTAGTAGCCAGACAACGCGGTGAGCAGCCAAAAAGCAGAAGGGCCCCACGCAGATCTCGTGGATGCTGGGGGGCTGGTCTTCGGTGCTGGAGATGCTCAGGGTCGGGGCTTCTCGGACCCCAAAGCACTCACCAGAGGATCCCTCAGCGGTCGTGCTGGATAGAAGTCGTGCAGTTCTGATGATGGCCGGTCCCTCGAGGTCTCGTCGCACCTACGGTTCTCAGCTTAGCTGTAGAGGTAGGTAGAGGTCAGAGGTGCCAGGGAAGCCGGGTCTCGTCGTGCTGGTCGGTCGGATTCCGGAGGAAGGACGTGCAGCAAACCGCAGAGTTCTTAGATGGTGCCTGCGGATGCAGGGTGACTACTCCTTAGTCACAAGGGAGAAATCTTGAGAAGAGTCGAGAGTTCCTTTCGGGGAAAGTAGTTTCTTGATTCAAAGATGATCTAATTTGGAAGGGTCCCCGCTCCTGCCTTTATCCTAAAGAAAGGGGTGGGTACGCGACTAGGTCCTGCCCTAGGGGTGGGACCAGGAAGGGGGGTGGTTACACCCCTCTCCCATGCCGGACTTTCCCCAGGCCAGGGACTGGTGTGTCCCTGGAACTGGTTCTAGCCGGCAGATGCATAGTGAGCACCGGGGTGCCACTTGCAGTCACCTTCCTGTAAAGCCCTGCCTACCCAGGATACACAAAACCCTGTCTGGGATGGTGCTAGCACCGCCCCTGACAGGAAACCCTTTGTCCAAGCTCCCCTCGCTGGAAGGACTCCCAGCTGCAGGGGGTCAGACTCGTGTCTGTGGTGGCAGCATCCATTTTGTGGAGCTGAGGCTTCAGTTAAATTTAACCGGGGTTCACAGTTACATACATGTCGTGTCCCTCTAGAAGGGTGGAATGCAAATGCTACTTACCAGTATGCATCTGTTCTTGGCATGTAGGGCTGCTGACATTCATATCTGTGCATAGATCGCCGCCTAGTGTTGGGTCCGGATGATTGCACATTGTTGTCCTGGAAGAGTCTTCGAAGTATCACGAGATAGGTGGCTCCTCCCCTGGACTACAGTGCGCATGGGCATCGCCTCCATCCCCAGATTGTTTTTAGCCATTGGCAGAGATGGAGTGAAGTATGTGAATGATGCACATGCTAAGAGCATATAAATATATGTAAATGAATGCTGCAGCTGCTACAGGCGCCGGGGAGGAGGGCGGGCGATATGAATGTCAGCAGCCCTACATGCCAAGAACAGATGCATACTGGTAAGTAGCATTTGCAGTTCGAGGCATGTGGGCTGCTGAATTCATATCTGTGCATAGAATACATAGCAGTCCCTCCATTAGCGGCGGCCGCCCGTGCCAGCTGCAGCCGTCTGAAAAAGCGTTTTGAGAACAGCCTGGCCAACAGCTGCCTGTTGTTTAGAGTGCACATCTACACAGTAATGCTTTGTGAAAGTATGTGTGGTTGACCATGTAGCCGCTCTACAAATATCTTCCAAGGGAATGTTACCTAGGAAAGCCATAGAGGCCCCCAACTTTCTAGTGGAGTGGGCTCTTGGTGGAATTGTGAGAGTGCGTTTAGCTTTAGCGTAACAGATCTGAATGCATTTCACTATCCACCTAGCGATCCCAGCTTTGGAGATAGCGTTTCCCTTGTGATGTGTGGCAAAAGCAACGAAAAGCTGCTTGGTTTTGCGAAAACCCTTTGTCCTGTCTACATAGTACATCAAGGCTCTCTTAACGTCAAGGGTGTGGAGCATCCGCTCCGCCAGCGTCTCTGGGTTCTGGAAAAACACTGGCAACTCAATTGTCTGGTTTATATGGAATTGAGACACAACCTTGGGTAAGAATTTAGGGTTAGTGCGGAGCACAACCCTGTTAGCGTGTACCTGGAAGAAAGGTTCTTGGATGGTGAGCGCCTGCAGCTCGCTAACCCTCCGTAGCGATGTGATTGCTACCAAGAACGCAACCTTCCAAGTTAGGAACTGAAGCTCACAAGAGTGCAGTGGCTCGAAGGGAGGACCCATCAGCCTTGTAAGAACCACATTGAGGTTCCATTCCAGAGCTGGTGGTGTCCTTGGTGGAATGACTCTTTTGAGTCCTTCCAAAAAGGCCTTGATCGCAGGGACCTTAAAGAGCGACAGATGTTGCCTATTCTGGAGGTATGCTGCCATAGCAGACAGGTGAATGCGGATGGAAGAGTACGCCAAATTGCATTGATACAGGTGGAACAGGTAACAAATGATGTTTTGAATGGAAGCATCTAGCGGGTCAATATTGTGGTTAACACAGTAGATGACAAACCTCTTCCATTTAGCCGCATAACAAGCTCTAGTAGTGGGCTTCCTTGCCTCCCGAATGATGTCCATGCAATCGGGAGGAAGATTGAGGTAGCCAAACTCTAGGACTTCAGGAGCCAGATCGCCAGGTTGAGCTGTTGCGGATCTGGGTGCTGAATGTCGCCATGGCTCTGCGTCAGAAGGCTGGGGGTGAGATGAAGCCTCTGATGCGGTACCACGGAGAGTTCCAGAAACGTGGTGTACCATGGTTGGCGAGCCCATGTTGGAGCAACCAGGATGAGAGTCATCGAGTGCTGCCTGAGTTTGCGTGCCACCAGCGGTATCAGAGGTGCTGGGGGAAAAGCGTACGCAAATCTGCCTGACCAGTTCATCCACATCGCATTGCCCTGTGATTGCGGGTGTGGGAACCTGGCGGCGAAGCTTTGGCATTTTGCGTTCTCTTTCGTGGCGAACAGGTCTATCTCTGGATGACCCCACTTTTGGAAGTACGGTTGGAGTACCGATGGATGTATCTCCCACTCGTGCATTTGATGGCTGTGCCTGCTGAGCAGATCCGCCATCTGATTGTCCTTGCCCGGGAGATGCTCTGCCATGAGGAAGATGTTCCTCTGAATGGCCCACTTCCACATGCTCTGAGCCAGATGAGACAGCTGTGGAGAGTGTGTGCCTCCCTGCTTTTGGATGTAGTACATGGCCGTCATGTTGTCCGTCCGGATCAACACGACCTTGTTGCACAGATGTACTTTGAACGCCTTCAAGGCCATGAAGATTGCCATCAGTTCCAACACATTGATGTGCATCTTCCTTTGCTGTAGTGTCCATAGTCCCTGCACCGTGTAGTGGAGTACATGCGCTCCCCATCCCTGGAGAGAAGCGTCCGTTGTCAGGATAATCTGTGGCACAGGCTCCTGGAATGGTCGGCCCTTGCAAAGGTTTTGTGGATTCCACCAATGCAGAGAGTTGTATGCCCGACCGCTCACCAACACTAGGTCTGTCAGTTGCCCATGAGCCTGAGTCCACTGACGTGCCAAGCACTCCTGAAGCGGACGCATATGTAGTCTCGCGTGCGGGACGATGGAGATGCAGGAGGCCATCATGCCTATCAACTGCATGAACACCTTCGCCGGAAGCGAGTGTTGGGGTCTGAATCGTTGGATCAGCGCCTGGATACTGGCGATTCTCACTGAATTTGGCTGCGCAGTGGCTGCCAGAGTGTTGATAGTCGCGCCCAGATACTGTCGCACGTGGGCGGGCTGGAGATGGGACTTGGGGTAGTTCAGAGAGAATCCCAGATCGTGCAGGAGATGAATGGTGCGTGACACATGGTCGACGCACTGTTGTTCTGTCTTTGCTTGAATGAGCCAGTCGTCCAGGTAGGGGTAGACATGGACGTTCTGGCGCCGGAGATGCGCCGCCACGGTCGCCAAGCACTTTGTAAATACCCTCGGCGCCGTGGTGACCCCGAACGGCAGAACCCTGAACTGGTAATGCTGGTCCCGAATCGTGAACCTGAGATACTTCCTGTGGGAAGGATGGAGTGGGATTGCAAATGCTACTTACCAGTATGCATCTGTTCTTGGCATGTAGGGCTGCTGACATTCATATCTGTGCATAGACCGCCACCTAGTGTTGGGTCCGGATGATTGCACATTGTTGTCCTGGAAGAGTCTTCGAAGTATCACGAGATAGGTGGCTCCTCCCCTGGACTACAGTGCGCATGGGCATCGCCTCCATCCCCAGATTGTTTTTAGCCATTGGCAGAGATGGAGTGAAGAATGTGAGTGATGACCATGCTATGAGCATATGTGTTTGTATGAATAAATACTGCAGCTGCTACAGGCGCCGGGGAGGAGGGCGGGCGATATGAATGTCAGCAGCCCTACATGCCAAGAACAGATGCATACTGGTAAGTAGCATTTGCAGTTCGAGGCATGTGGGCTGCTGAATTCATATCTGTGCATAGAATACATAGCAGTCCCTCCATTAACGGCGGCCGCGCGTGCCAGCTGCAGCAGTCTGAAAAAGCGTTTTTAGAACAGCCTGACCAACAGCTGCCTGCTGTTTGGAATGCACGTCTACACAGTAGTGCTTAGTGAAAGTATGTGTGGTAGACCATGTGGCTGCTCTACAGATATCTTCTAAGGGAATGTTACCTAGGAAAGCCATAGAGGCCCCTAACTTCCTAGTGGAGTGGGCCCTCGGTGGGATAGTGAGAGTGCGCTTAGCTTTAGCGTAGCAGATCTGAATGCACTTTACTATCAATCTAGCAATCCCCGCTTTGGAGATAGCGTTTCCCTTGTGTTGTGTGGCAAAAGCAACAAAAAGCTGTTTGGTTTTGCGGAAATCTTTAGTCCTGTCCACATAGTACATCAAGGCCCTTTTCACATCAAGGGTGTGGAGCATGCGCTCCGCCAGCGTCTCCGGGTTTTGGAAAAACACCGGCAATTCAATTGTTTGGTTTATGTGGAATTGTGAGACCACTTTGGGTAAGAATTTAGGGTTAGTGCGGAGCACCACCCTGTTAGCATGTACTTGGAAAAATGGTTCTTGGATGGTGAGTGCCTGCAACTCACTAACCCTCCGTAGCGATGTAATTGCTACTAAGAAAGCCACCTTCCAAGTCAGAAACTGAAGCTCACAAGAGTGCAGTGGCTCAAAAGGAGGACCCATCAGCCTTGTAAGAACCACATTGAGGTTCCATTCCGGAGCTGGTGGTGTCCGTGGTGGAATGACTCTTGAGTCCTTCCAGAAAAGCCTTGATAGCAGGGACCTTAAAGAGTGACAGGTGCTGCCTATTCTGGAGGTATGCTGCCATAGCAGACAGGTGAATGCGGATGGAAGAGTACGCTAGATTACATCGATACAGGTGAAAAAGGTAACATATGATGTTTTGAATGGAAGCATCTAGCGGGTCAATGTCGTGGTTCACACAGTAGATGACAAACCTCTTCCATTTAGCCGCATAACAAGATCTAGTAGTGGGCTTCCTTGCCTCCCGAATGATGTCCATGCAATCGGGAGGAAGATTGAGGTAGTCAAACTCTAGGACTTCAGGAGCCAGATCGCCAGGTTGAGCTGTTGCTGATCTGGGTGCTGAATGTCGCCATGGCTCTGCGTCAGAAGGCTGGGAGTGAGATGAAGCCTTTGATGCGGTACCACGGAGAGTTCCAGAAACGTGGTGTACCATGGCTGGCGAGCCCACGTCGGAGCAACCAGGATGAGCGTCATCGAGTGTTGCCTGAGCTTGCGTGCCACCAGCGGTATCAGAGGTGCTGGGGGAAAAGCGTACGCAAATTTGCCGGACCAGTTCATCCACATCGCATTGCCCTGTGATTGGGGGTGTGGGAACCTGGCGGCGAAGCTTTGGCATTTTGCGTTCTCCTTTGTGGCGAACAGGTCTATCTCTGGATGACCCCACATTTGGAAGTACGGTTGGAGTACCGATGGATGTATCTCCCACTCGTGCATCTGATGGCTGTGCCTGCTGAGGAGGTCCGCCATCGGATTGTCCTTGCCCGGGAGGTGCTCTGCCATGAGGAAGATGTTCCTCTGAATAGCCCACTTCCACATGCTCTGAGCCAGATGAGACAGCTGTGGAGAGTGTGTGCCCCCCTGTTTCTGGATGTAGTACATGGCCGTCATGTTGTCCGTCCGGATCAACACGACCTTGTTGCACAGATGTACTTTGAACGCCTTTAAGGCCATGAAGATTGCCATCAGTTCCAACACATTGATGTGCATCTTCCTCTGCTGTAGTGTCCATAGTCCCTGCACAGTGTAATGGAGTACATGCGCTCCCCATCCCTGGAGAGAGGCGTCCGTCGTCAGGATAATCTGTGGGACAGGCTCCTGGAATGGTCGGCCTTTGCAAAGGTTTTGTGGATTCCACCAATGCAGAGAGTTGTATGCCCGACCGCTCACCAACACTAGGTCTGTCAGTTGCCCATGAGCCTGAGTCCACTGACGTGCTAGGCACTCCTGAAGCGGACGCATATGTAGTCTCGCGTGCGGGACAATGGAGATGCAGGAGGCCATCATGCCTATCAACTGCATGAACACCTTCGCTGGAAGCGAGTGTTGGGGTCTGAACCGTTGGATCAGCGCCTGGATACTGGCGATTCTCACTGAATTTGGCTGCGCAGTGGCCGCCAGAGTGTTGATTGTCGCGCCCAGATACTGTCGCACGTGGGCGGGCTGGAGATGGGACTTGGGGTAGTTCAGTGAGAAACCCAGATCGTGCAGGAGATGAATGGTGCGTGACACATGGTCTACGCACTGCTGTTCCGTCCTTGCCTGAATGAGCCAGTCGTCCAGGTAAGGAAAGACGTGGACGTTTTGGCGACGGAGATGCGCCGCCACAGTCGCTAGGCACTTCTTAAAGACCCTTGGTGCCGTGGTGACACCGAACGGCAGGACCTTGAACTGGTAATGCTGGTCTAAGAGCGTGAATCTGAGATACTTCCTGTGGGAAGGATGTAGGGGGATATGAAAATAGGCATCTTTCAGATCCAGTGTAGCCAGAAAATCCCCCTGCTGGAGCAGGGGAAGCACTTGCTGCAACGTGAGCATATGGAAGTGCTCCGAGAGTATGTACCAGTTTAGGGGCCTGAGGTCCAGGATAGGTCTGAGGGATCCGTCCTTCTTGGGAATTAGGAAATAGAGGGAGTAAACCCCTGTTCCCCGCTCTTGCAGTGGAACGAGCTCTATTGCCCCTTTTTGCAGCATAACTAGAACTTCCTGCTGCAACAAGGTCAAATGCTCGCATGACATAGGACGGCTTCTTGGGGGTATGTCTGGTGGAATGGAAGTAAGCTCTAGACAGTACCCGTACTGGATAAGGGACCTCACCCACCTGTCCGTGGTGATGTTCTTCCACGCCGGCAGGAACTGCTGAAGTCTCCCCCCAACCGGTGTTGCATGGTTGGGGGGCAGTGACAAGACGTCACTGTTTGTTGGTGGTGGTGGTGGACCTGGAGCTGTTGTTTCCACGTCCCCTGCCCTTGATGTTATTGCCTCTGTAGACACCTCTACCCTTGTTGTTGTATGAGGGTTGGGTGTTACTTTTGTAATACCGAGTGGACTGCGATGCCTGACCCCTCGAGGTGCCTCTGGAATTGGAGCGACGAAAGGAACCGCTCCGAAACTGCTGGGACTGGAGGGCCCCCATCGACTTGGCAGTGTCCGTATCTTTTTTCATCTTTTCCAGCGTGGCATCCACCTCAGGGCCAAATAGGTGGTCAGGATTAACAGTTTGGTTCAGTATTGTTTGGGCTTGGGTGTTAGATATTCTCCAGATGTTAGCTGCCTGTGCAGCAATGCGTTTGCCCGAGGCCTCAAAGATTTTTGACTCTTTGTCTGGGGGAGGAGCGTCACCAGTAGTTTGAGAATTCGCCCTTTTCCGAGCGTTGGAAACAACCAAGGAGTCCAATGGAAAGTGTCCCTTGATATAAGTGGGATCCGTGGGTGCCGCCTTATATTTCCTGTCGATGCGAGGGTTGACCACCCGCGCCCGGGTGGGCTCTTTGAAGACCTCCGGTGCATGTTTAAGCACCCCTTTAAGCATCGGTAGCGTTTTGACTTGCTTTTCGGCTACCGAGAAGGTGTCGAATAAGAAGTCCGCATCCACGGGGTCCGAGTGCAGCTCGACATCGTGGTTCGCCGCAGCTCTCTCTATCAAAGCATTGAAGGCCGCCGAGTCCTCTGTCGGGGACGTCTTGGCGGTGAAAAGTTGAGAGTCCTGACCCGACTGCGGGTCGTCTGTGTCGCCTCCTGCGGCCCAAGGCACATGCTCCTCCTCCGGATCCGGTACGCAGGATAGTTGTACTCGGCATCTTCCTCGTCCGCATCGGCCGCTGGGGAATGCGTCGGCGAGTGTTCCAAGGCCTGTGGGGACACAGGTTCCACCAGAGCCGAAGAGTCCGCAGAGTACTTTTTATTCTTGAGCGGGATCTTAAACGGTTCCAACGCCGGCTCCGACGTGATCTTTCGTTTGAGGAGCGACAGTTTCCCGGTGTTGGCGTCGATGATGACCTCACGACGTTCTTCTACCGCAAGCGGTTGGAGCCGAAGCTTCGACACCACCAAGGCAGCTTTCGGCGTTAACACCTCCCCTGGATGTCCGCCCTGTTTCGGCGCGAAGGCCTTCGGCGCCGACTTGGGTGGAAGGATGAAACGAATAGGCGTTTTCTCTTTAGTAGGCTTAGGCGTGAGCGTAGGCACTACAGTGTCCTGATCGGGAACCACCGTGGTCTTTCGGGTCCGCTGTAAGGATTCCCCCACTTTCTTTGTAAAGGTTGCCGAGGGTTGCACCTGCTCGAGCGACCCCTCATCTTCGAGAGACTGATCGCCGGTAGGCTTCTTCTTCGGGCCCTGACGCTTCTTCGAAACCGTCTTCGGGTCCCCGACCCCTTTCGGCACCGACGCGGTCGCGTCGGAGGCCTTCGCCTTTGGCGTCGACCCCGAGGGCTTCGGGTCGGCCATCTTGGCGTGGCTCTTTAAGTCGGCCATTTTGGTTTTCTTGGAAGTTGACGCCTCCAGAACCTTCTTTACCAACGCAACTTTCAGTTTCGGTTTCGCATCCGAGGGTGCGTGACCAGTCGGTTTCACTTTTGTTTTCTTCAACATAAGTGATGGCTTAGAAATGTCCGTGACCGGGCCCGGAGGCGGGGACGTAGGACTGATAGGTAGATCTTGGGTAAGGCCCGAAGGCGATCCCTCGACCTGGGCCGTATGAAGGGGAATAACCCCTGAGTCTGATTGGGGATGCTCCTCCTCTGAGCTATCTCCCATCGTGGCACAAGCCAGATCGTCGTCCCCTACCTCGTCGGAGACTTCGTTAAAGTCCGCCTCACCCGCGTCGTAGTTTTCCTCCTCGGACGCGGGTCCAGAGTCCGACTCTCTCACATCGTCTTCTCCCTCGACAGATTCCTGGAAAATGTCATCTGGTGGGGGCGCCGAAGCCGACAATTGAGCCTGGAGCCGATTGGCCCGGCGAATCTTTAAAGTCTTCTTGCTTCGGAACTTCGAACACGCCATGCAGGTGTCTTCGCGGTGATCCGGCGACAAGCAGGTATTGCACACAGGGTGCACGTCGAGGTGTGAATATTTGGAGTGACACAGCGGACACTTTTTGAATGGAGTCCGCTCCATAGCAAAGGTTGTAGTGTAGGCCCGTCCGCGCCGAAGGCACGTGGAAGGGCAGCAAGAGATAGGAGCTGAGAGTCAGAAAGAAACCCGAACGCAACTATACCGACGCCCAGCCTAAAGACCTTTTGGTCTCGAGTAGAAGTTGAACAACTATCGGTTCCAACAGAGGGAACCGAGACACATCCGAACCCAATGGCGGAAAAAAACAATCTGGGGATGGAGGCGATGCCCATGCGCACTGTAGTCCAGGGGAGGAGCCACCTATCTCGTGATACTTCGAAGACTCTTCCAGGACAACAATGTGCAATCATCCGGACCCAACACTAGGTGGCGGTCTATGCACAGATATGAATTCAGCAGCCCACATGCCTCGAACATGAAAATATGCATCTTTCAGATCCAGCGTAGCCAGGAAGTCCCCCTGCTGAAGCAGAGGGAGTACTTGCTGTAACGTGAGGATATGGAAGTGCTCCGAGAGAATGTACCAGTTGAGGGGCCTTAGGTCCAGGATGGGCCTGAGGGATCCGTCCTTTTTGGGGATTAGAAAATACAGGGAGTAAACCCCTGTTCCCCTTTCCTGCAATGGAACGGGCTCTATTGCCCCTTTTTGCAGCATGACATGGACTTCCTGCTGCAACAAGGTCAAGTGCTCGCCGGACATAGGACGGCTTCTTGGGGGTATGTTTGGTGGAATGGAAGTAAGTTCCAGACAGTAACCGTACTGGATAAGAGACTTGACCCACCTGTCCGTGGTGATGGATTTCCACGTGGGCAGGAACTGCTGGAGTCTCCCCCCGACCGGTGTTGTATGGTCGGGGGGCAGTGACAAGACGTCACTGTTTGTTGGTGGTGGTGGTGGACCTGGAGCTGTTGTTTCCACGTCCCCTGCCCTTGATGTTATTGCCTCTGTAGACACCTCTACCCTTGTTGTTGTATGAGGGTTGGGTGTTACTTTTGTAATACTGAGTGGACTGCGATGCCTGACCCCTCGAGGTGCCTCTGGAATTGGAGCGACGAAAGGAACCGCTCCGAAACTGCTGGGACTGGAGGGCCCCCATCGACTTGGCAGTGTCCGTATCTTTTTTCATCTTTTCCAGCGTGGCATCCACCTCAGGGCCAAATAGGTGGTCAGGATTAACAGTTTGGTTCAGTATTGTTGTCTGAATATCGGGCTTGAACCCTGAAATTCTCAGCCAAGCATGCCGTCTAAGCAACACACTGGTGTTGATTGCCCTGGAGGCTGTATCGGCCACATCCAGCGCACATTTTATGGACGCGTTTGTGATGAGCTTTCCCTCCTGAATCAGCATTTCTCCTGGCCCTTGTATTGGTCAAGCAGGTGTTGCAGTAGTGTTTCTAAGGTGTCATAATGAGCCCTATCATAGCGTGCAAGTAGGGCCTGTGTGTTTGAGATTCTCCAAATGTTTGCTGCCTGTGCAGCAATACGTTTCCCTGAGGCTTCAAAGATTTTGGACTCTTTGTCTGGGGGAGGAGCGTCACCAGTGGTCTGCGAGTTCGCCCTCTTCCGAGCGTTGGATACAACCAACGAGTCCAGTGGCAAGTGTCCCTTGATGTATGTAGGATCCGAGGGCGCTGCCTTATATTTTCTGCCAATGCGAGGGTTGATGACCCGCGCCCGGGTGGGCTCCCTGAAGACCTCCGTTGCGTGTTTCAGCACCCCCTTAAGCATCGGCAGTGTCTTGACTGACTTTTCGGCTACTGAAAAAGTGTCAAATAAAAAGTCCACATCCACCGGGTCTGAGTGGAGCTCGACGTCGTGGTTAGCCGCAGCTCTCTCAAGGAGAGCGTTGAAAGCCGCTGAGTCCTCCGTCGGTGAGGTCTTTGCCGCAAATAGCTGCGGGTCCTGACCCGAGTGCGGGTCGTCTGGGTCGGCTCCGGCAGACCAAGGAGCATGTTTCTCCTCCGGATCCGAGTACGCCGGATAGTTGTACTCGTCGTACTCATCGTCACCTTCACCTGCATTATAACCAGTAGGAGACCGTTCCACATGCGTGGGAGACGAAGGCTCCATAGGGTCCGAAGCACCCGTCGAGTCCTTTTTGTTCTTAAGAGGAATCCTAAAATGCTCTAGCACCGGTTCCGCGGTGATTTTTCTCTTGAGGAGGGACAATTTCCCAGTATTGGCGTCGATGATGACCTCTCGGCGCTCTTCCTCTCCGAGTGGCCGGAGCCGAGGCTTCGACACCCCTGACGCCGCCTTGGACGTTGATGACTCTTTTGAGGGCACGTCCGCCCCCTGCTTCGGAGCGAAGGCCTTCGGCGCCGACTTCGGCGGCAGGGTGTAGCGAATAGGCGTCTGCGCCTTCGCCGGCTTCGATGCGGGCTTCGGCTTCACTCCCTCCTGCTCGAGAACCTCAGTACTTCGAATCCGTTGGAGGGATTCCACTACCTTCCTCGCTAGCGTCGGAGAGGGCTTGACCGGCTTGTGCGCTTCCCCCGAGTCTGAAGTCGAGCCTGCCGGGGGCAGCGTCTTCGAAGTCGACACCGTGCCATCCTTGGTCCCCAAGTTCGGAGCCGGCACAGCCGGAGCCGAGGAATCGCTGTGGCGCTTCTTCTGAGCCTTTTTCGGGTCGTCGACCCCCACCGTCTTCGGCGCCGACGCAGCCGCGTCGGACACCTTTGCCTTCGGCATCGACCCCGAGGCCCTGGGGTCGGCCATCTTGGCGTGGCTCTTCAAGTCGGCCATCTTGATCGTCTTAGGTGTTGACACCTCCAGAGCCTTCTGCACCATCAATGGAGCTTTCACTTTCGGTTTCGAAACCGACTGCGTGGATCTCGATGGCTTCACTTTCGTTTCCTTCAACGGGAGTGGCCCCTCCGAAATGTCCGTGGCCGGGCCGAGAGGCGGGGCTGCTGGACTAGTAACGAGGTCTTGGGTAAGGCCCGAAGGCGATCCCTCGACCTGGGCCGTGTGTCGGGGATTGACCCCTGAGTCAGTTTGGGGATGCTCTTCCTCCGAGCTATCCCCCACGGTGGCAATGGCCTCATCGTCGCCCCCTACCTCGTCGCCGGCTTCATAAAAGTCTTCATCTTCAGCGTCGCCGGGTTCCTCTCCCTCCGACGCAGGGTTAGAGTCCGAAACCTCCAAACCTTCGAAGATGTTGTCCGGCAGGGTCGCAGGGGGTTCTGCCAACTGGGCCTGGAGCCGAGCAGCGCGACGCTGCTTTAGGGTCTTCTTGCACCAGAACTTTGAACAGGCCATACACCTGGTCTCGTCATGTTTCGGTGTTAAACACTTGTTGCACACAGGGTGCACGTCGAGGTGTGAATATTTGGAATTGCACACCGGGCACTTCTTGAACGGAGTCCGTTCCATGATAGGAACTTCGAGCGTCGAGTAGGCCTGTCCGCGCCTAGAGCATGCGGAGGGGCAGAGAGTGTTCGGAGCTGAGAGTAAGATAACCCGAACGAAACAGTACCGACGCCCAACCTAAAGACCTTTTGGTCTCAAGTAGAAAGTAAACCAACTATTGGTTCCGAGAGGGAACCGAAAGACATCCGAACCCAATGGCGGAAAAAAACAATCTGGGGATGGAGGCGATGCCCATGCGCACTGTAGTCCAGGGGAGGAGCCACCTATCTCGTGATACTTCGAAGACTCTTCCAGGACAACAATGTGCAATCATCCGGACCCAACACTAGGCGGCGATCTATGCACAGATATGAATTCAGCAGCCCACATGCCTCGAACTGCTAACCCCGTCGCCAGAATTGGCGAGGGGTTAGTATTCCAATTCGTATGACACCTTACTCGACATGTTTTGATAAAGCAATACCAAAGATAGCATTTAACCGCGAGGATTATAATGCACTTCAGAGTATATGGTATGCGTTATCATGGAACAGCTAGTAGGACTTGGTTCCGCAAGCTGCAAACGGGCTCAGCTCATGCCAGAGCACCATCTCACACGATTCCAAGCACTCTGCCTTCAGGATTGTCAAGGCCTGCCATAGGAGTGACTGATAGGAATCTGTGTGTCCATTTTTAGGGTTAGATATAGGTATACTATATCTAAAGCAAAGGGTGATTACACCACCTTGCCCCAGCTGTCGTGCAGCCAGTTGTGTCAGATTTAGATGGCCATCCAGGGGTGGTATAATACATGCTTCAGCCCCTGGTAGGCCCTGGGTACACCTATGCCCTGAGTTACAGGGTCTGATAAGGTGGCCAAGTACCAATTGGAAATGTACCTAAGGTACATGGAATCCATTTTAGAGAGAGAGCAGTAGGCCTGAGGTCCTGATTGGCAGGGCCCCAGGTCAACTAAGTCGGAAAACCAGCAAAACACCAGGCAAAAAATTTGGGGGCAACCATAGTCACGTATCCACCTTCCTACACTATACCAGGCCGGGCCTTTGGTCGCTGCTGCAGACTGTTGGCCGCCTCTGCCTTTCTGGCGCTTCTGGAAAGGTCTTCAGATTTGCTGCTGTTGTTGCTGCTGTCCCGAAGTCTGGCCACGCCCTCTGCCCTGTCCACCGAACCGCCTCTGGAACGGGTGGTAAGATTTCTTGGTATCCTTGGGCTTTTCCAGACCCACAGCTGTGAGCGTTTCGGCCTCCGCCTTCATGTGGGCCATTTCGTCATCTGCATGTTTTCCAAACAGGGTTTTGCCAGAGAATGGTAAATTGGCAATCCTTTGTTGTACGTCAGGCTTCAGCGACGTGGGGCGGAGCCAGGCATGTCGTCGGTGGTTAACTCCATGGCAGTACCCATGCGCCGCCAGGAGGGAAGAATCGGCTGCAGCACGGATGACCTGATTCACCACCAACATCCCCTCATTCATCACCTCTTGGAAATCTTCTCTTGTCACAAGGCAGGTGTTCTACAAACTGCTGGAGGGATTCCCAGAGGGCTCGGTCATACCGCCCTAAGGCAGTGGCACTCGCCGCCTTCATGGAAGTTGCCGATGTCCCACAGACCTTTCTCCCCGCTGAGTCCAACCATCTAGATTCCTTATCTGGCGGGACTGTGGATGACGGAGTGATGGCATGCTGCTTCCGAGCCGCCGTCACTATCACCAAGTCTGGCGGAGGATCCACCCTCAGAAAAGTTGGATCCTAGTCGGGAGCCCGGTACTTCTTCTGGAGTCTCGAGGGGGCCACCTTACTCACCGCCGGGGTGAGGAACAGGTTCATGGCCGGCTCCTCCAAGCCCGGCACCAGCGGTAGTAATGGCTGAGACAGATGTTTCTGGTGCAGCGTCTCGAAGATCACCGATGTTTTGGGCGTGGGCACCGTCAACGAGATGCCCAACTTCGCTGCACCCCTCAACAGGACATCATGGAAGGACACAAGATCGTCAACCGGTGACACCCTTGTCCCCGGAGACCCCGACAACGTCGGTGAATAGTCCCTGGTCTCTGAAGCCCCCGTATGCGAACGGGACCTGCGCCTCCTGTGGCGTCGTCTCGAGCTTGTCGACCTGTTGTGACTCCGTGATCGCTCCCTCCTCCTGGAACGAGATCGCGACCTCCCAGTTTGTGGACGCTCCACAGGCCTCCGCGGAGGTGTCTTCTGTGGCCTATCCAGGGGCTTCGGCTTAGGCGTCCCCAAAGGCGGTGTAGGGTAGCGAGGCAGCGACACCAACCTCGGTGGAACAACAGGAGGCACGTCTGGCAGAGGGCCGTCCTGAGGAGGCGGAGGTTGTGGGGGCCGTGGCAGCGATGGCGGAAGTGGTGGAAGAGGAGGATTGCTGGGAGGAGACTCCTTAGGAGGAGGTGGGGGCGTCTTCGGCCGAGGCGGTGTATAAACCACCGAGCCCGGTGACTTTTTCGGGGGAGGGGACTGCGAACCAGCCCCTCCAGTCGGTGATCGCCGTATCCGGCATCCACCACCAGATCCAGCGTGGCTTCAAGCGCCATAACTCCTTCTGCACCGCTTAGGAGAGTTGGAAAGCCTCCGAGACGCTGATCTTCTCGATGCCGAGCGCCGCTTCTCCGGCGTCGAACGTCGCCTCCGCGACGTTGAGCGTCTCCTCTCCGGCGTCGAACGCCGCCTCCGCGACGTCGAACGTCCAGTCCTCGGCGACGAGCGTCTACTCCCTTCTCGACGCCGACCGCTCGAGGTCCTCGACGCCGACCGCCTTCTCGACGCCGACCTGCGGTATCGCCTCGACGGCGAGCGTCGACGCCCGCCGCTCTCTCTGACGTCAATGGCTCGACACTGACGTCGTCGTCGACGAAGAATCCATCGACTGATCGACGGCGGCCTACCCAGGCCCTTCGACGTCGATCCTCCACGACGTCTCGACCCAGAGCCCTGGGGAGATGGGGAACACGCAGTCATCCCTCTCGACGACATCGACGGAGACCGGGACTGTTTGCTGGGCTTCCTGCCTCTGGGGAGCCCCCCAGAGGCCTCAGCAGGGGCAGAGGGAGCCTTCCCAGCCTGCCCAGACCCACCAGCAGCCGTCTCTGCTCTAGGCCTTGCAGCCTGCTCTTCAGCCTTTCCCTCAGGGTCCTTGCTGAAAAGTTCTGGCAGATGTCACATTCCTCAGGGGCATGTGCAGCAGGGCGACAGAGGATGCAGACGTCGTGTGGATCGGACTGACTTCTTCATTTCACATTCTGGGCACTTATGTTATGTTATGTTATGTTATATTGATTTATTATGCGCACAGATACCCCAGCCAAGGGGCGTCCCGGCGCAGAGACAAGGTAGAACATAACACAACAGGAAACTAAAAACATGAAAGCAGCTAAAACAGGAAAGTTTTTAAAGCCCTCCGGAAAGTCAAGAGGTCCTCCATCAGACGAATTTCAACAGGAAGGGAGTTCCATGCTGACGCGGCCTTTACACTAAACGAGCGGCCACCCATGCGACTAAGCCTAAATCTGGGGACCACCGCAAGGGCCAAACCCTGGGAACGGAGGGTGCGGGTGGGAACATAAAAGGAAAGACAGCTGGATAGGATTTCCGGGCCAATACCTCTCAGAATCTTAAAAGCGAGACACAAGACCTTAAAAAGGATGCGCTTCCTGACAGGGAGCATATGTAGGGTACGAAGGACAGTTGCCACCGAGCTGAATCTGGGCAGGCCGACAATCGCCCTCGCCGCAGCATTCTGAACCCGCTGCAGACGGGTTAGCTCGGCCTGGTTAGCCCCAGCCAGAAGAGAGCTGGCATAATCCAGGCGGGAGATGATAGTTGCCTGGATCACCAGCTGCCTGGTCGGGGCGTCAAAGAACTTGAGAACAGGTCTCAAGCCCCTTAGGAGACCGAAACAGGCCGCAGTTTTTTTAGTATGCCCTACAAAGGAGAGGCCCGCATCCAGCCAGACCCCCAGGTTTTTCACCTCAGATACCGGGGTCGGAGTGGGTCCCAGCTCAGAGGGCCACCATTGGTCACCCCACAGCTCCACTCCCTTACCGACAACCATCACCTCCGTTTTTGTGGCATTTAGCTGAAGGCAGTTGCCTGTCAACCAGCTAGCCACCGCCTTCAGTCCAGACTGAAACCTGGGGGCCTCAGTCTCCGCATCCCCGCTGAGAGTAACCGCCAGCTGTGTGTCGTCGGCATATGAGACCAAAGTTAGGCCCCACTGCCTAGCGACATCAGCCAGCGGTCTCACGTAAAGATTGAACAACGTGGGACTCAGCGAGGACCCTTGCGGAACCCCCATGGCCAGCGGTTGGAAATTGGACTTGAAGGGAGGGATGGCAACACAGAAGGAGCGGTTATCTAGAAAGGAGTGGAACCATTGCAACACCTGACCGCCAATGCCGGTCTCCTCAAGCCGATGCAGGAGGATGCTGTGGTCTACCGTGTCAAAGGCGGCGCTAAGGTCTAACAATATAAGCGCCGCCGTTTGACCAGCATCCAAAGAGAGCAGGCATTTTAGAGCACTAAAAAGCCTGAACTAATACACAGATATGAAGAAAAACACCAAGCACACAAACTGAAACACTTTTAGACACCAAAAGTGCACAAAAATCCAATAGACCCGTGGGAGAGCTCAATGCTCCAGGGTCCTGCTAGCAGGAGCCAGAAAAAAACTGAAAGTAAAAGGAACCTGCAGTGCATTCTGGGATACTGTGAAGTTCTGGAAAGTTCTCTTAAAGGCACAGTATCCTGTTCTGAGCCACATAATGGCAGCCTATGGGGCTTGTCTGTTCATGTCTTCCGCTCTATCATTCCAGAGGGTTTTTGCTGTTAAAGCAAGGGAAATCTGGACAGACTTTGCTGTTTGTGGATTTTTGGGTGGAATTTCTAGTTGAAGTACTGGACAGTGTAGCCTGGTAATATAGGCTGCATTATCGGTCTTTAATTCTCTTAAGTGTCTGTGCAGTTCTGCATTTTTCGACACCTCAAGAGATTATTTTTGATTGCACATGGGCGGGACTATTCACTAGATTATGACTGTACACAGAGATCCCCTACTACAGAAGTTATACAACTTTGTAAGTCAAAATTCAGCCTTCCAGTGGTCTGCCCTGATTTGTAAGAGTTAAGTGGATTAGCCAGGCTGCTTTGAAGAGATGAAAAAGAACCACTCTGCTTGGAGGGCAGTGTGCTGGTCTATAGGAATGCCAGGCCAGGGAGTGGAGGTTAAACCATGCTCTTCAAAGGCAGGGAGGCCTGGATTTCAGTTTCACTTTTACACTCTTGACCCAGAGTCAGGGCTAGGCTTATGGAGGGTATGTGCAGATGGTAGGGGGAGAGGCCATGGAAATAAGCCATCCCAGGAGGTGTGTTTAGCCAGCTCTCACCTGCTTCCTGGAAAATCAGCCATTATGGATTTGGAAGATTGGTGCCGTTGGAAAACGAGGCAGCATCTGTGAGCCCTGCACAAACAGGAATACATTTGTCCTTCACTGGGAACCAAACACCCAACTGTAGCGCCTGACTCTGAGGGTAGCGTTGCAGAGCAGTCTGAGGCTTACTCAAGAAAGGTGGTGTGGGCTAGTAATCGCCATTTGCAGGTGCGCAAAAATAACACTCAATTTATTGTCAAGTTTACTTTGCTTTATTAAAGAGTACATGTATTAAACACACACATTCTATGCACCAATTTACAAATATACATAAGCTGTTTGAATTACTTTGTGACGTTGCATAAAATCTCCAACCCTCCCGCAGGGGGGGTGGGGTCTAGTACCACCACTCCCACGTATGCACATCATCTTGCCCCCAAATGCAGGTGGTTGAACATAACCTGGAGCGTGGGCCCTGCGTACTGGCACCATCCCAGTGGGGAACCACCTCACTCCCTCAACAAGCATTAAAAATGGGTATAGCTGCCTTGGTGACATGACCCTGAGCATCTCCTACTAACCATAAAGTATGAACCTCTATATCTTATGGGCTAGCAGTCTGGGGTCACCTAAATGCAGCAGCAAGAATACATGCTTACGCACACTTTAGAATGACCGCACTCCGCACATTTGTGGCTCCTTAGAATGCATTGCAATTACAGCCCCTAAAGGCATCACAGATGAAATCACCAGATTAGGATTATGCATATACAGCAAGACACCCTAGCTGGAGTGTGACAAAATAACCACTCTTTGCTTAGGACATCACCTTTACCATGTACTTCACATTAAAAACATGAACATTAGTCTCCATAAAAGAAATAACCATTAGTGAATGCAGTTCTGGTGCAATTACACCTCTTAACCTCCAAGGGATGCCCTTCTGCAGATATCCCCTACTCAGCCATTCACTCCATGAAGCACTTTTCAATTCACCCTCATCTGAAGAACAAAAGTTCCAGCCCAGAAGGTGTTAATTGCAGGCTGAACCCTAGAGGTGTTATTCTTTCCAATCCCCAAGACACACAGGGTGGGACTTTTCTCTTTGTGCAGGGGGGGGGAGACTGCGCTTCTCCAGCAGGTCCCCCAGCCCCTGCACATTATTGTAGTGGTGACGTCGTCCTCCTGGGGCCACCACAAGCAAAAAACACGCTGTTTTGACCCTGCAGGCCGGTCCGTGCCTGCAAGGAATTATGGGGCAATTCCTCTTTAGCAGTGAATATGGTAGCAGCTGCTCCCCCGCTGCATTGGGGTGTAGCGTTCTAATCTAGGACCCTGATCGATACTGTGACCTTATGCCCCTATTCGGCTATAAATCCATTTATTCCCTATATTGGCATAACCGTTCAAGTGCAATATTCAGAAACTCGTCTCTGGCCTTACACGAACAGAGCCACATTTCAGAATCGCTTTCTCTGCCACTTCCTTTGCAACCAATTAGTGCAATGACATAGCAGAAGTTAGTATCTGAGATTCCTAGATTAACACTCTTCTTCAACAAGATAAAAACTCAGCAACCTGGAAATCCCCGCTTGCTATGTTTTGATTAGTAATAGAACTCTAATGAACACTGATAGACGATCACTTCCTAGTGACATCTTTATTGACGTCTTATGTCCAGCAAACTTACGTCAAACAAGGCACCTTTCAGGTATAAATATTACCAACGTTGCCTTAAGCAAATGCTGCTGTTTTGCTGAAGCTATCGCTGTCTCGCTGCTGAAGAAGTTGCTGTTATGCTGATGATACCATAGCTGCTATCGCTACTGCTATCGCTGCTAACTAGCGAACGATGGTGTGGTGAACTTAGGAGCTGAACAGCCGTCCCCTGCAAGAGCCCAGCAGATGCAAGCTGCCCGCGGACGCTGCCCCTCCTCTTCCTCGACGCGCTGAGAGAGACGCTGTCTTTTCTCCAGCAGAGAAATCCAGCTCCGGCGTTTCCAGCCACTCTTGCGAGTGACTGGGATATCGACCCCCTGAAGGAGATACCAGACCTCCATCATTCTATTCCAGAGGTATGATGTTGACTAAACCCTTAGAGAATTCTTGAAGCAAACCTTGGCAAAACCAACTTAACTTAAAGCTACTTACTTACTCCCTTCCCAAGTATTAGGCTTAGGTCAGGTACACTGGGGTAGGCGTAGTTAGAAGCACCAGTTGAGTATTTTAGCCTAATGTATATATGAATGTATATATGTTTTATTCATTTTAAACCATTGTATGGCTAAGAAACCATATCAATGCTTTTACAGTATTATTTCGCAATACTCATCTTACTGTACGTACTTTTTATAATAACAAGTCTTGCAATTGTGGCAATTCATTTCTCTTGTACGAGAAGAAAGACTGTTCAATAAATGTTACCCTTTATTGAAAACGCCCGTCTCTCTATTCTCTACATATTGTGAAAGTAATCTGCACTACCACTGACTGAGTAAAATAACTGTATTGTTTCACACGACCCTAGAGACTGACTCTGATCTGAGGAGCAAAGTTGTCATGTTGCACGGTTGTTGGAAAGCTGATCACTTCCTATTCAGTCAAGAAAGTTTCCAGTGACCTCTGAGCTAGTTGGTAACAAACCCAATTAAGTTTAGCATAGTCAGTGGAGGCCTGGAAGATCCGCACTTCTACGTCGATACTACTGTTTATGTTATTCCAATGCGCAGGGCCTATTGGGAAAATAGGAACTACACTACAGGGGAGAGCCGCGATCTCACAACCGTGGCTTCAGTACCACCTCTCCAGGCTTCGTTGGGGGCCTGGTCCCACCCGGACCCCCAAGGTACGTCTATCTGCGGCTCGGGAAGCCCACCCCCAGCCGCTCCGCTGGGTGATGGGGGCCCGGTCCCACCCGTGCCCCTGCCACTCCCCTTCTTCCTGCGGGGCCCCGGTCCCACCAGGGCCCCCCACGCCGATTGCAGAGGTGGGGCACTTCGGGGCCCAGGGATAGGGCCCCCGGACATCTTCGCGGAGGGGGGTGTGTGTGTGTGGAGGTATGAGGGGGGCAGGGTGGGGGGGGGGGGGGGGGGTGCGACGGCGCTCCCCCGCCTCCATCTTTTGGTGGGGGCCAGGGTGGGCTCCTGGCCCCCATGAAGGGCAACTTCACGGGGAGCACGACAACACTCCCTGGCTTCCCTTCTCCGTGGGGGCAGGCCCCAGGACCTGACCCACCCAGAGGGCATCTCTGAGAACAGTGGCGGACCCCCTCGTGCTTCGCCGTTGGTCTTGTTAGGGGTCAAAGGTCGCCAACCTTCCGGGGGCCATATCTCAGGCCCTGAGGGTCCTATCAGCCACATTTTCACATCTTATCGCTCCTTGTGGCGTCCCCCAGCCACTAGGAGCACTCTCCTCTGTTTTCTCTGGCTCCCTGCACCAGACTTTCACCTGGCTCTCCTCCTGGGTCTCTCTTCTCCATGCGCAAAGGCCACTGCTTCTGCGCACCGGTCCTGGGATCTTCTGGCGCTGCTAGGGCCCTGAGAGGCAGTCAGGAGGTCCTTCCTTCCAACTGCCCATTGCCAGGCTCCAGCACATTTCGTCTCCGCAGACCACACCCTAGAGAGCTTCTCTTCCTGTGCAAGTACTTTTTAAAAGTTGAGTAGGGGGCTGGCAGGAAGTCTCTATGTGTTCTATCAACCAGCGACACAACTTCCCTGCCCCTGCTCCCTCCTTGTCCAGTCTCTGGCCACATGGCTCCCCTTCCCCCAGTGCTGCCTTCACCCTGGTTCAACTTGGTGCCTGGCACCAGGCGACAGCGGTTGATGGGTTGGCTTATAGCTCCACCTATCTCCCGTCCTTTGAGGGAAGATCTTCGCTCAGTGAAGAATGGGCATTAATCTAACCTGCCAGGGCCAGACCCCAGCCAGGGACTCCAAGAAATATGACATTTCTGGACGACCCAAAAGCTGTACAAATATGACTGGAATCTGCAGAATACTTCCTTTCACCTTCACTACGCTGGACTTTAGTGCTTGTCTGGAATCTGTAGGTCTTGTTGAAGTCATTCTAGCCTTGGACCCCACATCCCCATAGGGGAATATGGAAGTGAAAACACAGTAAAACACACTTACTTTCCCTGGCATGTTTCTTTCCAGTGTATAAAGCCTATTACAGGTCACCACCCAATTCTGCATAAGTCCTGCCACACCATTCAATTTTACCTGATCCTGGACTGCGCACGCTAGGAATTTCCCCTGCGCAGCCGCTACACGTGTGCACACGCATGTGTCTGCATGTAACCAGCCCTGTGCCCCATACTCCAGCTGCTGCGCAGCGGCCTAGTCAAGCCAGGGGGACACCAGTAAAATCTCCATGCAGTCTCCTTCATTAGGAGTTCACTGTGGGTGAGTCCCTGATTATGAGGCTCCCCACAGTAAAAGCTCAACAATTAGGTGCTCAAAAAGCAAAAAATCCGGGTGGCCCCTACTGTCAGAACCACCTTCTAACAGGTGCACTCTGGGACAAAATAATGCCACTCTCTACAGGATGTGGTCATAACTATGAGGAGTTACCCTGCTCTCATTGCTGCCTCGTTTTCCAACAGGTTAGTTTTGGGGAACAAACACAGGCCCTGTGAACCTGGGACAGGGACCCAGGGCACATCAAGTCAAAGTACATCCGTTGTCTGGCAAAAAGTGGGGGGGTTTACTGCAACAGAAACCCACTTTCCTACAGGGCACAATTTACTCTAAAAGCAGTACTGTAAAACAGGGCTACTTTTAAACTGACCTCAGGCTCAGCAGTGGACACATGCAAGTGCAGAAAAGGGCTGCTGGCCTCCAAATTACCATGCCCCGTTACACACTAGGGACAGAGGTAGTTTCAATCCACCTGCCCTATTATGTAATAGATCCCTATGGGGTAGGTCATGCCAATCACAGGTGTACCATGTACCCTATAGTATGTAGGTGTTTTCACTGTATTTTGAGTGTTTTCAGAATAGCACTGGCCCTGGGCCTAATTAGGCAGATCCCAGGGTCAGTCAGTTACCACCAGTAAGCAAAAAGTTGGGGTTGCCCAGGGAACAGGATGACTTTGCAACACTTGTGGCACCACAATGCACAATTTACATATATAACATAAAACAGATTACCTATGTGCACAGTAGACAAACAAACGCAAATGTCACTTGAGTTCTCCAAAGTTCCCATTTCTGGTAGCATTTTATACTTTTATATGCTTTTCACATTAAAGTGCATATCTTGGGTATGGCTGAACTGCTCTCAATTCTTAAGGTGCGTTTTGCACTGGCTGCTGGTCTCTACATATCTTTAATAACTGTTTCACATAATGCCGGACAGATCACTTCAGCACCTTTACATGACTCGCAGGCTTGGTCTCTGCTACCAAATGTCACCCTCTTTATCTACATATGGATGGAACCAGCTCCACTACAATCATCTACTGCTGTAGCAGCTAGCAGGGGCATATTCGCCACATAATATCCAATGAAGGGTTCATTTCCCTTTTACCTGTGTAGTTGCCAATCCATTGCTGATGTTGAAGCCGTTAATGGTTATCTGAATCTGTCCACGGTTGATCATTTCAATTATTGCCTCAGCAATGGTGTTCATGGGGATGACTGGCATGCTGAGAGCAGAGTTGCTGTCTGAATTGTCACCACCATCGGGGCATTTCATCTGAGGAATGGAATGTGAGGATTAGAGACTGTTCATGAATCTGTACTTGCCTCAGAGAATGAGCAGTTCATACAGAGATGACTTACCTTCACCATTTTCACATCTGGCAAGCTGTCAAGGAACACCTTCAGGTCGATGCCATTTAGAACGATGCGGTTGTCATAAATATGGCCATTAGATTTGAAATCGATCACTGCCTTTTTCTGCAAATTGAGACAAACCCAAGATTAACCTTCCAGTCAGTAAACACCAGCCAATGATGCATGCACCCTACAAAACAGCCCAGATGACTCCATCATGGAGGAGATTACCTTCAGGTGTGGAAACATGTTGGCATGGTCACCAATGAAGAAGGTGTTGGGCATGTAAGCCAGCTTCTCAGAATACTGCTCTGCCACTTCAATGGGTGATGTTTCCTTGTCAGTGATTATATAATCCATGAATGGAGCCCCACTGGTTCCTGGGTAACCCAACCACATGGCCTGCAAGGAAAGGAAATAATGGGTGGGTTTGTAAGGTAGGCAGAACTGGAAAACATCAAAAGATTAATATCACGACCATCTTGTAGATGGGGAGCCCTGCCCAATCATAGCTAGGCTCCTGCCCCCCTCCCACAGGAGAGGAGCAGGCTAGGGGGTGTACCCACCCCAGGACAGGGACCTATTGGTCCCTGTCCTAGCGCTACCTGTAACGTCCCTAAATTCAGTATTCGTGCAGCTGCTAGCAGGACGACAACAACTGACTTTGCCCCAGCCCTAGCGGCCTGTCGATCCTGGAACCTGCACCTGGACCTGCCTAGACCCTCTTAAAGCCTGGGACTCACATCAGCAGAGGCTCTGCTGCAACAACCCCCCCCCCTGGTGCCAGCCAGGAAGCTCCGTACCAACCCACTCTGCACCCGCCGAGCAAGGCCCGTGCCAGATTGATCAAGGACCACGACGATCCGGCGACTGGGACCCTCCTCGACGACCCAGACGACGCCTGCAGCCTCAGGACAGAGGACCCCTCCGACTGCCACCAGCAGGGGTCAAGATTTCCTGACCTCAAAAGACACCCCGGCACCCGGCGCCCCACGGCCCCCTGTGCCCCACTCCTGGGTGCCTACCTATCCTCCAAGATCACAACTTACCCCTCGAAGTGTTAGTCGCTCCAGAAGATCCTTCGTCCCCGAGCCTGCAGCCCGTTACCTTTTCAAGTTCCTCATTGAATAACATTGAGCGCCCGACGGCTCCAAAGCACCCTGCACCCAGTCACCCAAGTGCACCTGGCAGTGCAACCTGTACCCTATCCTACTTCCCCATTTGCCCTGAGCAAGTGACCAGGAGCCCAGCTCCCACCGCCGCGTGGCCTGCTATCCATCAGCCACCAACCAGAGGCCCCCTTTCTCTCATTGGATAACACTGGGCCTACCTAACTCTGCACCCGGCCACCCCGGTGCCACTGGGGGTGTACCAACTGTACTTATCTGACCCTGGGGGGCCCCTGAGTCTATGCTCAGAACCGTAAATTCACCAGCCAAGTACTCACCTGGAAACCGGTAACTCACTTACCTGCCATTGAATAACATTGACTTATTTTGACCCGAAATTTTTTTAAGTGTGAAGTTTTGGAAACTGAAAATATTCATATATAATCAGCCGAATTCCGAAGTACTCGCCTGTGAGCAGGGGAGAAGCCAGTACTGTACCTGGTAGCCCAGTCCTGAGCCGCAAAAGTAATCCTTATCGGGTTTACTAGTAATCTGTATTTTCTCCATAGGAACCCATTGTCTGTTTTTCTCTGAAATTTCTTCGAAGTGTCTACTTTTGAAAACTTGAAATATTCTTTAAAAATCATACGAAATACTGAAACGCAATTACCTACCTGTTTGGAGTTAAGACCCCAGTGCTGGTCCTAGGAGACCAGTGCTGGATTACAAAAGTAACACGATCGTACTTTACCTGCAACCTGAATTTTCTCCCATTGGATAACATTGTCTGATTTACATTGAAAAGTTTCTAAGTGTGAACTTTTAAAACCGCTTTATATTCATGAAAAATTCACAACAGTAACTAAAACGGTTGTACTAAATTGGTTTCAGTTTAGACCCAAGGACTGAATCTACTAAAGTAATCTGTGTGGTAATCAACTGTAATTATATGTTGAAACCCCATTGAGCTCAATGCTAAAGTGTGTCTAGACTTGTGTTGCCTTCAGCAACACCTGTATCTATTGTGTTTACAAACTTTATTGCTTCCTTGCAAAGTAATTACATGAGAATACTCATATCGAGAAAAGTATATTTTTATGCCGGTTGGTTCTAAAAATAAAACTATATATTTCTATATAAAAACAATTAGCCTGGAGTTCAGTCCTTGAGTATGTGAAACCTTTTGCAACTGAGTGTTTAGAACAAATGCTTTACACTGTCCTCTGGTACTGCCTTACTGCTTGACCAAGCTACCACTTTTGAGAGTGGTGTCAGTCCTGACTTTAACCTCTGTTATACCTCTGGAGTTGGTGGACTCTATACACACTGTACTGCATTATAGTCCAGTATATATAAAGTTACTTTCTCACACCCTTGATCTCCAGGTCCCCCAGATGAGAACCCCACCCTAAAGTGGATGCATCCGTAATCACTGTGGCCACTGATGGAGGGAGATGGAAGGGCTTTGCTTGAGACAGATTGCCCTCCACGCTCCACCAAGACAAATCCGCTACAGCCTCTCTGGAGATCCAGATTGACTCCCCTAGATCTCCGTTGTGTTGATACCACTGTCTGCGGAGGCACCACTGGAGCGCCCTCCTGTGCCAGCGTGCATGGTTGACCAACAGAATGCAGGAAGCAAACAGACCGAGCAGAAACAAGGGAATAATTTCCTGAATGTCGAGATTCCTTTGTGGTGGAGGGAATGCTCGACAGACAGTGTCCAGTACCGCCCCTATGAACAGGTTGCGTTGAGAGGGCACCAGGTGAGACTTGGGCACGTTTATTTAAAAACCTAATTGGAACAACAGATGGGTTGTTCCCTGCAGATGATGAAGCACCATCTCTGGCGACTGTTTTGAGAAGCCAGTCCAGATAGGGGAAATCTAGAATCCCCGATCGTCTAAGATGGGCTGCCACCACTGCCATCACCTTAGGTTAAGTAGTAAGCTGCAAACCCACCCTAAAACGGAGATACTTCCTGTGCGACTTAAGATTCGGGATATGAAAATACGAGTCCTGCAAGTCTATCGACACCATCCAGTTCTCTTGTTGCAGCGCCTGCTGAACCTGCGCAAGGGTGAGCATCTTGAACTTTTCTTGCTTCAGAAAAAGATTCAAGATCCTGAAATCCAGGACTGGACGTAACCTGCCATCCTTCTTGGGTATCAGGAAATACTGGCAGTAGCATCTCTGACCTCTCCCGCTCTGGAACCACCTCTATTGTACCTTTTTAAAATAAGGTTAGGACTTCCCCCTGCAGGAGAAGGAGATGGTCCCCTGAGCAAGCACCTTGGTAAGGAGGGTAATTTGGAGGGAATTCCCAAAAGGGAAGGGCATACCCATTTCCCACAAGATTGAGAACCCAAAGGTCCGTTGTGACAGATTCCCAATCTTGTCGAAAATGAGTAAGCCGACCCCCCACAGGACCAACATGATTCAGAATGGGGAATCTAGGGCTGCTTTGCTGTGGTAAGGGGGGGTGTAGAGGGAGGAGGAGGGCTGACAGCCTTGAGGGCAACCCCTGTTTTTGCCTCTATAGGATTTGTATAAGGTGTTTTGTTGCTGCTTTTGATTGCCTATATGTCCGAAAGGACGACCTCCCAATACCTCTATCTGCTAAATGACAAGCATCTAGATTGAGCTTGTAGACCAAGAGATTTGGCTGTTGCCTTGCTGTCTTTAAATCTCTCCAAAGCAGCATCTGCCTTGTTCCTATTAAGTCCTGAACCATCAACGGGTAGGTCTAAAAGCGTAGCTTGAGCATCTGCCCAGAACTCTGTGGACTTCAGCCATCCACCCTAGTAGCCACAGAAGATCCCATGATTCTGGCGACAGAGTCAGCAGTGTCTAATCCACTTTGTATCACCGGACGTGCAGCCACCTGAGTATCATGTAACACTTCCTCAAAATTCTTTCTATCCTCCTCGGACAATTTAGGTGCCAGCAGTTTAGCCGAATCCATTAAAGCATGGATATATCTACCCATAAGGCAGGTAGCATTAGTTGACTTTAATGCCATGCTTGCCGAGGAGAATACTTTCTTGGGAGATTAATCAAGTCTCTTCGACTCGGTCTGCCTGAACCTGCAGAAATGCACCCGAAGATCTTTAGGAAAAGGCAGCCTGAACAACTAGACTTTCCGGAGAAGTATGAGTGGATAAAAATTCAACATCCCCCGAAGCCACCCTGTATCTCCGTGCAATGGTTTTGGAAACTGAAGCAGAAAAAGGCTTGCGCCAATCTTCCATCACAGGGTCAGTGATTGCCTCATTGAATGTCAGTAGAATTTCTAATTCAGAAGGTGAATGGAGAACTTCTGTTAAAATGTTCGACTTAAACTCAGTGGGAAGCTGAATAGCCAAAAGTTCTGCTGCCTTTTTGATCACTGTATGATATGGGACCACATCCTTGGAAGGAGTATCAGATGCAGGTGAAAGTTACCACTCTGGAGAGATAAAGGCCACTTGATTCTCTCAACTCAGGAAAATATTCATCAGAGTCCTGGAGCTCACCTTACTCCATCTTCTCCAACTGGTAACTCTGTTCCTCTAAAACCCTTCAGGCTTCTCTCCTAGATCTTTATTCTAGGTGCAGGTGTCGATGGAGCCAAGACCGACTCCATTGGATTCGGAGCCGGCGTCGTGCACGGATCAGACGGCACAGTTTGCGCCGAACGAGGTCCAATAGAAGGCACCGGAGAAGATGGAAGCGGCGTCGATATTCTCAGCGCTGGGAAATGCCAAGACAGCGCCGCCGGAAGAAAAGGCATGAAAGGGGCCTGGGTTTAGGCCTAAGGAACCCCCAAATTAAAAGCTAATGGACCCATGGGACCCGAAGGCGCACCAGAGGGGTGCATTGCCCTGTTAAAGATTCCGTACATAGCATTGAGGATGTGACGGATCTTGACCCGGAGCTGGAGAGGCTAGACTCCCAGGACTAAAACTGAGGCAGGCGTTACCGTATTCGGGCCAGCCGACGTCGGAACCAATGGAGTCGCCTGATCATCCGGCACATGAATCTCTTATTCTGGAGCCGGAGAATAAACCTAAGCCGGTGAGAGAACCGGCGTCGGAGAGCGAGGTGGAGAAACTGCAGGTGAAGCCGATTTTTCAGGAGAAGCTGGATTCGAGAGGAAGGAGACACAAAGTCCGTACGGCAAGAGGTCGACTTCGGCGCCGCTTCTTTATCAGAATGGAGTCTTGATGAATGACTCCTTGTGTTTCTTGGCTCTCGAAGTATGCCCCGACTTAGAGCCAGACCTCGATCTGGAACGAGACCTAGACCTTCTCCTACCTCTTTTTTCTTTTCTCATTTTCACTATGAAGAGCTTTGCTTCTCTCTCCTTCAGCGCCTTCGGATTTATTTTTCTGCAGCAAGCACATCCCTCGACGTCATGGTCCGAAGATAAACACCAAACACAGTCCTCGTGTGAATCAGTAATGGACATAGGTCCTCCGCATTCCCTGCAAGACTTGAAACCGGACTTCCTCAACATCCTTGAAAGGAAACCAGAAGCAGCACAGGAATACAGCCAGAAAAAAAGAAGTATCAAGCGTAACAACGGAGAGCCCTAGAAAACCGTTAGCGTCGAAGGCGCAGAAAAAAGGGAACGGACGTCATCACGCCGACGAGGCTCCTTTATGGCTCTAGTGACTTCAGCGGAGTCGCGAGCGTAGCCAAGGTTCTACGACGCCGTCCTCGTCAGCATGGAGAGCTACAAAATATTTCCGAAAGGCTGCTGGCACAGGGGATATTCACAAGGTGAGGAATCCACTGGCAGATGTATCCATCAGAAAACCCTTTACCACTTCTAGGGTAGCGCAAGGTGAGCCCTTCCCAGTTTAACAAGCCTGCATGACCATGAGACAGGCCTAGGTCATGGCGTAGACATATCTGTTCGTCTGACCAAAAATCAGTAGCAGGGATCCTGATGCCCGTGCACCCAGGACACTGAGTGAAGGGATGCACGCCCATCACCACACATGGGACATTTCTGTCAGAACACACACTATGTTGGCCAGACCAGAAAAATTTCTACTTGCACTTATGGAAAAAAGTGGAAGGATATTTTCTCCATACCACCTACCCCTCAGTCATTCTCCAAATAAGACCGGAATTCTCAGTTGCAGCAATGCTGCTCCAAGGTGAGGTACCGTCTAACAGTCATGTAAAGTCTCGTCACAAGAACGGAAGAAGTCCACAGCTGAAACCCAAGATACACTGTCGGCAGATGTTTTTCCGTTGCAGGGTTAGAAGTCCCAGAGCTGGCACTTGAAAGTCCAAAAGGAAATGTAGGAAAAATACAATCTAAAGGTGGAGTCTTAACGAATAGTTTCTTACCTGTCGGTGTAGTTTTGCAGCTTGAAGATCTTTCTAGATTCACTATGCTGTGCATTATTCCGCGGTCTTGTGGTTGGGTCCGGAATCGTAGTCTTTTCTTTGGGTTTTTTTCGGAGCAGACGTGGGCGTCGACGTCTCACCTTTTGGTGTATTTCCAGGGACGTCGGCATGCTTCCTGCGGAAGCTCCCACTCTTGGGCGCCATCTTCGGATTCTTTTTTCTCGTGTTTGTTCTGTTACCGAAGTTATGGCAATGTTTAACCAAAATTATTCACCGCTTTAACCTCCAAGGTTTGTTATTCCAAGAATTGTCTTTGTTTAAACCCCCTTTTCTCTCCAGCCTCATCTTTCTGGCGGAGGTGACTGGGTTCGCTAGTGAATCCAGAAAGATCTTCAAGCTGCAAAACTATACAGACAGGTAAGAAACGATTCGTTTTGCAGCGAGAATCTTTCTGGATTCACTACGCTGTGCATAGACTTTATAGTGGTTTCTCATGTTTGTGGCGGCTGGGTGGAAGAAGAGCTTTGGTTATTGAATATGTGTTGAAGCACCTTTTGTCCGACTTGTGCTTCCTTGTTCATCTGTATATCCACACAGTAGTGCTTCGTGAACGTGTGCACCGAAGCCCATGTTGCCGCCAGGCATATGTCTTGAATGGGTTGGTTGGCTAGGAAGGCTATTGTAGCTCCCTTTTTCCTGGTAGAGTGGGCACGTGTCCCCCCTGCTAGTTCCTGTCCTGCCCGCTTGTGGCAGAACTGTATTGTTTGGGCGATCCATCGCACAATTGTTCCTTTAGTTACTGGTTTACCCATGAAACTGTTAGCGAAGGACACAAAGAACTGCTTTGTCTTCCTGTGGCCCTTTGTTCTCTCAATGTAGTGCATGACTACAGAAGCCGGTACTGTTCATGTATTGTGACTGCTGCTAATATTTTAAAAATACTGCTGCTATTTGTTTTAGATAGATTGCGTGTATAAAGACTGCCCATGTGTTTTTAAACTTTATTGGAGAGTGCAGGGCGCGAACCCCCGTTCCCACCTCACTGGTCCCGCCATCTTGCGTGAGGGGGACGAGCTGAGCGAGCATTCTAGTGCTCTGCCCCGCCCGCACCTGACTCCATACAATGACACCCTGGCCCAGGAGGCGCAGCGGACGGGCGCAGCGGGCGCGCCGGGCGCGCGCCGAAGCCGCGCCAAAGCCAAGCCCGTCTGCGCCCGTCCGCGTCCGGACACGGCCCAGGGCCTCAACCCCTGGTCCTGTGGATCGGATCATATGGAGTAGGGACGAGCTTTTAAATCTGTCCTCCGCAAAATGCAGACCTGGACTTCACATCTTGCACACAGGGGTGGACTCAGACTGCAAGCACTGCCAATATCAGTTCTGCACTACTATTTCAGACATCGGGAACAACCCCTCCCTGTCATGTGGCCTACTAAATGCGAGATCGCTGCGCTGCCATAAGCTTGACATCCATGACTTACTCATGGATAGACAATTGGACCTACTGTTCCTTACAGAAACATGGCTGGATGCGCACTCCGACCCGGAAATCATTCAAGCACTGCCGGAAGATTATCAAATGGTTAGATTGGATAGATCTGAGGGCAGAGGAGGAGGCATAGCGCTTGCATTTAAACATCACCTGGCCTGTCAACTGGAATCAGTCCATTTGGCGGCAGGTGAAGTGGGGGTGTTCACAATAAAAATTAATGGGGGTACCACTGTGAAGGGTTACTTAGTTTATCGCCCGCCGGGCCCTCTGGCGAGGTTTAAGGGCACTCTCATAGAATGTGTTACGGAGATAGCGCTGCGGAGAGACAGGTTTTTGCTACTGGGAGATCTTAACATGCATCTCGAAGATCTATCCGACATAGGTACGAGGGAGTTCTTGCAGGATCTTCAATCACTTCAATTAGAGTTAAAAAGCCAACTCCCTACACACCAACATGGCCACCTACTCGATCCAGTTTTCGCTAACTGGGAGGAAGTAAGTGTGGCGCCCCCAGTGCCTCTCCCGTGGACCGATCATTTTTTGGTACCTTTTGAAATCCACCTCCCCAAGCAAAAGGTGACCGATTCCACTCCTCTCAATTATCCTAGACGCAAATGGGCTAGGTTCTCCCTGCCGAAATTCCATGTAGCTCTCACTGCTGAGGGTCCCCCTGGTGGTGACGATGCGGATTCGGCAAATAAATTGCTCAACGATCGCATCACGGCTGCATTAGATCGCACCGCCCCACTGGGTCACACTAAGGAGGGCGGGCGCAAACAGAGATCGGCACCATGGTTCAATGAGGAGCTGCGCGGTGCCAAAAGGGAGTGCAAGCGAGCGGAAAGGCAATGGAGGGAAGCCTTTGATAGTCAGGCGAGAGAGAGATATCTCGTCAACAGAAGAGTATACCATAATTTGATCAGGAGAACTAAGACCGCCCACTACACCAGTAGAATAATGGATGCCGAGAACTCAGCGAAAGAACTGTTCAGTGTATACAAGTCTCTGGCTGTCCCCAATTCATCAGCGGGGCCAGTGGACTGCTCTGCGGTCACCTGTAATCGCATTGCCGAGTATTTCGCCGACAAAGTGTCCAAAATTTACTCCGCCTTTCCCGCCCAACCAATAGTCGGAGGAGAGTTCGTAGCTCCTGATAGGGAGGTGAACGGACAAAACTTGCTGCTCAATTTTTCTATCCCGTCAGCAGCAGACCTGATTAAAATTTGTAGGTCAGTGAAGTCAGGCTCCCCACGGGACCCTGTGTCTCCGAAACGGCTGGCTGACAGCCTGACGACACTAGAACCATATATCAGGCACCTGTTGGACATCTCCTTCAGGTCCAGCACCCTGCCTCGTGAGTGGAAACAGGCAGTTGTGCTTCCCCTCCGAAAAAAGCCCAACATCAGCTTCGAAAAGCTGGAAAATCTACGACCCATATCCCTCCTTCCTTACTTTTCGAAAGTGGCGGAGAAGGTGGCAAATTTGCAGCTAATGCAGTTCATGGAAGAGACAAATCTCCTACACCCCACCCAATTTGGATTTAGACCTCGACATTCGACTGAGTCGGCACTCCTCATGGCATCAGAAGCCATCCGACAGGGGGCCGACGAGGGCCATACCATGGCTCTGATCCTGCTGGATCTCAGCGCTGCATTCGACACTGTAGCACATTCCATCTTGCTACAGTGTCTGAACATAGCAGGGGTAGGCAACGCAGCGCTAAAATGGATTCAGTCGTTTCTGTCGGGCCGAGGTTTTCAAGTCAGGCAGGGCGACTGCTACTCCAGGAGAGTGGCACTGGACCAAGGGGTACCTCAGGGCTCGTCCCTAAGCCCGACGCTTTTTAACCTTTATGTTGCCCCGGTCGCCTCCATAGTTGAGAGACACGGCCTGCGCATGGTATCCTACGCCGACGACACGCAGCTAGTCATCTCCCTATCGCGAGCGCCCGGTCTTGCGGCAGACATCTTCAGAGCATGCATGCAAGAACTTGCTGCCTGGATGTCTGCCAACTGCCTTAAACTCAACGGCGACAAGACTGAGGTGCTGGTGGTAGGGGGTGATCGGGCGGCATGGACGTCGGCGTGGTGGCCGCCGTGCTTGGGACCAGCTCCTACTCCCTGCCGGGAGGCGAGGAATTTAGGTATTTGGTTCGATTGCGATCTGACCTTTGGTCCCCAGGTAAACAGGGTGGTTGGCACCTGTTTCGGGATCCTTAAGACCATCAGGAAGGTATTGGAGCTCCTTCCCACCGAAGCCCGCAGGACACTAGTGCACGCTTTAGTCACGTCCAAAATGGACTACGGCAACCTGCTCTATTTGGGTACCCTTGAGAAAAACCTGAGCCGCCTTCAGGTTTTGCAAAATGCCGCTGCCCGGCTGGTGCTCAAACTGCCGAGAAGATCAGCCTCCAAAGCCGCTCTCCAGGCCTTACACTGGCTCCCGGTCAGAAGCAGGGTGGAATTCAAGGCCCTCTGCACCTGTCATCGGATTATTAACGGCAGGGCACCCTTTCCACTTCAGGGTCTCCTGACTCATTACGAGCCGACACGCGAACTCAGATCCTCTGGATCAGGGCGCCTTACCATTCCCAAAGTGACCAGAGCTAGGATGGGCGGCAGGTCCTTTAGGTATCTTGCCTCATCCAGCTGGAATAAACTTCCGGTTGCGCTGCGCTTGGAACCTAATGAGTCGATATTCAGAGCAAAGCTAAAAACACTCCTATATGTGAAATAACGGCCTCCCCTCAGTACCGCCTCTTACCATGCTCGTATCGGAGCGCGGGGATACGCCGTTGTGCGTCACCATGCGCTTTACATGACCCCCTATTATTATTATTATTATTATTATGACTGCCCTTCTGGCGTCTAGGGTGTGCAGAGCCCGTTCGGCACTTGTGGCCGGTGTCTGGAAGAAACTTGGTATTTGTATAGTCTGGTTCATGTGGAACTTTGACACCACCTTTGGCATGAAGTGTGGGTCCGTTCTCATTACCACCCTATCGTTGTGAATCTGGATGTAGGTTTCTTGTAGCGTTAGCGCCTGTAGCTCGCTTACTCTGCACAGTGAGGTGATTGCTACCAGGAAAGCTGTTTTCATGGTTAGCATTTCTAGGGATGCTTTCTGAATTGGCTCGAAAGGCTCTTTCATGAGCTCCGTTAGGACTAGGTTAAGGTTCCATTCAGGTGGCGGCACCCTCTTTGGTGGTGCAATCCTCTTTCCTGCCTCCAGGAATCTCAACCACCTGTGATGTGAAGAATCTCTTACATGTTTCCCCTCTTGTGTAAGCGACTATCGCTGCCAAGTGAACTCTCAATGAGGATGAGCTTAGTTTTTTTTCGAGCAGGTGCGTGAGGTATTTTAGCACTGTTGAGACCTTCTGCATCTTATTGTGCCGCCTTTCCCTCCTGCACCACAGTGTGAATCTCTTCGATTTTGATACGTAGCACTTTCGTGTGCTGGGGCTCCGTGCCTCCCGAAGCAGCCTCAGGGTGTTTTCCGGTAGTTTCAGATGCCCAAATTCTATGTCCTCAGGAGCCACGCTTCTAGGCTCTGGCTCTTTGGCTCTGGGTGCAGCACCTCTCCGTTTTGCATGGAGAGTAGGTCTTTTCTCCTCCCGAACCTGTGGGGTGCCCTCTGCCATCTCCATGATCTGTGAGTACCAGGTCTGCCTGGCCCACTGCGGTGCGACCAGTATCAGTGTCATGTTGCTCGTTCTGCACTTGTTGAGTACCTTGTGCATCAGCGGTATCGGGAGAAAAGCGTAAGCAAATGTCTTCGACCAGTCTATCCATAGGGCATTCCCCAGGGACCTCTCCCCGGGTAGCGAAGTTTCAGCATTTTGCATTCTGGCGTGTTGCAAATAGGTCCACAGACGGTGTTCCCTACCTGTCGAACAGCCCCCTTGTTTTTTGTGCATGGAGATCCCACTCGTGAGATGCCGATGTCTGTCTGCTGAGCCAATCTGCCTCTACATTGTCCTTCCCTGGTAGATGTATGACTAGCAGGTCTATCTTAAGTGGGATGGCCCATGCCCATATCTCCTGCGCTAGCTTAGAAAGCGGGGTTGATTGTGTCCCACCCTGCTTGTTGATGTAGAACATCGCTGTTGTGTTGTCTGTCTGGATCAACATTCTCTGGTTGTACAGCTTTGTCTGGAATGCTTTTATAGTGAGGAAAATTGTCTTCAACTCCAGGTAAATGAGGTGTCTGACCGCATCTGCTGGTGTCCACAGACCCCTCACACTGAGTTTCTCCATGTGAGCTCCCCATCCTTTCTGGGATGAGTCTGTGGTGATGGTCACTGTTGGCGTTGGTGGCGTCAGAGGCTTCCCCCTTGTTATGTTCCCCATGTTCCACCATGCCATCTCTTTCTGCACTGAGTGCGTTACAACCACTAGATCCTCCCAACGACCTGTAGCTTGTGACCATTGCTCCTGTAGCCATTCCTGTAAGGGTCTCCGTATATTTGGCACTAGGTGTATGCATGATGCCATCATGCCCATGATTTTGCTCGCTGTCCGAGCTTGCCCCTTCTGGTAGAGCAGAGTCTCCTTCACCAGTGCTACCGCTCTCTTCTTGCTCTGGAACACTTTGCTTTGTAAGGTGTCGATCTGTGCTCCCAGGAAGATTTTTATCTGCTCTGGTTCCATTGAGGATTTCCCCCAGTGGATGGAGAATCCCAGGTTCATCAGTGTGCTTGTCACCCTCTGTGCGTGCTGCTTGCATGTTCTGTATGAGCTATGGGTTTACGTGTATCCCTCCCTTCGTAGGTGTGTTGAGAGTGTTGCGAGGCACTTTGTGAAGACAACAAAGGGGGTGGGAGCATGCCGCTGACACGTCCAGCGTGATTACCTCTAGCATCATGGTTCATGTAGTTCGTGTTTCTCGCTCAGTTCTCAGTTCATAGCCAGTGCTCGCATCATTATTTCAAAGCGTATCCCTAGACACGTGTTTCTGGATTATTCCTTCATCAGTTGAGAAAAAATATTAACAGGTTTCTGGACATGCTGCCGTCATCCATCAGGACCAGTTACGCTCTCAGCATGCAGGCTCTGCTCCCGAGCTCGTCAGCTCGGCGGCTCACAGGAGCCATTTTAAACAACAAAGGGGGTGGGAGCATGCAGCTGACACGTCCAGCGTGATTACCTCTAGCATCATGGTTCATGTAGTTCGTGTTTCTCGCTCAGTTCTCAGTTCATAGCCAGTGCTCGCATCCTTATTTCAAATGGTATCCCTAGACACGTGTGAAGACCCTTGGTGCGGATGAGTACGAACGCCAGTGTTATGAACTGGTAGTGGTCTTCTCCGATGATGAATCGGAGCAGATGATTTGTGCCCTCTGTTCATTGGGATGTGCAGGTAGGCATCCTTGAGGTCTATGGTGACCATGAAGTCTCCGCCTTGCAATTGAGGAAGTACCTCTTGTAGGGAGGTCATTGTGAACTTTTGCGTTCTTATGAATTTAAGAATCTTAGGTCTAGGATGCGTCTCATTGTTTAGTCTACTTTTGGCACCAGAAAGTATGTTTAGTACACACCACTGTTCCTTTCTCTGTAAGGCACTGGTTCTATGGCCTGCTTTTGCAGGAGCTCTTTTGCTTCCTCTTGAAGTAGCTCTAGCTCTTTCCTTGATAGCTTTCTTCTTTTTGGCTTTGTTTGCTGGTTTCCTTTCCAACTCTATGCAGTACCCGAACTGTATGATGTTGAGTACCCATTTGTCTGAAGTTATCCTCTTCCACTCCTGGAAGAAGTGCTGAGTCTTCCTCCCACTGGTCTTACATGCTTGCAGGTGTTTAATTCGCATAACTCCTGTGTTTAGTGTTTGTGCTTTTGCTTGGGAGGGCACATGGAGTTCGATTAAGTCACTTAGAGGGGGGTTGTTGTCCCCCTCTCCTACTCTGTCCACGTCCATTTCCTTCCCCGCTAAAGGACTCGTCTCTCTGCTTGTACTGCCGGGACTGTTTGTGCTGCCCTTGCTGTGACTGGGTGTCTGGCTGGTGGTGTGATGTTCCTGGTTGGTTACCTCCCCTCCCGTTAGGTTTTCGCGAGGGGGTGCCTCTTTTAGTACCTCTGAACTGCAATGCTCCCATGAATCTTGCAGTCTCGTTCTCCTTTTTTAGTTGGCTGATCTTATCTACTGGGGCCCCGAACAACGTCTCTCCATTGAACGGGGTGTTCAGGATGCAGTGTTGCACTACTGGCTTGAAGCCTGAAATCTTGAGCCAGGCTAGTCTCCTTTCCGTGATGCCCATCATCATGAGCCTGCTGGAGGAGTCTGCTCCGTCTAGGGCAGTTTTGATGCAAGAGTTTGCCACATTCTTCCCCTCCGACAAGATTTTCAGCTCTTTGCTTGAATTCCTGAAGCATGTTCTTTATTAACTGGCCCAGTTCAACCAAGATTCGGCACTGGTGCCTGTTGAACAGCGCGTTGGAATTTGCCATGCGCCAGTGCATTGCAGCATTCCGTTTAATTCTTCTGCCCACGAGGTCCATTCTCCTGCTTTCTTTGTCTGGAGGTGTCCCTGAAGTAGTAGACACATTGGCCCTTTTCCTTGACGTGGCTGCAATGATGGAATCTGCTGAGACCGAGCCCTGGATGTAGGGTGGGTCCTTGGAGGAATGCTTATACTTTTTCTCCGTCCTGGGAGTGACGGCTTTGCAGCTTGCAGGCTCCTTGAAAGCCTCTTTCCCCTGTTCCATGACGCTTTCGAGCATGGGCAGGTACTGGCTCCTAGTTTGTGTGGGGAGAGGTGTCTCTAGAAGGAAGTCTGCTTTCTGCTTCTCTTCGTAGAGTTTTACCTTGAAAACTGCAGCCGCATTTCTGATGACTGTTGTAAACCCCAATGTCATCCAGCGGCAAGGGCCTCGAAGGATACGTGTCGACACCCTCTTTCGGGCTCTCTGTGTTGACGTCTTGCCATTCTATCTCCGAGGATGCTGACTAGGAGCGTCCTGCGGTAGTCGTCCCCTTCATAGTCTTAGTAGGAAGCCTCTTCTTCTGGATCGTCGAAAGCCTCAACGTTCTCAGACTGCCCTTAGACGTTGTATTCCTCCTCCTCCGCTATCTCGACCACCTGTGGCTTAGGCTTCGTCGAGATTATGAAGTCTTTCATCCTGGCGTCAAATTCTTTCTTTCGCTGCAGGATGTTCTCCATTTCAGCCTCGAGTCGTCTCTTTTTTTTCTCCATTTCGGCAGCGTGACCTGTGTCGAATGGTTCTGCCAGCCTTTTCGGCGGACAGGTCGGCGCCGAGCCGACCTTCGGCGTCAAAGGTTTCGGTTCCGAGCCGACTTTCGGGTTTTTTGTCGGCGCCGAAGTGCTCTTCTGGGACGTTTTTCCATGTCTTTTGCTGTTCATCAGCTCTCTGCGCCAGGGAGTCCTTCTCAGAGGATCCGCTGGGCCTGGGAGTAGCAGCGGACGCCGAAGTTTTCGGCATCAGCGCTTTCGAGGTTTTGGCCTTGTTTCTTCGAGACTCCGGGTCTCTCGGGAGTCTAAGGGCCGTAGAGTCTCATACCTTCTTAAAAGGCTTCGTATTATCGGTCTCTACGACCGTGTAGCAGTCTTCTTCGGCGACATTGGTTGTCCTCCTTGTCTGATGATAGCCCCAGGTCTCGAAGGGACAGTGGCTAGCCCTTGCCCTGCATGCTGGCGTTGGCTACCCTCTGTCTCGCTCTAACTCAGAGTCTCCGGCGTGAAGGAAGAACAGGCGTTGCAGTCCTCGCTCTCGTGGTCGTGCAAACCGGGTGCTGGTCCTTCTGCGCGTACTTGTGGTGGTAGAATTTGAAAGGAGTGTTGTCCATCTCATACGTTCAGGTGGCCCCCTGAGCGTGCATTCCCCAATGGACATCGAAGTTCTTGAAGTTCTTTTCTTCCTTCGTCGTCCTTTAAGATGTAGTCTCCTGTAGTCTTCCCAATATCTTTTCGTCCAAAACTGCGTGTTTTTCTTCTTTCTCCCAAAAAGTCTGGAGCACTTTCGGGAACGATCCAGACCCAACCGCGCAAAAAATTATCTTTAGATGGCGCCCAAGAGTGGGAGCTTCCGCAGGAAGCATGCCGACGTCACCGGAAATACACCAAAAGGTGAGACTTAGACGCCCACCTGGGCTACGAAAAAAAACAAAACAAGGAAAAGACTAAGATTCCTGACCCAACCACAAGACCACAGAATAATGCACAGCATAGTGAATCCAGAAAGATTCACGCTGCAAAATTATGGTTTATTGTAGGCTAAGGAAGGAGTTTAAACAAATTGAGACTCAAAACACAACTTTGTAGGATACGTGGCTGTAGGTATGCATGCAAGCAGTTTATCTTCAAACACTTTATTCTCAACTATCTCACCTGGATGGGTGCTGCTCGCAGAGCAAAAAGTTCATTCCGCGCGCCCTTGGTATAGCCGTTCATGTTTACCAGAATGTGAACTCCATCCTGATGTATACGATCAGCTGCTTTTCCATTACACGGAATCTAGTGGAAAAACAAAACTGAGTTTCAAATATCAACACATTACAGGAAACAGACCACTTTAATCAAGAACAACCATAGTACAAGATTCACAGGACAACTAATATAACAAGTAAGAGAGGGACCTGACCTCAGTGGGTGACACACATTGCTGATTTACTGCATTAAGCGTTTGCAAGAAAATACATTTTGACAAGTGAAACTCACTCTAGTGGGGTGATGAATTTCAGCAAACATTTGCCTGTTGGTGTGCTAATACATCCACGCAATAGTGTTTGGTAAATGTATGTGGTCTAGACCATGTTGCCGCCTTACAGATATCAGCTATAAGGATGTTACCTAAAAATGCCATAGATGCCCCTATTTTGCGAGTGAAATGCGCTCTCGGAGGCATTAAAAAAAGTTCATGTTAGATTCTGCGTCGCAACTTTGAATGCACTTAATCATCTTGAAATGCCAGATTTAGAAATAGGATTGCCTTTGTGGGGTGGTGTAAATGAAACAAACGTTTGCTTTGTTTTACGAATGGCTTTTGTTCTTTAGATATAATTAGGGCTCCCGGTTTTATGGTATTTATTTTTTTGCCATTTCCGTCTGTATTTATCTACATTTATTTTTGCCACAAGCAAAAGACGCTACAGCTAGTATTTTTCCACATTTATTTAAACCAACAATTTTATTTGTTTTCTAGTACAATATAGGCTATATTGCACTAGAAAATGAATTAAAAAATGGTTTAAAAAAAGGGCAGGAAGTTAACGGTGGAGAGAGAAGCATGAGGTGGAAGCATAACTATAGAGCCTTTGGTGTTTGGTAACTCGGGGGCTTCTAACAAAAAACTCTGGGCCTATATAATGCGACACTTACCCCGGGCTGTAACGTCCCTTACCCGCGCTGCAACAGCCTTTGCTATTCCATTTCACCACATAGGTCTCTGCAAACGCCCTGGATTGCTGGCCTTCCTCACCCCTGAAATCCCAGTTCTGGGACCAAGTAAACACTGTGCCAGTGCTCCTGCTTCCTGGCCTTCAGTGCCTCTGCTTGTCCAGCACTCGTACCCCATTCAGCTGTCTGTGCACCCCGCCTGCTCTTCCTTACTACTGCCATTAAAGCACCAGAATCCAGACACAGACCAGCCAACATGCATCAATCGGAAGCAGCAGGTCGCTGCTGCTGCAGAGCGGGACCCAGGCACCTCTGTGAATGTACTTGTAAGAGAGGAAGAAATAGCTACTAATTCTGTGTTGGGAAAGTCTCACATCAAGAGAACGATGAAGGATCGCGCAGAGCTTTAGTAGGAGGGGTGTCCACCTACACCCAGAGTCCCAACAGAACTCCCCAGTACTTATATATAAGGTACTGAGAACGTTGACCAGCTCTGAGATATGTACTTTAAGAGCTACCCAGCTTTGATAAGGTTGACAACACTGTCCAGCTATGACAAAGTACTGAGGACACTGCTCAGCACTGAATGTAGTGAGCGAGCTGCCCAGCACTCAGCAATGTACTAAGATATCTGTCCATCACGGACATCGTATTAAGGATGTCGCTATGTACAATGTATCGAAAAAGCTGTGCGGCACTGAGTAATGTCCATCTGTTCGCCCTCAAAGTAATAGCGAAGCAGCCAGCTACCTTCACTGCAGTGGACAAAGGTACTGGGGCAGGGCAAATAATCTCTTCTGAAGGGCTTGGTCTTTCTCACCTCTTCGCTTGCAACTACATGCTGAAAGTATCCGGACATCAGCCTGCTCAGTCAATACAATCCTCGAGACTCGTCCAACTACCACAGCATGTCTATTGCATGATTATTGACTGGCATGCTCTGGAGGTGCCAAATCCTAATGGCAGTACTAGCAGCTAGTGAGGTTTTCAGCCCCCTACGACAATTGGCAATGTACACATGCGCTCGATTGTTATATGAGGGCAGTGCCACCCTCCCCCACCGTCCTGTGTGTCAGCCCAGGCTGCCAGCTGCACCAGAGTACTTCGCAGGTCTTTTAAAAGACCATTCACTTGTTAACTAGGCTTTGTTTTTTTCACTCCTTCTTACCAGACTGCAGGCAGTGTCCACAGGACCCCCCCCCCCCCGATGCTCAGTGGCTTAAACCCCGAACTGTGAAGAGCTGCTTTAAACACAGGACAGCAGAATTGTTTGGACCAAAGAACGTGCACTGACAGAGGGAAGCAACTCCGCATTCACTGCTTCACGCCAGGGTCGAAATAGAATATAGACCCTCTCTCCACTAAGTACAAGCAGCTTGTAGGAAGGTGGATACCAGACTATGGTTGCCCCCAACTTTTTGCCTGGTGTTTTGCTGGTTTTCCGACTTAGTTGACCTGGGACCCTGCTATTCAGGGCCCCAGGCCCACTGCTCTCTCTCTAAAAATGGATTCCATGTACCTTAGGTACATATCTAATTGGTACTGGGCCACCTTATCAGACCCTGTAACTCAGGGCATAGGTGTACCCAGGGCCTACCAGGGGCTGCAGCATGTATTATGCCACCCCTGGCTGGCCATCTAAATCTGACACAACTGGCTGCACGACAGCTGGGGCAAGGTGGTGTAATCACCCTTTGCTTTAGATATAGTATACCTATATCTAACCCTAAAATGGACACACAGATTCCTATCAGTCACTCCTATGGCAGGCCTTGACAATCCTGAAGGCAGAGTGCTTGGAATCGTGTGAGATGGTGCTCTGGCATGAGCTGAGCCCGGTTGCAGCTTGCGGAACCAAGTCCTAATAGCTGTTCCATGATAACGCATACCATATACTCTGAAGTGCATTATAATCCTCGCGGTTAAATGCTATCTCTGGTATCGCTTTATCAAAACAGGTCGAGTAAGGTGTCATACAAATTGGAATACTAACCCCTCGCCAATTCTGGCGAGGGGGTTAGCATTCCACCCTTCTAGAGGGACACGACATGTATGTAACTGAACCCCGGTTAAAGTTAACTCGAGCCTCAGCATCACAAAATGGATGCTGCCACCACAGACACAAGTCTGACCCCCTGCAGCTGGGAGCCCTTCCAGCGAGGGGAGCTTGGACAAAGGGTTTCCTGTCAGGGGCGGTGCTAGCACCATCCCAGACAGGGTTTTGTGTATCCTGGGTAGGCAGGGCTTTACAGGAAGGTGACTGCAAGTGGCACCCCAGTGCTCACTATGCATCTGCCGGCTAGAACCAGTTCCAGGGGCACACCAGCCCCTGAGCTGGGGAAAGTCCGGCATGGGAGAGGGGTGTAACCACCCCCCTTCCTGGTCCCACGCATGGGCAGGACCTAGTCGCGTGCCAGCCCCTTTCCTTAGTATAAAGATAGGAGCGGGCCCCCTTCCAAATTAGATCATCTTTGAATCCTGAAACTACTTTCTACGAAAGGAACTATCGACTTCCTCTCACGATTTCTCCCTTGTGACTAAGGAGTAGTCACCCTGCACCCGCAGGCACCATCTAAGAACACTGCGGTTTGCTGCACGTCCTTCCTCCGGAATCCGACCGACTAGCACGACGAGACCCGGCTTCCCTGGAACCTCTGACCTCTACCTACCTCTACAGCTAAGCTGAGAACCGTAGGTCCGACGAGACCTCGAGGGACCGGCCATCATCAGAACTGCACAACTTCTATCCAGCACGACCGCCGAGGGATCCTCGAGTGAGTGCTTTGGGGTCCGAGAAGCCCCAACCCTGAGCAGCTCAAGCACCGAAGACCAGCCCCCCAGCATCCACGAGATCTGCGTGGGGCCCTTCTGCTTTTTGCTGTCTGGCTACTAGCCCGACATCACCACTGCTGGTCTGGTTGCTCCAGACTGGCCCTTGCTCCCCTCCCAAAAGAGGTGCACCCTGGACCCTCCTGGTCCACTCCAGACGCCATTTTAGGTCCACCGCGTGGGCTTGAGTTTGCCAAGACTTGTTGCCCCAATCCTGGGTCCAGCGACGTCGACAGCAGCAACCATCGTGGGACAGCTCGCACCTCCATCCTGGTCGCCGACAACGCCTCCTGGTCCGTGAGACTGCAGAGCCCAGCGTCGCCCACTCACCTGGTCGAGGTGACTCCATCCGGTGCCATCCTGGTGCCCATCTAATCACTGGCTAGTGATTCAGAACTTGGTCCCCTCTGCTTACAGGTGTCCTCCATCTTCGATCCAGGCTTAGATCACTTCGAACTTCTTCACTGGTAGCCTGCCAGCAACAACTTCTTTCAGGCTACATAGACTGCAACAAGGATTCCCGACGTCTTTCCAGACCTATGCATCCGCAGCCCCTGAGCTAGGTAACTTCGGCATTTCGGTGCCCCAGCATAGCCTCACTATCCAAGGGTCCAGATCCTTTTTCGTTTTCAGCCTAACTAGTCGGGTTCGCCCGAGAACACTAACTTTGCTTTTACTAGCCTCCATAGACTTTGTCCCGCATCCCGCGTGAGAGTGCACACTCTGCACCCGAGTCCCCTAGGCCTCCTGCTAGTAATCTGAAGGTTCAGTAGTCCAGTCCTAGCGATTCCAAAGCCTATTAGTCCAGTACTTACCTGCTAGTAATTTCGCATTCCACTTTTGTAGTATATGGTTTTCCGTGCCCCTCGGGCATTTGTGTAAATTGTGCAACTTATAGTATTTTCGTAAGAGTTTTGTTGTGTGCTTAGTACCCTGTCCTCATAAAGAGTACAGGGCTGTTGTGATCTAAATAAATACACTGTTTATTTTCATAACACTTGTGTGGTGTCCTTTCACTTGGTGTTCAAGGGGTATATGTGATGGTTTAACAGCTGGCTTAATACGCCCTCTAGAGTTTAGCCCGAAGACTGCCCGTATCCATGCTACTAGGATAGCTGGTCTATAAGGTTGACTTGCAACCAATCATCAATAAGGGTTGTTTGGACTGATACAAAGTGCTCACTAGAATAGTGAACATTATATATCAGGCCAACTTCTCACACACCTCACAGTACAAGAAAATGAAACCGAGGTGTATATCCCATGTTCACCTTCACCATGTAAAGACAGCGCTTGCCGGAGTATTAATTCTATAAACGCTCTTGCAGCCATTGTAACCATGTAATACACCTTACACTGGGTCTAACTCCACAAAGCAGCTGCGTATAACCGGTCTAGACACCACTGTTTACATGAGTCAGTGAATTACACTGAATTTACGTTACACAGAGATTCCTCCACTCACAGCTGCTCACAGCGGGGTCCAAGTAGCAGGCAGTGTCAGGTATTGTCGATGGAGCAGACTTATACCAGGTCTAAGTCAGGGCCACTGAAGTCAAGAGATTCTGCAGCAAAATACAGACGGCAGCGCGGCAAATTTTTCTAGTATTTTGCAGTTTCTAAATATAAATACAGACAAAGGAAATCTAGTTTTCTGTCTGTATTTATATGTAAAAATCTGTTAAAACGGAAAACCGGGAGCCGTGGATATAATACAACAGAGCTCATCTGACAAGTATGTAAAGAGCCCATTTTACTACTGAATCTGGTTGAGGAAAGAACACAGGTAACTCAACTGATTGGTTAATATGGAAAGCAGAAACCACTTTAGGAAGGAATCTGGGATTGGCGTGAAGAACGTGCCTATCTTTATTGAGTTGACAGTAGGTTTCTTCTATGGTTAATGCTTGTAGCTCACCAAATCTAAATAAAGTTCTTGCAATGAAAGATGCAACCTTCCATGAGAGAAGCTATAAAGGACACTTGTGCAGTGATACAAAGGGTGGACCCATAAGTCTTGTAAGTACCATATTAAGATTCCATACTGGCGTTGGGGGAATTCTATTAGGTACAACATTAAGCCTTTAATAAAGGCTTTAATGACAGTAACTTTGAACAAAGACAAATGCGGTCTGTTTTGCAAATGCGCAGCTACTGCTGCCAGATGCAACCGAATTGATGTGTAAGCTATCCCACATTGCTGTAGGTGCAGAAGATAACAATGTTCTGAATAGAAGCATCCAGAGGTAGAATTTTGTTATTACAGTAGACAAATCATAAACTCAAGCTCTGGTAGGTTTTCTTGCTTCCTTCAGAATAGTCCTACAGTCTGCTGGCAAATAAGAATATCCAAACTCTGACTTCAGTAGCCAAATCACTAAGTTGAGCTCCTTGGGATATGGATGCTTGATTTCTCCATGGTTCTGAGTGAGAAGAAAGGAGGGAAGATGCAGCTTTTGATGTTGTACTACTGAGAGCTCGAAGGGGTGGTGTACCACAGTTGACAGGCCCATGCGGGAGCTACTAGAAATAGTGTGAGGCATGTTTGCATGAGCACCGAACCAGAAATGGAGGGGAAGGGAGAGGCGGAAAAGCATAGGCACATATCCCTGACCAATTCATCCATAGGGTATTGCCTTTGGATAGAGGGTGTGGGAACCTGGAGGCAAAGTTTGGGCATTGTACGTTGTCTGCTGTGGTGAACAGATCTATCTGAGGATATCCCCATTGTTGAAAGTATGGAAGGAGAACTTGGGGATGAAGTTCCCAGTTGTGTATTTGTCGTCTCCTGCTGAGGAGGTTGGCAATTTGATTCTTCACTCCTGAGGTGTTCTGCCAGAAGGTGAATCTTGTGATGGATTGCCCAGTTCCAAATTGTGAGACATTTGTGACAGTTTGAGAGTGGGTCTACCTCCCTGTTTTTCTACATAGTACATTGCTGACATGTCCATGCGGAATAGGACAACTTTGGCTGAGAGATGACTGAAAAGCTTTCAGCGCTAGAAATACTGCTAGCCGCTCTAGATACTTGATGAGGAGTCGTTTGTGTTTGTCATGTTATGTTATACTTACTTATATAGCTCGCAGCTGCCCCAGCAAAGGGGCATGCCGGCGCTTATCAAGAGGAAAGAAGAGGACAGACGCAGCAGATGTGCAAGAAGGAATAACATATCGGCGCTGTCTAGCAGAAGAGAGGAGTTTTAATTGCTTTTCTGAAAGCCAGGAGATCATTCAGCCCACGTATCTGCGGTGGTAAAGCATTCCAGAGTTTTGCAGCCGTATGTCGGAAGGAGCGTCCTCTCATCCGGGAACGCTTTATTCGGGGAACCATTGCAAGGTTCTGTCCTTCCGATCTTAGAGTTCGCCGGGGAGAATACTTGGTCAGAAGAGAGCATTGCATGGGAGGAGAGGCAGTTTTCAGGATTTTAAATGCAAGGCATAAGGTCTTGAATTGAATCCTCTTTTCCACAGGGAGCCAGTGGAGTTTGGTGAGGGTGCTTTCCGCCGACTGGAAGCGGGGGAGCCCTGTCAGGGCTCTAGCAGCTGCATTCTGCACACGCTGTAGTCGCCCCTTCTCCGTCTGGTTGGCTCCTAGGAACAAGGAGTTTGCATAATCCAGCCGCGAGAGAATGGCAGACTGCACCACGAGCGGACGTGTGGAGGGAGGGGGGGGTCGAAAAATTTCAAGATTGGCTTGAGATTTCGCAGGATTCCAAAACAAGTTGCAGCAACTTTCTTTGTATGGTAGACAAAATTCAACGAGGAGTCGATCCAGACTCCAAGGCTTTTTACTTCGCTTTTGGGCTCAGAGGGATTTCCAAGAATGTCCGGCCACCATTTATCACCCCAGGCTGAGGCTTCATTACCTACCAACAGGACTTCAGTTTTTTCAGCGTTAAGATGTAGGTAGTTAGCTGTCATCCATGTGGTTACTGCGGTAAGGCCCTGTCTGAAGTTGTGTGCCTTCACCCTGGATTCATCACTCAACATCACCACCAGCTGAGTGTCGTCCGCCTATGAGACTATAGACAGTTCCCATCGTTTAGCGACCTCAGCCAGTGGTTGAACGTAAAGATTAAAAAGCAGACTGAGCGCAGACCCCTGGGGCACATCCTGCTCAACTGCACGTTCTTTGGACAGAAACGGAGGGGTAGAGACCCGAAAGGATCTACCAGTCAGAAATGATTTAAGCCATGCCAGGGCCTGTCCTGTAATCTCTGCCTCCTCCAGACGATACAGCAAGACCTTGTGTGAAACGGTGTCGAAGGCAGCACTGAGGTCTAATAAAATCAGTGCTGCCGTCTGCCCGGAGTCCAGAATGGTCCGGAGGTGTTCCGTCACACTGAGGAGTGAGGTTTCAGTGCTGTGGCCAGCACGAAAGCCGTGCTGGGAGGCATCCAGAGTTTGGGTACTGGAAGATCAGGCTGCATTAGGGGAGTCTAGAGCCATGAGAGGGGAGTGTGGCTCCTAGATTGGATTGTATCTCGGAAGACTGAAGGCGAGACTTTTGAATAATGACTGAAACCCAATTTGTGGAGTAGGAGGTGTAGTGTGGTCTGAGTGTGATCTAAAAACTTGGAGTGCGCTTGTTTTGATGAGCCAGTTGTCTAGGTACGGAAAGACAGGAATTGATTGTTTCCTGAGATGAGCTCCCAGTACGCTGGGAGCAGTAGTTACTCAGAATGGGAGTACTTTGAACCCATAGTGTTTGCCTGCTATCACAAATGGGAGATATTTGCAAAGAGCTGGATGAACAGGAATGTGAAAATATGCGTCTTTTACATCCAGTGTGGACATAAAATCGCCTTGATGTAGACGTGGAAGTGCCTGTTGAAGCGTTACCATATGGATATGCACTGGTTTAATTCTCGGAGTTCCAATAATGGTCTTAATGAGCCGTCCTTTTTGGGGATCAGAAAATAAAGAGTAAACCCCTGTACCTTTGTATTGTAAAGGAACTGGTTCTATGGCTCCCTTTTCTAAGAAAGATAGAACTTCTTATTTGAGTAACTAAGTGGTCTGATGACAGTTTGTGAATGCGAGTGGAATGTTTGGTGGAAACTTCCAGGAAATAACCATGTTGGATAAGGTCGAGCATCCATTGGTCTTTTGTTATAGATTGCCAAATGGGGAGAAAAAGTAGAAATCGTCCACCGAAAGGTTGTAAGGGATCGGGGGTAAGTGTGGGCAAGTCACTGTTTGTTAGATGAAAGGGGGGTTATGCGGTGTGGCGCCTTTACCTCCCTGTACCGTAGGAATTGTTTCCTCTATATCCTCCTCTATAGAAATCTCTAGAGGGAGAGGACTGGGTATTGCTTTTATAAGAGGAAGCATTTGGATCTGATGATGTTTCGGGCCCGGCTCTGTTAAATGAGCAGCAAAAGGAGCCTCTATTGGATGGGGACTGGAGAGCTCCCAAAGATTGCACTACTTTGGTGTTCATTATTTTCTCTAAGGACTGGTCGACTACAGGACCAAACAGGTGTTCCATGTCAACGGGGCTGTTCAAAATTGACTATTGAACTTCAGGCTTAAGGAATATGCTACTTACCAGTATGCATCTGTTCTTGGCATGTAGGGCTGCTGACATTCATATCTGTGCATAGATCGCCGCCTAGTGTTGGGTCCGGATGATTGCACATTGTTGTCCTGGAAGAGTCTTCGAAGAATCATGAGGCTCCTCCCCTGGACTACAGTGCGCATGGGCATCCTATCCATCCTCAGATTGTTTTTCGCCATTGTGGCATAGATGGAGTGTAATACAGTAAGAGATGACCATGCCTGAGAAGTATTCTGAGTGCTACAGCTGCGACAGGCACCGGGGAGGTGGGACATATGAATGTCAGCAGCCCTACATGCCAAGAACAGATGCATACTGGTAAGTAGCATATTCCGTTCGAGGCATGTGGGCTGCTGAATTTATATCTGTGCATAGAATAAATAGCAGTTACCTCCCTAACGGCGGTTACCAGTGCCAGCTGCAGCAGTCTGAAAGAGTTCTGAGAACAGCCTGTCCTACAGCAGCTTGCTGTTTGGAGTGTACATCTACACAGTAGTGTTTTGTAAATGTATGTATGGTGGTCCATGTGGCTGCTCTACATATGTCCTCTAAAGGAATGTTACCCAGGAAAGCCATGGATGCCCCTAGCTTGCGTGTGGAATGCGCTCTTGGGGGGACTGTTAAAGTAAGTTTAGCCTTATGATAACAGATTTGAATGCATTCAACTATCCACCTGGCTATACCTGATTTGGAAATAGGGTTGCCTTTATGTTGTGGAGAGAAGGCAACAAACAGTTGCTTAGTGTTGCGAAAGTCTTTTGTCTTGTCGATGTAATACAGGAGAGCCCTTTTGACATCGAAGGTGTGCAGTGCTCTGTCTGCCACTGCGTCAGGGTTTAGAAAGAAAACTGGCAGTTCTATGTTTTGATTAATGTGTAACTGCGAGATTACCTTCGGCATGAACTTGGGGTTGGTGCGCAACACCACCCTATTAGCATGAATTTGTAGGAAGGGCTCCTGAATTGTGAGGGCTTGAAGCTCGCTGACCCTTCGCAGCGATGTAATGGCTATTAGAAAGGCCACTTTCCAAGAAAGAAACTGTATCTCACAAGAATGGAGAGACTCAAAGGGGGGCCCCATGAGCCTGGTGAGAAAGATATTTAGATTCCAGACAGGCGAAGGAGGGCGTCTGGGAGGGATCACTCTTTTAAGGCCCTCCCAAAAGGCTTTGATGGCAGGTACTCTGAAAAAAGAAAGGTGCTGCCTGTTTTGAAGGTAAGCAGCTATAGCAGACAAATGTATCCTGATGGAACTATATGCTAGGTTGCATTGGTACAGATGCAGTAGGTAACATATGATGTGTTGCGTGGATGCATCTAGCGGATTAATGTCATTGTTGGAACAGTAAATGACAAACCGTTTCCATTTGGCTGCATAGCACGCCCTAGTTGTAGGTCGCCTTGCCTCTTTGATGATGTTCATACACTCAGGGGGCAAGATGAGGTAGCCAAACTATGACCTCAGGAGCCAAATCGCTAGGCTCAACTGTTGAGGATCTGGGTGCTGAATGTCGCCATGGCTCTAAGTGAGGAGACTGGGAGTGAAGCGCAGCCGCGGGTGAGGCACCACCGAAAGTTCCAGGAACGTGGTGTACCAGGCCGGCCGTGCCCACGTTGGAGCAACCAGGATGAGCGTCATGGAGTGCTGCCGCAGTTTGCGCGCCACCAGCGGTATGAGTGGGGCTGGGGGAAAAGCGTACGCAAATCTGCCTGACCAGTTCATCCATATCGCATTGCCCTGAGACTGCGGGTGTGTGAACCTGGCGGCGAAGCTTTGGCATTACGCGTTCTCTTTTGTGGCGAAGAGGTCGATCTCTGGATGACCCCACTGCTGGAAGTATGGCTGGAGTACTGATGGGTGGATTTCCCACTCGTGCATCTGATGACTGTGCCTGCTGAGCAGGTCCGCCATCTGGTTGTCTACTCTCCGGGGGGTGCTCCGCCATGAGGAATATGTTCCTTTGAATGGCCCACTTCCACATGCTCTGGGCTAGGTGAGATAGCTGCGGGGAGTGTGTTCCTCCCTGTTTCTGGATGTAATACATGGCAGTCATGTTGTCCGTTCCGGATCAACACGACCTTGTTGCATAGGTGCAACTTGAATGCTTTCAGTGCCATGAAGATTGCCATCAGCTCTTACAGATTGATATGCATCTTCTGCTGTTGTGTTGTCCATAGCCCCTGCACTGTGTAATGGAGGACATGCGCTCCCCAACCCTGGAGAGATGCGTCCGTCGTCAACACTATCTGTGGGACAGGCTCTTGGAACGGTCGTCCCCTGCAAAGGTTTTGTGGGTTCCACCAATGCAGAGCGTTGTAAGCACAACCGGTCACCAACACTAGGTCCTTCAGATGCCCATGAGCCTGGTTACACTGACGAGCTAAGCACTCTTGAAGGGAACGCATGTGCAGTCTTGCGTGCGGGACTATGAATATACAGGATGCCATCATACCGATCAGTTGCATGAACACCTGCGCTGGGAGTGATTGTTGAGGTCTGAACCTCCGAATGAGCAGCTGCATGCTGTCGACTGGCAGAGTTTGGCTGCGCTGTTGTCGTCAGAGTGTTCAGTGTTGCCCCTAGGTACTGTTGCACATGGGCTGGCTGCAGGTGTGACTGTGTAGTTGAGTGAGAACTCCAGGCTGTGGAGGAGGTGAATCGTGCGCGACATGTGGCTGGCACACTGCTGGGCCCACTTGGCCTGAACGAGCCAGTCGTCCAGGTAGGGATGGACGTGAACATGTCTGCGAAGGTGTGCAGCCACGGTTGCCAAGCACTTGGTAAACACTCTGGGGGCAGTGGTGACCCCGAAAGGCAGAACCCTGAATTGGTAATGCTGATTGTTGATGGTGAACCTGAGAGATTTCTTGTGACTTGGGTGAATGGGAATGTGGAAATATGCATCCTTGAGGTCTAGGGTCGCTAGGAAGTCGCCCTGACTAAGCAAAGGCAGGACCTGCTGTAAGGTTAACATGTGAAAGTGTTCTGAAAGGATGTATTGGTTGAGGGGTCTGAGGTCTAGAATGGGCCGCAGGGATCCGTCCTTTTTTGGGATTAAGAAGTACAGAGAGTACACCCCTGAACCTCGTTCTTCTGCCGGCACGAGCTCTATTGCCCCTTTTTGCAGCATGGAGAGTACCTCTTGCTGCAATAAGGTCATGTGCTCTGCTGACATAAGACGGTGCCTTGGGGGTATGTTGGGGGGGGTGGAGGTTAATTCCAGACAATAGCCGTATCGGATAAGTTGTCTCACCCACCTGTCCGTGGTAATGCCTTCCCAGACTGGCAGGAACTGCTGGAGTCTTCCCCCGACAGGTGTTAGATGGTCGGGGGCAGTGACAAGGCGTCACTGTTTGTTGGGAGCGGAGGATCTGGCGTTGTTATTGCCACAATCCTCTGCCCTTGGCGCTGTTCCCACGGTATCCACCCCTGGTATTCTTTGTGTAGGTGGATTGCGTGCCCCCTTTGGTATACTGGGACTGCTGTAAAGCCTGTCCTCTCGAGGCTCCACTATTACCGGAGGGACGAAAGGAACTGCCTCGAAACTGCTGAGATTGTAGAGCCCCCATGGATTTGGCTGTCTCAGTGTCTTTCTTTATTTTCGAGTGTTGTGTCTACCTCGGGACCAAAAAGGAAGTGCGGATTAACCGGCTGGTTGAGCAGAGTTGTTTGAATTTCGGGCTTGAAACCAGAGATGCAGAGCCATGCGTGACGTCTTGGCATCGCACTAGTGTTTATGGCCCTAGCAGCTGTGTCTGCTGGGTCCAGTGCGCACTTGATGGACGCATTAGAAATTAGTTTGCCTTCTTGTATAATCATCTCTGCTCCTTCCTTGTACATATCAGGCAGGTGTTGCAACAACTGTTCTAATGTGTCGTAGTGTGCCCTGTCGTATCTAGTCAACAGGGCCTGTGTATTTGAAATCCTCCAAATATTAGCAGTCTGCGCCCCCACTCGCTTCCCCGACGCCTCCAGAATCTTCGATTCCTTGTCCGGAGGTGGAGCGTCACCACTAGTTTGTGAGTTAGCCCTCTTGCGGGCATTGGCCACTACAAGGGAGTCCAAGGGGAGCTGTCCTTTGATGTAGGTAGGGTCCACTGGAGCAGGCCTATACTTTTTTTTCAATCCGTGGGTTGATAACCCTAGCTTTAGTGGGTTCCTTGAAAATGTCTGTAGCATGCTTGAGGACCCCCTTAAGCAAAGGCAAAGTTTTTGTGGAACGTTCAGAGGTGGAGAAAGTGTTGTAGGAAGGTGGATACCTGACTATGGTTGCCCCCAACTTTTTGCCTGGTGTTTTGCTGGTTTTCCGACTTAGTTGGCCTGGGACCCTGCCAATCAGGACCCCAGGCCTACTGCTCTCTCTGTAAAATGGATTCCCTGTACCTTAGGTACATAACCAATTGGTACTAGGCCACCTTATCAGACCCTGTAACTCAGGGCATAGGTGTACCCAGGGCCTACCAGGGGCTGCAGCATGTATTATGCCACCCCTGGCTGGCCATCTAAATCTGACACAACTGGCTGCACGACAGCTGGGGCAAGGTGGTGTAATCACCCTTTGCTTTAGATATAGTAATCCTATATCTAACCCTAAAATGGACACCCGTATTCCTATCAGTCACTCCTATGGCAGGCCTTGACAATCCTGAAGGCAGAGTGCTTGGAATCGTGTGAGACGGTGCTCTGGCATGAGCTGAGCCCGTTTGCAGCTTGCGGAACCAAGTCCTAATAGCTGTTCCATGATCACGCATACCATATACTCTGAAGTGCATTATAATCCTCGCGGTTAAATGCTATCTCTGGTATCGCTTTATCAAAACATGTAGAGTAAGGTGTCATACGAATTGGAATACTAACCCCTCGCCAATTCTGGCGACGGGGTTAGCATTCCACCCTTCTAGAGGGACACGACATGTATGTAACTGTGAACCCCGGTTGAAGTTAACTCGAGCCTCAGCATCACAAAATGGATGCTGCCACCACAGACACAAGTCTGACCCCCTGCAGCTGGGAGCCCTTCCAGCGAGGGGAGCTTGGACAAAGGGTTTCCTGTCAGGGGCGGTGCTAGCACCATCCCAGACAGGGTTTTGTGTATCCTGGGTAGGCAGGGCTTTAGAGGAAGGTGACTGCAAGTGGCACCCCGGTGCTCACTATGCATAGGCCAGCTAGAACCAGTTCCAGGGGCACACCAGCCCCTGACCTGGGGAAAGTCCGGCATGGGAGAGGGGTGTAACCACCCCCCCTTCCTGGTCCCACCCAAGGGCAGGACCTAGTCGCGTGCCAGCCCCTTTTCCTAGTATAAAGATAGGAGCGGGCCCCCTTCCAAATTAGATCATCTTTGAATCCTGAAACTACTTTCTACGAAAGGAACTCTCGACTTCTTCCTAAGATTTCTCCCTTGTGGCAAAGGAGTAGTCACCCTGCACCTGCAGGCACCATCTAAGAACACTGCGGTTTGCTGCACGTCCTTCCTCCGGAATCCGACTGCCCAGCACAACGAGACCCGGCTTCCCTGGAACCTCTGACCTCTACCTACCTCTACAGCTAAGCTGAGAACCGTAGGTGCGACGAGACCTCGAGGGACCGGCCATTATCAGAACTGCACGACTTCTATTCAGCACGACCGCCGAGGGATCCTCGAGAGTGCTTTGGGGTCCGAGAAGCCCCGACCCTGAGCAGCTCCAGCACCGAAGTCCAGCCCCCCAGCATCCACAAGATCTGCGTGGGGCCCTTCTGCTTTTTGCTGCTCACCGCGTTGTCTGGCTACTAGCCCGCTGGCTTGTGGCCTTCCCGACGACGAACAACGACATCAACACCGCTGGTCTGGTTGCTCCAGACTGGCCCTTGCTCCCTTCCAAAAGAGGAGCACCCCGGACCCTCCTGGTCCACTCCAGACGCCATTTTGATTCCACCGCGTGGGCTTGAATTTGCCAAGACTTGTTGCCCCAATCCTGGGTCCAGCGACGTCGACAGCAGCAACCATTGTGGGACAGCTCGCACCTCCATCCTGGTCGCCGACAACGCCTCCTGGTCCGTGAGACTGCAGAACCCAGCGTCGCCCACTCACCTGGCCGAGGTGACTCCATCCGGTGCCATCCTGGTGCCCATCTAATCACTGGCTAGTGATTCATAACTTGGTCCCCTCTGCTTACAGGTGTCTTCCATCTCCGATCCAGGCTTGGGTCACTTCGAACTTCTTCACTGGTCGCCTGCCAGCAACTTCTTCTTTCAGGCTCCTGGTTCGTCAACGAGGGTTTCCGACGACACTTGAACCCTATGCAGCCGCAGCCCCTGGGCTAGGTAAACAGAGTACCCCGGTGCTCCAGCGTAGAAAAACTCTCTAAGTGCCAAGATCCACTTTCGTTTTTGACCTACCTAGTCGGGTTCGCCCGAGAACACTAACTTTTGCTTTTACTAGCCTCCATAGACTTTATCCCGCATCCCGCGTGAGAGTGCACACGCTGCACCCGAGTCCCCTAGGCCTCCTGCTAGTAATCTGAAGGTTCAGTAGTCCAGTCCTAGCGATTCCAAACCCTATGAGATTAGTACTTACCTGCTAGTAATTTCGCATTCCACTTTTGTAGTATATGGTTTTCCGTGCCCCTCGGGCATTTGTGTAATTTGTGCAACTTAAAGTATTTTCGTAAGAGTTTTGTTGTGTGCTTAGTACCCTGTCCTCATAAAGAGTACAGGGCTGTTGTGATCTAAATAAATACACTGTTTATTTTCATAACACTTGTGTGGTGTCCTTTCACTTGGTGTTCAAGGGGTATATGTGATGGTGTAACAGCTGGCTTAACACGCCCTCTAGAGTTTAGCCCGAAGACTGCTCGTATCCATGCTACTAGGATAGCTGGTCTATAAGGTTGACTTACAACCAATCAATAAGGGTTGTTTGGACTGATACAAAGTGCTCACTAGAATAGTGAACATTATATATCAGGCCAACTTCTCACACACAGTATGATCAACAGCCTCAGACCACTGTTGTGGCTCATCCTGATCAGTGTCAGCGTGATAAGCGAAGGCCGCTTGACCATAGACTTCACCCATGTCCTCCTCGCTTTGTGCTGGAGAATATGACATTTGCTGCGAATAGTCCTGAACGCTCTCAAAGAGAACCGGTGAGGTAGCAGAGTCCTCCTTGCGTTTAAGGGGGATTTTGTAACCCTCTAAGGGATGTTCAGGCACGATCTTCCGCTTGTGGATGGTCAGCCTGCCTGACTCCGAGTCGATAAAGTCGACTGGTTGTCGTATGAGGGCTCGTGGAACACAACCCCTTCGGAGGCGGGCTTCAAGGGCGCCGACGACGTCTTGGAAGGTTCAGCGCTTTTGTGGAGGTCGAGCTGCTTCGCGCGGGCCGTTGGCGATAGACCAAACTTAATCGAAGGTTGTCCGACGGTTTTGGTGCTGGATGCAGTGGTCGAGTCGAGCTGCTTCAGCGCTTGAGGTGGACGGGTGCCAGATGGCGTCGACCCAAGCTCCTGGCGTGTAGCCTTTTCAGCCTTAGACGTCGACGATACCTGATGTTTCGGGTCGGCTTTGCTTTTTTGCTCGAGGTGCTTGCTGAGCAGTGGCTTGAGCCCTGAAATCTTCGGCTCAACAGCCTTCTTTGCCTGGAGGCCCTTGGCCTGGTCGCCATGTTCTTTCGTCGAGGTCGACGGCGTCGAGGAGACGTGTTTGCTAGATGAGCCGTGCTTCGACGCTCCAGTCTTCGAGGCGAGAGGCACTTTCGACGCCGAAGGGGTGTTGACAGTCTTGGATTGGACTGGCGTCGAACAGACCACCATCTTAAGTAGTTTCGGTTTCGATTTTGGCTCCGTTGGTTTCGGTTTTGAGGAATCGACCGATGGCTCCTAAGTTGTGTTCTTAGCCTGGCTTCGGCGCGGGGCTATAGAACGTGCTTGAAGATCTTGGCTAAGGCCTTTTGGCAATGCCTCGACCTGAGCCGTAGGAAGCACAATGTCAGTAATAGGCCCCGCCACTGCGGTTGGGCCTGGCTCATCACTGGAGTCGTCATCGACGGCTCAGATGGCCCCTTCGTCGTCCCCTACCTCGACGACGTCTTCGTGAACGTACTAATCAGCTTGCTCGTGCACTTCGAAGTTGGAATCATGCTCCGCGCTGGTTCCGACTGTTCAGGAACCTCTTCTTCCTCGTCGTCTTCCTCTTCGACGCCTTCTTCATCACCGGCTTCGAAGATGTTGACCGGCTCTGGCGCCGACTGCTGCGCCGACTGCAGCGCGGCGAAGTTTAAGCATTTTCTTGGAGCGGAACTTCGAGCAGGCCATACATCTGGCCTCGTCGTGGTCGGGGGACAAACATTTATTGCACACAGGGTGCACATCTATGTGGGGGTATTTCGAATTACAGACGGGGCATCGTTTAAACGGGCTCCGGTCCATCGTCGTCGTAGTCTGGGCCTGTGGTGTGGAAGCGAGGAAACAGCTTCCGACGTCCGGTTTAAAGAAACTGGAAGGAACAGGCACCGAACTAGACAATACCGACGCTTTGAAGGCCTTTTGGCCTTAGGAAAGAGTTAATACAAAGTTTCTGAACTAGAGTCGAGAAAGTACATCCGAACCCAATGGCAGAAAAAAAACAGAAGGATGGATAGGATGCCCATGCGCACTGTAGTCCAGGGGAGGAGCCACCTATCTCGTGATACTTCGAACACTCTTCCAGGACAACAATGTGCAATCATCCGGACCCAACACTGGGCGGCGATCTATGCACAGATATGAATTCAGCAGCCCACATGCCTCGAACACCTCCTAAGTAGAATGCACGGTTCGCTGCATCTAAAGTACATTTGATTGAAGAGTTAGACATTGTTTCTCTTCTTCAACTAACTGCTGTGCTTCAGTTTTGTGTTCATCTGATTCCCAAACTTTTTCAACCCCTGGCTCCCTTGGCTTATTGGTAGCGGCTCCCTATGATGTGACTTTTTGTGCGGGTGGATGGATGCAAGTCAAGCTACGGGAGTACTTACACTTTTCTCCTTGAAAATAACTGGGATAGAGTTGGGTCATGTACCATGACATGCCGATCAGTCATGGTACATGACCCAATTCTTTTATATTTATCAGACATTAGGAAGATGTACTTTATAACTTCAGGAAGCCAAATATTGCAGTCTGCTCTCAGAATAAATGTTTGTGGTTACTTGGTAGCTAAAACTATGCTGTGGGCTGTCTGACCATCTATGACAGAAATACAGCTTCAATGGTATGTTCATTTTTGTAGCTAAGGCACAAAGTCAGGGTACAGTTTTGCAAGGCTATATCCAACTTGGTTCTGTAGATGGAATACACTGTTCTTGTTGAGCAGCATTGGTGGAACTGCGCTGCTCGAGCACCATCCATGCCGGGGGTCGGTTGTACTTTCTTCCTATCTCCGTTTCGTTTTAGCTCAAGGTGTGTGCTCCTGTTGAGCAGATGTGTTCTGCAGTGCTGTAGAGGTGGTAGAATAGTCCGAGGACTGTGTCAGGTGCCGTTGTAAATCTGAACACTTTAAAATGTGATACAAGTATTTGGGTGTTTGAAAAGATTCAATAGCACCCCTCGCATTTCACGTGCAATGGACTACTTTAGGTCAGTAAAAACATCAGTGTAACACCTCTTTGTAGAAGCACCTTCCACACTTAACAGTGATAGAAACAATGAACACAGTTCAAATTATCGCATATTTTGCATTTATGAAAATGTCTGCATCTGAAATCACACAAAAGGGTTTCCAGGGAGACTAAAAATAACTTGACGCCGGCATTAAGCATAGTACATGCAGTCAAATTATGCATGGCAGGCAGGGAACGTGTGGTAGTTTGTCCCCAAAATTTCAAAATTAAAACTAAAGGGAAGTATTTATTTTACAGTTAGCAACGGCACTCTGTAAGAAAGTGGCTCTGCATATACTGGACCAAAGTAAGGTACAGTGTGTATGGAGTCCACAGATGTTTGACAGAGGCTAAAGTTGGATATAACCTTACTCTCTAAAGTGGTAGCTTGTTTGAGCAGTAAGGCAGTATTAGAGGACAGTGTAAAGCATTTGATGTGCACACTCAGTCAGCAAATGGTCTCACACACAAGAACTGAACTCTAGGCCAATGGTTTTGTATCAAAATATATGGTTTTATTTTAGAACTACTAAGGTATCAAAATATACTTTCTCAAAATGAATTACTTTAGTTTAAATACTTTGTGAATAGGCAATAGACTTTTTAAGTACAGTAGTTACAGTTGTTGCAATGGGCAACACAATTTCAAACAATGCAACATTGAGGTCAATGGCAATTTCTAGTCAAATGCAATTAGTTACTTTATGGATTACTTTTCTAACCACAGGACTGGATTCTGGATCCAGCATTGGTGCATCTCCTGTAAACAGTTGAAAGTATGTGTTTAAGTCATACAGGCAATTTTTAAGCAATATTTGTAGTTTGTGAAAATCGACACTTAGAAACTTTCCAGGTGAAAACTTATAAAAGGAAATACAAGTTACTGGTAAGTATGGTTAAAATTACTTTTCAGGGTCAGTGCTGGGCTAAAAGATGCAGCACCGGGTTCTCTCCTCGTAACAGGCGAGTACATCGGAATTCATTGTTCAGCTGATTTTAGATTAATATCTTAAAGTTTCAAAACTCCACACACAAAAGAATTTCCATGTGAAACCAGTCAATGTTACCCTATGGAAGAAAAGTGAGGTATCTGCTTTGGGGTAAGTTCTCGACTGGCAGAGTTAAGGTTCTGGGCATAGACTCAAGGGTCTCCCAGGGTCAGGTAAGTACAGTTGGTACACCCTCAGCGGCACATGGGGGAAGTGGACTAGGACAAAGGTTGCACTGCCAGGGGCACTCGGGCGGCTGGGTGCAGGGTGCTTTTGAGCCGTCGGGCGCTCAATGTTATTCAATGGAGATCTTGGAAGGTGAACAAAGGCTGCAGGCTCGGGGACGGACACTCTTCAAGAGCGACCAACACTTCGAGGGGCAAGTTGGGATCTTGGAGGATAGGTGGGCACCCAGGAGTTGGGCAATGGGGGCCGTGGGGCGCCGGGTGCGGGTTTGTCTTTTGAGGTCGGGAAATCTTACCCTCTGCTGGTCGCAGTTGGAGGGGTCTCCTTTAATGAGACTGCGGGCATCGTCTGGGTCATTGAGGAGGGTCCTTCAGCATTGGATTTCAGGTCACAATCGCCGGGGGGACGTCCTCAGGGTCGTTGTCCACTCTGGCACAGGCCGGGCTTGGCGGGTGTAGAGTCGGCTGGATTTGCGGTTCCTGGCAACAGGGGTATTGCTGTTTGAGCAGAGCCACTGCTCGTGAGAGTCCCAGTCTCTAAGAGGATCAAGGCAGGCAGGTCCTCCGGGGTTTTCAAGGTTGCTGTCCATAGGAGATGCCAGGATTTAGCAGGAGCAGGTTCAAGGATCAACAGGACTGTAGGGCTGGGGCCAAGTCAGTTGGTGTGGTCCTCTTGTTAGCAGCTGCACGGCAAGTCTTCTTCTTGATCTTTCTTGTTTTCGAATCGGGATCTGGGGAAGGAAGGTTCAGGGTGCCTTTAAATACTACATTTAGGGGCGTTACAGATAGAGGAAGGGCAGGGACCTGGGGTGAGTACACCCCTATCCTGCTCCTCTCCTGTGGGAGGGGGGGCAGGAGCCTATCTAGGATTGGGCAGGGCTCAGAATCCTAAAGATGGCCGGAGCCCGGAGTTGTGCTTCACCTCACTTCTCCCACCTGAGGGGTGGAGTTGGCACAGGCTGGCACATCCCCTTTCCTCACGTAGGGTTTCCCGCAAGTCTTCCCGCCAGAGTGGGGGTCAGAATAGGTGGGGGCCAGTTGCTGGGTACAGCAAGTGGTCTGGAGACGCTCACAAAGGTGGCATGCCTTTGAAGCTTACCCTGCCCATCCTGGGGGAGGAGACCTAGCACCTCGCCCAGGATGTGCATTGTTTCAGGCCCAGGAGAGCGGATGGCTCTCTACCAAGTGGTCCAGCAACATGTCGGCTGTGTGGCAGCCTAGGCAGCCTCTCAGACAAGACGTGGATTGTAGGTTAGGTTCAGGGGGCATCTCTAAGATGTCCACTGGCGTGAATTTGGCATTAAATCCCACACTGGCATCAATGTGGGTTTAATGTGCTGAGAAGTTTGATATCAAACTGCTCAGTCTTGAGTGAAGCCATCATGGTGCTGTGGAGTTCGTAATGACAACCTCCCAGCACCATATACTCTTAACGGCAGCACTGCACTTACAGTGCCTAGGTATGGCCCTGGGTACTGTAGGGGCACAGGGCTCATTCACCTGTGCCCACACCACTGGCATAGTGCACCCAGCTAGGGGTGACTGATGGATGCCAGTGCAGTGTGTTGTAGGCATGGCACACGGGGATTTGTGCCATGTCGACTCTTTGTTTAGTTCTGCAGCAAGACACTCGCCTGCAAAGGCAGTATGTGTCTGTCAGGGTACAGGGCCCCCAAGGATGGCACAATAAGTGCTGCTGCCCTTAGGGGTTTTCTCTGGTCACAATGCCCTTGGTACCTAGGGTACCATTTACCAGGGGCTGAAAGCTGGCCAGAGATGCCAATTGTGTTTTAGTTTCAACACAGTTTTAGGGAAGGAACACAGGCCATGGGCACCTGGTTGCTAGGAGCACAGGGCACACTCAAAGCACATCTGCAATCCAGCAAAAGTGGGGGCATACCAATGCAAGTAAGATGGCACTTTCTCACAGTATGATTTGGACTTCGGCCTCAACATCCCCTTCTGGCCCCTTGGCGAAGTTCTCATCGCTAGACAGGCCCAAATCTTGCAGGGATAGTGTATGTTAGCCATGCATGGTATGGTGAGCTACTGTGTCATTATCTTACCCTCAGGGTCTTCAGCACAAAAAATACACAGACATTACAATCTTCACGGCAATAGTCCACCAAAAGGCAGAGATTGCAAACTGGCTGTTGGTCCATGGTCCTTTGTCGCGAACTTGTGATGGCAGTTCTTGCAGAACTGGACTGGTGTTCTCTCCATCACGGAGTAAAGCACCCACCCCAACGTGCTTTTTTTCATGTTCTTTGGTGAAAATACCCTGTTTTGCTCCCAGACCTTCCCTTTATTTTCCCTCGCTGACTACTACTCTCTGGAGTAGATTTTGGTCTTTGATTACTTTATCCTTCCCGTCGATGGAAATATAGCCAGACCCAACGGCGGATAAATATCTGATGATGGAGACCAAAGGTGGGAGCTTCCAGAGGAAGCACAATAACTTCACAAGGTGTACCAAACGGAGGTACGTCGACAACAAAAACAAACAGAAGGACAAATGTTTTCAGAGACAGCTCTAGACATAACCACTAGATGGTGGAATAATGCACAGCATGCGGATCAAGAAAAGATTCACGCTGCAAAACCCAGTTTCCCCCAACATTCAAAATTGACTGCAGTACACAATTCTTCACAAGTGTAGTCCACAAACTATGTTGCATCACTCAACAAAACTGCTTATTTACAGAACTAAAGAAATGTGGAGAACCTCACCTGCGATAGGTCAGTGAAATGGTTTGCTTCAGCCATAACTTTCACTCGAAAATTTGTACCATCATCAGGACTGAGGGCATAACAAAACACCTACAGTTAAACAAAACAAATACAACATACATTAGATCTGGGAACAGCACAGAATTACAAACCAAGTTAAAAAAAAAAATGCAGAGAGCCAGAAGTGCACTCCTAAACCATGTTGCCCGTTCAGTGCAGAGCTGTCTAAATATGCAAGACCGAATTACCCAGCATTATGGAAAACGTTACCTACTCATAACTAGGAATCTCCATCAAAAATACCTTTCAAAGAATATAATACTTCAATTGATCTCAGTCAGACTCTTCGAAGCAGCGCCTGTCTCACTAGTGGTTCCACTTTGGACTCAAGGCATGAGTTCTCGTCGTTGACACTACATAAAATCCCCAAGGATATTCAGGCAAGAAGAGCAGTTGTGGGAGAAGGGAGATTGTATCTCAATAGAACATACTTACTCTAAAATAGAACACAAAATATAAACGGGACACACTGAGAAAGTGCCCTCTTTCTACATGGTTGCCCCCACTTTTTGCTGAACTGCCGAGTGTGTCCTGGGCTCCTGCCTATCAAGTACCCAGGGCCTATGTTCTTCCCTAAAACTGCATTGAAGCCTAAACCGAATTGGCATCTATGGCCACAGGTCAGCCCCTGGTAAATGGTACCAGAGGTACCCAGGGCACTGTAACCAGGGAAGACCTCTAAGGGATACAGCACTTACTGTGCCACCCTTAGAGGCCCTGTTTGTGTGCGCGCGCGCACACACACACACACACCCACACTCCTTCCCCCGCCCACCCCACCTTTGCAGGCTGCGTGTCTTGGTGCAGAAGAAAGTGAATAGTCAACTTGATAAACATTCCTGTGTGCCATGCCTACAACCCACTGCCCTTGCATACATCAGTCATCTCTCTAGCTGGGTGCACTATACCAGTGGTGAGGGTACAGGTGCATGAGCCCTGTACCCCTAGAGTGTTCAAGTCCATTTTTAGACTTGAAGTGCAGTGCTGCCATTACGAGTATATGGTGCTGGGAGCTTGTCATTACGAACTCCACAGCACCATAATGGCTACACTAAAAACTGAAGTTTGGTTTCAAACTTCTCAGCACATTAAACCCACACCGATGCCAGTGTGGGTTTACATTTAAAAATGCACTTGGAGGGTATCTTTGATGCTGCCTTAAAAACGACCTACCACTAGAGTCCAGGCTGAGTGGCTGTTTCCAGCTGCCACCACCAGACATGCTTCTGGACACCTAGGCCGAGATCCTGTTGCTCTCGGGGCCTGCAACTATGCACATTCTGGGACGAGGTGCTAAGCCTCCTCACTTAGGGTGGGCATGGTACACGAAGGGGAAGTTTCAAAGGCATGCCGCCTTCGTGAGCTTCCATAGGTCACTTGCTGCTTTTCGGCAACTGGTCCCCACTCGTTCGGACACCCACTTTGGGCAGGAGAACCAGCAGGAAAAACAAGTGAGTTAGAGGTGTGCACACCTCTGCCAACTCAACTCCTCAGATGGGGAGGAGAGGTGAAGCACAACCTCGTGTCCCCGCCATCTTGCAGATGGGGGACCCAGCCAACCGGGGAAAGGCTTATGCCCCCCCCCCCTTCCCACTGGAGGGTGGCGTAATAGGGGTTGTACCTACCGCAGGGAAGGGACCCATTGGTGCCAACCTTTTTACCTATTGGTAAAGCCCCTAAATCCTAGATTTAGGGGCACCCCTGAACCTTGCTTCCTCAGACAAGAACCTACAAGAAGAGCAGAAGGACCGAACAGCTTTGCCGAAGCTAAAAAGGAGGACGCCTATTGACTTGGCCCCAGCCCTATTGGCCTGTCCCTACCTCGAACCTTTTCCAGCGAAATCCCAGTGTTTTATGCGGCCAACAACCTTGAGAAACCCAGAGGATCGGCCTGCCTTCAAATCCAAAGACTGGCTCCTGTGAACACCGGATTTGTTCAAACAGTTACCAGCTCTGCAGGGATCCATGAGTTTGCAGCCCTCTGCACCAGACACCCACGGCCTGAGTTAGAGTGGCCCAACACCAAGAGGAGGTCTGCCCGGCGATCCTGACCAGAGATCCAGTGGCCCCTGACCTGCCTCAAGCAGACGCCTGCAGCCTAAATCTGGAAGGTCCCCCCCAAACGCGACTAGGAGCTGGTAAGAAGATCCAACCCTAAAAGGCAGCCCTGCATTCAATGCCCCACAGCCTTGGGTGGCCCAACCGACAGTGACTAACCAACCCCTAGCACGCCAACTTACCTCACGAAGTGGTGGTCGCACCCAGAAGACCTTAGTCCCTGAGCCTGGAGTGCCTTTGCAAACAGCAGGTTACCCATTGCAAAGAGGGCGCAGACTTCGAAACAGCACCCTGCTCCAGGCCGCCCTAGTGCCGCTGAGGGTGTAACGAGTGCGCATCCCTGGCCCAGGGGGACTCCTGAGTGTACCACTAGAACCTCAACTCCCACTACTGAATAATTGCCCTAAAACAGATAACACTATTTTCCGGCATAGGATAGCGTTGACTGTTTCTTGGAAAAAGTTTCCGCATGTGGAGTTTGAAAACGAAATGGTTACCAGTAGTAGTTTTGCAGCTTGAAGAATTTTCTATATTCACTTGCTGTGCATCATTCCGCCATCTAGTGGTTGGGTCCGGAATGGTCTGGTTTTTTTCTTGTTTTGGTCGCTGTCAACCAAAATTTGGTGTTGGGTATGTCCCCTGTGTGATCATCTTTAGATTCTTTGTTCTGTTCTTGTCTTTGTAATCCTTCAGATGGTTTAAGCAATACCGATATAATTCTTTGCTTCCCCACCTGTTTGTTTTCCTTATAGGGGAGACCGGGTGGGTCGCATGTGAATCCAGTAAATTCTTCAAGCTGCAAAACTACTCCTACTGGTAAGTAACCATTTTGTTTTGAGCGCGAATCCTTTTCTGAATTCACATGCTGTGCATCCGATTACGTAGTGATTTCTCCAGTGTCTGGGAGGCTGTGGTGTAAAAAAGACCTTGCAAACAGGTGTTGGAGCACCCTTTGTCCAATTTGAGCTTCCTTATTCATTTGTATGTCCACTCAATGTCTTGTAAAGGTGTGTGGTGATGCCCCTGATGCTGCTGCGCAAATGGAATCAATGGGAACATTAGCCATAAAGGCTAGCGTTGCTTCTTTCTTTCTAGTGGAGTGAGCAGTTGGTTGCATTCTTATTTCCTTTTTGGCATTGGAACAACATAATTGGAGGGTTGTACTATCCATCTTGCAATAGTTGCTTTTGTGACCGCTGACCCTGTGTTGGTGTGTGCATAGGCGACGAACAATTGCTTGGTCTTCCGGATTGGTTCTGCTTTTGCAAATAGTATATGTGAGAAGGTGGCCTGATATGCAGTGGTCACTATTCTAGTGCCCACTATGTATCAGTCCAGCAACCCTTATTGATGATTGGTTGTAAGTCAACCTTATAGACCAGCTATCCTAGTAGCATGGATACGAGCAGTCTAAGGCTAAAGACTCGAGAGGGCGTGTTAAGCCAGCTGTTTACCACACATATACCCCTTGAATACCCAGTGAAAGGACACCACACAAGTGTTATGAAAATAAACAGTTATTTATTAAAGATCACAACAGCCCTGTACTCTTTATGAGGACAGGGTACTAAGCACAAACCAAAACTCTTACAAAAATACTTAAGTTAGCACAGTATATACAAATGCCCGAGGGGCACGGAAAACCATATACTCTAAAAGTGGAATGTGAAATTCCTAGCAGGTAAGTACAGTACTAATAGCTTTTGGAATCGCTAGGACTTGACTAGGGAATCGTTAGATTACGTCTAGGAGGCCTAGGGGACTCGGGTGCAGTGTGTGCACTCTCACGCGAGATGCGGACAAAAGTCTATGGTAGCTAGGAAATAGAAAGTTAGTGTTCTCGGGCGAACCCGACCTGGTAGGGAGAAAACGAAAGTAGATTCTGACCCTTGGATAGTGAGGCTATGCTGGGGCACCGAAATGCCGAAGTTACCTAGCCCAGGGGCTGCAGCTGCATAGGTCTGAAAAGACGTCGGGAATCCTCGTAGACGGACCAGGAGCCGGAAGAAAAGATGCTGGCCGGTGACCAGTGAAGAAAGTTCAGTTGGATCCAAGCCTGGATCTCGAAGATAGATGACACCTGAAAGCAGAGGGGACCAAGTTCGAGACTACTAGCCAGTAGTCAGTGGGCACCAGGAGGGCACCGGATGGTAGCCACCTCGACAAGGTGAGTGGGTGACGCTTGACTCGAAGATCTCACGGACCAGGAGGCGTTGTCGGCGACCAGGATGGAGGATCGAGCTGTCCCACGAAGATAGAAGCTGTCGGCGTCGCTGGACCCAGGATTGGGCAACAAAGCCTTGGCAAATTCAAGCCCACGCGGTGGACCTAAAATGGCGTCTGGAGTGGACCAGGAGGGTCCGGGGTGCCTCTCTTGAACAAGGAAGCAAGGGCCAGCCTGGAGCAACCAGACCAGCAGAAGAGTTGTCGTCGGGCGTCGTTCGGAAGGCCACAAGCCAGCCGGCTAGTAGCCAAACAACGCAGTGCACAGCAAACAGCAGAAGGGCCCCACGCCGATCGTGGAGATGCAGGGAGGCTGACCTTGGGTGCTGGAGCTGCGCTGGGTCGGGGCTTCTCGGACCCCAAAGCACTCACCAGTGGAGGACACGGTGGGCTTGCAGTAAAGATGTCGTGCAGTCTTGGCGATCGTCGGTCCCTTGAGGTCTCGTCGCACTCACGGTTCTCAGCTTGGCTGTAGAGGTGAGTAGAGGTCAGAGGTGCCAGGGAAGCCGGGTCTCGTCGAGCTGGGTCGTCGGATTCGTGATGAAGGACTTGCAGCAGACCGCAGTGTTCTTTAGGATGGTGCCTGCGGATGCAGGGTGACTACTCCTTAGCCACAAGGGAGAATCTTGAAGAAGAAATCGTGAAGTCCTTTCGAAGAAAGTGGTATCTTGATTCCAAAGATGATCTAATTTGAACAGGGGGCCCGCTCCTATCTTTATACTAAAAAAGGGGGCTGACCCGGTGACTAGGTCCTGCCTATGGGTGGGACCAGGAGGGGGGTGGTTACACCCCTCTCCCCTGCCGGACTTCCCCAGGCCAGGGGCTGGTGTGCCCCTGGAACTGGTTCTGACTGGCCTATGCGTAGTGAGCACCGGGGTGCCACTCAGCAGTCACCTTCCTGGAAAGCCCTGCCTACCCAGGATACACAAAACCATGTCTGGGACGGTGCTAGCACCGCCCCTGACAGGAAACCCTTTGTCCAGGCTCCCCTCACTGGGAGGACTCCCAGCTGCAGGGGGTCAGACTCGTGTCTGTGGTGGCAGCATCCATTTTGTGGAGCTGAGGCTTTGCTTAACTTTAACCGGGGTTCACAGTTACATACATGTCGTGTCCCTCTAGAAGGGTGGAATGCTAACCCCGTCGCCAGAATTGGCGAGGGGTTAGTATTCCAATTCGTATGACACCTTACTCGACATGTTTTGATAAAGCAATACCAAAGATAGCATTTAACCGCGAGGATTATAATGCACTTAAGAGTATATGGTATGCGATATCATGGAACAGCTATTAGGACTTGATTCCGCAAGCTGCAGACAGGCTCAGCTCATGCCAGAGCACCATCTCACACGATTCCAAGCACTCTGCCTTCAGGATTGTCAAGGCCTGCCATAGGAGTGACTGATAGGAATCTGTGTGTCCATTTTTAGGGTTAGGTATAGGTATACTACACCTACAGCAAAGGGTGATTACACGACTTTGCCCCAGCTGTCATGCAGCCAGTTGTGTCAAATTTAGGAGGCCAGCCAGGGGTGGCATAATACATGCTGCAGCCCCTGGCAGCCCTGGGTACCCATGCCCTGAGTTACAGGGTCTGATAGGGTGGCCCAGTACCAATTGGAAATGTACCTAGGGTACATGGAATCCATTTTAAAGAGAGAGCAGTAGGCCTGGGGTCCTGATTGGCAGGGTCCCAGGTCGACTATGTCCAAAACCAGCTAAAACACAGGGCAAAAAGTTGGGGGCAACCATAGTCAGGATGTACCTTCCTACAGTATATTAAGGCCCTCCTTACATCCAGGGTATGGAGGCTCTCTCCTTTAGCTTTTGGGTCTTTGGGGAAAAAACGGCGGGCAAACTTTTTGATTTAACTGATACTTAGATATCACTTTTGGTAAAAACTGTGGATTGGTTTTTAAGATAACTTTATCCTTCTGAATTTGTAAGTAGGGCTCTTGTATTGTTAACGGTTGCAGTTCAATTACTCCTAGTAGTGATGTTCGAGCATTGAGAAAGGCTGTCTTCATAGTAATATCCTTGAGGTCCGCTGCATGCACGGGCTATACTGAAGCTCCATGTTGGTACAGGAGCAGCTCTTGGTGGAGCTATTCTCTTGGCTCCTTCTAAGAAGCTTTTAATGACTGGTCTTGTAAAAAAGCTTTTGCAGGATTTTCCTCTTGTGTATGCCACTATGGCCGCAAGGCGCACTTTAAGGCTGGAAAAGTTGATGTTGCTGTCCAAGAGGTAAGTAAGGTATGTAAGAACGGTTTCTTGTGTATAGATTAACCACATTTGTTGTTAGCGGTGCACCATGTAGCGTATTGCTTCCATTTAGTTGTATAGCACTTTCTTGTTGAGTGCTTCCTTGCTTCCCTTAGAACTTCCATAGTTCACAGAGGCAGGTTGAGATGCCCCAACTGTATGTACAAGCTGCTAGCTGTAGTATCGCCGGTTCTGGGTGGGAAATCTGATGTGCTGCATTGTATTAGGTCTTGTTCTGCTTTGATCCGGACCATCTCTCCCTTGGTTAGTTCTAGGAGGGTTGAGTACCATGTTTGTCTTGGCCATTAAGGGGCAATGCGAATCACTTCTTACTGGGCTTTTTGCAACATTCTTTGCTTCAGGGGTATTGGTGGAAAGGAGAAAGCAAATGTCCGACCAATTGAGTGAAAGTGCATTTCCCTTTGATAGGTGGTGTGGAAACCTCAAGGCAAAGCGCTGGCATTTCTTGTTCTGCACTGTTGCGAACAGATCTAGCACTGCGGTTCCCCAGATGTTGAATTGATATTGTACTGTAGAACAAGTTACTTACCTTCGGTAACGATATATCTGTAAGAAACATTAGTTAGTGTTAGATTCCTTACCTTAGAATATCCCCAGGCGTCAGTCTGGATCCGGAAACTTTTGCGTAGCAGTACCCCTGCGCGTCGGTAGGCGTCGTCTGCAGGCGTCCCCTGCGGCTCCGCGTCCGTCGTCGGCGTCGTGCGCCGTGATGACGTCGCTGGAGTACATAGACGCCGCCTCCGCGCGCTGACGTCAGTTCTTTGCACACAGCATTTCCGCGCCAGGAGACGCAGAGCCATGAGAGAACCAACACTGGTGCCATTTGAAACTAGGGCCCTGAAAGGGATGACCTTAACCCTAGGTATCAGTTCGCAGAACGGGGAGGATGGGTGGGTTCGGTAAGGAATCTAACACTAACTAATGTTTCTTACAGATATATCGTTACCGAAGGTAAGTAACTTGTTCATCTGAAAGAAACACGTTAGTGTTAGATTCCTTACCTTAGAATACATACCCCAGCAATACCAACCCCGGTGGTGGGTCTGCGAACCAATACAAAACTACACCAGAAAGTCCTGGAGGACAGAACGGCCAAAGAAGCCATCCCTCCGGACTTGACTGTCCAGGCAGTAGTGCCTCGCAAAGGTGTGCAGCGAGGCCCACGTAGCCGCTTGGCAAATGTCCTGCAAGGGGACTCCCCGGCCCAGGGCAGTGGTAGCCGCCGTGGCCAGAGTGGAATGGGCCCTCAGCCCAACAGGAGGCTCCTTCCGAGCCAAAGAGTAGCACGCTTTGATGCAGAGGACGACCCATCGAGAGATGGTTCGTTTACAGACCGCCCGTCCCTTCTTCGCACCCACGTAGCCAACAAACAGTTGGTCATCCACCCGGAACTGGCGTGTGCGATCCATGTAAAATGAAAGCGCACGTTTTGGGTCCAGACGATGGAGCCGCTCTTCATCCTTTGAAGGATGCGGAGGCGGGAAGAAGGAAGGGAGGGTGATGGACTGCCCGATGTGAAAGGCCGAAACAACCTTGGGCAGGAAAGAAGGTCTAGTCCTCAGAACCACCTTATCAGGATGAATGGACAGGAAAGGAGGTTGGACAGAAAGAGCCTGGAGCTCACTCACTCTCCTGGCAGAGGTGATGGCAACCAGGAAAGCCGTCTTTAAAGTCAGGAGACGGAGAGGGCAAGAATGAAGGGGCTCAAAGGGAGCACACATGAGAAAGGTCAGAACCAGGTTCAAATCCCACTGAGGCATCACAAACGGAACAGGTGGAAACATGTGAGTGATGCCTTTCAAGAATCGAGTGACAATCGGGGATTTGAACAAAGAAGGCTGATCAGGAAGCCTCAAAAAGGCTGAAAGGGCAGAAAGGTAGCCCTTGATAGTGCCCAGAGCAGAGCCCTGCTGGGCAAGAGAAAGAAGAAACAGAAGAACCTCCGAAAGAGGGGCAGAAAGAGGATCCACAGCCTTTGCTGTGCACCATGCCACAAATCTGTTCCACCGACAGGCGTATACCGACTTAGTGGAGGGACGCCTGGCTGCCAGAATAACATCACAGACTTCAGGAGGCAAGTCAAATGGCCTCAACTGCCGCCGCTCAATCTCCAAGCATGGAGGTGGAGACTGGACAGGTTCGGGTGGAGGACCGTCCCCTGCTGCTGCGACAGAAGGTCCTCCTGAAGGGGCAGGCGGATCGGGGGACCGACTGACATGCTGAGTAGCTCGGGATACCAATACCTTCGAGCCCAGTCCGGAGCCACAAGGATAACTTGGGCCCGGTCGCGCCTGATCTTCTTCAGCACTCTGGGCAGAAGTGGTATAGGCGGAAAGGCGTATAACAGACCGCAACTCCACTCGCGCCGAAAGGCGTCGCCGTGCGAGTGCCGTCTTGGAAACTCCAACGCGCAGAACTGATGACATTGCGCGTTCTCTTCTGTGGCGAATAGATCTAACCAAGGCTCTCCCCATTGCCGAAAGATGCCTTGCGCCACGTCCGAGTTCAGACGCCATTCGTGATCCATCGAGCACCGACGGCTGAGTTAGTCCGCCCTGGCGTTCAGAGAACCTGCCAGGTGTTGAACCGTCAGAGTCACGCTCTGACGTTCCAGCCATTGCCAGAGGCGCAGAGCCTCCTGGCAAAGGGTCCACGACCCCACTCCGCCCTGTTTGTTGCAGTACCACATGGCGGTGGTGTTGTCGGTGAACACCTGCACTACACTCCCGTTGACAAAGGGGAGGAATGCCTTCAGTGCCAGACGAATCGCCCGCAGCTCCAACAGGTTGATATGGAGCCGGGACTCCGCCGGAGACCAGATGCCTCTGATCTCTGCCTCTCCCAAGTGGCCACCCCAGCCCTGGAGGGACGCGTCCGTCACGACTACGTGCTCCGTTTGGGGAAGGGAGAGGGACTTGCCCCTGACCCAATCGCGGTCCGTAAGCCACCACTGCAGTTGTCTCGCAGTGCCCTCCGAGATCAAGACGTGGTTGGACAAGTTGCCCTGATGCTGGGCCCACTGAAACTTCAGGTCCCACTGCAGAGCCCGCATCCGCCACCGGGCGTGATGCACCAGAAGGATGCAGGAAGCCATCAGTCCCAGCAGCCGCAGCGTCAACCTGACCGAAACTCGGGATAGCGGCTGAAAGATGGGAATCAAAGCCTGAATATCCCGAACCCGCCGTTCCGGAGGATAAACCCGAAACTGCGCCGAGTCCAGAACCGCTCCAATGAAAAGGAGCTTTTGAGAGGGACACAGGTGTGATTTCGGCACGTTGATGGAGAACCCCAGGTCGTGCAAGAGGTCTGCCGTCATCTGAAGGTGGTGGACGACTGTTTGGGGCAAGCCCGCCTTCAACAACCAATCGTCTAGGTAGGGGAAGACTGAAACCCCCAACCTGCGCAGATGGGCTGCGACCACCGCCATCACCGTTGTGAACACCCGTGGGGCGCTGGTAAGGCCGAAGGGGAGCACGATAAACTGAAAGTGCTCCAGGCCTACCGTGAACCGCAGGTAACGCCGGTGGGCCGGCAGGACGGGGATGTGAAAATAGGCATCCTGCAAGTCCAACGCTACCATCCAGTCTTGTGGGTCTAGAGCAGCCAAGACCTGAGCTAACGTCAACATCTTGAACTTCTCCTTCCGGAGGAAGCCGTTGACGTTCCTTAGATCCAAGATAGGACGTAGGCCCCCCTTGTCCTTCTTGGGCACCAGAAAGTAGTGGGAATAGCAACCACGCCCTACTTCTGGCCCAGGAACGCGCTCGATGGCCCCCTTGGCCAAGAGGGCCGTAACTTCCTCCTGCAGAAGTGTCAAGTGGTCCCCCGACACACGGTGGTTCTGCGGTGGCATGGCTGGAGGAGAGGTCTCGAAGGGGAGGGAGTAGCCCCTTCGGACGATTTGCAGCACCCACCTGTCCGAAGTGATCGTGCGCCAGTGAGCGTGGTGATGGCGAACCCTGCCACCCACTGGCGTCACATGGGGCCGAAAGCACGGACTAGGAGGATTTTGGGGTAGATGCTGCGGGGGAAGGTGTGGTCTGACCCCGCCGTTGTCCCCGACCGCCACCACGGCGGTTTCCACGGCCGCCACCGCGTTGGAAGGATTGTTGCGGCGCGTGGCTTCCTACCTGACGAGCCTGACGAGTGGTGTCGACTTCCGGAGCGCCCGGCGCGGCTCCGCGACCGCTCCCTCGAACGCTCTCTCGACCTCCGGCCGGACCGGGACCGCTCCCGGTCCCGACGTGGGGCCAACACCCGGAGCTCCAGTAGCTAGCGGGACCGCTCCCGCCTAGCCTTGTTGGTAAGGGCCCGGCAGTCGACGCAGGAGTCCACGTCGTGGTCGGGGCCCAGACACCGGAGACAGAGGCGGTGATGGTCTGTGACCGACATCGTGCGCTCACAGTCATCGCAATTCTTAAACCCAGGCATCCTATCAGGCACAATAGAGAAAAAACAATCGAAAAACTTGGTCAAAGACCGGAGTACTGCTCTTCAGATCTGCGTCCACTGGCGCGGAAAAAAGAAGAACTGACGTCAGCGCGCGGAGGCGGCGTCTATGTACTCCAGCGACGTCATCACGGCGCACGACGCCGACGACGGACGCGGAGCCGCAGGGGACGCCTGCAGACGACGCCTACCGACGCGCAGGGGTACTGCTACGCAAAAGTTTCCGGATCCAGACTGACGCCTGGGGATATTCTAAGGTAAGGAATCTAACACTAACGTGTTTCTTTCAGATCTCTGCTTCAACTCCCATTCGTGGGAGCAGTTGTTTCGTCTGCTCAGTTGGTCTGCTGTAATGTTGTGTATCCCTGGTAGATGTACTGTCTCTAGATTGATCTTTTGAAGAATTGCCCATTGCCAGATTTCCTGTGCGAGTTTGCTTAGTGGAAAACACTGTGCACCACCCTGTTTGTTCAGGTAGAACATTGGTGTATTGTCTGTTTGGATTAAGAGGTTCTTCCCCTGAATAGGTTTCTGGAATGCCTTGAGTGCCAGAAAACAGTTTATCATCTCCAAGAAGTTGATGTTTCGTGGAGTTCCGTTTACTCCACTGACCATGAACTTTTAGCTGGTTTAAGTGTGCACCCCATCCATTGAGGAATGCATCCGTGGTGATGGTCACAGATGGAGTTGGGTTCCTGAAAGATCTCCCATGTGCTAGGTTGTTGGATGCCCACCATTGTGTTTGTGATTGCACCCAACTTCCTGTGGCTTAAGACCAGCTGTTGGTGAGCCATTCTTGGAATAGGCGCATGTGTAGGCGAGCGTGAGGGATAAGTGGGATGCATGATGCCATCATGCCCATTAGTTTCATTACTTTCCTTACGGTCAGACTGATCACTCTGGTAGATGGCTGTTTCGTTGTGGATAGCTTGTATCCTGGCCTGTGTGGGGTAAGCCTTTGCATTTGTTGTGTTTAGTCTTGCTCCTAGGAAGGTTTTCTCTCTTTCTGGTGCTGTAGAAGATTTGCGGTTAGAGAAACCTGGGTCTTGTAGCATTTGAATTTTTTTTTAATATGATTGTGACAGGTCTGTTTTGTATGCCCCCTTACTAGCAAGTCGTCTATGTAGGGGTAGACGTGGATTCCTTCTCTTTTCAGGTGTGCCGCCACTGCGTCTAGACGCTTTGTGAACACCCATGGAGCAGATTTTATGCCAAAATGGAGGACCTTGAATTGGTAGTATGTTCTATTGTGCAAGAATCTTAGGTACTTTGTGTCTTTTGTTCATAGGGATACGTAGGTAGGAGTCCTTGAGGTCTATTTTGCCAAGGAATACCCTTTTTGAATTTGTGGGATTTCTTGGAGTGTACACACTTTGAAGCGTTGTGTTCGTATGAACTTGTTTAAGAATCTTAAGTCCATGATTTGATCCTGTTTGGGTACCAGGAAGTATGGCGAGAAATTTCCTTTGAACCATTCTAGTGTTGGTACCTTGTCTAGTGCCAGTTTGAGGTATAGCTCTTTGATCTTTGCGTTTAACAGTGTTTGTTAATCTTTCAGTTTTGGGCAGATTTGCAGGTGGGGTTCTTGTGAGCTCTATGCAGTATCCGTATTTTATCAAATGTAATATCCAATTGTCTGTTGTGATCCTTTTCCACTGTATGTGGAAAAAGAATATACTTCCCACCACTGGTGTTGTGTGGGACCTTTTTTGGAATTAAGTCAGTTAGACCCATTTCCTCTTCCTCTAGAGGATTGGCCTCTTCCTCTGCCATGGCCTTTTCCCCAAAAGGGCTGCTTTAGTTGTTGTTGCCAACCTTGGTAGCTAGACTGTTGGCCCATTTGTTGGTTTTGGTTCTGTCCTTGGGATTGTTGTGGCATTTGCTAATCTTGACCAAAGGTGCCTCCACCTGTGGGCTTTCTGTCACTGAAACCTCCTCTTCTGAATGAAATTCTTCACTGTAGGACCCCTATTGCCATTGAATTTTGTTGTCCTTTTTAATTTGCTGAACGGATCCATCCACTTCCTTGCCAAATAGACCTTCCCCATTGAAGTCTGTTAAAGATTGATGTTTGAACTTCCTGCTTGAAACCTAAAGTTCTGAGCCAGGCGTGCCTTCTGAGGATGATTCCTGTGCCCATTTGCCTACTTGCAGTATCTCCTGCATCTGGGGCAGACTTTAGGCAGGTATTGGCCACATTTTTATTTTTTTGGACAACAGATTTTGCCCTCTTTTTGTCTTCTTCGGGGAGTTTGTTTACCAACTCTTCCATCATCCCACTGCTGGAGGCCATATTTATTTAACAGTGCATTGGAGTTAGCGTTGCGTCATTGTTGTTGCTGCCGCCTCCATTCTTTCTCACCACTATAACAATCCTTTTACTTTCTTTTTTTGGTGGAGGACCGATGTTGGAGACTGCATTTGCTCTCCTTCTGGCAGTGGTGACAATGATGGAGTCCGGTACTGTACTTCCCTGAATGTATTTAGGGTCCTTTGAAGAAGGTTTATACTTTTTCTCCACCCTGGGGATTACCCCCGTGTTTGAAGCTGCCTCTTTGAAAGGTTCTTTGCCCTGATCCAAGATACTGGGTAACATAGGTATATACTGGGTTCCTTTTGTGGTGGGTGCCAGGGTTTCCAGTAAGAACCAGGTGTCCCGCTTTTCTTCCTCTAAAGGTAGACAAAACAGATTTGCTGCCCTCTATACAATGTCATTGTAGAATGCAATGTCATCTGGGAGGGGGGTGGGGGGGAGCTTTCGAAGGGTGGCAGCAAATCTCTTCTGGGCTCGCAGTGTTGAGGTCGTTCCATGTATCCATGAAGATTCCAGAGTTTCTCTTCCTCAGGTAGGACTCCGTAATCCTCTGGGTCTTAGCATCGAGGTTCTGGTGTTGAAGGGGATTTGAAGACACCTTCTTCCTCTCCTTCTGAGTCTTCAAGATAGACTCTCTTAAGTTCGGATAACGTTTTAGGGATCGAAAATCCTTCAGTGAGGCGTCAAAATCTCTTTTCTTTTGTATGAGCGTAGCCATCTCCTCCGCAAGTCTTTCCCTTTCGACTTCGAGGGCCCTCTCTGTCAGAGGCCGGAGATTTTCTCTTCTTCCCGGCATCGACGTTAGTCTTTGGCGGTGTTGTGCCCTTCGCTGGTTCGTTGTAGACCCTGATCTTCGGTGCCTTCTGCGACTTTCCCTCCTCTGTGACCTTTGGTAGGGTTCTGTGGGGTTCTTTTAATTGAGGCTGACCCTTAATGGTTTTTTTGCTCTGCGTCGGGGCTGCCTTGGGCGTTTTATGCTCGTGGCCCTTCGGTTCTGACGGATCTTCATGGTGTCTTGCCTTCCTAGTCTTTTTTTTTTTTAATCCCTCGCCTTCTTCTCGGCGTGGAGTTTTTCGGAGTCTTTATAGGATTTCAACGTCCAATCCTTCGTTTGTCAACTCTGCTGGAGCTCCTTCGCTAGAGAAACCCAGGTCCTTCATGGAAGTTTTGTTCCTAGACTAAAACACTGGTGTAGTGGGCCGGTCTTTGGTTTCGGTGTGTCACGAGTGTCTTCGGCAGGAACGCTGCGCAGGTCTCACAGTCCTTGTCCTTATGATCTTCGGGCAGGCAAGGGTTGCACAAGTCGTGTGGGTCGCGTTGTGCATATTTGTGGTGGCACTTAGGGCAGACTTTGAAAGGGGACTTTCCGCGCCAGGACCACAGAGCCATGCAAGACACTGACCACCGGTGCACAAACCTAGAGCACTGAAAGGATGTCCTTAACCCTAGAAATCAGTTCGCATAACGGGGAGGATGGGTGGGGCAGTAAGGAATCTATAACTAATGCTGCTTACAGACATATTGTTACCGAAGGTAAGAAACAGTTACAGATTCCTTACCTTAGAATAGATAACCCAGCAATACCAACTTCAGAGGAGAGTCTGCGAACCAAGATCACACCAGAAACCCCTGGAGAACAGAACAGAACTGCCAAAGAAGCAGTCTCTCTGGACTTGACTGTCCAAGCAGAAGTGTCTCGTTAACGTCTGCAACAATGCCCATGTAGCTGCCCAATACATGTCATTCAGAGGGAATACTCGTCCCAAAGCAGTAGTGGCTGCTGTCGCCCTGGTGGAATTTATTATTTTACAAAGTTTTATATAGCGCGAACTTGACCCAAATCTGGTATCAGAGCGCTTTACATAGCACCAGGAATGAGTGCGTAGCCCCACTGGAGGCTCCTTATGAGCAAGAGAGTAACAGGCTTTAAATACACAAAACGACCCATCTAAAAATGGTGCGCTTGTGTACGGACCAACATTTCTTGGCACCCACGTAGCCAACAAAGAGCTGGTCATCCACCCAGAACTGTTGGGTGCGGTTCAGGTAAAATGAGAGCGCACGTTTTGGGTCCAGACTGTGGAGCCTGCCTTCCTATCTGCAATAATGTGGAGGCAGAAAGAAGGTGGGCAAAGTGATGGTTTGCCTGATGTGAAAGGAGGTGACCACCTTGGGAAGAAAGGTTGGACGAGTTCTTAGGACAACCTTGTCCAGCTGTACAGCCAGAAAAGGAGACTTGGATGATAGAGCCTGGAGCTCAATCACTCTAGCAGATGTGATGGCTCCCAGGAATGCAGTCTTAAGAGTTGAGTCTCGAAGAGGACAGCTGTGAAGCGGCTCAAAGGGAGCACACATCAAATAGGTCAAGACCAAATTCAAGTCACACTGAGGCACCACGAAGGGAATAAGAGGAAAGAGATGAGTGATTCCTTTTAAGAAAAGATTTAAAACGGGGGACTTGGAGAGAAGGCTGATCAGGAAGCCCAAGTGTTAGAATTGGGGGTCTCCAGTTGGCACAGGTAGGTACTGGTAACAAATTGGGACCCTCTCCTCTAGTCAGGGTAAGGAGGTACACTCCTAAAATAACCCCTGCTCACCCCCTTGGTAGCTTGGCACGAGCAGACAGGCTTATATCAGAGGCAGTGTGTAAAGCATTTGTGAACACATATAGTAATCCAGTGACAACACTACAAATGGACACCACACAAGGTTTTATGTCAAAAATAAGTATTCTTTTATATAGAGTTACCACAAGACCATAAATGACAAAAATAATCCACAATACTATTAGAATTCAAGAGTTCTGTTGAATATTGTGTGCTTTTAAAATTTGTTGCACTGTGCAAACACCTTTGGCCCTACCTGTGCTACAGCTCAGCGGCAGACAGCTTGTCGCTTCGCTCGTAGAGCACATCGCGTCCTGCCGTCATTCCAGGTCGCCGGCAGACACGCCCACCGCGCCTGGCCACGCCCCCCCGCCCAATTGATATAAATTACGCGCCAAAGCGCCAGCGCCCATTTGACAACTTGGAATACTACTGAGGCGGAAGCCGGTAGTCGCTCGTTTTTAAAAATTGAATCTGTTGAATATTGTGTGCTTTTAAAATTTGTTGCACTGTGCAAACACCTTTGGCCCTACCTGTGCTACAGCTCAGCGGCAGACAGCTTGTCGCTTCGCTCTTAGAGCACATCGCGTCCTGTCGTCATTCCAGGTCGCCGCCACACGCCCACTGCGCCTGGCCACACCCCCCTCCTACGCAACGACGCCGCCCATCAATTATGAGCCTCTGTCGCAAGCGCAGCGGGCGCGATGAATGCGCGCCGAAGGCGCGCATAAGGCAAGCTCGTCTGCGCTCGTCCGCGCCTCGGCAGCGACCGCAGCGCTCTCCAATGCTCCTGCCCTTTCACCTACCACCAGCATTCCGTATCTGACACGTGAGTCTCTACTCTCCCTTAGAGACTGTGCTCATGAAGGTCAACTCTCCTTCGCGGACACCGCCTACCCCCTACATGACTTCGCCTGTAAAGGCTTACTGATGGCCGGCCTGCTGAATGTCAGGTCATTGCCTAAACACGCAAATGAAATTTCCCAGCTTATTGAGAATCATCACCTCGACGTATTGTTCATGACCGAGACCTGGACCCACTCCGACTGTAATATAGATCTGGACTGGGCATGCCCACAAGACTTTAAAATCTTGCATCTCCCCAGACCTAAGGGTCGGTGGAGTTGGCATAATTTACAGAGCCTCCTGGTCCATAAAAACACTCGACATGGACCCAGTGGCTGGTACGGAAATACTTGGTCTTTCAATCAACTGTCTCTCCGGAACAACTTTCACGGCTGTAATATGTTACCGCCCGCCGGGAGCTTTTAATTCTACACAGCAGCAGTCGCTTCTTACGACTATCACTAATCTGGCCACTTCCCACAACAAGTTGATTGTTCTGGGCGATTTTAATCTTTGGCCCAATGGCAGCTTGGACTCTGCTCTAAACAATCTCTTACTCTCCTGCGAAGGCATGGGACTTTCTCAAATGGTCAGTAAACCCACACACTCGGCTGGAAATCAGCTCGATTTAATTTTTTCCTCCACCCAGTTAGTTTCCCTGAGCGACATCCTGCCTATGTGCTGGACTGATCATGCGCTTATCAAATTTTACATAGCCAGCGGCAGAGCCAACAAACCGTCACTCAGTGCCGCACCTGCCCCCCTGTATAGAGATTGGAAAGCCTTGGATAAACGGAGGCTGGCCGGCCCCGTTTTTGAGGTGGAATGTAGGAAGGTACATCCTGACTATGGTTGCCCCCAACTTTTTTTGCCCTGTGTTTTAGCTGGTTTTGGACATAGTCGACCTGGGACCCTGCCAATCAGGACCCCAGGCCTACTGCTCTCTCTTTAAAATGGATTCCATGTACCCTAGGTACATTTCCAATTGGTACTGGGCCACCCTATCAGACCCTGTAACTCAGGGCATGGGTGTACCCAGGGCTGCCAGGGGCTGCAGCATGTATTATGCCACCCCTGGCTGGCCTCCTAAATTTGACACAACTGGCTGCATGACAGCTGGGGCAAAGTCGTGTAATCACCCTTTGCTGTAGGTGTAGTATACCTATACCTAACCCTAAAATGGACACACAGATTCCTATCAGTCACTCCTATGGCAGGCCTTGACAATCCTGAAGGCAGAGTGCTTGGAATCGTGTGAGATGGTGCTCTGGCATGAGCTGAGCCTGTCTGCAGCTTGCGGAATCAAGTCCTAATAGCTGTTCCATGATATCGCATACCATATACTCTTAAGTGCATTATAATCCTCGCGGTTAAATGCTAACTTTGGTATTGCTTTATCAAAACATGTCGAGTAAGGTGTCATACGAATTGGAATACTAACCCCTCGCCAATTCTGGCGACGGGGTTAGCATTCCACCCTTCTAGAGGGACACGACATGTATGTAACTGTGAACCCCGGTTAAAGTTAAGCAAAGCCTCAGCTCCACAAAATGGATGCTGCCACCACAGACACGAGTCTGACCCCCTGCAGCTGGGAGTCCTCCCAGTGAAGGGAGCCTGGACAAAGGGTTTCCTGTCAGGGGCGGTGCTAGCACCGTCCCAGACATGGTTTTGTGTATCCTGGGTAGGCAGGGCTTTTCAGGAAGGTGACTGCTGAGTGGCACCCCGGTGCTCACTACGCATAGGCCAGTCAGAACCAGTTCCAGGGGCACACCAGCCCCTGGCCTGGGGAAGTCCGGCAGGGGAGAGGGGTGTAACCACCCCCTCCTGGTCCCACCCATAGGCAGGACCTAGTCACTGGGTCAGCCCCCTTTTTTAGTATAAAGATAGGAGCGGGCCCCCTGTTCAAATTAGATCATCTTTGGAATCAAGATACCACTTTCTTCGAAAGGACTTCACGATTTCTTCTTCAAGATTCTCCCTTGTGGCTAAGGAGTAGTCACCCTGCATCCGCAGGCACCATCCTAAAGAACACTGCGGTCTGCTGCAAGTCCTTCATCACGAATCCGACGACCCAGCTCGACGAGACCCGGCTTCCCTGGCACCTCTGACCTCTACTCACCTCTACAGCAAAGCTGAGAACCGTGAGTGCGACGAGACCTCGAGGGACCGACGATCGCCAAGACTGCACGACATCTTTACTGCAAGCCCACCGTGTCCTCCACTGGTGAGTGCTTTGGGGTCCGAGAAGCCCCGACCCTGCGCAGCTCCAGCACCCAAGGTCAGCCTCCCTGCATCTCCACGATCGGCGTGGGGCCCTTCTGCTGTTTGCTGTGCACCGCGTTGTTTGGCTACTAGCCGGCTGGCTTGTGGCCTTCTGAACGACGCCCGACGACAACTCTTCTGCTGGTCTGGTTGCTCCAGGCTGGCCCTTGCTTCCTTTTCCAAGAGAGGCACCCCGGACCCTCCTGGTCCACTCCAGACGCCATTTTAGGTCCACCGCGTGGGCTTGAATTTGCCAAGGCTTTGTTGCCCAATCCTGGGTCCAGCGACGCCGACAGCTTCTATCTTCGTGGGACAGCTCGATCCTCCATCCTGGTCGCCGACAACGCCTCCTGGTCCGTGAGATCTTCGAGTCAAGCGTCACCCACTCACCTTGTCGAGGTGGCTACCATCCGGTGCCCTCCTGGTGCCCACTGACTACTGGCTAGTAGTCTCGAACTTGGTCCCCTCCGCTTTCAGGTGTCATCTATCTTCGAGATCCAGGCTTGGATCCAACTGAACTTTCTTCACTGGTCACCGGCCAGCATCTTTTCTTCCGGCTCCTGGTCCGTCTACGAGGATTCCCGACGTCTTTTCAGACCTATGCAGCTGCAGCCCCTGGGCTAGGTAACTTCGGCATTTCGGTGCCCCAGCATAGCCTCACTATCCAAGGGTCAGAATCTATCTTCGTTTTCTCCCTACCAGGTCGGGTTCGCCCGAGAACACTAACTTTCTATTTCCTAGCTACCATAGACTTTTGTCCGCATCTCGCGTGAGAGTGCACACACTGCACCCGAGTCCCCTAGGCCTCCTAGTCGTAATCTAACGATTCCCTAGTCAAGTCCTAGCGATTCCAAAAGCTATTAGTACTGTACTTACCTGCTAGGAATTTCACATTCCACTTTTAGAGTATATGGTTTTCCGTGCCCCTCGGGCATTTGTATATACTGTGCTAACTTAAGTATTTTTGTAAGAGTTTTGGTTTGTGCTTAGTACCCTGTCCTCATAAAGAGTACAGGGCTGTTGTGATCTTTAATAAATAACTGTTTATTTTCATAACACTTGTGTGGTGTCCTTTCACTGGGTATTCAAGGGGTATATGTGTGGTAAACAGCTGGCTTAACACGCCCTCTCGAGTCTTTAGCCTTAGACTGCTCGTATCCATGCTACTAGGATAGCTGGTCTATAAGGTTGACTTACAACCAATCATCAATAAGGGTTGCTGGACTGATACATAGTGGGCACTAGAATAGTGACCACTGCATATCAGGCCACCTTCTCACATGGAAGATAGCTTCTCCACCGCCCGGTCGGTGGAGGACAACTACTTGTCCCTCTGCACCAAGATCACCAATACCTCAGAGCGTCTCGTCCCTCGGAAAAAATGCAAACCAAGGAGTAGAGCAGCCGCCCCCTGGTTTAACGACTCATTGAGAGCCCTGAAGCTGGCCTGCAAACAATCTGAGAGAAAGTGGAGACAAGGCTATCTTGACTCCAACAAAATTCTCTGGAAAAATAACCTTCGGGCGTATAAAACTGCCATTGTCCAAGAAAAGGCTAACTACTACTGTTCTACTATTTCCAACGCCACCAACAGCTCAAAAAGTATTTTCCAGATACGTAGAAATCTAACTCACCCAGAATGCGCTACGTCAACGCAGCCTCCCACCCAAGCCCTCTGCGATAATCTGGCAACTTTTTTCATTAATAAAATCAATATCATTATTCAAAACTTGAAGACCCCCCCCTTACTGGGAGATGCCAACACCCAGGGAGCCAGTACCTGCCCTCACGATTTGCCGCCTCGATCCTCCAGCTTATCGGCTAGACTGCGAGAATTTCCTAAGATCTCTGAACCCGAGTTTGAAAACCTGGCGCTCGGAATCACCTCGGGTTCCCCGCTCGACCCTCTGCCTCCAAAAATTTGGAAAAGCTCGGGAACAGAACTTTTTGGCATCCTGCGCCAAATATGCAACCAGTCTCTGCAATGTGGCTACGTCCCTACCCCGTGGAAACAGGCGCTTGTAACTCCGCTCTTGAAGAAACCCTCCCTGAGCCCAGATTGTCTTTCTAACTATCGACCCATCTCCCTACTGCCTTTCCCTGTGAAGGTAGTGGAACGATGGGTCAGTTCTTGCCTCTCCATTCATCTTGAGCAGAACAACCTTTTAGACGATCTCCAGTTCGGTTTCCGCCCTGCCCACGGCACCGAAACTGCGGTTCTAACAGCCATGGAGGATCTTCGCATGCGTGCAGACAGGGGCCAGCCAGTAGCATTAATACTGCTGGACCTGTCTGCCGCATTCGACACGGTCAACCATAGGACGTTGCTACTGAGACTCAGGGAAGCTGGTGTGGAAGGCTCAGCTTTGCTTTGGTTTCACTCTTACCTGCAGGACAGGAGACAGGCTGTCTCCCTCCCCCCATTCCAATCCGCCTTCTCACCTGTGCCACAGGGAGTCCCCCAGGGATCTTCCATTAGTCCCATCCTTTTTAATGTGTACCTTACACCACTGATCACATTAATTAAGTCATTCGGGTTAAAAACAATCAACTACGCAGACGACACCCAGCTCATTCTCTCCTGCGAAGGAGAAGATTCCATCTCTCTGACCTCCTTCCATGAGTGTCTTAGAGAAACGGCTGGATGGCTCCATAGGAACTCTTCAATTTAACGCCTCCAAAACAGAGGTTCTGTTCTGTGCTGGCACCACTCTATCCTGCCAGTTCCCGAGTGACTTTTGGCCGCCTGAGACAAGAGAGAAACCTAAACCCGTCTCCTCGGTCCGCAACCTGGGGGTCATGCTCAATAACAAGCTGAGTATGGAAACCCAGGTTGCAAAAACAGTGGGGATATGCACGGCTTTGCTACGCTCCCTGCGAAAAATTATGCCACTTCTCCCTGCACAAGCCCGGGCGTTGGTAGTCAGGTGTACGATTCTGAGTCGCCTTGACTACTGCAACGCCCTGCTCCTAGAGTCTCCTGTCACGTTACTGGACCGGTTGCAGCGAATTCAATCAGCCGCGGCCAAGTTGGCTCTTGGCTGGTCGAGAAGGTCTTCGGCCACAGCGGCATTGGCCGAACTGCATTGGCTACCCCTAAAGCAGCGGGTGGCCTTCAAGTCCCTTTGCATTGTATTCAGGGCTCTGCATGGACTCGGGCCCAGGCCCTTGCAAGCCTTGTTTCAGTGGTATACTCCCGCCAGAGACCTGCGATCATCCTCGGCGTATCTGGTAAGGGTGCCCAGATACAATAAAGCCAGAACTGGGGGTAGATCCTTTAGGGTCGCAGCCGCCAAATTATGGAACAGCTTGCCCATTGACATACGCCAGATCCCCCAACTTCTTCCATTTAGGAAGCGCATCAAGACCTGGCTTTTCCCTTAGACCTCCCCGCCTCTACATACCTCGGTCTCTTTCTCAGTAGAGTATTCTCCAGCGCCAGGAAGCCTGCAAGGTATCAGCTGCGCTATATAAATAATTAAAATAATAATAAATAATAATAAAAAGGCTAAAATCCAGGTTCTGTACGAGGCGGTAGCCCTGTCCGGCTACAGCGTTGCTGAAAGAACACAGAGTCTAACAAATCCAGTGGACCGCGACGGTCCGGGCCCACTTAAATGTCGACAGACTCAGTCACAGTACCTTTTACTTGATGTGACTGGCACAGACGTGCAAGCCGGTTCCGGTGTTCGTCGCAGTGCAGAAAAGAAAAGGTTGCAGGATGCATTGTCCCTCAATGCAGTACAGGCAGTGGCCCGTTGACGGAGTCGGTGGATCCAAGGCGTGCGTTGCAGGGCGAGATGGTTGCTTCGCTGCGGTGCGGCGACAAAGCCGGAGTTCGTGAGATGGCGATCAGTCCGGACAGCGGTCAAGTCGGGAGGTGCGTCGGGAAGAGTGCGAGGCGGTGCCCAACTCCGGTGCGTTCACAGGATTCGAAGTCAGCAGCAGTGACCGCCACGGTCAGACCAGTACGAGTCGGTGTAGGGAGGAGTTGCATGTCACGGTGTCCACCAGTCACGGTGCATGCAACGGCTCGGTGACGGCATCTGGACGGAGTCGGTGAGCTCAGACCATGCGTTGTTCGAGGCGGGCGTTGGTCGATGCGGTGCCTACAGGACACCAGAGCGGTCGTGGGAGTGTCATAGCTCCCTGCCTCTGTAGCCACTGAAACAGCGTTTCCAGCAGCAATCCACAAAGGCTGGTGAAGACTACTGGTTCAGAGACTTCAGTCAGGGGGAAAGCTCTCTTCCAAGCCCTTGGAGATCTTTCACAAGTTGAAAATAAAGTACACAAAGTTCTCTCTCCTTCCTTTGGCAATCAGGCAACCACTGCAGGCCAATCCCCCAAGCAGCACTTCAGCTTGGGAATAGTCTCTCCTCAGTTTCTTCAGGTTCCTCTCCTCAGCAAAGGTTTCTTCTTGTAGTCCAAAAGTGATCTAATTTCTTGGGATCAGGGTCCCAATATTTATACCCTAAAATCCTTTGTTCTCTGAGGGGAGAGGGGCCTGTGCCTAGTCCAAACCAGTTCTGAAGCACTCTATTTACGAGACTTCTCCTTTCCTTTCACAGTGCCGGGCAGGAACATCAGACGCCCCACAGGAGGTGGAGCCAGCATTGTGTAAGGAGAGTACAGCCCTGGAGCACTTTGACAGTCTTCCTTCTCTTCCTTCAGTGTGCAGGGCAGAGACATCAGCCGCACCCCAGGAGGAGGAGCCAGCTTTATGGAAGGCAGGCACAGCCCTATTCAGAGTTCAGGTGCACCCCTCTCCTCCCATCTAGATGCAGATGGAGTATTTTCTGTCCTGTAACTCCAGTTCTGTAGTAGGGGTAGCTCTGTTATAGTCATAATCTAGTGAATAGTCCTGCCCATGTGCGTGGACCCCGGCAATCAAAAATAATTTCTTAAGTTGTCAAAACATGCAGAACTGCAAAGACACTTAAGAGAGAATTTAAAGACAAATAATGCAGCCTATATCCACAGGCTACACTGTCCAGTACTTCAACTAGAAATTCCACCAAACAAAAACCACACACAACACAGCCTGCCCAGTTTCTTCTTTAGAGAAACTTGCCTCTACCAGTAAAAGACTCTGGAATGATAGAGAGGAAGGCATGGACAGACAAGCCCCATAGGCTGCCATTATGTGGCGTAAATAGGATACTGTGCCTTTTAGAGAACTTTACAGAACTTCTCCCAGAATGCACAGCAGGTCCCTTTTACTTACAGTTCTTTTTTCCGGCTCCTGCTAACGGGACCCTGGCATTGAGCTCTCCCTTTTTCAAGGGTTTATTGGATTTTTGTTCACTTTTTTGATAAGTGTTAAAGTTTATATATCTTGGTGGTTCCCTTCACTCCAGTGTGTTTGCTCAGGCTTTTTATGGCTCTAAAATGCCTGCTCTTTTCGACAAGTGCCCAGCATGTGGAAGGAAGAAGTCCAAGACTGATCCACACGACGTCTGCATTATCTGTCTCCCTGAAGCACATGTCCCTGGAGAATGTGACTGGGCGGGACTATTCACTAGATTATGACTATACACAGAGATCCCCTACTACAGAACTTTCTATTCATCACTGGGCTGACTCACCCTGTCCCCTGGGATCCCGCAGCCCTGTCACTCACAAAACCAGACAAAGGAATACACAACCAAGCAGAGGCAGGTTTGAAAGGTCAGGCAAACAAATACCTACTTTCTAAAAGTGATATTTGCAAACAGAATATTAAAATAAACTTTATTAAAATATATATTTTATTATTCTGAGTCCAGGCATACTAAACTTGAATTTCTACCATGTTCTCCGAGTCGGTTAGGATTATAAAATGTAATAATTCTAACAGTCAATTCTGGCCTATGGAGACCAGGTAGCAATGCAATAGTGAAAAACGAAAATGGCTGTAATTCACTATTAGGTCATGCCACACACATCGGGGCTTGTCCAACCTTATACTTACAATGCACCCTGCCCTTGGGCCTACCAAAGGGGTGTCTGATATGAAGAAAACAGAAGGATCAGGGACTGGCAAGTGGGTGCAATTGCCCAGTCAGCATAACAGTACCAGACTGCACGCAGGCTCTGCAATGGCAGACCTTAGACACATTTTACAAAGCTGCTTCTGTGGGTGGCACAACCAGTGCTGCAAGCCCACTAGCAGCATTTGGATTTACATGCCCTGGGCACATTCAGTGCACTGTACTAGTGTCTAACATGTAAACCAAATAGTCAATCATGGAATCACTAAATAATAAGGAATATGCTACTTACCAGTATGCATTTGTTCTTGGCATGTAGGGCTGCTGATATTCATATTTATCAATTGCTCGCCGCCTAGTGTTGGGTCTGGTGATTGCACATTGTTGTCCTGGAAGAGTCTTCGAAGTATCACGAGATAGGTGGCTCCTCCCTCGGACTACAGTGCGCATGGGCATCCTCTCCATCCCCAGATTGTTTTTCGCCATTGTGGCAGAGATGTATAGTATAGTAAGAGATGGCCATGCAAAGAGTGAATGCTACAGCTGCGACAGGCACCGGGGAGGCGGTGGGCAAGAACAGATGCATACTGGTAAGTAGCATATTCCGTTCGAAGCATGTGGGCTGCTAAATTCATATCTGTGCATAGAATGTATAGCAGTATCTCCCTTAGCGGTGGTTGCCCGTGCCAGCTGCAGCAGTCTGAAAAAGAGTTTTGAGAACAGCCTGTCCTACAGCAGCTTGCTGTCTGGAATGTACATCTACACAATAGTGTTTGCTAAATGTATGTATGGTTGACCATGTGGCTGCTCTACAAATTTCGTGTAAAGGAATATTTCCTAGGAAAGCTATGGATGCCCCTAGTTTGCCTGTAGAATGCGCCCTAGGGGGAACTGTTGCCTTTAAGTAACATATCTGAATACACTTAACGATCCATCTGGCTATGCCCGATTTAGAAATAGGGTTGCCTTTGTGTTGTGGTGAGAAAGCAACAAACAACTGTTTTGTCTTTCCAAATGCCTTAGTTCTATCTATATAGTATGGCAGAGCTCTTGACATCTAGAGTATGCAAGGCCCTTTCAGCAACTGTCTGTGGGTTTTGAAAGAACACTGGCAGGTCGATTGTTCGATTTATGTGGAAATGGGATACCACTTTTGGCATGAATTTAGGGTTTGTTCTGAGAACTACTCTATTCGCATGTATTTGAATGAATGGCTCCTGAATAGTTAGGGCTTGCAGCTCACTAACTCTTCTAAGTGAAGTAATGGCAATAAGGAAAGCCACTTTCCAAGTAAGAAATTGTATTTCGCATTAGTGTAGTGGTTCAAAAGGTGGTCCCATAAGTCTGGTTAAAACAATGTTTAGATTCCAGACTGGTGAAGGTGGGTGCCTTGGGGGAATTACTCGTTTAAGTCCCTCCATAAATGCTTTAATTGCTGGCACTCTAAATAGTGAAAGGTGTTGCCTGTTTGAGATATGCTGCTAATGTAGCTAAATGTATCCTGATGGATGAGTAGGCTAAATTGCAACGTTGTAGGTGCAAGAGATAGCAAATGATGTTCTGTGTAGAAGCATCTAATGGGTTAATATTGTTGTTACTGCAGTAAATGATGAAACGTTTCCACTTTGCTGCATAACATGACCTGGTAGTGGGTCTTCTTGCCTCTTTGATAATATTCATGCAGTCTGGAGGCAAGTTGAGGTATCCAAATTCTAGGATCTCAGGAGCCCGATCGCCAGGTTCAGCTGTTGCGGATCTGTGTGTTGGATTTCCCCATGGCTCCGAGTTAGAAGAGTGGGAGTGAGTCTCAGTCTTTGATAAAGCACCACTGACAGTTCTAGGAACGTTGTGTACCATGGTAGCCTTACCCATGTGGGAGCAACTAGGATTAGCGTCAGTGAATGTTGACGCATTTTGCGTGCAACTAGTGGTATTAATGGAGCTGGGGGAAAAGCGTACGCAAATTTGCCTGACCAGTTCATCCATATCGCATTGCCCTGCGACTGCGGATGTGGGAACCTGGCAGCAAAGTACTGGCATTTTGCATTTTCGCTTGTGGCAAACAGATTTATCTCCGGTTGTCCCCACTGCTGGAAGAATGGTTGGAGCACATTGGGGTGAATCTCCCATTCGTGCATCTGTTGACTGACTGCTGAGCAGGTCGGCTATCTGATTGTCCTTGCCTGGGAGGTGTTCTGCCATGAGAAACATGTTCCTTTGAATGGCCCATTTCCACACACTCTGAGCTAGATGCGATAGTTGTGGGGAATGAGAACCTCCCTGTTTTTGAATATAATACATAGCTGTCATGTTGTCCGTCCGGATCAACACAGTCTTGTTGCATAAGTGTTTCTTGAACGCTTTTAGTGCTAGAAAGACCGCCGTCAACTCTAGTAGGTTGATGTGCATCTTCTTCTGTTGTGTAGTCCATAGACCCTGGACTGTGTAATGCAGGACATGGGCTCCCCAGCCTATCAGGGATGCGTCCGCCGTCATCACTATTTGTGGGACATGCTCCTGGAACAGTCGTCCTTTGCAAAGGTTTTGTGGATTCCACCAATGCAGAGAGTTGTATGCCCAACTGGTCACCAACACTATGTCTTTTAATTGTCCCTGAGCCTGGTTCCACTGCCTTGCTAGGCACTCCTATAGCGGACGTATGTGTAGTCTGGCATGAGGGACTATGAATATGCAGGAGGCCATCATGCCTATTAGTTGCATGAACACTCGAGCTGGCAATGAGTGTTGTGGTTTGAACCTTTGGATTAACGTTTGCATTCCGTTGATACGTGCTGTGTTTGGATATGCCTTTGCTGCCAGTGCATCTATTGTAGCTCCCAGGTACTGTTGTATGTTGGAGGGTTGTAGGTGTGACTTTGGGTAGTTCAGCGAGAAACCTAGACTGTGCAGGAGATGAATGGTCTTTAAAATGTGGCTGGCACATTGCTGGGCCGATGGCGCTTGTATTAGCCAATCGTCCAGGTATGGGTACACATGAATGTGTTGTCTCCTGAGATACGCCGCCACTGTTGCTAGGCATTTTGTGAACACCCGTGGAGCTGTTGCTACACCGAATGGCAGGACTTTGAACTGGTAGTGTTGTCCTTGAATTGTAAAACCGAGATACTGTCTGTGAGCAGGGTGTATTGGTATATGAAAGTATGCATCTTTGAGGTCTAGAGTTGCTAGGAAGTCTCCCTGCCGCAGCAGTGGTAAGACTTGTTGCAGAGTGAGCATGTGAAAATGCTCTGACAAAATGTACTGGTTGAGGGGCCTGAGGTCCAATATTGGTCTGAGAGGCCCGTCCTTCTTTGGAATGAGGAAGTATAGAGAGTATACTCCTGTTCCGTGATGTTTTAATGGGACTGGTTCTATGGCCCCCTTTTGCAGCATACTGATGACCTCTTGCTGCAATAATGTTATATGGTCCTTTGACATTGGACGGTGTACAGGTGGTATGTTGGGTGGTGTGGATGTGAGTTCTAGGCAATAGCCATGTTGGATAATTTGCCTGACCCACTTGTCTGTAGTGATGTTTAGCCAGACTGGTAGGAACTGTTGTAGTCTTCCCCCGACTGGTGTTGTATGGTCTGGGGGTAGTGCCAAGAAGTCACTGTTTGGGATTAGTGGAGGATCTATTGGTATTGCCTCCACGCCCTCTGCATTTGTTATTATTTCCTCGGTATCCACCACGATATGGGTTTTTATTGTATGTGGTTCGCGTATTACTCTTGTATGTGGAGGATTGCTGTGAAGTGTTACCTCGGGCTCCTCCTCTGTAGTTTGAGCGACGAAAGGAGCCTCTGTGTTGTTGGGACTGAAGAGCCCTCATTGACTTTGCGGTCTGTGTCCTTTTTCATTTTGTCCAGAATTGAGTCAACTGCTGGACCGAACAAAAAATCTGGATTGATTGGCTGGTTAAGAATGGTGTTCTGGACCTCAGTATTAAATCCAGATATGCGAAGCCATGAGGGTCTCCTAAGCAGTACGCTTGTGTTGATAGATCTGGCAGCTGTGTCTGCCGCGTCTAGAGCACACTTAATAGAGGCATTCGTAATGAACTTTCCCTCCTGTACAAGTTCATTGGCCTGCTCTTTGAGAAGTGGTTCTAAACCGTCATAGTGCGCCCTATCATATTTAGCCAACAAGTCTTGAGTATTGGCAATTCTTTATGAGTTTGCTGCTTGAGCAGCTGCTCTATTGCCTGGTGCTTCTAAAACCTTTGACTCCTTGTCGGGAGGAGGAGCCTCTCCAGTACTTTGAGAATTTGCACGCTTTCGTGCGTTGGAGACCACCAGTGAGTCCAGAGGCCGTTGTCCCCTAATGTAAGTAGGGTCTAATGGTGCAGCCTTATACTTTTTTTTTTAATTCTAGGGTTGACGGCTCTTGCCCTAGCAGTGTCTTTGAATATGTCATTTGCGTGCTTTAGGACCCCTTTCAACATGGGAAGTGTTTTGACAGTCTTTTCTGATGTTGCAAGCGTATCAAACAAAGTCTTCCTCTATAGGATCTGCATGCATTTTTACATTATGGTAGAGCGCTGCTCTATCTATTAATGAGTTGAATGCCACAGTGTCTTCGCTAGGTGATGGCTTAGCTGGGTATGCAGGTGCGTCTATAATGGGTTGAGCCTTATCAGGGTCAGGGTCTGGGTCTGAGTCACCCCCCAATGTTTGTGAATTGGGGTCTACATTTGGGTTTTGTGGATATCCAAAATTACCATCTGTGTCCTGATCTACATCTGGCTCGTAGTCAGAGCATGCAGGTGAGTATGGTGCATGTGTAGTAGGCATAGCTGGAGAGAAAGACTCGAAAAGAATAGGAGAGGTTGCACAGTCTCTTTTCTTTTTGAGTGGAATAGTAGAAAAGTCTTCAGCAGGGGCTGGTCTTTTCTTCCTTTTGTAAACAGTCAACTTTCCCAGTATTTGGGTCAATATATAGTTTAGACGGATCTTCTGTAGAGGGGTCTGGATGGATGATCTCCTCTACCACAGTCTTTTGCCTAGGTGCCAATAATTTAGGTTTGACCTTTCTCGGTTCGAAGCTTTGTTTCGGTTCGACCGTTTTTGGTGCCGTGATCTGCTTTTGCGGTTTTATGGGCAGTGTCTGACAGGTTTTGTCGGTGCGACGTCTTTTACCGGTTGCACCACCTTTTTTGGGCCGATTGGTTTTATTAGCTCGACAACCTTTATCGGGAGTTTTGGCTTGTTCGGTTGTACAGGTGTTCTTGGAGCCTGTGTCTTCGGCTCAGCGCCCTTCTTCGGGTCGATGTGCTTCAGCTCGACAGTTCTTGGTTGGTCTACTTTCGGTTTCGGGTCGACGACCGGCTTGGGCGTAGCCTCTTTGCTTTCGTAGACCAGCTTTTGCCCTTTTTTGGCTGTCGAACTGGATTTGTTCGAGTAGACGGCCCTTGGTTTAGAAGGTTTATATGGAACGCTGGCCTTTGGCTCGGCGCCCTTTTTGTTTATCTCCTTCGGTTCGACGACGTTCGGTCCGAAGACTGTTGTGTCGATGACTTTCGGTTTTGATTGAACCGGTCTTGGATTACGTGTTTCAGAAGGCTCTTTTTATATATTCTTAGCCGGGCTGAATTGCGGGCCTATAGAATCAGTGTTTAGATCTTGGCTATGGCCTGTTGGCGATGTCTCGACCTGAGTCTCTGATATAAGTGTAGTGTCTGTGTGGGGCGTTTTACTCACGGTTCGCCCCTCGTTGTCATCGGAGTCGTCCTCGACAGCTACGATGTCTTGGTCGTATTCATCGACCTCGACGATGTGTTCTTCCTAGTCGATATAATATTCAGAGTAGTACTCTGAGTCCTGATCCTCTTCTTGATCAGAGTCTTCGACGTCTACTAGTTCTTCCTCGTCGAAGATATTCTCTGGCTCCGGTGCCGACCTCTGCATCTCTTGCCTTGCCGCCCGCCGGTTCCGGATCATCTTTTTTGACCGGAACTGGGCACAAGTTAGGCAATCTTCTACATTATGATCTGGTGATAAGCATCCTGTATGCAACAAATGCTTATCTGTATGCGGGAACTTAGAGTTGCACTGCGGGCAATATTTGAATGGACTTCGTTCCATCGACCGTTGGACCACGTGGCATCGAGAAGGCCCAAGGACCTGATTTGACTACCGGAGTGCACGTAAATTGTGAAGAATGCTTTTCAGCACCGATCGAAAACAATACCGACGAATCCGAAGGCCTTTTGGCCTATTAGAGAAGTTCATTTTGATTGTAGTATAGAAAAATGCATCCAAACCCAATGGCGGAAAAAAACAATCTGGGGGGGATGGAGAGGATGCCCATGCGCACTGTAGTCCGAGGGAGGAGCCACCTATCTCGTGATACTTCGAAGACTCTTCCAGGACAACAATGTGCAATCATCAGGACCCAACACTAGGTGGCAATCTATGCACAGATATGAATTCAGCAGCCCACATGCCTGGAACTTTCATTTACAAAAGGGAGCACTTGCACTGTGGCACTGGACAGCAGTGGCACAGTGCCCAAAGCATCTAACACCAGCAAAAACACACGAGGCAACAGCAAAAATGGAAGGGAGACCCACGCCAATGGTGCCAGGTCTAACACGTGTCCCCTCCAGCTGAAATGTGGGGAGAACTACACTACCTCCTGGGAGTTATCACTAAGGCGGAAAAATCTGGACAGACCATCAGTGTTGGCGTGTTCTGTACTAGGGAGGTGTTCCACCGTTAAGTCCATACCCTGTAGGGAAATGGACCACCTCAACAGCTTTGGATTCTCATCCCTCATCTGCATCAACCATCTGAGGTCTGTCTGAACCCGGAAATGAGTCCTAAACAGGTATGGTCTCAGCTTCTTCAGTGCCCAGACCACAGCAAATGCCTCACGCTCAATAGCACTCCACCTCTGTTCCAGTGGAAGTAACCTTCTACTGATGAAGGCTACAGGTTGATCTAGGCCCTCGTCATCTGTGACAAAACAGCCTCCACACCATGCTCTGAAGTGTCTGCTTGAACGATTAACTCTTTGAAGAAGTTGGGTGCCAGGAGCACGGGCGCCGTGCACATGGCAGCTTTCAGGGCCTCAAAAGCTTTGACAGGTGTCAGTCCGAATCACTTTCTTGAGCTGCTTCCTGGAAGTCAGCTCTGTCAAGGGTGCAACAATGATGCCATACCCCTTGACAAACCTCCTGTAGTACCCTGTGAGTCCTAAAAAGGCCCTCACCACTGTCTGGGTTTTGGGGGGTTCCCAAGCCAGGACGGTTTCAATCTTGGGTTGTAGGGGGATCACTTGATGGCGGCATACAATTTGGTGTCCCAAGTACACCACAGAACCCTGCCCGATCTGGTACTTACTCGCCTTGATCGTGAGGTCTGCCCTACGCAGCGCCAACACCACTTCCCAGAGGTGGCGCAGATGTTCCAACCAACTGACGCTGAACACTGCGATGTGATCCAGGTAGGCGCCACTGAATTCCTCCAATCCAACCAACACCTGGTTGACCAACCTCTGAAAGGTGGCAGGGCATTCTTCATCCCAAAGATTAAGTGTTGTATCTAGGTCCCAGCATAAAAATGGCAAAATTATCAGTCAAATCTACACCTCGCAATTACCATAAAAAGTGGGGAAGGTGTGGTTTTCGGGCTGCTAACAAGGTGGTAATCTTAATGGCACAGAGTAAATTATTCAAGCAATCTCCAGTCAGCATTTTTAAGATTTAATTTAAAAGGAATATGCTACTTACCAGTATGCATCTGTTCTTGGCATGTAGGGCTGCTGACATTCATATCTGTGCATAGATCGCCGCCTAGTGTTGGGTCCGGATGATTGCACATTGTTGTCCAGGAAGAGTCTTCGAAGTATCACAAGATAGGTGGCTCCTCCCCTGGACTACAGTGCGCGTGGGCATCCTCTCCATCTTCAGATTGTTCTTCGCCATTGTGGCAGAGATGGAGTATAGTACAGTAAGAAATGTCCATGCAAAAGAGAATGCTACAGCTGTAACAGGCACCGGGGAGGAAGGTGGGCGATATGAATGTCAGCAGCCCTACATGCCAAGAACAGATGCATACTGGTAAGCAGCATATTCCGTTCGAGGCACGTGGGCTGCTGAATTCATATCTGTGCATAGACTGTATAGCAGTATCTCCTCTAGCGGTGGTCACCTGTGCCAGCTGCAGCAGTTTGAAAAAGTTTTAAGAACAGCCTGTCCTACAGCAGCTTGCTGTTTGGAATGTACGTCTACACAATAATGTTTTGTGAAAGTGTGTATGGTAGACCATGTGCTGCTCTACAGATATCCTCAAGGAGAATATTTCCAAGGAAAGCCATGGATGCCCCCATTTTGCGCGTGGAGTGTGCTCTTGGGGGAACTGTTAAAGTGTGTTTACCTTTTTGATAGCATATTTGAATGCACTTAACTATCCATCTGGCTGTTCCTGACTTTGATATGGGATTTCCTCTGTGTTGTGGTGCGAAAGCAACAAACTTTTGTTTTTCTGAATGCCTTTGTCCTGTGAACATAATATAGCAGAGCTCTTTTGACATCTAGGGTGTGTAGGGCTCTTTCAGCTACTGACTGGATTTTGGATAAACACTGGCAGTTCTATAGATTGGTTGATGTGGAAATTGGATATGACTTTTGGCATAAACTTAGGGTTTGTTTTAAGTACTACCCTGTTTGCGTGTATTTGCATTAAGGGTTCTTGAATAGTTAGTGCTTGTAGCTCGCTACCTCTTCCAAGTGAGGTAATAGCAATAAGGAAAGCCACCTTCCATGTGAGAAATTGTAGTTCACAGGAATGTAGGGGTTCAAAGGGAGGCCCCAAAAGTCTGGTGAGTACAATGTTTAGATTCCAGACTGGTGAAGGTGGGTTTTTTGGAGGAATTACTCTTTTGAGGCCCTCCATGAGCGCTTTTATTGCTGGTAAATGTGTGGTCTGTTTTGGAGGTATGCTGCTATAGCAGCTAAGTGTAGTCTTATAGAAGAATAAGCTAGGTTGCACCTTTGAAGGTGCAATACGTAGCATATGATGTTTTGTATAGAAGCATCTAATGGATTAATTTGCTTATTGTTACAGTAAATAACAAATCTTTTCCATTTAGCTGCATAACATGCCTAATAGTTGGCCTTCTTGCCCCCTTAATAATGTCCATGCAGTCTGGAGGCAAGTTAAGGTATCCGAACTCTAAGACTTCAGTAGCCAGATCGCTAGGTTCAACTGATTGGGATCTGGGTGTTTGATTTCTCCGTGGCTCTGAGTCAGAAGTTTGGGTGTGAGTTTTAGTCTTTGATGAGGCACTACTGAGAGTTCTAGGAACGTTGTGTACCATGGCTGCCTTGCCCATGTTGGAGAAACTAGGATAATTGTGACTGACTGTTGCCGGAGTTTGCGTGCCACTAGTGGAATTAGTGGAGCTGGGGGGAAAGTGTACGCAAATCTGCCTGACCAGTTCATCCATATCGCATAGCCCTGTGACAACGGATGTGGGAACCTGGCGGCAAAGTACTGGCATTTTGAGTTTTCTTTTGTGGCAAACCGGTCTATTTCTGGGTGCCCTCATTTTTTAAAGAATGGTTGGAGGACTGGAGGGTGAATCTCCCATTTGTGTAGCTGCTGGCTGTGTCTGCTGAGTAGATCCGCTATTTGATTGTCCTTCCCTGGGAGGTGTTCTGCCAGGAGAAAGATGTTTTTTGGAATTGCCCACTTCCATATGCTTTGCGCTAAGTGAGACAGATGTAGAGAGTACGTTCCTCCCCGTTTCTGTATGTAGTACATGGCTGTCATGTTGTCCGTCAGGATCAACACAGTCTTGTTGTACAGGTGTTTCTGGAATGCTTTTAGAGCTAGAAATATTGCTAGCAACTCCAAATGGTTGATATGCAATTTTTTCTTCTGGGTTGTCCAAAGGCTCTGCACTGTGTATTGGAGTACGTGGGCTCCCCAACCTAACAGTGATGCGTCCGCTGTTAACACTATCTGTGGAACCTGCTCTTGGAACAGTCGTCCTTTGGAAAGGTTTTGTGGGTTCCACCACTGCAGAGAGTTTTATGCACGACTGTTACCAACACTAGGTCCTTTAATAGTCCCTGAGCTTGGTTCCATTGGTTTGCTAGGCATTCCTGCAGTGGACGCATGTGAAGTCGGGCATGAGGGACAATGAAAATGCAGGAGGCCATCGTGCCTATAAGCTGCATGAACACTCGAGCTGACAGGGAGTGTTGTGGTTGGAATTTGCGAATGAGCATTTGCATACTGGTTATTCTCGCTGCGTTTGGATATGCCTTATCCAGCGAGGTGTTTATAGTAGCTCCCAGATATTGCTGTATGTGGGATGGCTGTAGGTTGGATTTTGGGAAGTTTATAGAAAAGCCTAAGCTGTGTAGCAGCTGAAGTGTTTGAGACATATGGCTCTTGCACTGTTTGTACGATTTTGCTTGTATCAGCCAGTCGTCCAGATATGGATAAACATGAATGTGTGTCTCCTTAGATGCGCAGCTACTGTCGCTAGACATTTTGTGAACACTCTTGGAGCTGTGGTCACCCCAAAGGGGAGAACTTTGAATTGATAGTGCTGGTTTTGGATTTTGAACCTGAGATACTTTCTGTGAGAAGGATGTAAGGTATGTGGAAGCATGCATCCTTGAGGTCTAAGGTTGCTAGGAATTCTCCTTGCCTTAGCAACGGTAGGACTTGCTTTAGAGTGATCATGTGGAAGTGCTCCGAAAGTATATACTGGTTTAGGGGTCTGAGGTCCAGTATTGGTCTGAGGGACCCGTCCTTCTTGGGAATGAGGAAGTATAGTGAGTATACTCCTGTTCCTTGGTGCTGGAGAGGGACTGGCTCTATGGCCCCCTTTTCCAGCACACTTTGTACCTCTTGTTGTAACAGAGCGATGTGTTCCGTGGACATTGGACGGTGTTTGGGTGGTATGTTGGGTGGAGTAGAAGTCAGTTCTAGGCAGTAGCCATACTGGATAATTTGTCTTACCCACCCGTCTTTGGTAATGTTGTTCCAGACCGGTAGGAACGGTTGTATTCTTCCTCCGACCGGTGTTGTGTGCTGGAGGTAATGTATTGAAGTCACTGTTTTGTGGCAGTGGAGGTTCTGTTATTGCCTCCACGTCCTCTCCCCTTATTGCTATTTCCTCTGTATCCACCTCGATTGGGACTTTTATTTAAGCTGGACTGGGTATTGGCTTTATATGCTGAGGCACCTTGTGCGGTGTTGCCTCGTGCAGCTCCTATGTATGATGAGCGCCGAAAGGAGCTTTAATGCTGTTGGAACTGCAACGCACCCATTGATTTTGCAGTCAGTGTCTTTATTTTATCCAGAATATTATCTACTGCTGGTCCAAAGAGGAAGTCTGGATTGACCGGCTGGTTTAGAATAGTAGATTGCAGCTTGCTTTTAAAGCCTGAGATGCGTAGCCATGAGTATTGTCTTAGCAAGACACTAGTGTTAACGGATCTTGCTGCGGTATCTGCTGCGTCTAATGCACATTTAATGGAAGCATTTGTGATGAGCTTCCCCTCCTGAATAAGAGCATCAGCTTGTTCTTTGAATGGCTCAGGTAGATGTTGCAGTATGCTCTCTAGTCTATCATAGTGTGCCCTATCATAGCGAGCTAGTTGAGCCTGCGTGTTAGCTATTCTTCATGAATTGGCTACCTGTGCAGCCACTCTTTTTCCTGAGGCTTCAAGGATTTTTGATTCTTTATCGGGAGGTAGTGCTTCTCCAGTTGTTTGGGAGTTAGCCCTTTTACATGCATTAGATAAAACTAGTGAATCAAGTGGTAGTTGACCTCTAATGTATGTGGGGTCTGTAGGGGCAGGCCTATATTTTTTCTCAACCCTAGGATTGATAACACGTGCTCTGGCTGTATCCTTAAAGATATCAGTGGCGTGTTTTAGTACACCCTTTAACATAGGGAGTGTTTTAACATCTCAGAAGAGGCAAATGTGTCAAAAAGGAAATCCTCCTCTATTGGGTCACTATGCACATCAACATTGTGGTATAGTGCGGCCCTGTCCACTAGTAGGTTAAATGCTACTGTATCATCTGTGGGTGATGGTTTTAACGGGATAGGAGGAGGTGTCAGGGATGGGATGTGTATCATATGGGTCTTGTTGATTGTCCCATGTGTTATCCTGTGTCTCTTGGTCCTGTGGATAGTTATAATCCTGCTCAGGATCCTCTTCTTCATAATCTACATTATACTCAGACTGTGGTAGGCATAGTAGGAGAGACAGGTTGGAAAGGTCTAAGTGGAGAAGTGGCAGAGTCTTTCTTTTTCTTTAGAGGAATTGGTGAAGGTGGTTCAGTGTCCACAGGTCTCCTCTTTTTCGGTAAACTGTTACTTTGTCAGTCTTAGGGTCTATGTACATTTTTGATTGTTCCTCTGCTATAGGATCAGGGTGAAAGAGTTATTCTTCCATTGTCCTTGGTTTTGGAGTCGAATCCTTGGGTTTTGTCTTTTTTGGTTGGACGTTTGTTTTTGGATCGACAGGTTTTGTAGGCTTAGGTGTTTTTTCAGCCTTTTTCGGGTCGAGGCTTGGTTTCGGATCGACCGGACTTGTAGGTCGGACCGTTTTTTTTAGGAGTTTCGAACTTCTTTGGTTGTTTGTCCTTTGTCGAATCGATTGGTTTCTTCAGTTCGACTGGGTTCTTCGGAGCAGTTGTGCTCGGGTCGATTGGCTTTGGCACAACCTTCTTTGGTTGGACTGCTTTCGGTTCGTAAACTTTGGTTCGACCGGCTTTTTCGGGGTGACGGAGTCGATGCCCCTTTTCGTGTCGACGACCTTCAGTTGTAAAGGCTTACGCGGCACGTCGAGTCTCGGCGAGCTTCGGGTCTGCGACTTTCATTACGATGACATTCAGTCTGACAGCCTTCGGATCGACAACCTTTGGTTTTTTGAGAACGTGACTTGGGCCTGGAGTGTCAAAAGGCTTTTTCTTGGTATTCGTAGCCGAGCTTGAAGGCGGGGCTATTGAATCAGTGTCTTGATCTTGGCTAAAGCCTGTTGGCGATGCCTCGACTGGAGCCTTTATTCTCGGTAGAGTGGGTTTCAGGGGCAGTGTACTCACAGTTCGCCGCTGCGCGACCTGTACGTCTTCCGAATCGTCCGACGGCCACGATCTCTAGATCTGATTCTTGTACGTCGACAAGCTCTTGGTAGTCGTCGAAAATGTTTTCCGGGACTGGTGCTGGTCTCTGCATCTCTTGCCTAGCGTCTCGTCGATTCCGGATAGTCTTTTTGGAACGGAATTCGTCACAAGCCAGGCAATCTTCTTTATGGTCCGGTGACAACGACTTGTTGCATACTGGATGTCTGTCAGTATGCGGGTACTTGGAATGGCATTGTGGGCAGAATTTAAATGGACTCCGTTCCATCGACGATAGGCCCACGTGGCGTCGAAAGGCCCAACGGGCCGCGTCGACGACCGGAGAGGGGGAAGTTTATCCGAGGTAATAGGCACAGAGCGGAAAGCGGAAACAATACAGTCGATTCCGAAGGCCTTTTGGCCTTTAAAAAAAGTTTTGTTTCGATTCCGAACTTAGAGTGAAGGAAAAACATCCAAACCTAATGGAGGAAAAAAACAATCTGAAGATGGAGAGGAGGCCCATGCACACTGTAGTCCAGGGGAGGAGCCACCTTTCTCATGATACTTCGAAGACTCTTCCAGGACAACAAGGTGCAATCAACCGGACCCAACACTAGGCGGCGATCTATGCACAGATATGAATTCAGCAGCCCACATGCCTCGAACAAAGGTGTTATCAGATTCCTACATGTTTAAGGATGCTGCGTCATGTGTCGGATGAATTATGATGACAATCATATGAAGAGAAATATCATAAAGGACATTGTGCAGGTTGTGTAACTTGCAAAGGCATTTCGACATCAGAACAGATAGATGAATATATTAGTGATTCTTCGCAGATAGTCGAATGGGTGGAAAAATGGAGGTCCCGCCCATCTCATGCTCAGGATGAAACTGAAAATTGACAAAATATAGAATCCTATCAATGCTGAAGCACAGAATCATTTTGTGGGCCAAAAAGGCACTTCGATAGGAGCACATAAGCTGGTTAACAGTGATTGTGCACCAACATTTTATGCTTACCTCAAATTTGTCCGGGTCATGCATGCCAGGGATAGACTGCATAAGATGGGAGGTTGGGTGATTTCCAAAGTCTGAACTAACGTAACCAACACGCAGCCTGCCTTCGCTCGCTTTCAGGTCTTTTGGGTGCTCGTAGGGTGGCTTGTGAAGGACATTAATCTGCAAAATATATCACAGTGAGTTCAAATTCTGAACACAAATGTGTAAAATGTTAAGCATGTATAGCTGACTGTTGGAAAGTGGATTATTGGTAGGGGCAAAAGTAGGTCTGCCACTAGCAATAAGGCCACTAACACATGATAGGACTCAGCATAGGTCTTAGAAATTTATTCCTATGCTCAACCCTTGGTAACGTGGCTGCAAGCAGACAGGCTTAACTTCAAAGACAGGTACTTAAAGCATTTAAAAACAATTTCAGGAAATAATTAAGACAAAACAAAATAAAAATCCATCATTAGTTTATAAAAATAGGTAATATTTTTATCTTTTAAATTACACCAAAACGATAAAAAATCCACTGTAGGGAACCGGAGATGTGAATTTTTAAACATTAGTCACTTTCTAGTTCTTATGGGTCAGAGCAAGGGTTTTTTCCTCTAGCACAGCTATGTAATAACGCTAATATACCAAAAAGTGGTGATTCCCTGAGAGTTGAGGTGCAAGCGGGTGAGGGGATAAGCCCTAAAACCCCCCAAAAAGAAGTACTAACTGGCGCTAGCTCTGGATAATTACAAAAACAAAATACCCATGAACACTTTAAAATAAGTTAGACAGTAATGTCAGTATTGAAATGTGAAACATTACGGAGACAAAGGCCTGAAAAAACACACAATAATGATGATATATTTAGGCTATTCAGGCGTTGATGTGAAGTGTCTTAATGTTCAGACACGGAAAGACCAGCCGACGCGCGTTTCGTCGCGTGTGCAGTCTGCATGCGACTCTTCAGGGCTGGGTGAGGATACAAGGAGGAATGTTTTGGGATGTATACCAACATTGTTAAACTTTTGCTTTGCAGTGTTACAATTACTGCATAAAACGGAGGTGCCAAAGGAAAAAAAAAACAATACGTGTTGTGTGGGGTAAGGGTTTGGTGAGGGGTGTGGTTGGATAAGGAAACCACACTGAGTGTCCCTGGATAATTGTAGAGAATCACCCCAGGGCCAACAGAGGTGAGTTATGATGAACGTTGTGAATTGAACAACAGTATGCAATGGTGAGGGTGAAAATCGTGACAGTCAGGATGGGGAGCAAGGGAGACAAAAACAGTGCTGTGAGTAAACATGACAAACACTGCCTTTGTGCCTGAGGAGAGTTGCCAACAGCTGATCGTACCTGTACAAGGAGAGTTTAGGATAAGAAGGTCTGTAAAACACAAAGGTGAACTACTATAAGCTGCTTGCTTTTAGTGGTATACGGGTCAAATTGTATAAGTCATCGACCTTGTGGAAAACTAATCATGGAATATCTCTCCGCTCTGTCGGATGATAATTCCGACCAGCTAGAGCCTCTGGACCGGGTAAAAATCGTCTAGTCGATAGGTGTAGCCCTGTACTTTCGTTTGCATTATTTAGGTATCTACCTATCTCAGGTGTAAGTGTACAGGTGAAGCAGCCATCCTACTGGGTTTCGAGTAAAGCACATCTGTGACCGCTTGCCAGAAAGGAAGTGTCCTATTGGGTATCCCGTAGGGTCGTAGAAAACGATACACTTTGAGTTTAGCGGTCAACTCTAGTAAGAACATAACGGGAGGAAAGGCGGAGTTAAAAACGGGAAAAAACTAGATGAACAACTCTGCTAACAATAGGGGGAAATCAATATTGGCCACTGTGGTGTATAAAAGCAACCAATAATGTATCCATACAAAGGTGACAAGCCGTGTAGGGGGAGTGGGGTGCTCAGCCCACAATGAGCTCGCTAGGTCATGTAGTCCATAATAAAGTATGGCGTGACATAGTCGAGACACGACTGGGAAAAGATAATCTCACATGTGTATTGGCATAAGAGTAGTGGTTATAATGTCGAGCCATGTCGTGGTAAGCGCGCTCATAAGCGGCTGAGAAGCCTACTGTAAATATCCCGAAAGTCCTATACATAAACGAAGTGGATAACGAGCAGAGTGAAGTGGACCACTGATTTGAATACATGTCATGGGTATGAGCAAGTGTGAGATTAATAAAGGGGAGAACTTACAGGTGAGTGGTCAGAAGGATACAACCACAGTGTGGTAAAAGCATGTGGATCAACGATCCCAAATAGCGGAACTGAAAACAAAAAGTAGAGGGGAAAAAGTCTAAAAACCAGTAAGTACGAGAATATCGAAAATATTACAACTGCGAGTACACCGGCCGGTGTATCTCAAAGTGGAAGACTTACCAAGTTTTTCGACGGGTGCGTCTGAAAACAGTATCTCTTCTGTGCGCCTGATATGGTCACAGTAAATTTCCGCTGGATGCAGAAATAAGTACCCCGCCCCGTGGGAGTGACGCAGACCCGATTCGGGAAAGCTAGACTGCTACTCGGAAGGAGTGAAAACAACTTCCGGTGCCCGTGTCATATGACTAGAACGTTAACCTGGAAATATTGTGTGATGCGACAATAGGACTTAAGGTTGTGTTACGAGCGCTAAGAGTGACACCCAAGTCACTAGTAAGTTAAACAGTGAGAGAAATCACAAAAACTATTAAGTGTGCAGAGTTGTAGTGAGCCAGAGACTCAAGCGAGAAAAGAGACAACATAAAATTAAAAGGTACCGATGAGAGTGAGTGTGATACAGAAAGGGGAATGGTGGAGACTGGGAAGATTTTGTGCATTTGAAAGCAAAAAGTAGAGAAAAGGCTGCGATGACACCTTAGTACAAAGTGAGCATGCGCAACCACAAATCGTTCCTGTTATATGCAGGCAATATATTAGCCAGTCTTAGTTGTATTCATATAGCAAATATTAAACAGGTTAAAATACATGTTTATGCATTACTTGTTAAATCATTAAATATGGGCAGAATTCTTGGACAGTTCAAACAATATGTGCCCCAAAGCATGTTATATATATTGCATGATCGCCGTCAACATAGGATATTTATAATGCTCATTTATGGATGCATATACAAGTTACAGCGTAAAAAAGGACATTCAAGTGTATCCATTATTCAAAACAAATACCACATTCAGTTTTCGAACAATTTTAGGTCATTATTAGTAGGTTGAGGAAGACTGGAAACATTTCATGGTGGTTTCAAAATATGTAACAAGCGAAAGTGACATCATCAGTAACAGATATTCTAATCCCCTAGGAAGTACTGAAGCTCATGGTCATAATTAAGACCGCACTCAACTGAACAATGGAGCATGATCACATGGCCTCATTCCGTCTTAATTGCAATTCCCTGTTGCCACCCCGAATAGTGGGTGGGATGATGTATATGCCAAAGAACTTAACCTTTGGGTGATCATCACAGGATGCCTGACATGCGGCCGCATGCAATGCAACTGGGTATCATGGATCTTGTTTTTGAATTGCACATGTGTTCAGTGATCCCGTTTTTCAACGGTCTGATTGTGCTGCCTACATACATTTTACCCCAGGTACACTCAATTATATATGTGACGCATCTAGTAGTGCAGTTGATGTTACTTTTGATCGTGTGTTTCTCTCCGTTGGGACTAATGAAATCTTTGGTGTTGTGTTTAGCCCATCTGCCCATAGAGCAAGACCTGCACTTATAAAAACCAATACTGTGCTTGCTCTATGTGCAGAAGAGCTAAACACAACATCAAAGATTTAATTAGTCTTACTAGATTCGTCACATATATAATGGAGTGTACCTGTGGAAAAAGTATGTAGGCAGCACAATCTGACCGTTCGCTTGGTACATATTTTGAAACCACCATGAAATGTTGCCAGTCTTCCTCAACCTACTAATAATGACCTACAATCGTTCGAAAACTGAATGTGATATTTTTTTTAGTTTAGTTTAGTTTATGGCATTTATTAAGCGCTTGGTTGCACAGAGAACAGTGCGTCCCCGCGCTGACAACCCTTCCTACAACTCTTCGGCCGGGCTCAAGAGGCTGGACACAGGGGCAAGGGAACACTATGCTGAGTTTAACCTGGGAAAAAGATGGGTTTTCAGCCTCTGTCTGAACCTGGTTTCAGAGGGCTCCATCCTCAGTTCGATAGGTAGGTTATTCCAGTTGTTGCTGGCATGGTATCTGAAAGAGCGTCCTCCCATCCTTGCTCTATGTGTCCGAGGTACCACTAATTGCATGCTACCCATTGACCTCAAAGGACGTGTAGGGCGATATACTGGAAGCAAGTCCTGGAGATATGGAGGTGCTTTTTTGTAAGCTATACGGTGGGTGATGCACATGGTTTTGAAATTGATTCTTTCCATTATTGGGAGCCAATGAAGGGTGCGTAATGCATGTTTCCCAGAGGCTCTCCTAGGGAGGTTGAGGACCAGCCTCACTGCAGCGTTCTGGACGCGTTGAAGCTGTGTTAGGCCCTTTTTACTAAGTCCACATAGGAGGGAGTTCCCATAGTTCCCAGGAGGGAGTTCCCATAATCTAACTTTTGAATAATGGATACACTTGAATGCCCTTTTCTACGCCGTCACTTGTATATGCATCCATAAGGAATATGCTACTTACCAGTATGCATCTGTTCATGGCATGTAGGAGCTGACATTCATATCTGTATATAGATCGCCGCCTAGTGTTGGGTCCGGATGATTGCACCTGGTTGTCCTGGAAGAGTCTTCGAAGTATCACGAGATAGACGACTGCTCCCCTGGACTACAGTGCGCATGCGCATCTTCTCCATCCTCAAATTGTTTTTCGCCATTGTGGCAGAGATGGAGATAGTAAAGTAAGAGATGTCCATGCAAAAGATAATGCTGCAGCTGCAACAGGCACCGGGGAGGAGGACGGGCAATATGAATATCAGCAGCCCTACATGCCAAGAACAGATGCATACTGGTAAGTAGCATATTCCGTTCGAGGCATGTGGGATGCTGAATTCATATCTGTGCATAGAATACATAGCAGTATCTCTTCTAGCGGGGGTCACCTGTGCCAGCTGCAGCAGTTTGAAAAAGAGTTTTGAGGACAGCCTGGCCTACAGCAGCTTGCTGCTTTGCTTGCACGTCTACACAGTAGTGTTCTGTGAAGGTGTGTATGATAGTCCATGTGGCTGCTCTACATACGTCTTCAAGAGGAATATTCCCTAGGAAAGCCATGGATGCCCCAATTTTTCACGTAGAGTGTGCTCTCGGGGGGACAGTTAAAGTGCGTTTGGCCTTTTGATAGCATATTTGATTGCATTTAACGAACCATCCGACTATTCCGGATTTTGATATTGGATTTCCTTTATATTGTGGTAAAAAAGCAACAAATAAATGCTTTGTCTTCCTAAATGATTTCGTTCTGTCAACATAATAAAGCAGAGCTCTCTTTACATCCAGTGTGTGTAGAGCTCTTTTAGCTACAGACTGTGGATTTTGGAAGAACACTGGCAGTTCTATTGATTGATTAAAATGGAAGTTGGATAGGACCTGATCGCAAGATTCATCTGATTGGGATCTGGGTGTCTGATGTCTCCATGGTTCCGAGTTAGAAGATAGGATGCCAGGCGCAGCGTTTGAGGAGGAACTACTGAAAGTTCCAGGAACGTTGTGTACCATGGCTGTCTCGCCCATGTGGGAGCAACTAGGATCAGTGTGAGTGACTGTTTCCGCAGTTTGCGTGCCACCAGCGAAATCAGTGGTGCTGGGGGAAAAGCGTACACAAATCTGCCTGACCAGTTCATCCATATCGCATTGCCTTGTGACAACGGATGAGGGAACCTGGCGGCAAAGTACTGGCATTTTGAGTTTTCGCTTGTGGCAAACAGGTCTATCTCTGGGTGCCCCCACTGCCTGAAGAATGGTTGGAGAACTTGGGGGTGAATCTCCCATTTGTGTAGTTGCTGGCTGTGCCTGCTGAGCAGGTCTGCAATCTGATTGTCTTTCCCTGGGAGGTGTTCTGCCAGGAGAAAGATATCTTTTGGAATTGCCCACTTCCATATGCTCTGTGCTAGGTGGGACAGTTGTGGAGAGTGTGTTCTTCCCCGTTTGTGTCAGCTGTCAGCCCAGAAGGCAGCGTGGAGTACCGACGGAGAGAGCGGTGCCCCTAGAACCTGAGCTGTAGCCAGGTGAGAAGCACATTCCTCTCGCATTTAAGGAGGACTGATAGGACGAATCGGGTGATATCCTGCTCTTTTGTTTTTTCACTTACACATATTTTTGAAACAGTAGCAGAGTTCTAATTGGTCCTGATGAAGCAGTAGATACCTTTTGAGGATCATAAAACTGCAGGAACATGTCGACCTAAACATCTAGTCAGTAGTTATTTGTTGAACCCACTGACTCTTTGCACTAATTATGTTTTTATCCATTGGAAGTGTACGGCCATAGAATAAAGCAAATTTTGCGTCCACTCTCCAATTTTAATTGAGCACTTTATCTCACTCATCTTTCTTTATGCACTGTTTCTAGTAACCAATCCTTGCCTACTTAACAACTTAGTGAGTCCCACACACTTCACAGCTAGATTCTAGTGAAGTGGTTGCAACGAGGACTCTCCCCTCTGTGCAGTGGCCCAAATGATGGAAAGGGCGGTATAGGATGGTTAACTGATGGTAACCTGACACGTTGTGCGAGTATCCTGTTGCATACCATACTGACACATTGGATGTATTTAGGTAATAAGTCATAACACATGAGACATACTATAGGGCCTTTTTGCCTAAGACCCACAGTTACTCTTTTGTATTTATATGTTCTGTTAGGGGACTGTAAATGTTGTGGGGTCTATAAATATTCCCTTGGACCCTCCTTTCAATAAATGCTTTTGTTTTTATAGTACATTGCGGTCATGTCTGTCCGGATAAACACAGTCTTGCTGTACAAGTATCTTTGGAATGCTTTCAGGGCTAGGAATATCGCTAGCAACTCTAGTTGGTTGATATGCAGTTTATTTTGTTTGTTTGTCCATAGCCTGTGTACTGTGTAGTGAAGGAGGTGGGCTTCCCAGCCTGTAAGTGATGCGTCCGCTGTTAGTACTAGTTGTGGAACCAGCTCTTGGAACAGTCGCCCCTTGGAAAGGTTTGGTGGGTTCCGCCCCTGCAGAGAGTTATGAGCGCGACTGTATCAACACTAGGTCTTTTAGTTGTCCTTGAGCCTGGTTCCACTGCGTGCTAGGCATTCCTGCAATGGGCGCATTTGAAGTCTGGCATGGGGGACAATGAATATGCAGGAGGCCATCATGCCTATGAGCTGCATGAAGACTCTTGCTGGAAGAGAGTTGTGGCAGAAATGTGCGAATGAGCATCTGCATGCTGGCTATCCTCGCTGAGTTTGGGTATGCCTTTGCCACTGAAGTATCTATAGTCGCTCCCAGATATTGTTGTAAGTGGGATGGTTGTAGATGCGATGTTGGGTAGTTTATGGAAAACCCTAGTCTGTGTAGCAGCTGGAGGGTTTGAGATGTGTCTTTTGCTCACTATTGGTACGATTTTGCTTGTATGAGCCAATCGTCTAGGTACGGGAACACATGGATGTGCTGCCTCCTGAAATGTGAAACTACTGTGGCTAAGCATTTTATAAACACTCTTGGAGCTGTGTTCACCCGGAAGGGGAGAACCTTGAATTGGTAGCTGACCTATTGTGAACCGGAGATATTTCCTGTGAGCTGGATGGATGGGTATGTGAAAATACGCGTCCTTGAGGTCCAGCATTGCCAGGAAGTCTCCTTGCTGTAGCAAGGGGAGCACTTGCTGTAGTGTGATCATATGGAAGTGCTCCGGCAGTATGTATTGCTTTAGGGGTCTGAGGTCCAATATTGGTCTGAGGAAACCGTCTTTCTTGGGAATAAGGAAGTATAGGGAGTATACCCCCGTCTCTTGGCGTTGGAAGGAGTAGTTTCTGTCCTGTAACTCCAGTACTGTAGTAGGGGTATCTGTTATAGTCCTAATCTAGTGAATAGTCCGCCCCCTTGTGCGTGGACCACGGAGCAATCAAAAATAATCTCCTACGGTGTCGAAAAATGCAGAACTGCACAGACACTTAAGAGAATTAAAGACAGATAATGCAGCCTATATCACCAGGCTACACTGTCCAGTACTTCAACTAGAAATTCCACCAAAAATCCACAAACAGCAAAGTCTGTCCAGATTTCCCTTGCTTCAGCAGCAAAAACCCTCTGGAATGAGAGAGGAAGATATGGACAGACAAGCCCCATAGGCTGCCATTATGTGGCTCAAAACAGGATACTGTGCCTTTAAGAGAACTTTCCAGAACTTCACAGTATACTAGAATGCACTGCAGGTCCCTTTTACTTTCAGTTCTTTTTGAAGGCGTAACACGCCAGACCTGTAGCATTCCTTACATGAATATCTCTCTCCGCCGGGGAGGAGGGCAGGCGCTCATGACTATAACAGATACCCCTACCACAGAACTGGAGTTACAGGACAGAAACTATTCCTTCTGTAGTAGGGGATCTCTGTGTATAGTCATAATCTAGTGAATAGAAGGCAAGCCCATCCCCACACCAAAGCGGCGGTGGATAAACGAGAAATAACACCACTACTGTGCGAACAAATTTCGCAGCGAAGCCTGCCCAACCTGAGCGTCTGCCCTGGCATCAGTGTCCAGGCAGTAATGCTTGGCAAAGGTATGGACCGACTTCCAAGTGGCAGCCTTGCAGATTTCTGCAATTGGAACATTACGTAGCAAAGCCGCCATGGCAGCTTTTCCCCTGGTGGAATGAGCCTTAGGTTTACCCCCAAGGTCTTATTAGCCTTTTGGTAACTAAGTTGTATGCAGGTCACAATCCACCTAGAGATGGACTGCTTAGAGGTAGCAAGACCCGTCCTGACTGATCTATAATTGATTAATAATTGGTCTGACCTACGATTATCTTTGGTCTTATCCAGATGAAATGTTAACACCCTCCTAACATCCAGGGAATGTAAAGACCTTTCCGCTGGAGATGAAGGATTCTGAAAAAACATAGGCAAAGTTATAGTCTGGTTGGCACGAAAATCAAAAATAACCTTGGGAAGAAATTTAGGGTGAGTACGCATAACAACCTTAGCAGCATGAAATACAGTATAAGGTTCTTGGCAACACAACGCCTGAATTTCACTCACCCTGCGGGCCGATGTAATGGCCACGAGGAACGCCGCCTTCCAGGACAGATGCTGCAACGAAGCCTTATGAATAGGTTCAAAAGGCTCCTTCATCAATCTGGACAGCACCACATTCAATTCCCATGAAGGCGAAGGAAGCCTGACAGGAAGGAATACTTTCTTCAAGCCTTCCAAAACATCTTTGATCACAGGGATCTGGAAGAAGGAAGTCTATGAAGGGCATTTCCTGTAGGCATTCAAATGCAGCTAGATGAACCTTAATGGAATGAACATTAAGGCCAGACTGCGCCAAAAGTAGAAGGTAAGGAAGGATGACGTCCTCCTTGCACGTCGTAGGGTCATAGTTCTTGGACTTGCACCAGATACAAAACCTCTTCCACTTGTAAGCATAGGAAGTCCGAGTGGAAGGCCGCTTAGCCTCCTTCAGTAGGTCCATGCAATCTCCGGGAAGATACAAATAGCCATATTGCACTCTCTCAGGAACCATGCTGCCAAACTCAAAGACGAGAGGTTGGGGTGCAACATCCGCCCCTGAACTTTGTGAGAAGGTCCGGCCTGCACGGCAGCCGTATGTGAGGAAAGAGATCGGGGAAGCAGGTCCGTGAACCACCACTGTCTGGGCCATTCCGGGGCGATCAGTATCATACGCGCCCTGGACCGGGACAGCTTGATAAGCACCGCTGGAATCAGGGGAATGGGTGGAAAAGCGTACAGAAAGCTGTTCGACCAGCTGATCCATAGCGCATCCCCCAGCGTCCCTTGCTGGTAGTACCTGGAGGTGAAGTCTCGGCATTTGCTGTTTTCGGCGGTGGCGAACAGATCTATGTCTGGAGTTCCCCACCTTGCGAAGACTTCTCCTAGTACTTCGTCGTTTATGACCCATTCATGATTTTCCTGAATCAGTCTGCTCAGTGCGTCCGCCTGAACATTCTGCACACCTGGCATATGGGTAGCCGTTATCGTCAGTCCTCTGGCCAGAAGCCAGTGCCAGGTCGCCTGCGCCTCCTGCGACAGTGCGTGATCTCGAGCTCCCCTGCTTGTTGAGGTAATACAGCGTGGTCGTATTGTCCGTCTGTACAAGCAGAGATTTGGTCTGAAAGGACGGATGAAAGGCCTTCAGTGCCAAGTGAACAGCTCTGAGTTCCAGGAAATTGATGTGATACGTGGACTCCATCTGGGACCACGTTCCTTGAATTTGTAAGTCTCCGGAGTACGCCTCCAACCGTGGAGAGAAGCATCCGTCACGATAGTCTGAGTGGGAATGTCCTTGTGGAAGGGGACCCCTCTGAGGAGATTCCTCGCTGAACACCACCACTTCAGAGACTGAAGAGCATGCAGAGACAATCGTATCTTGTCGTCCCAAGACCCTCTCTTCTGATCCCACTGATCCTCCAAGCACTCCTGCAACGGTCTCATGTGCAGCCATGCGTGGCGTTAGGAAGATACAAGAGGCCATCGATCCCAGTAGAGAAGACACCGTCCTCAATGTTGTAGATGGAGTGGTCATAAGAGCCTGAACCTTCCGAAGGAGTGATAATAGTCGCTCCTCCGAAGGAGACACGCTTGCTGACAGCGTATTGCTGGTGGCTCCCAAGTACTGAATGCACTGGACCGGAGTCGGGACAGACTTGGACATGTTGATGTGCAACCCCAGCTTGTTCAAGAGAACGCACGTCTTCTGGAAGTGTGCCTGAGCTTCCGAGAAGGAGGCCTTGATCAACCAATCGTCCAGGTATGGGTAGACAAACACCTTGTTCTTCCTTAGGTGCACTGCTACCACTGCCATGCACTTCGAGAATGTTCTGGGCGCAGACTTCAGCCCGAATGGCAGTACTGTGTATGGATAATGATTGGTGTTGACTTGAAATCGCAGGAACTTCCTGTGTTTGTGTGCAATGGGTACATGGAAGTACGCATCATGTAGGTCTATTGCACATAGCCAGTCTCCCTGTTGCAACTGAGGATAAATCTGATGCAACGACAGCATGCAAAACTTTTCTCTGCGAATCCACTTGTTTGCCTGTCGCAAGTCCAGAATGGGCCTGAACTCGTTCTTGTCCTTCTTGCAAACCAGGAAGAACCGGGAGTACAGACTTCTTCCTCTTTGAGACAGAGGTACGTTTTCTATCGCCCTTTTCCTTAACAGGATATCGGCCTCCGCCTGGAGCTCGAGCAGTTGAAACCGCGAGCTGACCTGAGGAATTAATGGAGGCGGGCTGGTGAACCGAAGACTGTATGCATTGCAAACAATATTCAGCACCCACTTGTCCCGAGTAATTTTTCTCCACTCTGCCAGAAAAAAATTGAACGCTTCCCCCCCACCGGAGCGGGTAACGGATGGAGGGGGAAGTAACCGCTCAGGGTCAAGACCCGGCCGGGCCCTTGTTCGCTGTAGAGGACTGCTGTCCCCCTCTACCCTTCTGGCGCTTCTGGAAGGGTCTCCGGAACTGCTGCGGTTGCTGCTGCTGCTGTCCCGAAGACTGACCTCGTCCTCTTCCCTGTGCACCGAACCGTCTCTGGAACGGGCGGTAGGCCTTCTTTTCTTTGGGCTTCTCCAAGCCCACAGCCGTCAGGGTCTCTGCCTCTGCCTTCATGCGGGCCATCTCATCATCTGCATGCTTTCCGGACAGGGCAGACTGGCCACCCGCTGCTGGGCCTTCGGCTTGAGTGATCTGAGCCTGAGCCAAGCATGGCGCCGCTGGTTGATCCCATGACAGTATCCATGGGCAGCCAAAAGAGACATCCGCAGCCGAGCTGATGACCTGGTTTGACACCTTGTGTAAATTTTACAGGAGTGTAACCCATATACCAATTCAGGACTGGGTAGGTAAGGTGCAACAAAGAAACAATGTCCTGAGAGGTAAGGATATGTAGACAATTAAACATGCATGCATATAGCATTACTTGTAAGGAAAGAAGGAGAGCACTCATTGGTATGAGAAAAGATAGTTCACCCAGAGTTTGTCTATACCCAGAACTTATAGGCTAGCAACCTTACTAACACTGAACTACCTAATACACTGTCTCAACCTCTAGACCACCCTCGGCCTCCCATCTAGAAGGCTATCCATACCCACAGCCGCCCTCCCTTACATATTGTTCCTTTCTATATCACAATTGTATAATATGTCGCAGTGAGGCACACTCAATTCTAAGGATCTCCACGAAATGCTGACAATAGACTGCCCATTGAAACTGTCTCCTCCGCAATGCTTTTAATGTTTTTGAGCAATTGTATGATATGTATAAACAGGAGAGAAAGGGCAAAGTTGAATACTCTCACACCCCTTCGGATAATCAATCAAAAACAACTAAAGAGTATCTTTAACTATAATTTACATAAAGCTCAAAAGGAGAAACGGTAAGACCAACCGTCCACCAACACTCTTAAGTGCCCCATGCAGAAATATTAGCTGTGTCAAAAAGGTAGTGAATTTTCAATGAGGAAAAAAGGGGAACCCTCAGGCACCCACACTAGGTAGGTAGCCGTTTGTCTTTATCGGGTTCCTTTAGTTAGTGCGTGTAATGGTACAACAAACCAAAAAGGTGCAGATTAACACCTTGGCTGCTAGGTGTTTTCCCCCTCCTGTGCTGGAAATTGCCATTTTGCTGGTGTTGTGACGAGCTCAGCTCGTCATCAGCACAGCTCAACTGTGCATCATGACGAGCTGAGCTCGTCATGAGCATCGAAAGGGTTAAAAGGAGTATAGACCACTCCCTCGACCAACACTTAATAGAGGGGTGATTCGAACCCAATTAAAAAACAGTGTACTTGAACGGACAAAAAAGGGTTAATTAAATTTGAACCCCCTGTCCTAAAAATCGGACATGTTTCAGCTTTAGGGTCTTGTTCGACCCAGCATTCCTCAGGACCAGTAATGTAAAAACTCTTGAAACGAGGCAGTACACCCCCTAAAGTGCCTACTCACATTGGAAGGAAGATCAGCTATAGATATGCGTTTTTACCAATTTGTGTTCGCTGCACTGGTAAAAAAAAAAACTCAGGTGCGTTACCTCTGTTCTATGAGGATTATGGAATTCAGTTAGTTTTCCAATTTCCTACTAAACACAAGGAAAGACAAACTTTCTCTTTAGGATTCAGTTATTCCTAAACAAACATCTCCATGAGTCCGTGGTGGGGGAAATCTTCACGTCAACATTCGCTGGCTGACGGCTCCCCACATCTCCACCTACTCTTGGCTCATCCACGGCTCGAAAACAAGCACTTAAGGGTGTTGGTGGACGGTTCGTCTTACCGTTTCTCCTTTTGAGCTTTATGTAAATTACAGTTAAAGATACTCTTTAGTTGTTTTTGATTGATCAATTGTATGATATGTCTATGCATTGCACAAGCAATCCTTGAAATAGTCCTTTTGACACTTTATTTCAAAAATCACAATACTCTGATAATTAATTTGTTGCTCTTCTTAACGACTTATGCTGAAACAATGTCTCAAAATGTCCGTATGTGCGAGTCACGATATGCATGTCCTTGTTAATTAAGATTTCCAGTTCGAGTTGCTTTCCACGGTCACAACAGACGCGTCACTATGGATACGCTTGACGCCTCCCCCTCCTAAACCCGGACATGTAATCAGCGACACGTCCGTCACGCTTTGTTCCCCGTAGGCTCTCTGTCTCTGACATCACTCAGGTACGCCTGCGGGAACGCCCAGATCCCGCCCCCCTCCCCTGACCTAACTCCGCCCAGACACGGAAGTTAAACACCCACACCCTACAGGCTTTCACACACGTAGATCGAGTCTAGCAGCAGCACCCGATTGAATCCGGTACGTGCCCGCTCCACCAGCCAACTTCCATGATCGCACCGCTACTGTTTCGCGATCCGGCTCACGACCCGATTCTAAATGCCACATTGATTTCTCTGCAGATAACATGCTGGAACACGGCCAAATCTAAGAAGGCTGATTTAGGCACAGATTCTTCCAAGGTATGTCGCAAATACATTCCCCAGCGGCTGCGCATACCTCCTACCCCAAATTGATCGCTTAACAGCCATCACAGGTTTGATGGCTTAACAAAGACGGCCGCATTTTCATCCACAGCGCGCCTGCCCAGCCATACCATACAGAGTTTAATTGATCCCCTCCCCCCTTTCTTTCCTCAGTGCGCACAAGCAGGCCCCAGATGATCCCTGATTGGACCAGCCACATGCATTGCAGGCTGCCCCACATAATCGTGATGGCTTGTTACCAAGCAACCTACTTTTCGGGCTACCGGAATCTAATCAAGGTAACTTGACATCCTGCCTCCCATCCCATTCTTTTAACCCACCACCTTTCCCCGCCCCCCCATTCCCCCATCCCCACCTTTGAACCGCCCACCAACTTTCTCCTTTCCTTGCAGCACGCCCCAAATCAGACAACCAAGTCCTGATGACGATCCTAACTAATGGGGATCGAAACGCCGTCGACCTAACAGCCCAACAATAGGCGCACCTCTCCTCCGTGGCTCATCAAATTGAAAGAACTACTGTTTACTGTGATATCACATTGTCACATGTTTCTTGAGCCACTCACTGTAAAATATCAGCACTTTGTTCACAGTGCGCCGCTCACGCTGTTCACTCCTTCACTTGCGTCGCCACCCTCACTTTGAACACCTTATGCACCAAGTACTATATGGTTGTCACTAATTCAATCTATGCAGTGCTGTTTCTAACTGTATATAAGTCGTACCATGAAATTAATGTCATGTCAAAGATGATTAACTATCTTTTCTCATACCAATGAGTGCTCTCCTACAAGTAATGCTATATGCATGCATGTTCAATTGTCTACATATGTATAGTTAATCAAAAAAGGACTAGCTGGGATGGGGTTGGTATGATATTATATTGTAATCATACTGGTGACTCAGTATTGTTTTGTCAGGGGGAGGTGGCACCTGTTGGGTGTCTTTAGAAAGCCCTCACCCACCAACCTGGTTGGTGGCATGCTTCATCATCGGGCCCACCCAGTGACACCTAGCGCGTCCCGGGTGTGCTACGACGCCTGACTACAGCGGAGCAGGTATGTCACTGTGTGTGCGGTGAAGGGTGTTAAGTAAGTGAGTTTAAAACGGCTTGACCGGTTCTGCGAAGGAGGCACAACAGGTCCCACGCCGGCTCTGACCAGTAATCCTGGTCAACCCCATGCCACTTCAATAACCTTGAAGTCTGACCTACCTAAAACTAGCGTGATCTTGAGAAGGGAATCCCCCCTCTCACAGTTAGATACACTTTAGGGCGTGTAGACACATAGCCTGCACTACACAACCCTATTTTAACCACACACATTCTTATCAGTCCTGAAAGAAAGCCAGATTACAGATAAGGCACTGGCTGAAACATGTTGACACATTAAAGGACGTAGGAGGTCGTGACTCGCCTCCAACGTCCCGCTGCCTTATTTTTAACCGCTGGCGGAGGCCCATTTAATAAAGTATTTTTACCCTTTGGGTATTGGGACCCCCGCCAAGCCGTTTTAAACTCACTTACTTAACACCCTTCACCGCACACACAGTGACATACCTGCTCCGCTGTAGTCAGGCGTCGTAGCACACCCGGGACGCGCTAGGTGTCACTGGGTGGGCCCGATGATGAAGCATGCCACCAACTAGGTTGGTGGGTGAGGGCTTTCTAAAGACACCCAACAGGTGCCACCTCCCCCTGACAAAACAATACTGAGTCACCAGTATGATTACAATATAATATCATACCAACCCCATCCCAGCTAGTCCTTTTTTGATTAACTATACATATAAACCGGGGATCTGGACTAACTACCTGGTCCTCTCTCTCCCTCTTGATACACGTAATTGTCTACATAGCCTTACCTCTCAGGACATTGTTTCTTTGTTGCACCTGGTTTCACACCAGCATCCCCTCCGTGAGGATCTCTTGGTAGTCCTCCCTCTTGTCTCGTGGCAGAAGTTCCGTGAACTGTTGCAGGTAGTCCCACAGGGCACGTTCATAGCGCCCTAGCAACGCCGCATCGCTGGACGCCTTCATGGCCGTGGATGCAGTCCCACAAGCCTTCCTTCCAGCCGAGTCGAACCATCGACTCTCCTTGTCAGGCGGCACTGTTGGCCTCAGTAAAAGGGGACTGACCCAGTTACAATGTGTCCAAAATGCGGCGGCCAGGCAGGTGCTGAAGCTGCCGAGGAGGTGGTCAGGTAAGCGTGTTCTTCAGCGCTTGCACTGGCTCCCCATGAGGGAACGCATTAGGCTGAAGACCATGTGCTTTAGTCATCGTATTGCACAGGGCAAGGGTCCGATCTATCTTCACAAGTTGACTATCTATCGTCCTAGATGACTTCTGAGATCCATGGGCAGTATGCAGTTTGCGATACCTCGCAAACATTAAATACATAAAGCACGGACGGGAGGGCGATCTTTTAGATTCCTGGCCAACCAACAATGGAATGACCTTCCTGTTGAATTGCCGATGGAGCTGTCTGAAACTGAAGACCCATCTATTTCCGGAAGATTAGTTTTAACTTAGGGTTTTCTTTCCTCTGAACCCACCCCCCCCCCCCCCCACCCCCACCCCCCCCCCCTCCGCCCCATCTCCTTGGTCTGCTCTTGATCTTTCTGTGTTGGAACGCATCCTAGCGCGGAGACGCACTGTCCTAGTGTATTCAGGCGCTTAATAAATGTTTATTATTTTCATTATATATCGTTACCGAAGGCAAGTAACTTGTTTGTAATGACAACTTCCAAGCGCCATATACTCTTAATGGCAGCACTGCACTTACAATGTCTAAGAATGGACTTAGACACTGTAGGGGCACAGGGTTCATGCACCTGTATCCTCACCACTGGTATAAGGCACCCAGCTAGAGGGGCGGCTGATCTATGCCAGGGCAATGGGTTGTAGGCATGGCACACAGGGATGTGTGCCATATCAACTCTTCACTTTGTTCTGCACCAAGACACGCGGGCTGCAAAGGCAGTGTGTGTGTGTCAAGGGATAGGGCCTCTAAGGGTGGCAAAATTAGGGCTGCAGCCCTTAGAGGTCTTCCCTGGTCACAGTACCCTGGGTACCTGTGGTACCATTTACCAGTGGCTGACCTGTGGCCAGAGATGCCAATTGGGTGTACAAGGTACAGTTTGGGAAAGAACAGGGTCCTGGTTACCTGATTGGCAGGAGCCCAGGGCACATCAAGTCAAAGTGCATCAGTAGTCTGGCAAAAAGTGGAGGGGTTACTGCAACAGAAACCAAGCCTCAGTCCTCTTCTCCAGGGCGCAGGGCGGCTCAATACAGGGGTGTCTAGAGGTCTGATTTCACGATGCCAGGCCATTATCAGTTGGGTAAGGGGGTCTCTGTGCAGAGGGTGCAGGCGATGTCAGGGAGTCCGGGAGGGGCCAACTCATGGTGGACTCGTACTCTGGAGCGCTGGGGGACATCACTGGGACTGGTAGGAACTCTGATACAGGTCTTAGGCATCTGGTGCAGTGGTGGTTCAAGGCATCTTGGTTTCTTTGTCCTCAGCAGGCTCAGAGTGTCTCGGGAGCTTCTTATAAACAAAGCTGCTGTTCACAGGATATCCAGTCTTTGTTGAAAGCAGTCAGTCCTCCCAGGGGTTATGGAGATAGCTGGCTGCAGGACAAGGAAAGTTTGGCACAGTCTCCCTGAAACCTGCAGACGGGCTGGTAGGGCTTCGCCCAAGTCAGTTCTTCTCTGCAGTCTGCTCTGCTGGGCGTCTTTCATCCTTCCTCTTCGTAGGTTGCGGGAATCTGGAATCTTGTTTCTGGGCTGTATTTACGGGGCATTTTAGGGGTCTCGAGGTAAGTAGCCAATGGGCTACTAACCTTTGGGTGACTACACCCTTGGTGTGCTCACCCCACATGGGGGAGTGGGCCCATCCCTAATCCTGATTGGAGAGTGCCTGTCATCTGCAAGATGGTGGGCACTGAAGAGTGGGCTTCACCTCGCTACCCCCACCTGAGGGGTGGGGCTGACAGAAGTGGGCACACTGTCTGGGCTTTGCTACTTTTTGCCACCTGTCTTCCTGTCGAAAAGGAGGACACACAGGAAGGGGGCAGGCTCCTGATAGCAGGAGAGGCTGGGGGTTGCGTTACAAAGGTGGGAAGGTCTTTGAAGCTCCACTGTCACAGATGGCTCTTCCTGGCCTGGGAGAGGTGTTCACCTTAGCCCAGGACAGGCTTTGTTTCTGGGCGCGGGGAGCGAAGTGGCAGGCTGGTTTTTACAAGTCAGGGAATCCACAAGAGGCTGTTAGTTTTTCAGGGGTCATCTCTAAGACACCCTCTGAAAAGATTGTATAATAAATCCTACACTAGCATCAGTGTGGGTTTATTATGTTGAGTAGTTTGCTAAAAAACTTCCCAGAATTCAGTAAAGGTATGATGGTGCTGTGGACTTCGCAATGACAAACTCACACCACCATATACTCTTTATGGGTTTACTGCACTTACAATGTCTTAGAGTCGACTTAGACACTTTAGGGGTACACTGCTCATCCAACTGTACCCGCACCAGTGGTAGCACACCCAGCTAGAGGGGTATCTTACCTATACCATAGGCAGTGGGCTGCATGCATGGCATACAGTTGTGTGCCATTTAGACTGCACTTTTCTGTGGCCAGAGGTGCAAATTGGGGGTACAAAAGTACAGTTTTGGGAAAGAATCTAGGCTTTTTTCTTAGGTCCTCACATATCCAGTTTCTAGGTCTGTGGGAGCCATTTAAATATTACATTTAGGATGCGTTTTAGGGGAGCAGGAGGTGGGGGCGAATGGGCACCTTACCATGGGAGATTAAACAGTCTATTTATTATGCCACCCTTTTGTGTGGTCTCCCCATTTTCAAGATGGCAGGTACTTGAGGTTGTGCTTCACCTCCCGTCCTTACCTTAGGGCTGGGTTGGCCCACCTCCTTTTCTTTTGAATCTTTGCTGCCTAAAGGGGGGTTGAAAATCAGACCTGCCTCTGCTACTAGCAGCAGAGGCTAGGGGTGGCATTACAAAGGCGGCTGGGGCTTTGCAGCTTCCCTCTTCAAACACAGGCCCATCTTGGAGGAGGAGGTGCGACACCGCCGCCCAGAATGTGCATTGCTACTGGTCCCAGAGACCGGGAGCTCTCTACCTTGGGGTCCACAAACATGTCTGGTGGTGGCTGCCTACAGCTGGTCAGAGACCACACTGGGGTTGGTAGGTATTTAGGGTGCACCTCTGAAGTGCCCTCTGAGTACATGGAACAATAAATCCCACACTTGCATCAGTTGGATTTATTGGAAGGAGTAGTTTGGTACCAAACACTCCTGTGTTCATTGAGGCCCTCATTGTGCTTTGGAACTCAAGTTGTCAAGTTCCCATGCCATTTACTCTATAGCTTACCTGGCACAATATTAGGAAAATGGACCCCAATATTTTAGGGGCATATCTGCTCATGCAGATATGGCCTCACCGGTGGAATAGTGCACACTGCCTTAAGACTGAGGCCTGCCAGAGGGGTGGCGTAACTATGCCTACAGGCAGTGCTGGCTGGCATTGTTGTATTCTTTGTTGTTTTTCCCTCACAAGGGTCTGGCCTCTTGGAGGGGGGGTGGGAGAACAGTGCCAGTGGACCCTCTTCAGATCCCAGGCCCAAAGTACCCAGGATACCATTTACTAGGGACTTCTAGGAGGAAGACTTACCAATTGGGGCATTGTTTTTAGGGAAGAAGCAATGGTACAGGGGACCTGCTTGGCAGAACAGCGTGCACTACATTTGGAACTACATCAAAATCAAGCAGACTCTTGTGGAGTCAAGAAGAGAACTGGTACCGAAGTCAGACCTAAGCCCTGAGTGGATCCAGAGGTCTCTAATGGAGCCAAGGGCAGATACATCGGCAGTGGCCCAGTTGGGAGACCTTGAGGCCCACAGGAGCACCAGTGAGAGTTTTGCTAAAGTCCTCAATTTGCTGCTGTGCAGAAATTCTGGTTGCCACGGAAAAAGGGTCAGAATAGACTCCAGAGTAGTGACTTCTGGAGCACAACAGAGGCACAATGATGCCCTTATCGTGGGATAGAGAGAGGCAGGAAGGGGCAGAGTCTTGCTTGTAATTTTTCAACTTCTTGTTTTTGTCTGTGGATTTAGATCGTAAAGACCTGTCACTGGAACAGGTCCTACCTTTAGACCTCGAATGATCATGGCATGTGGTCTTGCTGTGCTTTGGCAAGAAGAGCTTTGCTTCTCTGTCTCAAATGGCCTTGAGTTTCATCAAAACACATTCACTGCATACGTTAGAATTGCAGTACGACCCCAGGCAAATCACGTGAAGCAGTCAAACAAATTTGTTTGAAACATTCCCACAGAGTTTAAAGCCTATAGATTAGGAAGGCCACATATTCCAATGTGCACTGCTTAAGTAAAATTCTTTGATGAAGTCTTTCAATGAGACATGAGTGGTATCATGGTTTCATGGTGTGCTGAAGGGGCGTGGCTTGGATGCCGAGGAGGTAGGCAGCGTGAGCTCGGAGCTCCGTGCCCGATCCCGGAAAATATCCTGAAAATTCATTCGAACCCCGAGATAAAGGACATTATCCGGTACTAGACGGTACTGCGGAGGGTCCGGGACCCGCGGAGAACGACACCGAGCCTTCCCGCAGCAGTATCTTAACTTTGAAAGCTGAACTCGGCCGAGAAGTCGCGGACCCCAAAATGGCAGCGGTGGCATGAGACTGCTTGTGACGGAGACATCTGCCCGGAGACCCACTGAAGACCGCTCCCGGACACGCTAGGGGTGCTGGCGGCCGCGTCGCGCCTCTCCCCAGGTGCTGGAAGAACTTTGGGCGCGCCCTTGGGCGGTGGTTGAGGACCGTCTCCTGATTGGGGCGACAACGGTGCGACAGTGACTCGGAGACGAGGACCCCGGATCTCAGGCGCAACTGGCGCTGGCCGGGCCACGACCGCTCGGTGCTTCCTGCCTCTTGGTGACATTTCTGGGCCTGAGAACCCGGCCGGGGGACGGTGCCCGGCGACGCTCGGAGGGCGACCAGGAACACATTTGAGGATCACCGCCCATCCCGGCCCAGATGGGGAAGCCGAAGGGGAAGGGAGATGGCGCGACCGACACTGAGGCGGCGGAAGGAGCGGAGAGAGACCAAGCGGCGTTACAGCGGATGCAGGATCGTATCCTGGAAGCCATCGCCACCACAAAGGATGCCCTGCAGCAAGATATAGCTCAGGTGGCAACGGGCTTGGGCCTCCTGAAGGCCGACCATGATAAACTCAAGGACAGGGTGAAATCCGTGGAGACCACGGTTAAGGACTTAGCCCCGGCCCAGGCAACGGTGAAGGCCCAGATGGCCGACGTGATGGACCGTCTGAAGGTACTGGAAAGGAGGGCCGAGGATGCAGAAAACAGGAACAGGCGCAACAACGTACGCCTAGTGGGCCTGCCGGAGAAAATTGAAGGCGACGACATGGTGGGCTACTTGGATAACTGGCTGCGGACGGAGGTGGCACCTGAAGGTCTGTCCCCCTTCTTCTCCCTAGAGCGGGCACATAGAGTTCCGGCGCGTCCGCCTGCCTTGGGCCTTCCTCCTCGCCCGGTGGTGTTCAAGTTGCTCCATTACCGGGACAGAGACTGGCTTTTACAGAGGGCGAGAGAGGCAGGGCCCTTTCAAGTGGAAAACAACAGAGTCACCATGTTCCCGGACTACACGTTTGAGACTCAGCGGCTTCGGGCAAACTTCTTGTCCCTCAAGCGAGAGCTCCGCCAGGAAGGCATCAAGTACTCCCTGTTGTTTCCTGCCAAGCTAAGAGTGGTGGTGGACGAAAAGTCTTTATTCTTCACGACTTCCGCGGATGCATGGGACTGGTGGGACACTTATAAGGCAGGAACGGACGGTGCTAAGACCAGGGAGGAAGAGGCCAAGGTGGAAAAGCCGATCAGGCAGTCCCAACGGATCAGAAAGAATCGCAGGAGGACCGGGAAACCCTCGATGTCGCAGACGGAGGCAGAGAGGCAGGCGGCCCTACAGGCGGTGGTGGACTTATCTAGAGCCGCCAGGACTCAGTCTGGGAAGGGCACGGATTCGGAGGCCCCGGGAACGGGCTCAGAGACAGGTCTATCGGAATTTGGTGGAGCCCGGGGCCCTATTGTGACGCCGCAGACCTCGGGAGAGATACTGGAGGCGTGTTGAACTGGTTTGGCGGAATGGACTCGCTGGTTGGACACCGGGGCGATGGACCCACAGCAGTGGAATGATATTGACTGAGGTTTTGGGGATCTGTAATGTGGGGATTGTGGGGTGGAGCGCGCGGGGCTGATTTGTCGGAGGTCTTATAGCACTGAGCCGCGCCTTACTGGCCCCTAAGGTCGTCGCAGTGGGGACTGCGAATATTACCACCTTTCCTTGAGGGGTGGTCGGGAGTGTTGGTTTGGATGGGGGTACTTCCAGTTGCGGGGGGGCCTGTCCTGGGGGGGTGGGAGTTGCGAGCAGTTTGGGTTGCTCAAGGGGTTGTAGTTGTTGGAGGGGTTTGGCTTCCTGTTTGGAGAGGGTGGGGGGGAGGGCCCGTGGTCGCGAGACTTAGGCGAACACTGTTCTTTGCTATATGGTCCGGTTGTGTAGGGGGGAATGGCTAGTACTGGAGCGTTGAAATGTGTGACCTGGAATGTGCGGGGCATGCAGTCCATGACGCGCAGACATAAGGTTCAGGCGTACCTCAAGCGTAGGGGGGTTCACATAGCGTTCCTGCAGGAGACGCACCTCAATAAGCAGGAAGGGGCGGCTCTACAAAGGCGCTGGAGGGGGCAGTTGTTCTACACGACATTTTCGGCATTTGCGAGGGGGACATTGATTTGGATACGGGCGGGGGTCCCCTTCCAGGTTTCGAAGTCGTCGATAGACCCAGAGGGCAGATATGTGGCGGTGGAAGGAAGGCTGAGAGGCAGGATGATATCGCTCTGCAATGTATATGCTCCTAATGTAGACCTGCCCGCTTTCTTGTCTAATGTCTCGGGCAAATTGGCGGGTTACTTGGCAGGACCGGTCCTCCTGGGGGGGGACTTCAACTCGGTTGAGGATGTGCTACTAGATAGGTCCCACCCCCCGCTACGCGCGTCCCCAGCACATAGGATCGCCAAGCGTAGATTAGAATGGCAGGAGAGCTGGGCCCTCACGGATGCATGGAGGGCGTTGCACCCCACCACTAGGGACTACTCCTTTCACTCGCACCTGCATGATTTACATGTAAGGCTGGATGCGTTTCTTTGTTCGGAATGTGTGCTCCCTGCGGTGGGAGGGGCGGAATACTTGGCAAGGACAATATCGGACCACAACCCCTTGTTGATGTCTCTGGAATGGATGGTGACTGTTAACTGCGTGCCAACATGGCGCCTGCAACCTGACACCCTGGACGACTTGTTGTTCAGGGAGGCCCTGAGTGAACGTATCGAGAGGTATTTTGAGGAGAACAGTGGCTCGGCTTCCACGAGGGCGGTTGAATGGGATGCTTTCAAGGTGGTGGTGCGGGGACACTGTATTGGGCACACGGCAGGGGCACGGAAGACTTTGTTGGATGATTTAGATAAGGCTGAGACACGGCTGAGGGATCTTGAGAAGAGGCGCCCGAATCACCCAGAACTGCAGGAGGGGCTTAGTGGGGCGCGGGAGGGGCTGGCGGTAGAGCTAGAGCGGCTGCGTAGCTTCGACCACAAGGCGTACGTGACGAGGGCGCATGCGGAAGGTGATAAGGCGGGGGCGATGTTGGCTTGGCTTGCTAACCCTATCCGGGGGGGAGGGCCGATCATGAGGATCCAGGAGCCAGGGGAGGAGCCTTGCCACTCCCAACCCGGGATCCTGAACAAGTTCCGAGCCTATTATGAAGGGCTCTATCTGAGTGGTGATACGGGAGGGACGGAGGAGCTTGAGGAGTTCCTGGACGGGCTAGAGTTGCCGCGCGTGGAGGACTCGGAGGCAGAAGAGTTAGGGCGGCCCATCTCCCTCGGAGAAATAGGTTGCGCTGTAAAACAGATGGCTAGAAACAAGACCCCGGGCCTTGACGGTCTACCGATCGAATTTTATGGCAAATACCTAGAGCATCTTGCTCCGCGGCTGCGCGAGGTATACAATGAGGCGCAGGAGAAGGGCCGACTCCCGGGCTCTATGTGCGAGGCCCTTATGATCCCACTCTTGAAGAAGGGCAGAGAGGGTACGGCGCTGTCCTCGTACCGTCCGTTATCTATGTTGACGACGGATTATAAAATCCTCAGTAAAATTCTGGCCAACAGACTGCTAGTGCACATGACGAGCCTGGTTCATGGTGACCAGTGCGGTTTCATACCGACACGCAACACCACTCATAACATCCGTAGACTCACGAGACTGATGGGTGTGGACTGGCCAGATACCGTCTCCCCATTTGTCCTGTCCATCGACATTGAGAAGGCATTTGACAGCCTCGAATGGGGATACCTGTATGAGGTGATGCGTCGCTTCGGGTTGGGAGACGGATATATACAGTGGACCAAGGTCCTCTACACTGAGGCGGTAGCGAGGGTCCGGGTGGGTGCGCTGATCTCGAGACAATACCCGATCAGGCGTGGAACTAGACAGGGTTGTTCCCTATCCCCGCTACTGTTTGCGTTAGCGATGGAACCCTTCGCTGCGGTAGCCAGACTGGGCCGCCACTACGCAGGTTTGCCTTTTAGGGGGAGGCCGCACCTCATCTCCCTTTATGCGGATGACCTGTTGATGTTTTTGGCCAATGCCGGCGCCGAACTACAGGGGGCGCGGAGGCTACTGGAGCAGTTCGGTAGGTTATCGGGCCTGAAGGTCAACTGGCCTAAATCCTGTCTGTTTCCCCTGAGGCCGGGGGAGCCGTGCCCACTCACTGCTCAGGAACTCCGGTGGGAGCCGCGCTGCCTCCATTATCTAGGGGTCTATGTTTACCACACCCCGTCCGACCTGCTGGATGGCAACGTAACACGCTGTATTAACGCCCTGCGTGGATCTATGGACTTCTGGGCGACCCTACCGCTCTCTCTGGCTGGTAGAATTTCCCTGCTTAAAATGATAGCCCTGCCCAGGCTTTTGTACTATTTTAGGACACTGCCGGTATGGATCCCGAGTTCGGTTTTCAAACGCCTGAGGTCACTGATCATAGCGTTCCTGTGGGGCACGGGTAGGAGACGCATAGCGCTCGACACGCTGTTACGCCCCAAAGATGAGGGAGGCATGGCAGTGCCGGACTTCGAGGGATATTACCTCGCTGCCCAGCTGCAGACTTTTACTCAGGAGGTGGCGAGAGTATATAGAGGCCCCGAGGACGCGAGAGTCGAAGGCACCCCGCGACACGTTCTGGCTTATATCACGCTACACCGGAAACTCCGAGTGGGAGACCTGACGGTCGAGGAGCAGTCTTTCCGTCTATGTTGGGACCGAGCCCGTAAGCGGGCGGGTGTCCGCCTTATGTACGCCCCCGAAATACCGCTGGGGATGGTCACTGCCCTCCCACATGGAGGTGACTGGTCACGCTTGCTAGGGTGGGAGGAGGCGGGAATACACGTGCTGGGTGACCTCTACGAAGATGGGGTGTTGCTGCCGTTTCGGGACCTGCAAGAGAGATTTGACCTACCGAGGGGTGACTATCTGCTGCACGCGGCAGTCACAGGCGCCATGCGAGCCCACTGGGGGGAAGGGCTGCAGGAACCAGGTACCTCGATGGCCTGCCAGTACGCCATGATGGCGGCGGGGACCTTTAAGGCCGTCACATGCCTGTACTCGAGGATGCAGCGGGAGGCCTTGCAACCTTTGGCAGCCCTGAAGGCCAAGTGGGAGCTGGACCTCCAGGTGGAGATACCAGACACGACCTGGGGCCAACTGCTGAGGAGGGCGCGGAAGAGCTCGAGGAATGCCAGGTTCCAATTGATCCACTTTTATGTTATCCACAGGGCATACCTCACGCCCGGGAAAATCCAACAGTACTTTGGGGCGGCCGACGCTGCTTGCCCCAGATGTAATACAGCGGGGGCGGATCTGTGTCATATGCTGTGGGATTGCCCTTCTTTAGGCGACTATTGGCAGGAAGTTGGGCGGGCCCTTAACGGTGCGACGGACCGGGATATCCAGTATACTAAAGCAGTTGGCATCCTTCACTGGTTCCCGCACACACCTAGAAATACGATGTCGAGTAAATTTATAGACTTAGGGCTTATCTTGGCCAAGCGGGAGATCACACGAAATTGGAAGTCCAGAGTGGGGCCCACGTATAAAAGATGGTATGGGGAGTGTCTGAGATGGGCCGCGTGTGATAGTACCCTACGATACCAGATGGCCTGGAGGTCGAATGATGAGAAAGCGCTAGAAAGGGCGACAGCATGGGAGGTGATGGTGCAGGCGCTCAGGGATGTGGACGATGAGGGGCAGGAAGGCGAGAGCGAACTAGCCGGAGCAGACCCTAACACTATACAGGAGAACACACCTTAGCGATTGTTTGCTTCCTCCTGCAACACACCAAGCACTGATACATGGTTACTCAAGCGCAGCGCGACCACGGGGGAGGGAGGGTAGGAAGCTGGTTTGGAGGGATGTTGGGGTACCGAAATTTGAGGAGGGGGAGGGGCGAAAACCACAAAAGCATTCCAGGGTTATGTGCAAAATGAAGCGGTCAGACAATGTAAGAAGTACGAGACCGAGACGGAGATGAAGCCACCCGCATCACTAGCGGGGGAAGCCCCCAGGACGAAACACGAATATCGCCAATTGAACTGGTCCATGTCATACTACTTTTGCTGAATATCTTGTCTGTACATTTATATTGGTGATGCAATAAAAATCTTTAAAAAAAAAAAAAAAAAAAAATGGTTTCATGGTGTGCTGGCGCAGAAAATATCTGATGTCAGCATGTATGGGTGCAAAAACAACAGTTGATGGACAGAATGCAGAACAATGTCATACATTCACCCCAGTACAGAGATCTGGGCCGAAATCCATCTTTTTTTGCACTCCACACCACCCCAGTTCAGACATGGCCATATGCAAATCAAGCATCCTAGGACCCATCCCATTGAGCATTGTTGTTTTTGCATTTGTCACCCCGAGTGGGCTGGGTATGCTCAAACGTGAGTCCCATGCTCTCCACACCACTGGAGTCAAGCTATCCTGGCTGAAGACGGCTGATAGCCAGAAACCGGTCCTAGGATGCTTGATTCCGGTCCAGGAAAGACATGGCTTGGCAGTTCGGGCTGGACTGTTCCCATGAGGGACAGGGTCAAGGCTGATTTGCATATGGCCATGTCTGAACTGGGATGGCGTGCAAAAAAACGATGGATTTAGGCCCAGATTTCTGTACGGGGGTGAATGTATGGCATTGTTCTGCATTCTGTCCATCAATTGTTTTTGCATGTATGGGTGGCATCTATATCGGCCCGAACCGGTCACATCAGGCGCAGAACTGATAAGCCTGAGTCACCTGCCACTGCACACAGCTGCAAATGCATAGGATTGAGTCCGAGGGAGTATTTAAAAAGTGAAGATTCTGCAGTTAGGAGTGTGTCAGGATAGATTAACAACTGACTAAGATATAGCATTATATATCAACAAGGAGAGAGGTAGGGAGAGTCAAAGACACTCTTAGTCCCCGGTTAAATGTCAAACAACAAAAAAAGAGAGGTCTAATCTGGTCAAGCACACGGCTACCAGAGATATGGAGCAAAAAGATAAGTGGATGGTATTGATCACAGTCACTCTATTTGAGTGGGATCACAGTCACTCTATTTGAGTAGGAAAGCCCTCACACACCGACCTGGTCAGTGTCATGCTTCATCATCGGGCCCCACCAAAGAGACCGAGTGTCTCTTCGGTGTGCTGCGACGCCAGAAAGACTGCGGAGCTGGTTGTGTGGCTGAATTTAAACAAAATCCTAATAACCTTGGCTATTAAATTCAGACACATATACCACTTACACGTGTCTTAGGGATCACTCATTAAAGTTTTTTTGATACCCTATTAGTCACTTTTAATTTGAGAATTTTCACAACACATCCTCCCCACACAACCAGCTCCGCAGTCTTTCTGGCGTCGCAGCACACCGAAGAGACACTCGGTCTCTTCGGTGGGGCCCGATGATGAAGCATGACACTGACCAGGTCGGTGTGTGAGGGCTTTCCTACTCAAATAGAGTGACTGTGATCAATACCATCCACTTATCTTTTTGCTCCATATCTCTGGTAGCCGTGTGCTTGACCAGATTAGACCTCTCTTTTTTTGTTGTTTAAGATATAGCATTGTCAAGTAAATTCCAATATTTGCTGCAGAACTTTAGTAAGGTGTCTGTGAAAATCATGCCAGCAATAGAACACAGTTCAAATACACTAGCTGCAGGCCTATTCAGACATTTTATGCCATTACACTACTTTCACAAGACTTGGATACCTAGGCATGCAAACATTCCTTCAGATGCTATCCACTGTGCAGTTAAGCAGGTGCCTATCGTTAAAGTATACCTTTGTACGCTCAGATGTTACCTTGTCCAAACACAGGTTTCCATGTCTTTCTGCAATGGCCTTTCGGAAAGCATGAGAAAGTGGGTAGAGCATGCTGTGGTGCGGATGGACAGATGGCAGTCGATTCTTCTCCAACTGGTCAGCAACAATACTGACCAGCTTCTTCATTCGTTCATCATAATCAGTCCAATCGCATACAATCTAAAGGAGCAAACAAAACTTAGTGCCCAAATCTGACACTGAAGTGCACATAAAACAATGAAAGAAGAGGAGAACATTCGGCAGGGAAGGACTCTTGTGCAGCCCTGCTTCAAAGGATAGAAGAAGCCACCAAAGAATGACAAGAGATTACCATCTGCCGTCAATTTACAACAAGATAAAAAATGGCTTATTTGGAGAGAAAAAAAAATCAAAATCTACTTTCAGGTAGTTTGTTAATGATTCTTGTGAGGAAACTGGGTGTATTATGGTGTGAAGTGACCTACTGTGAAAAAGGGCCCCGTTTCTGCATGGTTGCTCCAAATTGTTGCTGAGCTGCTGATATAATTTGACCGAGAGTGCCCTGGGCTCCTGCCAATCGGGTACCCAGGGCCTGTGTTCTTTCCCTAAAACTGTGGTAAAGGCCAAAATCCAATTGGCACTCTCTGGCCACAGGTCAACCGCTGGTAAATGGTACCACAGGTACCCAGGGCACTGTGACCAGGGAAGACATGTAAGAGCTGCAGCACTTATTGTGCCACCCTCAGAGGCCCTCCACCCTGACACACACACACTGCCTTTGCAGGCTGCATGTTTTGATGCAAAGTGAAGTCTCGACATGGCACACACCCCTGTGTGCCATGCCTATAACCACCTGCCCTGGCATAGATCAGTCACCCCTCTAGCTGGGTGCACTCTACCAGTGGCGAGGGTGCAGGTGCATTAGCCCTACACCCCTACATTGTCTAAGCCAATCCTTAGCCGTTGTAAGTGCAGTGCTGCCATAAAGAGTATATGGTGCTGAGAGTTTATCATTACGAACGCCACAGCCCCATAATGGCAGCACTGAGAAGTTTGGTATCAAACTTCTCAGCACATTAAACCCACACACATGCCAGTGTGGAATTTAATAAAAAATGCACACAGAGGGCATCTTAAAGATGACCCCTAAAAAATGACCTCACACTAGTGTCCAGGCAGAGTGGCTGCTTTCAGCTGCCACCATTAGACAGGTTTCTAGACCCCTGGGTCGAGAGCCTGCTCCTCTCGAGGGTCTGAAATAATGCACATCCTGGGACGAAGTGCCAAGCCTCCTCCCCCAGAATGGTTAGGGTCCATGAAGGGTAAGCTTCAAAGGCTTAGAGGTATTCCTTGGTCACAGTGCCCTGAGGACGTGTGGTACCAATTACAAGAGTCTGACCTGTGGCCAGCGATGCCAACTGGGTTTGTTCTCCAATGCAGTTTTAGAGAAATAACAAAGGCCCTGGAAACCTGATTGACAGGAGCCCAGCACACACTCAAAGTACATAAGCAGTTCGGCAAAGCAAAAACTGGGGAAAACCATGTAGAAAGAGGGCACTTTCTCATAAACGGCTTAGCTCTTTTTGGTATACTATACAGGGAGCCAGCTTTCTACACCTGGTGAATTGTTTGTCCTCTTTACTCTATGAACATGCTGCTATCGTCTTAAAATACGAACCACGTGTTTATGGAGGGCATACCATGTGTGACACCTTCATTTCCCTAGTCTCATGGCATAACAAAACTGGCAGAAACAAATCTTTCAAATGTCCTTAACAACTTGCATTATTCAAGGGCTCCAACCACGTCGGCGTAATGCATCTTGCATTTACAATCAATATTGCACATATGTAACTAGCAATGGCATTCCCCTAAGAACAACATTACACATTTAGAGTCCATTGATTCAACTCACTTTCAAAACCCCATAAAATAATCCAATTTAAATGCTCATGGTTCCCAAATCTAATTCAATCCAAACGACAGTCAATAGACACTTTTTACTTAAACATACATATATAACATGCCAGCGTCCTTTATCTTTCACTCCTTTGTCCCAGACTAAAGGAAAGACTTCAGAAAGGCTCAAGTTATAAACCAAATAATATATCCAATGTTAGATGTTTGAGTATGTATATCCCCACTCAGTTGCACATGCAAACACCCCTCACCTGCAAGCAGTGCGCTAAATTGCAGTAGGCATCTGGGAAGTCTGGCTTCAGTTTAAGAGCAGTGCGGTATGAAGCAATTGCTTCTGGAATATTTCCTGAATCCTAAACAAATGCAAAACACAATTAAGCATTTTAGAGCCAGAGAAAGTGAAGTACAATTACAGAAAATAAAGCATTTTTTCTTTAAGATATTTATATCACCTACACAGAAAATACTCTGGCACACTGATTGAACCAGTTTCCGATCCCATTAGGGCATCAGAAAACGTTTTTGGGGAAACATACGAGTCAGCACTTAAGAAACTCATCACAACAGGATAATTAAACACAAATAACTGATCGGGTAACCATAGAAAGGCCAAATAACCTTAAACTGTCACCCCATTAAGAACTTGCTGGAACAACGGAAGGGAAAAAAGCAGGAAGTCAGTAACTGGGTTGATAGGGTCTAGATATGCCTACAACGCCTCCACAAAAAACTACTCCCAGCTTACGCATAGATTTTATGGAGACTTCTTGCCGTCCGACATTTACTACCCCGAGAGTAAGGTAACCAGCAGTTTACTTTTATGAAGATATAGGACCCTGCCCTAAAACATGAGACCCTTCCAAAGCGGTAACCGGATAGGAGGAAAGATGTTCTTTGTTCCACACTCTGCTAGCCTTAACAGAGCCCCTAGCATAACTTGAGCTCCCTTGTTCTTGATCTTCAGAACTCTGGGAAGGAGAGCTAGAGGCAGGAAGGCATAAAAGAGTGTCTGCCCCAATCTAACGGAAAGTCATCTCAGAAAGAACTGCATTGGGAACGTAAAAGAATGAATATAAAAATATTGTGCATTCTCGGGGATATCGAAAAGATAGAGATTGGGTTATCCACATTGTTGAAAGATGCGCGGTGCACCTGGATTGTAGCCCCAAATCGAGCTTATCTAGTTAACACCGGTTGAGTTTGTTCACTCTGCCATTTAAAGATCTGTCGGTGTTGTACAACCAGTGAAATGCACTCACAACTCAGCCAGATCCAAAGAGACAGAGTAGCTTGTGACAGGGCACACAACTTAACTCTGGTTGTTGTAGAACCAAATGGTAGTGGTATCTGTTGCAAAGTCATCCTGTGCCCTGGGCACCCCCCAGCTTTTTGCTGACTGGAACTAGTGGTACCTGACTCTTACCCTGGGCTCTGTTTAACCAGGCCCAGGGCCAGTGCCAAGCTAAAAGGAGCACATTAGAATACAGTTAAGACACCCAACATACACTAGGGTACACTATGGTATGGTGGGGTACCCCTGTAATTGGCATGACCTACCACCTAAGCCCCTAGTATGTAATAGGGCAGGTGATTGAAACTACCTAGAAGTCTCCAGTATCCTGGGGCATGGCAGTTTAGAGGCCAGCAGATTCTCTGCACCAGCATGTGTGTAGTGCTGAAGCCCGAGGTCAGTTTAAAAGCAGCACTGGTTGCCAGGACAGCTTTTAAACCTTACATTGTGCCCAAACTCGACTTTAGGTGTAGTAGCCCTTAAAAATGAAAAATCTACCATGTTTTTGCAAATTCGGGACCCCCATGGCCACCCCTAAGTATGCCAGGGATGGGGGGTCAGTTATCTATAAGGTACGCCCATATAAATTTAGTTTTTATATGCCTGGGTAAAGTGAAATTTTACATTTCACTCCCCACATTCTATTAAAGAGATGCTCAAATTCGACTTTGATGCTGGAAGAATTGGGTAAGGATGATCTGCAATATTTCTGCAGATTCAGAACCCCTCAAGCCTCCCCTAGTTGCACAGGGTGTGGGGGTCCAGTAGAAATTAGGGAAATGCCTAAAAAATATGGCTTTATAAGCACTGGTTCTTGAAAAGTGGCCGAAGTCATTTTCCCTATTGCAAACCCCATGGCCCATAGGTTAACATGGTAGGAAGTGATTGATTAATAAATATTGATAGGAGAGGACTAGCCGGACCATTCAAAGACTTCCCAGAATGGTATTAGTAAATCCAACAATATTATATTGTTAAATTTCTCCTAGAGTGTACATACAATAAGTTATGAGACTTTCTTGTTTGTAAGTCCAAATTCAGCCTTTCAGTGGTCTGCCGGATTGGTCAGAGTTAAGTGGATTAGCCAGGTTGCTGGGAGGGCAGTGTGCTGTTCTATAGGAATGCCAGGCCAGGAGCTGGCGTCGTGAACTATGCTCTTCAAAGGCAAGAGGGGAGGCCTGGGTTTCAGTCCACTATGACAGTCTGACCCAGAGCCAGGACTAGGCTTAAGGAAGGTATGTGCAGATGGGAGGGGGTGTGTTTAGCCAGCTCTTACTTCCTTGCTGGAAAATCAGCCATTATGGATTTGGAGAATGATGCACTCTGGGACAAACTAATGCCACACTCACCAGGATGTGGTCATAACTATGAGGAGTTGCCCTGCTCACCAGTGACCTGGTGCTTGACCCAGAGAATTTTGAATACGTATATGAGAGGAGCAGAGCCCTCCAGATCTGCTGCTTGAAACTGAATGAAGCAAGAAGTGCCCTGCTGATGATTTTTGCTGTGCTAGGAACTCTAAGGCCTGACCTCTGGAGACTGCACCAAGTGAAACTTCAGCCCTGTGGATTACCTTGCTGCCAAAGGACTCAAGAGCTGAACTCCCTGCAAGCTACATGTTAACAGAGCTCACCTGGACAGCCCCACAAAGAATTCAAAGCCTGAGTACCAGTGGATTTGTAAGGGTTTCGTTCAAGTGGATTGCGGAATTGAAGTTTCACACTTTCAAGGACCCTCTTGGAGATTCCAGAACCTTGGATTGTGTGTTGGATACTTTGGGACCTGCAAGCAGAACGCCAGGAAGGTGTTCTAGTTGGACCCCGCTTGCTGAAGAAGGCAGCCCACTACAGTGGTGAGAATTCTTCAGAACAGTTTATAAAGGTGTGTCCCTGACAGAGAAAACGAGATGACTTGAGGGGCACCGTTGGTTTCTAAGCACCAGAAAGTGACTAATCTTTAAAAATTCATATCTCTGGTTCCCTACAGTGGATTATTTTCGTTTTGGTGACCTTTAAAAGATAAAAATATTACCTATGCTTATACATTGGTGTTGGATTTTTATTTTTTGTTGTGTCTTGATTTACTGAAATTGTGTTTTTAAATGCTTTACATACCGGTCTTTGAAGTTAAGCCTGTCTGCTCGCAGTCACTTTACCAAGGGTTGAGCAAAGGAATTATTTTCTAAGACCTATGCTGAGTCCTATCATGTGTTAGTGGCCTTATTGCCAGTGGCAGACCTACATTGGCCGTTACCAATAACCCACTTTCCAACAGTATCTGTAAGACTCTGAACCACTTTCCCCTTGAAGGACAGGAGGAAAGCATTTATTGCTAAGCATAATGCTTGTAATTCCAACAGGTTGATGTGGATGGAGTAGTTTCTGTCCTGTAACTCCAGTTCTGTAGTAGGGGGTATCTCTGTTATAATCATAATCTAGTGAATAGTCCCGCCCATGTGCGTGGACCCCGGAGCAATCAAAAATAATCTCTTAAGGTGTCGAAAAATGCAGAACTGCACAGACACTTAAGAGAGAATTAAAGACAGATAATGCAGCCTATATGGCCAGGCTAGACTGTCCAGTACTTCAACTAGAAATTCCACCAAAAAATCCACAAACTTTAAAGTCTGTCAAGATTTCCCTTGCTTTAGCAGCAAAAACCCTCTGGAATGATAGAGAGGAAGACATGGACAGACAAGCCCCATAGGCTGCCATTATGTGGCTCAGAACAGGATACTGTGCCTTTAAGAGAACTTTCCAGAACTTCACAGTATCCCAGAATGCACTGCAGGTCCCTTTTACTTTCAGTTCTTTTTGAAGGCGTAACACACCAGACCTGTAGCATTCCTTACATGAATATCTCTCTCCACCGGGGAGGAGGGCAGGGCGCTTATGACTAAAACAGAGATAACCCTACTACAGAAGGAATATGCTACTTACCAGTATGCATCTGTTCTTGGCATGTAGGGCTGCTGACATTCATATCTGTGCATAGATCACCGCCTAGTGTTGGGTCCGGATGATTGCACATTGTTGTCCTGGAAGAGTCTTCGAAGTATCACGAGATAGGTGGCTCCTCCCCTGGACTACAGTGCGCATGGGCATCGACTCCATCCCCCAGATTGTTTTTAGCCATTGTGGCCAAGATGGAGTGAAACTCAGTGAATGATGACCATGCTATGAGTATATATGTGAATACTGCAGCTGCTACAGGCGCCGGGGAGGAGGGCGGGCGATATGAATGTCAGCAGCCCTACATGCCAAGAACAGATGCATACTGGTAAGTAGCATTTTCAGTTCGAGGCATGTGGGCTGCTGAATTCATATCTGTGCATAGAATATACAGCAGTCCCTCCATTAGCGGCGGCCGCCCGTGCCAGCTGCAGCAGTTTGGAAAAGTGTCTTGAGAACAGCCTGCCCTACAGCTGCCTGCTGTTTGGAGTGCACGTCTACACAGTAATGCTTAGTAAATGTGTGTGTGGTAGACCATGTGGCTGCTCTACATATGTCCTCTAAGGGAATGTTTCCAAGGAAAGCCATAGAGGCCCCCAACTTTCTGGTGGAGTGGGCTCTTGGTGGAATGGGAAGAGTGCGTTTTGTTTTTGCATAGCAGATTTTAATACATTTCACGATCCACCTAGCAATACCAGCCTTGGAAATAGGGTTACCTTTGTGATGTGGCGCAAAGGCGACAAAAAGCTGCTTAGTCTTTCTAAAATCCTTGGTCCTATCGATGTAATACATTAGGGCCCGTTTAACGTCAAGGGTGTGGAGCATCCGCTCCGCCAGTGACTCGGGATTTTGAAAGAAAACCGGCAACTCAATAGTTTGGTCGATGTGGAACTGAGACACAACTTTGGGCAGAAACTTAGGGTTAGTGCGGAGCACTACCCTGTTGGAATGAATTTGGAAAAAAGGCTCTTGGATGGTGAGGGCTTGCCGTTCACTAACCCTCCGTAGCGATGTAATTGCTACAAGGCAAGCCACTTTCCATGTCAAGAACTGAATCTCGCAGGAATGCAGTGGCTCAAAGGGAGGACCCATCAGTCTGGTAAGAACCACATTGAGGTTCCACTAAGGAGCTGGTGGAGTCCCTGGCGGAATGACTCTTGAGGCCTTCCAGAAATGCTTTGATGGCAGGCACCTTGAAAAGTGAAAGGTGCTGTCTATTTAGGAGATACGCGGCCATCGCAGACAGGTGAATGCGAATGGACGTATAGGCCAGATTACACTTGTATAGATGAAACAGGTAACAGATGATCTTCTGAATAGAAGCATCTAGCGGATCAATGTTGTGGTTCGCACAATAGATGACAAACCGCTTCCATTTTGCCACGTAGCAGGCTCTAGTAGTGGGCTTCCTAGCCTCCCGAATGATGTCCATGCAATTGGGAGGAAGGTTGAGGTAGCCAAACTCTAGGACTTCAGGAGCCAGATTGCCAGGTTGAGCTGTTGCGGATTTGGGTGCTGAATGTCGCCATGGCTCTGCGTCAGAAGGCTGGGTGTGAGATGTAGCCTTTGATGCGGTACCACGGACAGTTCCAGAAACGTGGTGTACCATGGTTGGCGAGCCCACGTTGGAGCAACTAGGATGAGAGTCATCGAGTGCTGCCTGAGTTTGCGTGCCACCAGCGGAATCAGAGGTGCTGGGGGAAAAGCGTACGCAAATTTGCCTGACCAGTTCATCCATATCGCATTGCCCTGCGACTGTGGGTGTGGGAACCTGGCGGCGAAGCTTTGGCATTTTGCGTTCTCCCTTGTGGCGAACAGGTCTATCTCTGAATGACCCCACCTTCGGAAGTACGGTTGGAGTACAGATGGATGTATCTCCCACTCGTGCATCTGGTGGCTGTGCCTGCTGAGCAGGTCCGCCATCTGATTGTCCTTGCCCGGGAGATGCTCTGCCATGAGGAAGACGTTCCTCTGAGTGGCCCACTTCCACATGCTCTGGGCCAGATGAGACAGCTGCGGAGAGTGTGTGCCTCCCTGTTTCTGAATGTAGTACATCGCCGTCATGTTGTCCGTCCGAATCAACACGACCTTGTTGCACAGATGTACTTTGAAGGCTTTGAGTGCCATGAAGATCGCCATCAGTTCCAGAACATTGATGTGCATCTTCCCCCGTTGCTGCGTCCATAGTCCCTGCACAGTGTATTGGAGTACATGCGCTCCCCAACCTTGGAGAGAAGCGTCCGTTGTCAGGATAATCTGTGGCACAGGCTCTTGAAACGGTCGGCCCTTGCAACGGTTTCGTGGATTCCACCAATGCAGAGAGTTGTATGCCTGACCGCTCACCAACACTAGGTCTTTCAACTGGTTGTGAGCCTGCGTCCACTGACGTGCCAAGCACTCCTGAAGCGGACGCATATGTAGTCTTGCGTGCAGGAAAATGGAGATGCAGGAGGCCATTATGCCTATCAACTGCATGAACACTCTTGCCGGAAGCGAGTGTTGAGGTCTGAATTTTTGGATCAGCGATTGAATGCTGTCGATTCTCACTGAATTTGGCTGTGCTGTAACCGCCAGAGTGTTTATGGTCGCACCCAGATACTGCCGTATGTGAGCGGGCTGGAGATGGGACTTTGGGTAATTCAGTGAGAACCCCAGATCGTGCAGAAGGTGAATGGTTTGGGACACGTGGTCGGTGCACTGCTAGGCCGACTTTGCTTGAATGAGCCAGTCGTCCAGATAGGGGTAGACGTGGATGTTTTGACGTCTTAGATGCGCGCCACCGTCGCAAGGCACTTTGTGAAAACCCTGGGTGCCGTGATGACCCCAAAAGGCAAAACCTTGAACTGGTAGTGTTGGTTTTGGATGGTGAATCGGAGGTATTTTCTGTGTGAAGGATGTAGTGGAATGTGGAAGTATGCATCCTTCAGGTCCAGAGTTGCCAGGTAGTCCCCCGGTTGAAGCAGTGGAAGAACCTGCTGCAGTGTGAGCATATGGAAATGCTCTGATAGGATGTAAAGATTGAGTGGCCTGAGGTCTAGGATGGGCCTGAGGGATCCGTCCTTCTTTGGAATCAGAAAGTACAGGGAGTAAACTCCTGTACCTTTTTCCTGCATGGGCACGAGCTCTATTGCTCCTTTTTGCAGCATGACGTTGACTTCCTGCTGCAAAAAGTGCAAGTGCTCGCCGGACATAGGACGGCTCTTTGGGGGTATGTTGGGTGGAGTGGATGTGAGCTTTAGACAATAACCATATTGGATAAGAGATCTGACCCACCTGTCCGTGGTGATGGACTTCCACACGGGCAGGAACTGCTGGAGTCTCCCCCCCGACCGGTGTTGCGTGGTCAGGGGGCAGTGACAAGGCATCACTGTTTGTTGGTGGTGGAGGACCTGGAGCTGTTATTACCACGTCCTCTGCCTTTGACGTTGTTGCCACGGTATCCACCCCAACCCTTGTTGGTATAGGAGGGTTGGGTGTTACTCTTATAGAATTGCGTTGACTGTGACACTTGACCCCTCGAGGTGCCTCTATTATTGGAGCGACGAAAGGAACCACCCCGAAACTGCTGGGACTGCAAGGCACCCATAGACTTAGCGGTGTCGGTGTCCTTTTTCATTTTCTCGAGGGTGGTATCAACTTCTGGGCCAATCAGGTGGTCTGGGTTGACAGTTTGGTTGAGGATGGTAGTTTGAATGTCTAGTTTGAAACCGGATATTCTGAGCCATGCATGCCTACGCAGTAGAACGCTAGTGTTTATCGCTCTTGAGGCGGTGTCAGCCACATCCAGAGCGCACTTAATTGAAGCATTGGTGATAAGCTTCCCCTCCTGTATCAACATCTCAGCTGATTCCTTATAATGCTCTGGCAGGTGTTGTAGAAGGGTCTCTAGAGTGTCGTAGTGTGCCCTGTCGTAACGCGCAAGCAGCGCCTGTGTGTTGGATATGCGCCATATGTTGGCTGCCTGCGCAGCAACATGCTTCCCCGAAGCCTCAAATACTTTTGATTCCTTGTCTGGGGGAGGAGCATCACCCGTAGTCTGTGAGTTGGCTCTTTTGCGAGCATTGGAGACAACCAAGGAATCCAGAGGCAACTGTCCTTTGATGTATGTTGGATCAGTGGGCGCTGCCTTGTACTTCTTGTCAATACGTGGGTTGACGACTTGCTCGGGTGGGCTCCTTGAAGACCTCTGGTGCATGTTTCAACACCTCTTTTAGCATTGGCAAAGTCTTTACAGTTTTTTCAGCGACTGAAAAGGTGTCAAAAAGAAAATCGACGTCTACTGGGTCAGCATGGAGATCGATGTCATGGTTGGCTGCCGCTCTTTCAATTAGAGCATTGAAAGCTGCAGAGTCCTCAGTTGGGGAAGTTTTTGCTGAAAAGAGCTGAGGCTCCTGTCCTGAATGCGGGTCCCCAGGGTCGCCACCAGCAGACCAAGGCTCAGTCACATCCTCTGGGTCTGAGTAGACTGGACAGGCATACTCATCCTCGTTGTTACCATCACCCTCCTCAACATTAGAATGAGTGGGTGAAAGTTCATGGCCTCGGGGTGATGCAGGCTCCAAAGGGGCAGAGGCACCAGCAGAGTCCATCTTTTTCTTAAGTGGGATTTGGAAATGCTCCAAAGCTGGTTCAGGGGTGATCTTCCTTTTAAGGAGAGAGAGTTTGCCTGTGTTGGCGTCTATGATCACTTCGACGCTCTTCTTCTGCCAGTGGTTGGTGCCGCGGGCTTGGAACCACCAACGATGCCTTCGGCGTCGAAGATAACTTCAAGGGCACCCCGGCCCCAGGCTTCGCTGTGAAAGCCTTCGGCGCCGTCTTCGGCGGCAACGTGAACAGAATCGGCGTTGGCGCTTTTGCCGGTTTCTGAAGAGGCTTGGGCGGCACAGTGTCCTGCGGCTCGACTGCTGCGGTCCCCTCCCTAATACGCTGAAGGGACTCGTTGACCTTTCTAGTGAGCGAGGCGGAGGGACGCACCGGCTCGAGAGAGTCTTCTGAAGCAGATTTTGGGCCGGCGACCGAGGCCGCAGTCTTCGGAGCCGACGCAGCTGGCCCCTTGGCCTTGTCGATTGGAAGCGGGGCAGTGATAGACTTGGGGTCGTCCTGCCGCTTCTTCGTGGCCTTCTTATGGTCGTCGACCTTCTTGGTATCGATGCGACTTTTAAGTGTGTCAACCAACTTCGGCGCCGACGCAGCCGCGTCGGCTGTCTTCACCTTCGGCTTCGACACCGTAGTCTTTGGGTCGGCCATTTTGGCGTGGCTCTTGAGCTCGACGGCCATCTTGGATTTCTTCGGCGCCGAGGCCTCCGAAGCCTTCGACCCGACCAGTGCGACTTGCGCTTTCGGTTTCGATACGTCTGGCGTCGAGACCGATGGTTTCACTTTCGGTTTCTGTACCGTAAGTGGTGCCGTATCAATGTCCGTGGCCGGGCCGGAAGGCGGAGCCGTGGGACGGGAATCAAGACTTTGGGTAAGGCCCGAAGACGATCCCTCGGCCTGGGCCTTAGAATGGTGGCTGGCCCCGGAGTCAGTGTGAGGAAGCTCCTCTTCCGAGCTATCCTCTACGGTGGCAATGGCCCCGTCGTCGTCCCCTACCTCCTCGACGACTACATCGAAATCCTTGTCTTCCGCGTCGTAGTCTTCCTCGACCTCAGACGCCGGGTTAGATTCCGTGATATCTTGGATAGTGTCGTCGCCGACATCCTCCGTGTCGAAGATGTCCGTCGGAGGGGGTGCCGATCGCTGGGCCTGCAGTCTTGCAGCTCGGCGGAGCTTAAGTGTCTTCTTCGACCGGAACTTGGAGCAGGCCATACACTTGGCCTCGTCGTGGTCCGGCGACAAGCACTTATTGCACACTGGGTGCACGTCGATATGTGGGTACTTCGAGGCACACACCGGGCACCTCTTAAATGGACTTCGTTCCATGATTAAAGTAGTTTGGAGCGTCGTGTAGGCCCGTCCGCGCCGAAAGCACGCGGAAGTGCAGTGTTGGCTCGGATTCGATGAAACAAACGAACCCGAACGATAGACAATACCGACGCGAGTCCTAAAGACCTTTTGGTCTCAAGTAAAAGAAGTTAAACAACTATCGATTCCGACAGAGGGAACCGAACACATCCGAACCCAATGGCGGAAAAAAACAATCTGGGGATGGAGTCGATGCCCATGCGCACTGTAGTCCAGGGGAGGAGCCACCTATCTCGTGATACTTCGAAGACTCTTCCAGGACAACAATGTGCAATCATCCGGACCCAACACTAGGCGGCGATCTATGCACAGATATGAATTCAGCAGCCCACATGCCTCGAACAAGTAGGATCAGTGGGCGCTGCCTTGTATTTCTTGTCGATTCTTGGGTTGATGACCCTCGCCCCGGTGGGCTCTTTGAACACCTCAGCCGCATGTTTCAACACCCCTTTTAGCATTGGCAGAGAGTCTTTACAGTCTTTTCAGAGACCGAAAAGGTGTCAAAGAGAAAGTCGACGTCCACTGGGTCAGCATGGAGCTCGACGTCGTGATTGGCTGCTGCCCTCTCGATGAGGGCATTGAAAGCCGCGGAGTCCTCTGTGGGGGAAGTCTTGGCTGAGAAAAGCTGAGGCTCCTGCCCTGAGTGCGTGTCCCCAGGATCGCCACCAGCAGACCATGGTTCAGTCACATCCTCTGGGTCTGTGTAGACGGGATAGCTATACTCATCCTCGTGGTCGCCGTCACCTGCCTCGACATTGGAATGAGTGGGTGTGAGCTCGGAAGCCTGTGGCGAAACGGGCTCTATCAAGGCAGAGGCACCAGCAGAGTCCATCTTTCTTTTGAGTGGAATCTTGTAAGACTCCAATTGTGGTTCAGGGGTGATCTCTCTCTTTAGGAGGGAGAGCCTGCCCGTGTCGGCGTCGATGAAAACCTCCTGACGCTCCTCTTCTGTTAGTTGACGTTGCCATGGGCCTGGGACCACCAACAACGGCTTTGGCGTCGAAGACACCTTCACGGGCACTCCGGCCCCTGATTTCGCTGTGAAAGCCTTTAGCGCCGTCTTGGGCGGCAAGGTGAAAAGTAACGGCGTTGGCGCCTTCGCCGGTTTCTCCAGAGGCTTGGGCGGCACAGGGTCCTTCGGCTCGACTGCTGCGGCCCCCTCCCTAATTCGTTGTAGGGACTCCGTAACCTTTTCGTGAACGAGGCGGAGGGACGCACCGGCTCGAGAGAGTCTTTTCCAGCTGGTTTCGGGGTGGCGACCGACGATGCGCTCTTCGGAGTCGACGCACTTGGCGTGGCCCCCTTGGCTTGGTCGAGTGGAAGCGAGGCAGAGAGGGACTTGGGGTTGTCCTGCTGCTTCTTTGGATCGAGAGTGGACTTCTTATGGTCGTCGACCTGCTTTTTGTGATCGAGTCGACCCTTACTGGCGTCGACCGTCTTCGGCGCCGATGCAGCTGCGTCGGTCCCTTTAACCTTTGGCTTCGATGCAGTAGCCTTCGGGTCGGCCATTTTGGCGTGGCTCTTCGGCTCGACGGCCATCTTAGATTTCTTCGGCGCCGAGGCCTCCGAAGTCTTCGACCCGACCAGCGCGATCTGCACTTTCGGTTTCGATACGTCTGGCGTCGAGACCGTGGGTTTCACTTTCGGTTTAGGATGTACCGGGAGTGATGCTGTATCAATGTCCGTGGCCGGGCCGGAAGGCGGAGCCGTGGGACGGTCATCAAGGTTTTGGGTAAGGCCCGAAGGCGATCCCTCGACCTGGGCCTCATAATGGCGGATGGCCCCGGAGTCAGTCTGAGGAAGCTCCTCGTCCGAGCTATCCTCCACGGTGGCAAGGGCCCCGTCGTCGTCCCCTACCTCCTCGACGGCTTCATCGAAATCCTCGTCCTCCGCGTCGTAGTCGTCCTCGACCTCTGACGCTGGGTTAGATTCCGTGATCTCCTGGATAGCGTCGTCCCCGACATCCCCGGCTTCGAAGATGTCCGTAGGAGGTGGTGCCGATCGCTGGGCCTCCAGGCGCGCATCTCGGCGGAGCTGGAGTGTCTTTTTGGACCGGAACTTGAAACAGGCCATACATTTGGCCTCGTCGTGGTCCGGCGACAAGCACTTGTTGCACACCGGGTGTACATCGATATGCGGGTACTTCGAGGCACACACCAGGCACCGTTTAAATGGACTTGGTTCGATGATGGAAGAGTTTGGAGCGTCGAGTAGGCCCGTCCGCGCCAAAAGCACGCGGAAGGACAGTGTTGGTTCGGAGCCGAGGAAATTACAAACCCGAACGAGAGACAATACCAACGCAAGTCCTAAAGACCTTTTGGTCTCAAGCAAAGTAAAGTTAACAACTATCGATTCCGACAGAGGGAACCGAACACATCCGAACCCAATGGCGGAAAAAAACAATCTGGGGATGGAGTCGATGCCCATGCGCACTGTAGTCCAGGGGAGGAGCCACCTATCTCGTGATACTTCGAAGACTCTTCCAGGACAACAATGTGCAATCATCCGGACCCAACACTAGGCGGCGATCTATGCACAGATATGAATTCAGCAGCCCACATGCCTCGAACATGTATGTATGGTAGTCCATGTGGCTGCTCTACATATGTCCTCTAGAGGAATGTTTCCTAGGAAAGCCATGGATGCCCCTAACTTGCGTGTTGAATGCGCTCTTGGGGGAACTATTAATGTGCATTTAGCTTTCTGATTACAAATTTGTATGCACTTAACAATCCATCTCGCTATACATTATTTGGAAAGGAAATGGGGTTGCCTTTGTGCTGTGGTGAAAAGGCAACTAACAGTTGCTTAGTTTTCCTGAAAAGTTTTGTCCTGTCTGTATAGTACAGGAGAGCTCTTTTAACGTCTAGGGTATGCAGAGCTCTTTCTGCCACTGAATCTGGATTTGGGAAGAACACTGGTAGTTCTATAGTTTGATGTGAAACTGGGATACCACCTTTGGCAGAAATTTAGGGTTTGTACGTAGCACTACCCTATTTGCACGCATTTGTATGAATGGCTCCTGAATAGTTAGGGCTTGCAGCTCACTAACTCTTCTAAGTGATGTAATTGCCACTAAAAAAGACACTTTCCACGTTAGGAATTGTATCTCACGAGTGTAGAGGTTCAAAAGGTGGTCCCATCAGTCTGGTTAGAACCACGTTCAGGTTCCAGACAGGTGAAGGTAGGTGTCTTGGAGGAATCACTCGTTTGAGTCCCTCCATGACAGCTTTAACAGCAGGTACTCTGAAGAGTGAAAGGTGCTGCCTGTTCTGAAGATAAGCTGCCACCGCAGCTAAATGTATACGTATGGAACTATAGGCTAGATTGCATCTGTGTAAATGTAACAGGTAACATGATGTTTTGAGTTGATGCATCTAGCGGATTTATGTCAATATTGGTACAATAGATGGCAAAAAGTTTCCACTTCGCCGCATAGCATGCTCTGGTTGTAGGTCTTCTTGCCTCTTTGATAATATTCATACAGTCAGGAGGCAAGTTCAGGTAACCAAACTGACTTCAGGAGCCAGATCGCAAGGTTCAACTGTTGCGGATCTGGGTGCTGAATGTATCCATGGCTCTGCGTTTAAAGACTGTGTTAATCGCAGCCTTCGATGAGGCAACATGGAAAGTTCTAGAAACGTGGTGTACCATGGTTGCCTCGCCCACTTTGGAGCAACTAGGTTGAGTGTCATTGAGTGTTGTCACTGCTGGAAGTACGGTTGTAGCACTGAGGGATGTATCTCCCACTCGTGCATCTGGTGGCTGTGTCTGCTGAGCAGGTCCGCCATCTGGTTGTCCTTGCCCGGGAGGTGTTCAGCCATTAGGAAGATGTTCCTCTGAATGGCCCACTTCCACATGCTCTGAGCCAGATGAGACAGCTGCGGAGAGTGTGTTACTCCCTGCTTCTGGATGCAGTACATGGCCGCCATGTTGTCCGTCCGAATCAACACGACCTTGTTGCACAGATGTACTTTGAAGGCTTTGAGTGCCATGAAGATTGCCATCAGTTCGAGAACATTGATGTGCATCTTCCGTTGCGGTTGCGTCCATAGTCCCTGCACTGTGTAATGGAGTACATGAGCTCCCCATCCCTGGAGAGAGGCGTCCGTTATCAGGATGAACTGTGGCACAGGCTCTTGAAACGGTCGGCCCTTGCAAAGGTTTCGTGGATTCCACCAATGCAGAGAGTTGTATGCCCAACCGCTCACCAACACTAGGTCTTTTAACTGCCCATGAGCCTGAGTTCACTGACGTGCTAAGCACTCCTGAAGCGGGCGCATATGTAGTCTCGCGTGCAGGGCTATGGAAATGCAGGAGGCCATCATGCCTATCAACTGCATGAACACTCTTGCTGGAAGCGAGTGTTGAGGTCTGAATTTTTTTATCAGCAATTGAATGCTGCTGACTCTCACTGAATTTGGCTGTGCTGTGGCCGCCAGAGTATTTATAGTCGCACCCAGATACTGCCGTATGTGGGCGGGCTGAAGGTGGGATTTTGGGTAATTCAGTGAGAATCCCAGATCGTGCAGGAGGTGAATGGTGTGGGACATGTGGGCGGCACACTGCTGGGCTGACTTTGCCTGGACGAGCCAGTCGTCCAGATAAGGGTAGACGTGAATGTTCCGTCTCCTGAGATGCGCCGCCACTGTCGCCAGCACTTTGTGAACACCCTGGGTGCCGTGGTGACACCGAAAGGCAAAACCTTGAACTGGTAGTGCTGGTTTTGGATGGTGAACCGGAGGTATTTCCTGTGGGAAGGGTGCAGTGGAATGTGAAAGTACGCATCTTTTAGGTCTAAAGTTGCGAGAAAATCCCCCTGACTGAGCAACGGGAGCACTTGCTGCAGGGTCAGCATATGGAAGTGCTCCAACAGGATGTCTTAGTTGAGTGGCCTGAGGTCCAGGATGGGCCGGAGGGACCCGTCCTTCTTTGGTATTAAGAAGTACAGGGAGTAGACCCCTGTGCCTCTTTCTTGCATAGGCACGAGCTCTATTGCTCCTTTTTGCAGCATAACGGTGACTTCCTGCTGCAATAAGTACAAATGCTCGGCCGACATAGGACGGTGTTTTGGTGGCATGTTGGGTGGAGTGGATGTTAACTCCAGACAATAACTGTATTGAATAAGTTTCCTGACTCACCTGTCTGTGGTGATGGACTTCCAGACCGGCAGGAACTGCTGGAGTCTCCCCCCGACCTGTGTTGTGTGGTCGGGGGGCAGTGACAAGACGTCACTGTTTGCTGGTGGCAGAGGATCTGGAGCTGTTTCCACGATCTCTGCCCTTGGCGCTGTTGCCACGATATCCACCTCGACTCTTGTTGGTGTATGTGGACTGAGTGTTGCCCTTGTAGGAGGAGTGTGGCTCAATGGTTAGAGCGGCAGACCCTGATGCAGAGTTCTGGTCCGGGACCAGGGTTCAATTCCCGCCTCGGTGGGTCTTGGGCTCATAATTCCTCGGACCTGATTTCTCGCCTCGGTGCCTATTCTAATCATGGGCCCCACACTGCAACTCTGGGCAATAGCTTGCTTAACCTCCACACCGGCCCCAACAGCGCTGTGGATGCCTGGCTTCACCCTGGGGGTGCCCAGGAGTGGACACTTCACAGGGAAAGCCAGGAGGGGTTCCACAGCGGTATGAGTAATAGCGCCAGGAAACCGCTTGGTGACAGTGCGCTCTACAAATACCTTGACATTTACATTTACATTTACATTTACTTGTAGTACTGCGTGGAATGGGAGAGCTGGCCCCTTGAAACGCCTCTAGTGTTTGAGCGACGAAAAGACCCACCCCGAAACTGCTGGGACTGTAAGGCACCCATGGATTTCGCAGTCTCCGTGTCCTTTTTTAATTTTTTCTAGGGTGGTGTCAACCTCCGGGTCAAACAGGTGATCTGGGTTGACCGTTTGGTTAAGGATGATGGTTTGGATCTCTGGCTTAAATCCAGAGATTCTCAGCCAGGCATGTCGCAGCAGCATAACACTAGTGTTTATAGCCCTGGCGGCGTTATCAGCCGCGTCCAGAGCGCACTTAATTGAAGCGTTAGAGATCAGCTTCCCTTCCTGAATCAGCATCTCAGCCGCCTCCTTGTATTCATTAGGCAGGTGCTGCAACAGAGTCTCCAGTGTGTCGTAGTGTGCCCTGTCATAGCGCGCCAGCAGCACTTGTGTGTTAGAAATGCACCAAAACACACAGGCTGCAATGTCTGGGTGTAGGTTTGTGGTGAGAGGTCTCTGAGGGTGGCATAATACATGCTGCAGCCCTCAGAGGCCTTTACATAGCTACCATGCCCCTGGTAGCATAGGCACCACTTACAAGGGACTGACAGGCAGGCAAGAGTTGTACTAATAGTGGAAACAATGGTACGGGTTAGGGAAAGAACACAGGCACTGGGAACCAGACTGGCTGGGACCCAGGGCACATCAAGTCAAAGTGCATCAGGTATATGGCAAAAGGTTAAGGGTAACTATGCAAAAAGGGGCACTTCCCTACAAGAGAAATGCAAAATTAACAGTAAACACAATAAGAGTTGGAGCCTGGACTCAACGTTTACACCATGTCAGAGAAATATGTACTGCTTGTTTCTCAAACAGGAGTTGCATTTCATAGCCTCCAGTTTACTGAATTTTATTTGTATTCCGCTTACGTTTAAGGCATTTTCATGCGAGAAGAGAAGTACAGCACCAATAAGATCACCACATTTGGTCGCAGTAGCAGAAAACTGGAACAGAGCTCACCTGGTTTGTCCATGAGGTAAGTGTTTTTTGGAGTGCTTCACACAGTGAAGCGCTCCTTCATAATTATTCAACTCAATGAAAGCTCGAGCACCATGATCATGATACAGTTCTCACCAGGATATGAACAAGTGAATTAAGGAAATGAACATTCTTGCATTTCAAGGGGGAAAAATATGAACTGCAGCAAAATATCCAAAATGGGCTTTCAACCCACCTTGTGGATGGAGGCCAGGTTACTGTGGGCATCTGCAAAGGCCGGGTTGATTTGAATGGCGCGAGTGTAGCACTGCAGAGCTCCCTGCACATCCTGCATCTCCTTCAGCGTGTTACCCATGTTGGAGTAGGCATCAGCAAATGTGGGGCTGATTCTGTAACAAGAGCAGCACTTAACAAAACCATTTCCAACGGAACCTTCTACAGTTTGGCAACAAACTACATCCACTAGTAATCTCCAACAAGAAGGGATGGGAGCGGATCTACACGAGGCCCAATTTAAAGAACAGGGCCTTTAATTTCAAGCAAACCGCTGAAGTGGTCAGATTTCTACTCAGTGAACACCTCACTAAATAGGGCTCCTTTTAAGTGACCACCATATCATGAGAATCAAAGTCCTACCTGATGGCCTCCTTGTAGTGCATCAAGGCCTCTTGGAGTTTACCCTGCTGCTGAAGAACACTGGCCAAGTTTGAATGAGCAGCTGCAAACTCAGGGAAGACCTGCAAACATGCAACAAGATCAGTTAGGAGCAAGGACTGTTCGCATTACCACTTTACGGGAGGATTCCCACCCATTCACTCAGGCATCATCTCATCATCTACAGACCTTTTCATAGCCTAACATACCATCTTCTCTCACACCTCATCCAAGATCCAAGAGTCAATTTAAAGTCACCAGTCCTGGAGGCAAATAACTTGCACTACAATGGCAAAGCTCATACATTTACAAAGCAAGCACTGAACCCTTTGCAGCTCCAATTGAATCATTCTCCTCTGGGCACTTCACGATCCTTCGGCATTCAAGTTAATCTGCCAAAGCATAATCTACAGCATGGTAGTGGTTTACAAGCTCTGATGTAGCGTGATGCAGTAATGGTGGCTAGTACACAACGCTTTTTGCATGGTTTTTAAAGTAGTATTGCCCTGCCACTAGAATTGTTCTGAGCAGTCCAGTATGTTAAATCTAGGGAGGTCAATTATGAGCTCACTGGAGCTGCTCCATGTTTGTGATTCTTACTGACAAAGCTGGGATTTGATGTGAGGGAGTCCTCAGTTCTGACTGAAAGTGGCGGCCACTCACTTCTAGCAATGCTGGATCCAATGGTGGTGGAAGCAGATTTTTTAGTTTAGAGCAAAGTTCTCCTTAAATGTACCACTATGGTGAGACGGACTACTAGCTCTCACCAGTAAATGTCTATTAAATTCCCAAAACATGGAGTCCTAAATGTATCTCATCAGGGACATGGGTGTAGGATTTTGATAATGTACATGTGGGATGTGTGGTTCACGGATGTTTTGGCCAAATGAGAGATTTGTTTATAGCCTGCGTGTTCTTCACATAATGGTAACTTGTGCAGATAATTCTGAAGACCTCCGACATGCCAGCATGTGTATACCCCTTCCTGCTACGTCCCACAACTGGTAAACCTAGTAGCATGGATGTATTTCAGCCCACTCACTTGAACCTACTTTACCCTGCTGCAACAGCCTTTTTTTGGTAAAGGGAACAGATGCAGACATGAAGTGTGGCTACGTTTTCCACCAAACTATCAAAAAAATATATATTTTTTTTTAAATCAAGGTTTTTACTACAGTATAAATGAGGACCAATGGATCGTCTGGTTTATGATCATTCTCAATGCAGGTGGGCACATTAAAATTCACTTAACAGGTTAAATATACCATCCAAATAAAAAATGAATAGCAATCCATCAGCAAGATCTTCCCATCTTCTATAACACAAATGTTAGAATGAAAGTCAGAAGCTGCTCAACCTGCATCTGGAGGATACTTGTTCAGTACATGAGTGAGTCTTAAAGGACACCGTTGTATCCAGTGCACCAGGTGGTAAACAAGAATGACCAGGGTAAACTGCACACAAAATCCCTCCTATAAACAAACTTATTGCAAGATCACTTCTAGCTACACTTAACTCCCTCTCTTCATCTAGAGTGCTTATTAATAGGAAGACTTTTTGAACATCTCTTTTGCTTACTTCTAGTGCTTTCCGGTAGAGACGCACAGCTTCTTCAATATTCCCCTGTTCTCGCTTGATGTTTGCCAAGTTATTGAGCGAATCGGCATGTGTAGGACAGAGACGTAGAGCAGTATTATAACATTCTTCTGCCTCAGTAACCTGTGGAATAAAGAAAATCCAACTCCATCAGGACATACCAATTGACAGCTCCGTTTTTATTTAATGGCTAGAAATATGTACAACAGTTTGCTTAAAAAATACCATATCCGACGTCACTAGTACGTGTCCCATTCACTGTAGAAATGTCACTTCAACAGATCAAGGACCATCTCTGAGCAACATGAAACAAATGCTGTGCTGGTAAACTAGATGCCCCAACTGCATTATTCATACCATGTTCTTGAACAATCAGAAATCCCAGTCAGAGCCTCCCCCTTAATTTAAGCCATGAATACGTACACTTCCTTTCTCCTTGAGAGCATTGGCCAGGTTGCAGTAAGCATCAGGGAAGTGAGGCTGCAGCTCGATTGCCCGTCTGTAGGTGTCGATAGCCAGATCGATGAGCCCCTGTTCATAGTACACGCACGCCAGGTTACCATGCACCACTGCATGATTGGGACTTAAGCTTAGTGCACGGAGATAGGCCGCCACTGCTCTGTGAAGCACAGCACAAAATCACTATTAGCCCTGATATACCAAGGGATAAAAGCAGCTAAATGTTCAGTTCATACAGGAGCAGAGCTGATGAAAGTTTACTTATGTATAGTAGTCAAAAGGTTAATATATTGGACAGCCACTAAAAAAACTACAAGAAACTAGGTCTGTACTATATCCACAGGGAAAGCAGAAGTTCTGTAAGAAAACTAGTCTAGTGACAACCCAACTGATTTGAGTCCTTTTAACCCCTTCCATGCTGGTGACGAACCCCAGCCGTCATGCACTACAGTGCTCGTGTGCTGATGACGGCTGGGGTTCGTCATGGCTCGCCCGTGTTCTGCCGGCGGCAGCACACGGGGAAAATCGCGGCCGCACGGAAGGGGTTAAGATTGTGCACATAAAGCCAGAAACTCTTAAAGAAGCCACACATTCCATGCAGAATATCAAAGTTTTCCAAATGTGAATAATGTGAAATAGTTCCATTGAGGAGTAAACTTGCAGATATCACAGAAAAACCATGAAGAATTATTCCCTGAAGTAATAACCTTAGGAATTAATGAACTATTCTAAACCCCCAAAAATCTATTTTTTTTAAAAAAGTCAATTTTTGGCTTTACAACGGTCTTAAAAACTTGACTGAAAAAATTCCCAAGGGTGGCACAAGTGCTGCAGCCCATAGGGGTCTTCTCTGGTCACAGTGCCCTGGGTACCATTTACCAGGGGCTGACATGTGGCCAGAGATGCCAATTGGGTGTAGGCTTTAGTACATTTTTTAGGGAAGGAACACAGGCCCTGGGTACCAGATTGGAAGGGACCCAGGGCACACCAAGGAAAAGTGCATCTGTGTTAGAAGGTGGTTCTGACACTAGGGGCCGCCTGGATTTTTTGCTTCTGGAGCACCTAATTGTTGAGCTTTTACTGTGGGGGAGCCTCCTAATCTGGGACTCACCCACAGTGAACTCACAATGAAGGAGTCAGCATGGAGATTTTACTGGTATCCGCCTGGCTCTACTAGGCCGCAGCGCAGCAGCTGGAGTATGGGACACTGTGCTGGTTACATGCAGACACAGGTGTACATGCTTGTGCACACGTGTAGAAGCTGCGCAGGGGAGATTCCTAGCGTGCGCAGTCCAGGATCAGCTCGAGAGTGAATGGTGTGGCATGGAATAGGCTTTATACCCTGGAAAGGAACATGCCAGGGAAAGTCAGTGTGTTTCACTGTGTTTTCACTTCATTATTCCCTTATGGAGATGTGGGGCCTGTGAGAAGTTGACCTGATATGCAGTGCTCACTATTCTAGTGATCACTATGTATCAGTCCAAACAACCCTTATTGATGATTGGTTGTAAGTCAACCGATAGACCAGCTATCCTAGTAGCATGGACAAGAGCAGTCTTTAGGCTAGACTCTAGAGGGCGTGTTAAGCCAGCTGTTATACCATCACATACCCCTTGAACACCAAGTGAAAGGACACCACACAAGTTTTATGAAAATAAACAGTGTATTTATTTAGATCACAACAGCCCTGTACTCTTTATGAGGACAGGGTACTAAGCACACAACAAAACTCTTACGAAAATACTATAAGTTGCACAATTTACACAAATGCCCGAGGGGCACGAAAAACCATATACTATGGAAGTGGAATGCGAAATTACTAGCAGGTAAGTACTATACTAATAGGCTTTGGAATCGCTAGGACTTGACTACTGAACCTTCAGATTACTAGCAAGAGGCCTAGGGGAGTCGGGTGCAGAGTGTGCACTCTCACGCGGGATGCGGGACAAAGTCTATGGTTGCTAGGAATTACAAAGTTAAGGATATCAGACGAATCAGACTAGGTAGGCTGAAAACGAAAAAGGATCTGGACCCTTGGATAGTGAGGCTATGCTGGGGCGCCGAAGTTACCTAGCCCAGGGGCTGCGGCTGCATAGGTCTGAAAAGACGTCAGGAATCCTCGTTGCAGTCTATGGAGCCTGAAAGAAGAAGTTGCTGGCAGGCGACCAGTGAAGATTGTTCGGTGGATCCAAGACTGGATCGAAGATGGAAGACACCTGTAAGCAGAGGGGACCAAGTTCTGAATCACTAGCCAGTGATTAGATTGGCACCAGGATGGCACCGGATGGAGTCACCTCGACCAGGTGAGTGGGCGACGCTGGGCTCTGCAGTCTCACTGACCAGGAGGCGTTGTCGGCGACCAGGATGGAGGTGCGAGCTGTCCCACGATGGTTGCTGCTGTCGACGTCGCTGGACCCAGGATTGGGGCAACAAGTCTTGGCAAATTCAAGCCCACGCGGTGGACTCAAAATGGCGTCTGAAGTGGACCAGGAGGGTCCGGGGTGCTCCTCTTTTGGAAGGGAGCTAGGGCCAGTCTGGAGCAACCAGACCAGCGGTGTTGATGTTGTCGGTCGTCGTCGGGAAGGCCACAAGCCAGCGGGCTAGTAGCCAGACAACGCGGTGAGCAGCAAACAGGCAGAAGGGCCCCACGCAGATCTCGTGGAGGCTGGGAGGCTGAACTTCGGTGCTGGAGCTGCTCAGGGTTGGGGCTTCTCGGACCCCAAAGCACCCACTCGAGGATCCCTCGGCGGTCGTGCTGGGCAAGAGTCGTGCAGTCTTGAAGATGGCCGGTCCCTCAAGGTCTTGTCGCACCCACGGATCTCAGCTGAGCTGACGATGTGGGTAGAGGTCAGAGGTGCCAGGGAAGCCGGTTCTCGTCGTACTGGTCAGTCGGATTCCGGAGGAAGGACGTGCAGCAAACCGCAGTGTTCTTGGATGGTGCCTGCGGATGCAGGGTGACTACTCCTTAGTCACAAGGGAGAAATCTTGAGAAGAAGTTGAGAGTTCCTTTCGTAGAAAGTAGTTTCAGGATTCAAAGATGGTCTAATTTGAAAGGGGGCCCACTCCTATCTTTATACTAAGAAAAGGGGCAGGCACGCGACTAGGTCCTGCCCATGGGTGGGACCAGGAAGGGGGGGTGGTTACACCCCTCTCCCATGCTGGACTTTCCCCAGCTCAGGGGCTGGTGTGCCCCTGGAACTGGTTCTAGCCGGAAGATGCATTGTGAGCACCGGGGTGCCACTTGCAGTCACCTTCCTCTAAAGCCCTGCCTACCCAGGATACACAAAACCCTGTCTGGGATGGTGCTAGCACAGCCCCTGACAGGAAACCCTTTGTCCAAGCTCCCCTCGCTGGAAGGACTCCCAGCTGCAGGGGGTCAGACTTGTGTCTGTGGTGGCAGCATCCATTTTGTGATGCTGAGGCTCGAGTTAACTTTAACCGGGGTTCACAGTTACATACATGTCGTGTCCTTCTAGAAGGGTGGAATGCTAACCCCGTTGCCAGAATTGGCGAGGGGTTAGTATTCCAATTCGTATGACACCTTACTCGACATGTTTTGATAAAGCGATACCAGAGTTAGCATTTAACCGCGAGGATTATAATGCACTTCAGAGTATATGGTATGCGTTATCATGGAACAGCTATTAGGACTTGGTTCCGCAAGCTGCAAACGGGCTCAGCTCATGCTAGAGCACCATCTCACACGATTCCATGCACTCTGCCTTCAGGATTGTCAAGGCCTGCCATAGGAGTGACTGATAGGAATACATGTGTCCATTTTAGGGTTAGATATAGGTATACTATATCTAAAGCAAAGGGTGATTACACCACCTTGCCCCAGCTGTCGTGCAGCCAGTTGTGTCAGATTTAGATGGCCAGCCAGGGGTGGCATAATACATGCTGCAGCCCCTGGTAGGCCCTGGGTACACCTATGCCCTGAGTTACAGGGTCTGATAAGGTGGCCCAGTACCAATTGGATATGTACCTAAGGTACATGGAATCCATTTTACAGAGAGAGCAGTAGGCCTGGGGTCCTGATTGGCAGTGTCCCAGGCCAACTAAGTCGGAAAATCAGCAAAACACCAGGCAAAAAGTTGGGGGCAACCATAGTCAGGTATCCACCTTCCTACAGGGCCCATGGCTAAAATGACTTCCACAAGACCTACAGATTCCAGACCCGCACTAAAGTCCATTGTAGAGTAGGTGAAAATAAGTATTCTACAGAGTCAAGTCATATGTACTGCTTTTGGGTCATACAGAACTGTCATATTTCTCTGAGCCAGCCATGACCAGACCCAGGCTGAGGGTTAACCTCAGCTGGATGGATTGATTACCTTTCTTCCACAAGCTAGGGCCTCCTCTCCACAAAGAAGATGGGTGGGGCTACAGGCTCATCCATTAGCAGCTGTCACTGGGTGCCAGGCATCAGGCTGCACCAAGGAGGAAAGAGTTGGGTTTCAGTGGCCAGAGACACTGGACGACTTCATTTTGAACAAACCCAGAGTCTGGACAAGGAGGGAGCAGGGGCAAGGAAGTGATGTGTCGCTGTTCGATAGGACCCACAGAGACTTTCTGCCAGTCCCCTACTCAACTTTAAAAAGTACTTGCACAGGAAGAGAAGCTCTGGTGTGTGGTCTGCAGAGGCGAAAGGTGCTGGAGCTTGGTGCAATGGGCAGTTGCAAGGACACCCCCGACTGCCCCCCAGCCCCTAACAGCACCAGAAGAAGAGCCCAGGACCGGTGCGCAGAACAAGAGGCCTCTGCAACGGGAGAAGAGAGGCGCAGCAGGAGAGCCAGGCAAAAGGCTGGCGCAGGGAGCCAGTGCAGACCGCTCCCTGCTGAATGCACCCTCTCGGAGACCGGGAGGGTGAAGGAGAGTGCTCCCAGTCTCTGCGGGTCACCGCCAGGAGCAATAAGACACGCAAATGGGGCAGATCGGACCTCCAGGGGCTGAGATATGGCCCCCAGAAGGTGAGCGACCTTTGACTTGTGGCCCCCTGATGGCGAAGCGCGTGAGGCTCTGCCGCCGGTCTAGAAAAGGTCCCCAGGGTGGGTCAGGTCCCGGGGACTGCCCTCCAACGTGAACCGCCTTCAGGGGTCCCGAGTGGGACCGGGGCCCCGAACAAGGTAGGGGGAGCCAGGGGCCAGGGTGGGCCCGGACCCCTGACCAAAGCGCGGAGCGGCCGAGCGGGGCTACCCGCGTCGTATACCCTTACCCAGGGGTCCGGGTGGGACCGGGCCCCTCACCGAGGCCCCAGAAAGCAGCAGGAGCTTGAAGAGCACCATGATGCCTTGCAAGGCATGAGGAATGGATTGTTTTGGGCGTTTTGGTGGCCCCCAGAAGTGACGGGTCACCCTTGAGTGTGAAAAGGTGCTGGGGAGCTGCTGGAGCAGCGCAGTCTCGCCCCCAGCACAAAGCTAAGTCCCACCCTAAGTTTCTTGAGGATTTAAAAAGAATAACCCCTCAACTCTCAGCGAAGATTGCATCACCTCCTAGGCTGGAACTTTTGTTCTACAGCTGGGGTTTCATTGAGAAGTGCATCAAGATTGAAGGGCTGAGTTGGAGATGTCTACAGAAGAGCATCCCCTGGAGGTGAAATGGCATAATTGCACGGAAATGCATTTATTAATGGTTATTTCTTTTAGAGGGACTGATGTTCAATGTGAAGTACTGGTGTAAGGTGATGTCACTAGCAAAGTGGATTTAAGTGGCTAGACACTCCTGCTAGGCTGTCTGACGGTATTTATTACTTAATCCTGTGATCATCAGTGATGCCTTTAGGGCCTGCAATTGCAATGCATTTTTAATGATATCGAAATGTGCCGAGTACTGCCATTCTAAAGTGTGCGTAAACATGTAGTCTTGCTGCTGCGCTTAGGTGAAGACCCCAGACTGTTAGCCCTTAAGATGTAGAGGGGCATACTTTAGGGTCAGTAGGAGATGCTTGGTCAGGGTCATGTGTCACCAAGGCAGGTGTATCCCTGTTTAATGCTTGTTGAGGTAATGGGATGGGGACGCCACTGGGATGGTGCCAGTGCGCAGGGCCCTCGCTCCAGGATAGCTTCAACTAATTGCATTTGGGGGCAAGATGATGTGAATACACGGGAGTGGTGCTACTAGACCCCACCCCCCCCTTGCGGGAGGGTGTAGATGTTCTGCAATGTCACAAAGTAATTCCAACAGCTTATGTATCGAATATGCTACTTACCAGTATGCATCTGTTCTTGGCATGTAGGGCTGCTGACATTCATATCTGTGCATAGATCGCCGCCTAGTGTTGGGTCCAGATGATTGCACATTGTTGTCCTGGAAGAGTCTTTGAAGTATCACAAGATAGGTGGCTCCTCCCCTGGACTACAGTGCGCATGGGCATCCTCTCCATCCTCAGATTGTTTTTCGCCATTGTGGCAGAGATGGAGTGTAATACAGCGAGTGATGTCCATGCTACATAGTAATTCTGAATGCTACAGCTGCTACAGGCGCAGGGGAGGAGGGTGGGCGATATGAATGTCAGCAGCCCTACATGCCAAGAACAGATGCATACTGGTAAGTAGCATATTCCGTTCGAGGCATGTGGGCTGCTGAATTCATATCTGTGCACAGATTACATAGCAGTACCTCCTATTAGCGGCGGCTGCCCGTGCCAGCTGTAGCAGTCTGAAAAAGAGTTTTGAGAACAGCCTGTCCTACAGCTGCCTGCTGTCTTGAATGCACATCTACGCAGTAGTGTTTCGTAAATGTATGTGTGGTGGACCATGTGGCTGCCTTACATATCTCTTCTAAAGGAATATTTCCCAGGAAAGCCATGGATGCTCCTAACTTACGTGTGGAGTGTGCTCTTGGAGGAATGGTTAGTGTGACTTTAGCCTTTGCGTAGCAAATTTGTATACATCCATCTGGCTATTCCCGCTTTGGAAATGAGGTTGCCTTTGTGCTGTGGAGAAAAGGCAACAAACAGTTGTTTTGTTTTCCTGAAATTCTGTGTTCTGTCTATATAGTACATAAGAGCTCTTTTGACGTCTAATGTGTGTAGAGATCTCTGCGACATTTTCTGGATTAGGATAGAAAACAGGCAGTTCTATGGTTGGGTTCATGTGGAACTGCGAAATCACCTTAGGCATGAACGTAGGGTTGGTGTGTAGTACAACCCTATTTGCGTGGACCTGAATGAATGGCTCTTGAATGGTTAGTGCCTGGAGTTCACTAACTCTTCTTAGTGAGGTAATGGCTACTAGGAAAGCAACTTTCCAGGTAAGAAATTGAATCTCACAAGAGTGTAGAGGTTCAAAAGGTGGTCCCATCAGTCTGGTGAGGACCACATTCAGGTTCCATACAGGCGAAGGTGGGTGTCTGGGAGGGATCACTCTTTTGAGTCCCTCCAGAAAAGCTTTAATGGCAGGACTCTTAATAGTGAGAGGTGCTGCCTATTTTGAAGATAAGCTGCTATTGCAGATACATGTATACGAATGGAACTGTACACCAGATTACATCTGTATAGGTGCAACAAATAACAGATAATATTTTGAATGGATGCATCCAGAGGGTTAATGTCATTATTGTTACAATATATGACAAACCTCTTCCATAGAGCCGCATAACATGCTCTGGTTGTGGGTCTTCTTGCCTCGATGTGCATGCATTCTGGTGGCAAGTTGAGGTAGCCAAATTCTAAGACTTCAGCAGCCAGATCACCAGGTTGAGCTGTTGCGGATCTGGGTGCTGAATTTCGCCATGGCTCTGCGTTAAAAGTCTGGGTGTTAGCCGCGTTCTTTGATGCGGTACCACGGAAAAGTTCCACTAGCGTGGTGTACCATGGCTGGCGTGCACACGTCGGAGCAACCAGGATGAGTGTCATCAATTGTTGCTTCAGCTTGCGTGCCACCAGCAGTATTAGAGGTGCTGGGGGAAAAGCGTACGCAAACCTGCCTGACCAGTTCATCCATATCGCATTGCCCTGTGACTGCGGATGTGGGAACCTAGCGGCGAACCTTTGGCATTTTGCGTTTTCCCTTGTGCCGAATAGGTCTTTCTCTGGATGACCCCACTACTGGAAGTACAGTTGGAGTACTGATGGATGTATCTCCCCTCGTGCATCTGGTGGCTGTGCCTGCTGAGCAGATCCGCCATCTGGTTGTCCTTGCACGGGAGGTGTTCCGCCATGAGGAAAATGTTTCTCTGAATGGCCCACTTCCACATGCTCTGAGCCAGATGAGACAACTGTAGAGAGTGTGTTCCTCCCTGCTTCTGTATGTAGTACATGGCAGTCAAGTTGTCCGTCCGGATCAACACGACCTTGTTCCACAAGTGTACCTTGAAAGCTTTCATCGCCATGAAGATTGCCATCAGTTCCAGAAGGTTGATGTGCATTTTCTTCTGCTGTGCTGTCCATAGTCCCTGCACTGTGTAGTGGAGTACATGAGCTCCCCATCCCTGGAGATGCGTCCGCCGTCAGTATAATCTGTATTATCAAAAACAATGGCCCAATCCGTATTTGTTGGTTGTATCAATCAATGATATGTTCTCAGTTTATCACTTTGGAAATTTAACGAGGATTCAAGTTATTTACCTCCAAGGTGACTAAATCATGAAAAGTTCATTCTACAGGGAAAAAACAACCACCTGTCACAACTCATTTATTTACAAAGGAGGGAGTTTTTAATAGAATACTCCAAAAACAGCGACACATTTATTTATATACATTTTTACAATATTCACAGCGAACGGTAAAAGGAAAGAGCTAGTGCTTCTATAAGGGTGCCAGAAAAAAGAGAAATGGTGATTTGAAGGAAAAAGGGGTGTAAGCCTCAAATGAAAACGTGAGAAAAAAGATTCAATAAACTTAAGAGCAAGGCTGGTGTTTATCCAGCGTATTGAGTAACCAGGCCACTGTTAATGTCAGTCCAATTATTTAGACAATCATACAGTCTTAACTGGCATGTATGATGTTCAAAGGGATAGTGGTCCTGATGGTTGAACAAAAGGGGGCGTCGACGTTTCGACCCGTCTTGTGGTGCTAGGGTAACTGGGGACCTCGACCTGCGGGTCTTCCTCAGGACGTAAAAGGCAAAAGCCTTTGTACCGTGGCTAAAGCGCTGTCAGCCCAAATTGCTATGATGGGGGATTCACAATCCTCGTGTCTCTAGAAGGACGTGAAGGGAATGGCCATGGTATAATCTGTGGCACAGGGTCCTGGAACGGTCAGCCCTTGCAAAGGTTTTGTGGGTTCCACCAATGCAGAGAGTTGAATGCCCGACTGCTCACCCAACACTAGGTCTTTTAAATTGTCCTTGAGTCTGATTCCACTGACGTGCCAAGCACTCCTGAAGCGGACGCATATGTAGCCTCGCGTGCAGGACTATGAAGATGCAGGAGACCATCATGCCTATCAACTGCATGAACACTTTTGCTGGAAGCGAGTGTTGAGGTCTGAATTTTAGTATCAGCGATAGAATGCTGTATATCCTCGCTGAATTTGGCGGAGCGTTGGCTGCCAGTGTTTATTGTCGCGCCCAGGTACTGTCGCACATGGGCGGGTTGAAGATGTGACTTTGGATAATTCAGCGAGAATCCCAGATTGTGAAGAAGATGAATGGTGCGGGACATGTGGCTGGCACACTGCTGGGCCGTTTCGGCTTGAATAAGCCAGTCGTCCAGATAAGGGTAGACATGTATGTGCTGTCTCCTTAGGTGTGCTGCTACTGTCGCCAGGCACTTTGTGAACACCCTGGGTGCCGTTGTTACTCCGAAAGGGAGGACTTTGAACTGATAATGTTGATTTTGAATAGTGAACCTGAGATACTGTCTGTGTGATGGGTGTATGGGTATATGGAAATACACATCTTTTAGAATCAGTGTTGCGAGGAAGTCTCCCTGACTGAGTAACGGCAGAACCTGCTGTAAGGTCAGCATATGAAAATGCTCTGACAGAATGTATCTGTTCAGAGGCCTGAGGTCTTATATAGGTCAGAGAGACCCGTCCTTTTAGGGCATTAAGAAATACAGAGAATACACCCCTGAGCCTTGGTCTTCTACAGGCACGAGCTCTACGGCTCCTTTTTGCAGCATGCGGATGACCTCCTGCTGCAATAAGTATAAGTGCTCTGCGGACATAGGACGGTGTCTTGGTGGTATGTTGGGTGGAGTGGATGTTATTTCCAGACAATACCCGTACTGGACAATGTCTCTCACCCACCTGTCTGTGGTGATGGATTTCCAGACCGGCAGGAACTGTTGTAGTCTCCCCCGACAGGTGTTATATGGTCAGAGGCAGTGACAGGGCGTCACTGTTTGTTATAGGCAGAGGATCTGGAATTGTTGTTTCCTCTTCCTCTGCCCTTGACGTTGTTTCCACGATATCAACCCCTATTTTTACTGTAGGTGGATTGTGTACCTCCTTTATTGTACTGTGTCTGCTGTGTGGATTGGCCTCTTGAAGGTCCTCTAGTATTGGAGGGACGAAAGGAGCCACCCCGAAACTGCTGGGACTGCAGAGCCCCCATAGACTTGGCAGTCTGTGTGTCTTTTATTTTTTCAAGGGTGGTGTCAACCTCAGGTCCAAATAAGTAGTCCGGGTTAACTGGCTGATTGAGGATATAAGTTTGTATTTCTGGTTTGAATCCAGAGATTCTCAACCAGGCATGTCTCCTCAACATTACACTAGTGTTGATGGCCCTGGCTGCAGTGTCAGCTGCGTCTAGCGCGCACTTGATGGAAGCATTGGTTATAAGCTTTCCTTCTTGGATTAGCAGCTCTGCTCCCTCTTTGTACTGATCTGGTAGGTGTTGCAACAGTCCAACGGCAACTGTCCTCTTATATAAGTAGGGTCCACAGGTGCCGGTCTATATTTCTTTTCAATTCTTGGGTTTAACACCCTGGCCCTGTTGGTTTCCTTAAAAATGTCACCAGCATGCTTAAGGACCCCTTTTAGCATGGGCAGGGTCTTGACTGTTCTTTCTGAAGTGGAAAAGGTGTCGACCAGAAAGTCTTCCTCCACAGGGTCAGCATGTAGTTGCACGTCATGGTTACTTGCCGCTCTTTCAATAAGGGCATTAAAGGCAGTAGTGTCCTCAGTGGGAGATGTTTTTACACTGTATACATGTGTGTCAGGGGCTGTCTGCTGACCTTTTGGCTCAGCTGGGTCTGCCCATGGTTGGTCTTGATCATCAGGATCAGTGTCCACATGAAGAGTGTCATCCCCTGCATGTGGGTGAAAAAGTCTGAGGTTCTTGTCCAGAGGATTGGGGAGGTTCCACAAGAACTGGCTACGTTGAATCCCTCTTCCTTTTTAAGGGAATCCTATATGACTCCATGGGTGTTTCTGGTATGATCTTCCTTTCATATATGGACAGTCTACCAGTTTGAGTCGATGAACTGCCTCGACTCCTGTTCTTCAGGCTCCTCTGTAGGCTCCACTTCCATCAACACTTTTTTATTGGCCCTGATACCTTTCTTTGGTTCGAACATCTTCGGACGCACTGTGGGTGTGATTGGTGCCGATGCGCTCTGAACGTTTCCGACCAGCTTCGGTGTTGGGGCCTTCTTTGGCCCGACCGCTGTAACCTTATCTTAGATGCGTTGGAGTGACTCCGACACCTCCTTGGCTATGAATGGGCTCGGCTGCTTCGACTCGACAGGGTCCTTGGAGCCAGTCTTTGTCCGCAGGCCTCGAATCAAACCCTTCTTTTGGTTCGGGCCTTGTGTGTGTGTCGACTCCCTTCGGTGTCGGCTTCGTCGGTTCCACAGCCTTGACTTTGGTCTTCGATGCCCCAACCTTTAGTTCGATGACCTTCTTGAGCTATGAATCGACGGCCTTTTTCTGTTTCGGCTCAGAGGGGTTTGAGGCCCTGGGGCCGACCAGAGCCAGCTGCACTTTTGGTTTCGGTTTTGGCAGCGATGGTTTCGATTTCTTTGGATCGACCGATGGCGGTTTCGATACAGATGGCTCTTTACATAAGTTCGAAGCCGGGCCTTTATACGGGGCTGTTGAACGAGTCTGTAGATCTTGGGTAAGGCCTTGTGGCGATCCCTCGACCTGAGCCTTAGTGAGTGCTTCATAGTCGGCCCCCGTATAGCTGGTCTCAGACAATGGCACATCAATCTTATGTCAGTCAGGTTTTACAAACCTAAACTATACCAGGGTTCTCAGATTCTGATAAGTGAGGTTCTAAGGAAAAAGCCCCACTAAGCAGTTTCTACAAGACATTTAGTTTACAAAACAGCATCCAGTGGTACAGGGCCCCAAGTTTTACAAGCCGTTGAAATTTACAAATATACAACCCCTAATCCAAGAGATATGGGGTAGATGCAGGGGACACAAACACATGAAGTATGAGGGCAGAGATTTTTATAGCCTCAACCAGGAGTTACATCGTAAAAATTTAAGCCTACTGCTCATCTTGGTGCCTGCCACTCTAGACGATAACCTAATCAAAGTGGACAAAAGAAATTAAATGAAAATATATTGAGAGCAGGTCATCTCCATCATACCTGTCAAAGATCCGTGCCTCCTTCAGCACATTACCCAGATTGATATAAGCATCCAGGAAATTAGGATCGAGCGTAACAGCCTAAAAAGACAATTAATACAACACCATAAATATTTAGTGAAACTGAACTATGCATAGTGACACCCATCTCTCCATATCCCCCTAACCGGACCATCAGGTGCCACAGATGCATGCAGTCACCACAATCTATATACAAACACATCCAATTTTAGCCCAGTAGTCAAAAGCATCAAGAAGCCAAATCATAGCCACATAACCGAACACAAACTGCAACCAGTATGCACTACTACAGAGGTCCAACCATGCATACCAAAGAGTGTAAAGATACGAAGTACTCCAATATGGGTTTAACCATTCACTGATGAAAGGAATCCTGGATTCGTTGACCATTAGCTTAGCAGTGTGGGCTACTTGCACAGTTATGAAAAGTAAGAGTACATCTGTGTGGTATCCCCGCTCTAAACAGACTACAGAAAGCTAGAAACATCAGCACTGGAGACAAGTGCAGCTCAGCCATATAGGGCTCTCCAGGTAACAACTAGGGCATTTCATGAAGACATAAGCCCCAAACCTTTCCCCCGAAGTGGAAAATAAATGAGACTATTTATTCCTTTGGTCAGAGCTTTGGGCACACCAACAAGGAGAGTTTATAAAATACGCTAACCATTAAAGTCAACACTAGATACATTTTAGCTGTATACATACACACTTCAGAAAGTAGCGGTTCACAAGAAAGGTAAATGACACGCCTCAGTCCATGGTTCAAGGTTACCAGCCATACCTACCTTTTCAAAGTGGTGGATTGCAAGCCATATCTCCCCTTGAGCATTAAATACACAGCCCAAGTTACTCCATGCAACCGCAAAGTTGGGCTGAGTCTCGATAGCTTTCAGGTAGCAAGCCTTGGAAGAGTGAATGAAGGAAGAGAGGGGGTGGTAGTAGTAAGGAGAGGGAAGGAGAATTTGCAAAGCAAGAGTGAGAAAAAAAAGAAAGTAACAGTTAATATTCATCCTCATAACTACCAAAAGTGAACCTGCAGTATAGGCTTTGCAGACGCCCCAGATAATTCGCTGCACACGCCTGGAGGTCCTATGCGCGCGCTAACCAGAACCCAGGTGCAGGCTGCCATTTTCTAGTTCAGCTGAACTCTAAGTGTTAAATACCCAACTGAAAAAGGATTACGTAATGTATCAAGTGGTTCTCTAGCATGGCCCCTCTTCAGGCTCACATGCTGGTTTCAATGTTGACAGAGGATACTCGACAACACTGAAAATAAAAATAGAAAAAAAAGAAAACTTGCTCAATATCCTAACGTAGTTCATTTGGCGAGCTGGAAAAGAGGAGCCAGAGTCTCATTGGAATTGTGGAACTTGTGGGGTCATATGGGAATCTACGACTGATTCCTTACCACACAAGTTTTTTATTTGCCTGCACATTTTCCTTGCTCTGTATGCAGTCTGCTACACTGCAGGACTATACATCCACAGCACACAAGAATTTAAATGCTTATTGACGAAAAGCATAGACTGGTTAGTAACAGAACTGCATTTCTGCAAGAGAGCATTTCTTGAACACTACAGCGGAGAGGCATTAGTTTCTTCCATTAAGAGTACCTAGATTCTGAAAGCGTTACTGGACCATATGAACAGCACAAAAGTACTACATGAATGGGTGTAAAATCACCAAATCAGATTGTAAATAGTTCATAGAAACATGTTGCTTCGTAATTCTTCCCTTCACATCAACATTTGCACTTTCATCAAAGTGGGGATAAAGTGTGGTGAAGAATGACATGGACAGTTCGATCTTAAAATCTGACACCCTAGAAAAACACCCGATTCTAGAAGAGACTTTATTCTGAAAAAAACTTGATACAGCATCACAGCAGTTTTTGTGTGTTAAAGATTGAATTAAAAATAACTCCAAATAAGCATGTGTGCGATGTTGAAATACACTCCCAATTGCAAGCAGCGCAGCACAACATTGGGTAATGCATCCTCCGCTTTCTAAACAAATTAAGAATCTAAAACAGGTTTTTGAAGATAGATGCTGAAACTGCCTAGAGTGTGACATGGAAATCTGGAAACAGTAATGTGGCATTCTGCTTCTCTAACAAAATGTGAGGATTAACAATGCTACCTATGTTCAAAAGGGTCACAGAAACTAAAATACCTTCATCTTGAAAAGATTTTATATTGGCACAGTGCTCTAGTTGACTGTGTTTGTATGCATAGAGTGCATGGCCAGACATCAACCAGAGGACAGTATGACAAGGCCGCTACAGCTGAACTGATCGAAAGACACCCGCCACCATGAGAAACCACCAAAGATCCAAGCATGGAGTAAGCGACACTACTGGTTACAACAGGTTTATGGGAGTTCTACGGCCCACTTAAAACAAGCAGCTACCTTTGGCTCTCATCATAAAAGTACAGGAAGTATACAAATAAAACTCAAGGTAG